>NC_091267.1:19463125-20207500 GCF_042477335.2 Ovis canadensis | reverse complement strand
CCACCATCATCACCACCACCACCATCATAATTACCATCACCACCACCACCATCATCATCACCATCATTACCATCATCACCATCACCACCATTATCATAACCATCACCACCACTATCATCACCATCATCACCACCATCACCACCACCACCACCACCATCATCACCATCATCATCATCACCACCACTACCACCATCACCACCACTACCACCACCACCATCATCACCACCACCACCACCACCACCATCATCACCACCACCACCACCACCACCATCATCACCACCATCACTACCATCATCACCACCACCACCACCACCATCATCATCACCATCACTACCATCATCACCACCACCACCACCACCATCATCACCACCACCACCACCACCATCATCACCATCATCACCGCCACCACCATTGTTGCCGTGATCACCATAGTGACCACAGAAGCAGCAGTAGTATCAGAGTGTTGGGAATAACCATGATCACACAAAGTGCTTGAATCATGTGCCTTTTTTATTTTCCAACTCTTCATCTTTTGTCTTCTTTTTCATACTCATCCTAACCTCTTTAAATGCTGACTCAGATGTCTCCTCTTTGTTAACCCCTCAGAACCACTGTGGCTGGAAGTAAGCTCTCTCACCATTCACCCATTGGTCAGCATATCTTTTGCAACTCTAGCGACTAGCTACCATTTTTTTTCCACTTAGGAAGTTCTCCTAGGAGTGACTTATGTCCATTCCTTACCTGTGAATGACACCTGCTTCAAATCTTCTGTGGGATGTATTTCTCTATATAAAAAATGAAATTCTGGTGTACTCACAAACACACACATGCATAGTGCAGAAACATAAATAAATAAATAATTAGGAACAATAAAGTAGAGGAGCAGAAACACACACTAATGGCAAATGGTGATTCTTCACCTGCTGTAACTGAATCCACTGGGTGTTGTCCATCTCCTCCCTTCCTTCCTTTCCCAGGCAGGTAATCACTGCAGTGTGTTGTCCTGACTAGACACTGTGAAATGGGGACCAAGAACTGAGTTGTATTAATACAGTTCTGATTGAAAGTTGTCCCAGTTTAGCATTTAATTTATTGTATCATCTTAATTCATAGGAGGCAAAATTTGTGTTGATGAATTGTGTGAGTTTTTAAAACCTTCAAGCAGATCCATAATCTTACATCTGCTAGATATGTTTGATAGTCCTGCAAGCATCGTGCTGATGATAGCCGTAAGATAAGCGGTGATGAAAAGGGATGCACAGGTGATCCATGTAGACAATTTGATGATTTACATTCAAATTGCCGTACAGTGAAGAGACATTCACTGCCTTCTAATTGGCATTGCTTGGCTTTTCTTTTTTCTTTCTTTTTTTTTTTTTATTAAATCATGGAAACCAAACTGTCTCCGTTATAATTTTTTAAAAATTTATTTCTGGCTGTGCTGGGTCTTCATTGCTGCCCAGGTTTCTCTAGTTGCAGTGAGTGGGGGGGGGGGGTGTGCTACTGTCTTGTTGCCGAGCACTGACTTTAGGGTTTGTGGACTTCAGTAGTTGCATTGCACAGGCTCAGTGCTTGCAGTTTCCCAGCCTCTGGAGCACAGACAGGCTCAGGAGTTGTGGCGGACGGGCTTAGTTATTCTGTAGCAAGTGGAATCTTCCCAGATAAGAGAATCATGCCTGAGTTTCCTGCATCGGTAGGTGGACTCTTTGCCACTGAGCCACCAGGGAAGCCCCCTATATTTTCTTTGAAAAGATCTTTTTTCCAAGGGCCCCTGCAGTTGTCAGGGAGTGGTCTGGAGGGTTGCCTGGCTCCAGCCACACCTGGCCATCACCAGTTTGGGAGAAATGTGGCTCTCAAGATGGAACCTACTTCTGGTCTATGGGAAGGGTCCAGGTGGAATTACAAAAGAAAGTGTTGCCTAGTGATAATGACACATTTGTTTTTCTTGACCATCTTTGGTTTCACTTTCTATTTTATATTTTTAATTTTTTTTTCTATTTTAATTAAATTTTTATTTTTACTTTATTTTACATTACAATACTGTATTGGTTTTGCCATACATTGACATGACTCCACCATGGGTGTACATGCGTTCCCAAATATGAACCCCCTTCCCACCTCCCTCCCCATAACATCTCTCTGGGTCATACCCGTGCACCAGCCCCAAGCATCCTGTATCCTGTATTGGACATAGACTGGTGATTTGTTTCTTACATGATAGTATACATGTTTCAATGCCATTCTCCCAAATCATCCCACCCTCTTCCTCTCCCTCAGAGTCCAAAAGTCCTCTCTACACATCTGTGTCTCTTTTGCTGTCTCACATACAGGGTCATCATTGCAATCTTTCTAAATTCCATATATATGTGTCAGTATACTGTATTGGTGTTTTTCTTTCTGGCTTACTTCACTCTATATAATCGGCTCCAGTTTCATCCATCTCATTAGACCTGATTCAAATGTATTCTTTTTAATGGCTGAGTAATACTCCATTGTGTATATGTACCACAGCTTTCTTATCCATTCATCTGCTGATGGACACCTAGGTTGTTTCCATGTCCTGGCTATTATAAACAGTGCTGCAATAAACATTGGGGTACATGTGTCTCTTTCAATTCTGGTTTCCTCGGTGTGTATGCCCAGCAGTGGGATTGCTGGGTCATAAGGCAGTTCTATTTGCAATTTTTAAAGGAATCTCCACACTGTTCTCCATAGTGGCTGTACTAGTTTGCATTCCCACCAATTCCATTCACCACTGCAATGAGAAGAATAAAATACTTAGGAATATACCTACCTAAAGAAACTAAAGACCTATATATAGAAAACTATAAAACACTGGTGAAAGAAATCAAAGAGGACACTAATAGATGGGGAAATATACCATGTTCATGGATCGGAAGAATCAATATAGTGAAAATGAGTATACTACCCAAAGCAATCTACAAATTCAGTGCAATCCCTATCAATTTACCAGTGATATTTTTCACAGAACTAGAACAAATAATTTCAAGATTTGTATGGAAATACAAAAAACCTCAAATAGCCAAAGCAATCTTGAGAAAGAAGAATGGAACTGGAGGAATCAACTTGCCTGACTTCAGGCTCTACTACAAAGCCACAGTCATCAAGACAGTATGGTACTGGCACAAAGTCAGAAATATAGATCAATGGAACAAAATAGAAAGCCCAGAGATAAACCCACACACATATGGACACCTTATCTTTGACAAAGGAGGCAAGAATAAACAATGGAGTAAAGACTATCTCTTTAACAAGTGGTGCTGGGAAAACTGGTCAACCACTTGTAAAAGAATGAAACTAGAACACTTTCTAACACCACACACAAAAACAAACTCAAAATGGATTAAAGATCTAAATGTAAGACCAGAAACTATAAAGCTCCTAGAGGAGAACATAGGCAACACACTCTCTGACATAAATCACAGCAGGATCCTTTATGATCGACCCCCCCAAATTCTGGAAATAAAAGCAAAAATAAACAAATGGGATCTAATTAAAATTAAAAGCTTCTGCAAAACAAAGGAAAATATAAGCAAGGTGAAAAGACAGCCTTCTGAATGGGAGAAAATAATAGCAAATGAAGCAACTGACAAACAACTAATCTCAAAAATATGCAAGCAACTTATGCAGCTCAATTCCAGAAAAATAAATGACCCAATCAAAAAATGGGCCAAAGAACTAAATAGACATTTCTCCAAAGGAGACATATGGATGGCTAACAAACACATGAAAAGATGCTCAACATCACTCATTATTAGAGAAATGCAAATCAAAACCACAATGAGGTACCATTTCCCACCAGTCAGAATGGCAGCGATCCAAAAGTTTGCAAGCAATAAATGCTGGAGAGGGTGTGGAGAAAAGGGAACCCTCTTACACTGTTAGTGGGAATGCAATCTATTTATTTTTTTAAAAATTATTTATTTATTTGTTTTTGGCTGTGCTGGGTCTTTGATGCTGCTCGAGCTTCTCTCTAGTGTCCGCTCCCGAGCTTAGAGCACAGGCTCGATAGTTGTGGCATACAGGCATACTTGCTCCGTGGCCTTTGAGCTCCTCCTGGATCAGGGATTGAACCCATATACTCCTGCATTGGGAGGCAGGTTCCTTACCATGGAGCCACCAGGGAAGCCTGCTTTCTTTTTATTTTTAAAGTTTTCTTACTCTGGGACCATTGATGGACTGTGTTTATGTGCCTTGTGTGGTGTACCCACGCAACACTGAGCTGGAAGGTTTCTGTGTATTCCCACAGGCCAGTGATGCAGTGAGATCCACATAGAACCTGATCAGTCAGGGCTTTGCAAGGGTCCCCTTTGCTCTAGACAGAGAGGATGGATGGTCGAGGTCTGTGATGAACTGGCATTTTTCTGAGTTTTACTCCACCACCTGTGGCCTCTCTTTTGTGCTCCCAAAATCCCCTTCAGGAGCAGTGGTTTCTGTGTGTGAAGTTCTGCCCCCTGGATTCAGCTGGGTCCTTTTCTTTCAAGGAAGGAAAATCACTGAGGTTGAGACATAGGTCTAATAGAGCCCTGGGAGATGGAGGAAAGCGCTGGAACAGACTATTCAGGCTGTTTCCACTTCGTGCCTGCATTGTGTGCTAAGTTGCTTCAGTCGTGTCTGACTCTCTGTGACCCCATGGACTATAGTCCGCCAGGCTCCACTGTCCATGGGATTCTCCAGGCAAGAATACTGGAGTGGGTTGCCATCTCCTCCTCCAGGGAGGATCTTCCCAACTCAGGGATTGAACCTGCATTTCTTATGTCTCCTGCATTGGGAGATGGGTTCTTTACCACTAGTGCCACCTGGGAAGTCCCTCTGCTTAGTATTATTTTCTAATTTTGTAATTATTAGGTGACTTTTTCATTTAAGTCACCCATTAAGTATATTTTGTGGAGATTACTTTTAAAATATTGAATGTTTGGGGCTTTGAAACCCTGACAGCTCTTGATTAGTGGGTGGATAGGTTTTTTTTTTTTCTTTTTCTTTTCTGTTTTTTTTTTTTTGTTTTTTTTTTTTTGGTTCCTGATTAGCCTTAGAGTAATTGAGGAGAAGCCAATTCCAGAATTCTTGAAATGACTACAGGGAGAATAGATACAAGATCAATGGAATAGCCCCATCTGTTACGATTCCATAATGACTCTTTTTATTGTTTTTTCCCTTTGTGAGTCAGTATTGCACACGCACACCACACAAAGCACATAAACAGCCAATCTTCCCTAGATAATAATTTTTTTTTTAAATAAAAAGAAGGCAAAACCAAAGATGGTCAAGGAAAATAAATGTGTTGTTATAATTAGTTTTCTTCAGATGCCTGAACAGACTCACTTATGTTTTAAAAGGAGAAACTTAAAACTTTCAGGCTTGGGATAGGAGGGGGTTTTGGGGGACAATGGATACATGTTTATGTGTGACCGAGCCCCTTTGCTGTACACTTGAAACTGTCACAACATTGTTAATCATCTATACCCCAATGCAAAATAAAAAGTTTAAAAAAAACTTTCAGGCTTGTAGTATGAAATCTAGTGCATGGGATGTTGAAGTATTGAGCTGGCCAAAAGGTTTGTTCTGGCTTGTTGCATGGTGCTATGGAAAAATCCGAATGAACTTTTTGGCCAACCCAATAATTAGAAGAAGAAATTAGGAATAAGCAAATAAAAGAGATAATGTAGATTGTTGAGTATAACACACAGTCACACACACACCATATACACTTATGCACATACACACATCACCTATAGAGATTACTTGGGAATCTTACTTTGGAGCTGTTTCTTATTAATTTATCTGAGACACACATGCTTTCTAAGGACAGAGGGCTTGATTTTTTTTTTAAATCTTTACAAGCATTGTCAAGAACATACTTATTTTGCACTATTTAAAGAATCACATTTATATACCACCAGCATTTTCTGAATCTTACTTGACAGGTTTTACCACTTGGTTCATGATCCACATATAGTCTGTTTAGTGAGTGGCCGTGTCATACACAATCACTTTTGAGTTCTGGGCCTGAGGGAAGCATGGCTCCTGGGATGTGGTGTCTCCTTTAGTAAAGATAAAGCTGGGACACAACCTCTGATTCCCTACTTCCCTTCAGAATCATGAATTTTTAAAAGATCAGACTCAAAATCCAAGTCATCTTTTACCAGTTTACTTTCATGAATACAGTGTATCATAGCTAGATGTAGGTAGGTAAATATTTAGAATTTGTTGTTGTTCAGTCACTCATTCATGTCCAGCTCTTCACAATCCCATGGGCTGCAGCACGCCAGGCTCCCCTGTCCTTCACTATCTCCTGAAGTTTGCTCAGATTCACATCCATTGAGTCGGTGATGCCATCTAACCATCTCATTCTCTGTAGACTCCTTCTGCTTTCCGTCTTGCCCAGCATCAGGGTGTTTTGCAGTGAATCGGCTCTTTGAATCAGGTGACCAAAGTATTTAGAATCTCTTCATCTAAAATGATTATTAGCCAACAACACAAGTATCCTTTCTCTTTGCGTTGGAGAAATCTGGATAGTGGCTTAAAAACGGTTCCAGTCACTCATGACTAAATTTGCTTTAGTCACACTGCCTTTTTATTCAGTGTTGAAAATACATAGCATGGCAGAGATTTCCTACTTGAATGTGAAGTGGAACAGTGAAATAATAGCCTTTAAGTAGTTGAAGAACATGAGGGATTTAAGAGGGTTAACCTCAAGACAATAGAGGGAATCCACAGTCTTGGGGGAAAAAGCCAGGTTGTGTATATGCTGCTTATAATTAGATCTATGGTTTGATAACTATAAAAAAGTAATGTTCAGTTTTGTGGTAAAATAGAGAAAATAAACAGAATTTACTCAGTACGTTCCTCCTAGGTGGAAGACCAGTGCTACATTTTCCTCTTTTTATCCCCAGAGATAAGCACAGTGCCTGGCATGGTAATTACCTCCACTCCCGAAGGCTCACGTGCTCTGTTAACTGTGGTGAAGCCACACCTGGAATTATTGGCTCCTTGAATTCTCACAACCAGCTGGTGTCACAGGGCATGTCTTTACCCTGGTTTTTTAGATGAAAGAAAAAAAAGGATTCAAAAATAAATTTTAAATTATCATCGCTCCAATAGGAATAAACTTCACTGGACATTTTGCTGTATCAGATCTCTGACATGTGGAAAGAAAATTTCCTAAGGATTTGGGAAATCCTGTAACCTGGAATCTTCCCACAAAGCACTGGGTTAGCCCTAAAATTCGTTCAGGTTTTTCTGAAAGATGTTGTAGAAAAACCTGAATGAACTTTTGGGCCAACCCAATATATCCTAAAGGAGATCAGTCCTGAGTGTTCATTGGAAGGACTGATGTAGCTGAAACTCCAATACTTTGGCTACCTGATGCGAAGAGCTGACTCATGTGAAAAGACCCTGGTGCTGGGAAAGACTGAAGGCGGGAGGAGAAGGGGACGACAGAGGGTGAGATGGTTGGATGGCATCACCGAGTCAATGGACATGGATTTGGGTGAATTCCGGGAGTTGGTGACGGACAGGGAGGCCTGGCGTGCTGCAGTCCATGGGGTCACAAAGAGTTGGACATGACTGATCCACTAAACTGAAACTGAAAACTCAATACAAATACGGGGGCCTGCAGAGAAGACGCTCACTGAGGCGTTAGCTAGGGGTGGGCGTGGCTCAGCCAGTAAATGACCCCGCCCCCAAGTTCACACGCCCTCATAGGAGCACACGGATAAGGAGCACACCAGAGCTGTGACAAGTCCGGTCCTTCCTGGGGGCTTGTAGACAGCTGAAGTGTAATATTAAATTACGTTAAAGCATGCCCTGTATTCCTAGAAATCTCTTTTTATACTTGCTTTTGTGTATTTGAATAATGGACAAATTTGTATCCTGCTTTTCCCCTGAATAAAGGCATAACCATTTCCTATGACATTAGAAGAATTAAAATTCTCCCATCACAAAGAAGAATTAAAATTCTTTACGACACTGATTAGGTATTTGATTGTTAAGGAAGTATTATTAATTTTTTAAATGTAAGAGTGATATTTTAAAAGTCCTTACCTTGGAAGCACATATACAGAAGAATTTAATGGAAGAAATGGCATGAATATGAGGGTTTTGCTTCAAAATACCTGTTTGAGGGATTTCCCTGGTTGTCCAGTGGTTAAGACTCTGTGCTTCCACTGTGGGGGGCACAGGTTTGATCCCTGGTTGGAGAGCTAAGATCCTGCATGCCTTATGACCAAAGAACCCCAAACTGGAACAAACAAACAACAAAAAAGTGTTTGAAGGGGTTAAGTAGATGGAAGTGTAAGTGAAGTAAATTAAGTACTGTGTTGATCACTGTTGAAGTCAGGCGATGGGAACTTGAGAATTCATTATACCATTTTCTGTACTTTATGCATGTTTAAACATTTCCACCGTAAAAAGTTGGAATTTTTTTTTACAGATTTAGATTTTGGTGTTCTTATGATGTTCACAGTATGGATACTTTTCAACTTATTTGATCATTTGCTGTTTCAGGACATTTTCTGAGTTTTCATGACCATATGTAATGTAGAATTAACATTTTTTCCCCCCTCGCATTTCTTTGTGCTGGAAATGTCATCCACATCTAAAATGTTTCCCTTGGGAAGGATTTGGAGGTGTAATATTACTGCAGCCAGGTGTTGTTGTCACTCGGTTGTGTCTGACTCTGTGCGACCCCAGGGACTGTGGCCCGCCAGGTTTCTTTGTTGCTGGAACTCACCAGGCGAGAATACTGGAATGGGTAGCCATTCCTTTCTCCCAGGGATCTTCTCAAGCGAAGGGTCGAACCCAGGTCTCCCACATTGGAGGCAGATCCTTTAACATCTGAGCCACCAGGGAAGTGTGATCATTTACATGGGATATGCCTTTTGTTTTCCAAGAAGATTGAATGTATTTGTCATTCTTATGGAAATGACAGAGTATATCAGCATTGTACACTATCTTTTAAAAATATACCTTAAATTGATACATTGTTTAAAGAAATTAGAACATATATTTCTTGAAAGACGGGACATTGGTGTCAATGGTAAAGAATTTGGAAAGTGCTGAACAGTCACAGCTCTAGAAGAAAACTCTTGTTGAGATGCAGATGTTCCATAACAATCTGCTTTCAGAATATTTCAAAATACTCTCTGCCATTCAGCTATAATGATAGCTGGAGGCATGATACAGCTTTGTTTTGTGACATATTTTTCAGTACAGATGTGAAAAGTTTCACATCTATTATTTATTACTGCAATGTCAAATAACGTTAGTTAGAGAGGAGTTCCAGAAAAAAAGATAAATTTGAAAAATCTGTGGTCACTGAGATGGAAAGTCACATGAAATCCGCCCATGTTGCAGTAATTAGAAAGGGAACCTGGGGACTTCCCTATTGGTCCAGTGGCTAAGACTCCAAGCTCCCGATGCAGGGGACCTGGGTTCAGTCCCTGGCCAGGGAACTAGATTCCACATGCCGCAACTTGAAGTTTGAATGCCGCATTTTCCCCTCACTTTCTCTTCATTAAAACTAAGTGAAGATCCACTGATAAGAGAACAGACCCTGTATGATTTCAATACCGTCAGAAATTTTTGCACCTTGTTTTATGTCCCTGGATATGTTCCAGTGTCTTCTAGTTTATAGGCTATGGGAACTTGAATAGGATTTATATCCTATTGTTGTATGAAAATTGTATAAATCTTAAATATGTTGACTTGGTTCTTGGTGATTTTCAGGTCAACTATATCCTTCTACTTTTCTATATATTTATCCTAATGATTTTTGAGAATTTGATATGGAAACTCCAACTAAAGTCTTAATTTATCTACTTAAAAAATAATTGTAATATATAGTGGAATTATTAGTGATAAAGTACCAACTTGCCAATGCTGGAGATGTAAGAAACTCAGGTTTAATCCCAAGGGCTGGAAGATCCCCTGGAGAAAGGCATGGCAACCCACTCTAAGTATTCTTGACTGGAGAATCCCATGGACAGACAAGCCTGACTGGCTACGGTCCATGGGGTCCAAAAGAGTTGGGCAGGACTGAAGTGACTTAGCACTTAACATATGTAACTTTGTTCTGTATTTTCCAATTCTCCTGTAAATGTGTTATTATACTTTCATAATTTAAAAAAAAAGTGAAGCTCTTATTTGAAATTTACAGATAGGGAAGCCAGGGCCTGGGTGTACAGATTTCTTCTGAAAATCACCTTGACTTGTTGGCTCTCCTCAGGGCTGGGCCCTTCCGCTCCCCACTCTGATATCTGGCCACCTCCCAGGGCTTTACCTGCTCCCTCAGCCTCTTGCATGGTTCTAAGTTATTACTGTGAAGCCCGTTGAATCCTCATCTTGAGATACTGTTTTCTTCCATCTTACAAAATTATAAAAGTATTAAATACTTTGAAAAAAAGTTCCAACAGAGCCAAAAATAACATAGACACAGAGTTTGTACACAGTTTTTAAATTTCAGTTTTCCTTTAGTATTGTACTGTACATAAATTTTTTACATCATTAAAATTGTCAAAAACTTAAAAAATTAAATATAGCTGATTTACAATATTGCATTAGTTTCAGGTGTGCAGCAAAGGGACTTGGCTCTATATACAAGATATTGAGCATAGTTCTTTGTGGTATACGGTAAATCCTTGTTGTTTATTTTATACATGGTAGTGTGCATCTGTAAATCTGTACTCTTAATTTATCCCTACCCCACTTTCTCCTTTGGTAACCATGAGTTTTCTATGTCTGTGAGTCTCTGTTTTGTAAATAAATTCGTTTGTAGTAGTGGTAAAGAACCTGCCTGCCAATGCAGGAGAATTAAGAGACACGGGTTCAGTCTTTGGGTTGGGAAGATCTTCTGGAGGAGGGCATGTCTACCCACTCAAATATTCTTGCCTGTAAAGTCCTGTGGACAGAGGATCCTGGTGGGCTACAGTCCATAGGGTTGCAAAGAGTTAGACACAACTGGGGCGACTATCATGCACAAGTCTCTTTCTGTTATGTAAATAAATTCATTTGCATTATTTTTTAGATTCTACATGTAAATGACCTGTAATATTTGCCTTTCTGTATCTGACTTATTTCACTTAATACAACAATCTCTAGGTCCATCCATGTTAATGCAAATAACATTATTTCATTCTTTTTTTATGGCTGAGTAATCTTCCATTGTATATATATCCCATATCTTTATCCATTTCATGTCTCTGGAGACTTAGGTTGCTTCCATGTCTTGGCTGTTGTGAATAATGCTACTAGGACTGTTTTAAATGCCCTGTTGTGGTTATGAGAGGTACAGCCACATCCTGGGAGTATGTCACTATGGATGTAATGTCCCTCTGTGTTATCCAGCTAAGCTGACCACCTACTGCCTGGAGTGAGCGGCTCTGCCTGAAAGACTAGACTCTCCTCCTTGGCCTTTCAAGTCTCACTCTGAGTCAATTTCCCCTCAATCTCTTCAGGACTTGGATGTAACGGTACAAAGTGGGCTGTGGTCTGGCTTCCCGAATATTGAAGTTGGAAGTTGCAGTCTGGAACCATGAATGAGTTAATTCCTGGTGAGAAAACGTGTTGACCAATGAAAGAAAAAGCCCTCGGAGAGTGCTGAGTGGACCCCATGCCTCTGCTCCTCCCTCCCTGGGCTGTTCCGAGGCTTTAGGTCTTGTGTGAGATGTCCTGTGGCCAGCGGAGCTGTGGCCAAGACGGTCACGTGACGCTTGACACAGCTCCCCCTCCCCTTCGCCCTCCTGTCCTGTGAGGGCATCACCTCCATCAAGCATCACCCTATAGTGGGGACCTTGTGACTGCTTCCTTGACAGCCTGAGCTCGGGCAGAGGGTTATCTGGGTGAAGAGAGCAGTAACGTGTTCCACGGGCAGACACAGGATGTGTAAAAAACCTTGGTGGCTGGGGGCGTGGCAGGGTAGTTCAAGAATAAAGGACAAATGGGGTGGGGAAAGAACGGAGGGGACGTCCCTGGTGGGTCAGCGGTAAAGAATCCACCTGCCAATGGAGGGGACATGGCTTTGATCCCCGATCGGGGAAGATTCCATGTGCTTTGGAGCAACTTAGCCCACGCACCACAGCTTTTGAGCCCCACCATATTGAGCCTGCGAGCTGCAACTCCTGAAGCCCAAGCTCTGCGGCCGGAGAACCCACAGCAGTGAGAAGCCTGTGCATTGCAACTGGAGGTAGCCTCGCTCTCCACAACTAGAGAAAAGCCCACTTAGCAAACGAAGTCCCAGCACAGCCAAAAATAAAAATAAACAAGTAATAGGTGGGAGGGGGTTCAGGATGGGGAACACATGTACAGCCATGGCTGACTCATGTCAATGTATGGCAAGAACCACTACAATATTGTAATTAGCCTCCAATTAAAATAAATAATTAAAAAAACAGAAGTGTTTAAAAAAGAGAAAGTGGGGAGTGCTTGGTGAAAATCAGCTGGGGCACAGGGTGGTGAAGCTGGTGTAGGCCACAGGAGGCAGCGGGTCTTGACTCTAAGAGCAGCTGCGATCCACAGAGGGCTTTTGGGAGGATGGAGGTGGGCGGGGTGGAGTAATGAGGTCAGGTTTGGGTTTTGTAAAGACCACTTTGGCAATCCTGGGCAGAGGAGCTCGAACGTGGGAAGAAGGGTTGTAATGGTGGACATTGTTTGATCACTTGAGAAGTGACCGTGTGTTGCAGGAGAAAGGTGACCTTGGATCAGACCACCGTGGTGATAACGGAATGAGAAAAGTGGGCGAATTTGAGAGGTGCTTCAGGGGTAAATTGGGTAAGGTTGATGGAGCCATGAAATTAAACGATGCTTACTCTTTGGAAGAAAAGTTATGACCAACTTAGACAGCATACTGAAAAGCAGAGACATTACTTTGCCAACAAAGGTCCATCTAGTCAAGGCTATATTTTTTCCAGTGGTCATGTATGGATGTGAGAGTTGGACTATAAAGAAAGCTGAGTGCCAAAGAATTGATGCTTTTGAACTGTGGTGTTGAAGACTCTTGAGAGTCCTTTGGACTGTAAGGAGATCCAACCAGTCCATCCTAAAGGAAATCAGTCCTGGGTGTTCATTGGAAGGACTGATGCTGAAGCTGAAACTGAAACTCCAATACTTTGGCCACCTGATGGGAAGAGCTGACTCATTGCAAAAGACCCTGATGATGGGAAAGACGGAGGGCAGGAGGAGAAGGGGATGACAGAGGATGAGATGGTTGGATGATATCACCAACTTGATGGACATGAGTTTGGGTGGACTCTGGGAGTTGGTGATGGACAGGGAGGCCTGGCATGCTGCGGTTCACGGGGTCCCAAAGAGTCGGACATGACTAAGCGACTGAACTGAACAGAACTGATGGTGCCTGGGATGTGTAACCTGGGCCGGCAGGTGATTCCTAGGGATCTCGATGCGCTAGTTTGGGGCATTCATGGAGATGGGAACCACTGAGAGAAGGCGAGGTTGGCAGGACCAGAAGTTTGGCTTGAGAAATAACGTGCCCTGTGAACTGTGTGATATTCCAGCCTGACCTCAAAAGTGTAGAGCTGGGCTTGGGGCAGACATCTGTGACACACCTGTGGAAAACACTCGGCTCCCTGCTTCCCGCTCTCCTTGCAGTTCCTCTGTGTAAGTGGAGACAGCCCCCACACCCCCCCACCCCGCCCTGCTCCAAGTCTGAAACTGAGCCCTGTGCTCCTGAGCACATGACAGGCCTAGTTCCTGTCTGGGGTGCATTTGTACTGGCGCCTTCTGGACTAAGACTCACTCTTCTCTGATTATTGTGTGCTAAGTTGCTCCAGGCGTGTCCCACTCTTTGCAACCCTATGGACTGTAGCTCACCAGGCCCCTCTGTCCATGGGGTTTCTCAGGCAGGAGTACAGGAATGGGTTGCCATTTCCTTCTCTAGGGAATCTTCCTGACCCAAGGATAGAACCTGAATCTCCTGCATTGCAGGCAGATTCTTTACCACTGAGCCACCTAGGAAGCCCTGCTTTCTGCGTAGTTAGGAGAAATTCTCTGAGGCTCTTTCAAATTGTTTGTGCAAACCTTATTTTGCCAAATGATTCAGTTGTCTTCATAGCGTGTTGACTGAAATTGGGACATGGCCTGTTCTAACAGGCATATTACTATGAGGCTGTCACAAAGGTTCATTCTCAGTCACTTCTGTATTGTGTATTCTGCAAAGTGATATCATCAGTATCGTTTAATAACCAGACAGTAAATTAGCTGATGTAAACATCCACGGCTATACATTTATCAGTTTTTTTATAGTTGAAAGTGGGGTCTGGCTTCACGCCACTCAAAAGCCAATACAGACGCCAGGTTGGTGGAAGGAGCATTTGCTTCATTTCAGATTCCGACAACTAGAGGTGGGGTGGGGGAGGGCAGACGCTTGTCCAAAGGCAGACTCTCCCAACCCACAACCAGGGGGCAAGGGCTTTTATAGACGGAGGGAAGGGGCTACATGCAGAAACAACAGTCAGCTCTGATAGTCTTCTTGAACTGGGTCTTCGATGGTCTGACCAGCATTATCCTGATGGTTTCAAGTGCAGTTAATCTTCAGTTCCAGGGTCGGTTTGTTTCCATTTCTTGAGGTTAGTTCTCAGAATTGTGGCAGCTTATGTGATGGCTACAGTCTGATCAGCATGTAGTTAACTTCTTCCACCTGGTGAGGGTTTCAGTCTCTGCAAGACAGCGGACAGGATATGGCTCAGAGTATTATCTATAGCCCCTGAAAGTGAAAAGTGAAAGTCACTCAGTCGTGTCTGACTCTTTGTGACCCCATAGACTATACAGTTCATGGAATTCTCTAGGCTAGAATACTGGAGTGGGTAGCCTTTTCCTTCTCCAGGGGATCTTTCCAACCCAGGGATCGAACCAGGGTCTCCTGCATTGCAGGTGGATTCTTTACCAATTGAATCACAAGGAAAGCCCAAGAATACTGAGTGAGTAGCCTATCCCTTCTCCAGAGGATCTTCCTGACCCAGGGATCGAACCAGGGTCTTTTGCATTGCAGGCAGATTCTTTACTAACTGAGCTATCAGGGAAGGCCATAGCCCCTGAGAAGGAACTAAATACCCTTGACTATGCTTAATGACTACATTATTATTATTTGGTCTCCTTTGACTGTTTTCATTTGTTTCTGTATTTTCTCACTTTTCTAAGGAAAATCCTCTTTGGCTAAAGCTTTTCCAGAGGCAAAGGGCAGACTGAGGACATGCTAAGCCAAGGGGCAGGCAAGGACCATCATGTTCTGCTCTGCTTCATTCTTTCAGTTTTAAGAATCTTGTATCAGCAGAATATGGGTGATTATCACTAGGTCATCTTTAGCCTCCTTATGCGGTAGCTCTTGGTCTCTGGCTTTAAGTGCTTTCAGGAATGAGCTCCTGTGGGTAGTGACAACCTTGTCAGATCTCTCCCTCAGTGGAGCGTTTAATTTCCTTTCTAACTGGCCTTCGGTCTCTAGTCCCCCCATACACCTGTCATTCATCTTTTCCCATTTCCCACTTTAAACCCTCAGATGGCAGCCTACCAGGGTTCTAAACTAATGATCCTTTATCCAGTGTGGAGAGAGTCTATCTGAATAAAGGTATGGAGTAGTTCAAGAAATTTCACTCAATTGGATAAATTTATATTTGACACATGTCAAACCTTACATGATTTCATAATGCAAACTAGATAGAGTAATAAGTACTCAATAAAAATGAAAGCAGTAACCTTTGGCAGAGTTTTCACTGCAAATGGAAATAAGCTGACTAAAGCTTATTTCATGAGAATTTCATGAGAAATGAGAAAGCATTTGATGCAGACCCTACTCTTACAGAGAGTGTGGCCATATTTGTTAATCATGGGTAAGGTTCTCATGTATCTGCCATTATGTGTCTACTAATATAAGTGGGCTTCCCAGATGGCATAGTGGTAAAGAATCCACCTGCCAATGCAGGAGGTACTGGAGACCCAGGTTTGATCCCTGGGTTGGAAAGATTCCCTAGAGGAGGAAATGGCAACCCACTCTAATATTCTTGCCTGGAAAATTCCGTGGACAGAGGAGCCTGGTGGGCAGAGAGTTGGACATGACTGAGCACAGATGCAGCTCAATGCAGCAACTGATGTAGGTAGGCAGATGCTGTTGGCTTGTGAGCTGCCCACCCAGGGTTTGTGTTTCTATTTTTTCTTGCTGACAAAATACCAGTTTTGTTCAGATGGCAAAGTGTTTAGCTTTGATGAACATATCCTGGTTGTTCTTAGAATCATAGCAGTTCTGGGTCCCCTAGAAGGTAACTGTTCTACAGGACCAGTTCTGGGAAGAGATCTTTGAAAGGAGGTCAGATGGGCTTCTCTGGGAGGATCTTCCTTCTAGATGAAAGAACTATAGTGAGAAATCCTTTATTTTGTTTTTATTTAGTTTTTGACTTCCCCTTACTTCTTATTGTTGGAAATGATGCCTGGAGCTTTGGCAGTCATTCTGTGACAATGAAGACTGAAGCTTGAGGACAAACCCAAGAACTTAACATTCAGTTGAAGAAGCCTGGGCTTGATGGCCTCCTTGAACCATTGAATAAACTCTGTGACTCCTATCAGATGACTTCTTTTTAGTAAATCATATGTTCTTATGCACATGTGTGCATGCTTGCGTGCTTAGTTGCTCAGTCATGTCCGACTCTTTGCATCTCGATGGACTGCAGCCTGCCGGGCTCCTCTGTCCATGGAGATTCTCCAGGCAAGAATATTGGAGAGAGTTGCCATGCCCTCCTCCAGGGGATCTTCCCAACCCAAGGATCAAACCCAGGTCTCTCTCATTGGAGGTGGATTCTTTACCAGCTGAGCTACTGGAAGCCCCCTTATGCGCATAGCTGCTTTTAATCAAGTTTTTGATTATTCCTGCTAAAATTTATTTTTTTTTACTTGAATTTGGTACACAAAAAGCATCTTTGCACTCTGTATCTTATTCTGTCTTCCTGAGGAGTTATATTTCATGTTGGATTTATCAGCTAAGTATCAAAAAAAATCAGTGTCTAATAGTTTTTGTTTAATTGTGGAGATCACCAATTGCTGACAAGTGATAAACTGTGGATACAAGTGTATACTGAAAATAAGCAAAATCTTCCTTTTTCATGACTCAGGAAAGAGTATGTGTTTGGAAGACTTCCACCAATTGCTATTAACAATTAGCTCTGTTTTTTCTTCTGTAAGAGTGAGAAGTCACTACATTTAGGTAGCTGATGACAGAAATATAATATTGAAAAATTTACAAGGCTTATGTCTAGAACTGATTCATAGATACTGAAAAGAACAGGATTGCATTTTGGCAGAGAATATTTCATGTCTAAAAGTTCTAAGCAGTAATATATGTCCCTCTTGATACTTGAAAAATATTCAGGTCTTCACTCAAATAAACTTTAAAAACCTAGAGTCTACATATATGTGTAGACTATGGCTGATTCATGTTGAGGTTTGACAGGAAACAACAAAATCCTGTAAAGCAATTATCCTTCAATTAAAAAATAAATAAATTTATAAAAAATAAAAGGTAGAGTCTGAGAATATATGCTTCTAATTACAAGTGATTTTTTCTTTTTTACCAATGTCATAACTTTGAGGAAAGATGTTGTGGGGAGGGAGGTGGGGGGGGGGTCATGTTTGGGAACGCATGTAAGAATTAAAGATTTTAAAATTTAAAAAAAATGTTCATTTCAAAGAAAATAAAAAAAAAATAAAAAAAAGAGAAAGCTGATGAAAAGCATTATAAAGGCTTCCAAATTTTACCTGAAAGGGAAACCGAAAAGAATTCCAGAATATGAATTCATGTGGGTGTATAGTTGCATTAGCTGGGGTTCTGGGGACAAACGAAGTCAATAGAACGTGTGTGTGTATGTGTATATGCAAATATTTTTTAAAATATAAAAATAAAAAAAATGAAATATCTAATAAATTTCAAGGAATTGGTTCATGAGATTGTGGAAGCTGACAAATCCAAAATCTGCAGGGGAAACCAGTAGGCTAGAGACCCAGGAAAGAGTCACCGCAGTTTGAGTCTGAAGGCTATTTTTTGCTGGCAGAATTCCTTCTTAGTTTTTGCTAGTCTTTGTCTATAAGACCTTCCACTGATTGGACAAGGCCCACCCACAATGTGGCAGCAATCTGCGTTACTCACAGTCTACTGATTTAAATGTTAATGTCATCTAAAAATAGCCTCTACAGAAACACCTAAGTTAGTGTTTGACAAATATCCAGGCATCGAAAGCAAATAAAGTTGACACATAAAATTAACTATCACTATAGCCAAGTTTCCCAGGTGGTAAAGCTTCCCAGTGGTAAAGAATTCACCTGCCAATGCAGGAGACACGGGTTTGATCCCTGGGTCAGGAAGATCCCCTGGAGGAGGAAATGGCAACCCACTCAAGTATTCTTGCCTAAGAAATCCCATGGACAGAAGAACCTGGAGGGCTACATTCTATGGGATTGCAAAGAGTTGGACATAACTTAGCAACTAAACAATAATAACAACAGATAGTCAAGCATCAAATTAATAATTTAGCACTTCAAGCTATAAAATATGCCAAGGATGATATCATTCCTCTTATGCTATTCATTGTGATGAATTTTACAGCAAAGAAGTTTGTGCCAACTTCTAGTTTGTGCATATGAGACTAAAAAAAAGACTATGAAAAATATCCAAATTAGTCTTAAGCACTGAAGAGCACAATAAAGCTGATGATTGTTTTGTAGCTGAAAAAAATTATTTGATGTAATGAATTAATTTAGGAAAATATTATTGGAGCATTAACTGATGAAATGCCAGCTATGCTGGCTTGTAATAGAGATTTTCAGTAGGAAGTCAAAGGAAAGAGCCAGCTTTTTTTTTTTTTTTTCTTTTCTGGAATGCATTAGATTGTTCACCACCAAATATTAACTTTGAAAACCCTGTCTAGTGATCCAAATGAAGAGTTCATTCTTGCCATCATTGTGATTAATTACAAACTGATATCCCTGGTGGCTCAGTGGTAAAGAATCTGCCTGCAAAGCAGGAGATACAGGAGATACAGATTTGATCCCTGGGTCAGGAAGATCCCCTGCAGAAGGCCATGGCAACCCACTCCAGTATTCTTGCCTGGAGAATCCCATGGACAGAGGAACCTGGTGGGCTACAGTCCACGGGGTCGCAGAGAGTCGGACACGACTGAGCGACTTAGCATGCACAGGCACACTGAATAGTAGATTGTTCACGATGTGGCTGTAAAGATTCTAAATGATAAACAGAATTTGCATGTTATCTATAAAGACATCATTTGAAACTATTTCAGGATTTTAAACCTTCAGACTATGAGTATCTTCTGTTAGATGTGAAATTTAAAAAGATGAAACGGTTTTCTTCCTGTCTTCAGGAATTTTTTCCTGAAGATGGTTTTACTAGTCTCAGAAGGAAAAATTAAAACCAAAGGTTGACTCATTTTTAGGGTTGACGTGATGAATGTATTTTGTATTGCAAATCAAAGGAAAACTTTTAAGAAGAATATTCTGAGTTATTTGGCCCTTCTTTCTAAGTGAGATTAAAGTTCATCAGTGATCCTTAGAACTTCTCTACTCTGTCAGTGATTTAGAAGAAGGTCATCAGTTCAGCTGATAACTTCTGACCACTTTAGTGGCTCACAAGGATCCGGTTTTCTATCTCTTCTTAGATAAGCAAGATAACAGGTACTATTTTTTTTTTTTTTTAAAAACTGTACCTTTGCCACATTCTACTGTGTTTGGGGCTTCCCCGATGGCTCAGTGGTAAAGAATCCATCTGCAATGCAGGAGATGCTGTAGATGCGGTTTTGATTCGTGGGTGGGGAAGATCCCTTGGAGGAGGGCATGGCAACCCACTCCAGTATTCTTACCTGGAGAATCCCATGAACAGAGGATCCTAGTGGGCTATAGTCCATAGTGTTGCAGAGTCAGACCTGACAGAAGCGACCTGGCATGCAAGTGCTGTGGTTCATATAATAATTTTCTCCTCATAGAGACATGATCTCCAGTCCCCAGGCTTGCTTGTGGTTGATAAGATGATGTCTGCACAGTTGAGTCCAGTTCCAGGATTCATTCACACAGATTCTTCCAGAGCACAGACTTCCTGTAAACCCCTCAGGGATCAGACAAGGAGGGAGTCAGGTGACAGACAACATTCCAAAACCTTCCCTTTGGGTCCTTCCATCTAATGTACTGGCTTCTTTTGTAAACAGCCAGTGTTAGTAAAATATTTAATTTGGTGAGCCATGAAGGTTGGCTCAGGAAGCCTGGCAGAGGCTGCTTATAAATTATTAAAATTAGCGCATAGAAAACGTGCCGCAGTCTTGTCAAAGGGAAACATGCTCGCCCAGATTTACGACGCCAAGTTGCTCTGGGTTTAGAACACCTGGGGAAACACTGAGGGCTTCAAACTTCCCCAAATGATAATTTTCAAAAGAGCTTAGCATATTTGGCAAATACATTTGAGCTTGGAATATGTTGAACCTGAAACAGAGGGGAATAAACCTACAGCCTTTCATAAGCTCTAGCCACAGATAAAAATATGGTGATGCCAAATGCTTCATCCTCAAGGACACTCTCCATGGGCATGGTCTTGACAGTGATTGAAAGGAAGAGAAGCTCACCTCATGGGGAAGAACATGTTCAGAGAACCAACCACAGCTGCCCCAACCCTGGCAGAGAAGGAAGCCTGTGCAAAACCCTCCTCGGAGATGGTCACTTTTATCAGATGCCCCAGAAAATTTAATTTTTAAACATTAATATTTGGTTTATTTGGTATAGTTAACTTCTAGAAAATCTCTTACGATTTGATTATGGGATAAAATGGTGTTCTCTCTCTGGCTTTGGGTATTATCTCTCTCTTTTAATCTGTGTGTAAGCAGGAAGTTGCTTTATTTGTATTGTTGGCTATGGAAATAAAGCAGTATTAATAGATCAGTGTTTAAGATGAGATATGATATGATATGCATGGAGTAGAAAAGTTGTAGCCGGCAAGCAGAATGTATGATTAGATTGTGTGAGTGTGTGTATAAGCTATTATTTTTTGTCTAGGTTGGTCATAACTTTCCTTCCAAGGAGTAAGCGTCCTTTAATTTCATGGCTGCAATCACCATCTGCAGTGATTTTGGAGCCTCCCAAAATAAAATCTGACACTGTTTCCACTGTTTCCCCAACTATTTGCCATGAAGTGATGGGACCAGATGCCATGATCTTAGTTTTCTGAATGTTGAGCTTTAAGCCAATTTTTTCACTCTCCTCTTTCACTTTCATCAAGAGGCTCTTTAGTTTTTCTTCACTTTCTGCCATAAGGGTGGTGTCATCTGCATATCTGATGTTATTGATATTTCTCCTGACAATCTTGATTCCAGCTTGTGCTTCTTCCAGCCCAGTGTTTCTCATGATGTACTCTGCATATAAGTTAAATAAGCAGAGTGACAGCCATTTCTATTTATATATTCATGTACATTTCCCTATGTAAAACAGACAGTGCTATCTTGTGTGTGGGTTACAAAAACATGTTGTTCTTGAAACTGGTGAGTTCTTGGGATGTTTGTCTTATCTATTAACTTGTAGGGGAGTTCTACCCATCCCATCAGATGGTGATGACCATTGGTCCAAAGATGATCTCTGTGTGTGTTCATACATGTGTGTTTCATTTTATCCATTGTACTTTTTTGTCCACTGCTCCCAACAGTGCTTAGATGATGACATTCCCTAATGTGTAGAACCTAGACAGCATATTAAAAAGCAGAGACATTACTTTGCCAACAAAGGTCTGTCTAGTCAAGGCTATGGTTTTTCCAGTAGTCATGTATGGATGTGAGAGTTGGACTATAAAGAAAGCTGAGTGCTGAAGAATTGATGCTTTTGAACTATGGTGTTGGAGAAGACTCTTGAGAGTCCCTTGGACTGCAAGGAGATCCAACCAATCCATCCTGGAGAAGATCAATACTGAGTGTTCTTTGGAAGGACTGATGTTGAAGCTGAAACTCTGATACTTTGGCCACCTGATGCAAAGAGCTGACTCATTTGAAAAGACCCTGTTGCTGGGAAAGAGTGAAGGCAGGAGGAGAAGGGGACAACAGAGGATGAGATGGTTGGATGGCATCACTGACTCAATGGACATGAGTTTGGGTAGGCTCTGGGAGTTGGTGATGGACAGGGAGGCCTGGTGTGCTGCAGTCCATGGGGTCACAAAAAATTGGACATGACTAAGCATCTGAACTGAACTGAACTGAAGAACTTAATTATTTCAGCCGCCAAACACAAATGATGATTCTGTATTGTGATAGAAGTGCTAATTATCACTATACTGGCAATTACATTACATAATTTGTTATTCAGTTGCTAAGTTGTGTCCAACTCTTTACAACCCCATGGATTGCAGCATGCCCGAATTCCCTATCCTTCACTATCTCCCGGAGTTTGCTCAAACTCATGTCCATTGAGTCAGTGATGCCATCCAACCATCTCATCCCGTGTCACCCCCTTCACCTCCTGCCTTTAATCTTTCCCAGCATCAGGATCTTTCCTAATGAGTCAGCTCTTCACAGCAGGCGGCCAAAGAATTGGAGCTTCAGCATTAGACATTACATAATAAATATATCAAGATAACATATGCATTAAGTTTATACAGTGTTATTTGTTAAGTATATTTCACTAAAAATAAAAGATTATATGGATTGATCACTAAGTGATGAACTAGTCTATTTCGTATGAATGTTTTCCTTAAAATTAGGAACATGCGAGACATTATCTTTCCTCTTGAGAATTGTTGGACAACTGAAGGAGGTTAATGGAAGAGAAGTTTATTGAGCCCAGATCAAACCCAGCTTGGTGATATGTATTTTTTATCTGATTTTTATGAAGAACATCACTATTTATGCTCTGAAAATTTGTTCCGATTGTTTGGGGGCAGATAATAGCAGACAACAAGCATAAATATTAACCACTCCAGTGTTAAATAAATGGCAGCCTCTTCTGTCAAGTGGTGGAAATGCTTCTGGCAGAGAAAAAAAAATGCCTGGGTGGCAGATTTTCTTTCAGTATGTATATCTTTGACAGATTAAAAGGCAAAGGATAAACAAACTCTCAATGACTAATCCTGTTTTTCCCATCATTTAATGATTTTCTTGGATACCCAAGTCTTAAGGACCTTCAACTGTTTCTAATCTAGAGGCAAATAGGTTGATGAAAATCGAAGCTTCCTTACTAAGGCTGCACCTCAGACCAGTGGGGAATCACAGAGCTCCTCATGTATGGCCAGGGGTGAAGACTTGCTACTAGAAGTGCATTGGTTTGAAATCAGGAAACCTTGTTTCAAATCCCAGTTCTGCCACTTTTCAGCTATAAGAATTTTGGCAACTTACTTACATTTCCTGCATCTCTGTGTTCTCATCTGACTGGAATGATCATTTCTATGCAGAGCATGGAGCAGCATGGAGCACGATGTTAATGTCAAGTTGTTTAGCTGCTCAGTCCTGTCCGACTCTTTGAGACCCCATGGACTGTAGCCCACCAGGTTCCTCTGTCCATGGGATTCTCCAGGCAAGAGTATTGGGGAGGGTTGCCATTTTCTTCTCCAGGGGATCTTTTTGATGCAGGGATCAAACCTGCGTCTCCTGCATTGCAGGTGGATTCTTTACTCTCTAAGCCATCAGTTCAAACTGATTCATGTGAAAATGAACTCACTATTTTTCTTGGTAACCTAAGAAAATGTTAAAAGCAGTGGAAATAGCTTCTATGAATTAGAGGTTCAGTTCAGTTCAGTCGCTCAGTCGTGTCTGACTCTGCGATCCCATGAATTGCAGCACGCCAGGCCTCCCTGTCCATCACCAACACCCAGAGGTCACTCAGACTCACGTCCATGGAGTTGGTGATGCCATCCAGCCATCTCATCCTCTGTCGTCCCCTTTTCCTTCTGCCCCCAAATCCCTCCCAACATCAGAGTCTTTTCCAATGAGTCAACTCTTTGCATGAGGTGGCCAAAGTACTGGAGTTTCAGCTTTAGCATCATTCCTGCAGGAAAGCAGTGGATGGTAGCAAAGCTGTGATTATTCTATAGATTGAGCATTCACTGATGATTAGTGCAAGCAGATTCAATATTTGTTTTTCCTCCTCTGGGCTTAGCATGCGATTCTATAATGAAAGGATGTATTTCCAGATGATTGAAATTGCAGGCATGATATAAGCAAGTAATAAATGACAGAGTGTTACCTTTTTGCTAGTAAGTGTGGAAAGTAAGTGTTTGTCACTCAGTCGTGTCTGACTCTTTGCAATCCCATGTACTGTTACCTGCCATGCTCCTCTCTCCATGTTATTTTCCAGACAAGAACACTGGAGCAGGCTGCCATTTTCTTCTCCAGGGGATCTTCCCAACCCAGTGATCAAACCCATGCCTCCTGCACTGGCAGGCAGGTTCTTTTCCATTGAGTCACCAAGGAAGTCATTAATGTCAGATTAGGTGAAGTGTAACCTGACTGTGAAAGTGGAAATAGCTCAGTCGTGTCTGACTCTTTGCCACCCTCTGAACTATACAGTCCATGGAATTCTCCAAGCCAGAATACTGGAGTGGGTAGCCTTTCCCTTCTCCAGGGGACCTTCTTAACCCAGGGATTGAACCCAGGTCTCCCATGTTAGACTCCCACCAGGACTTCCCTGGTGGCTCAGATGGTAAAGCTCGTGTCTACAATGCGGGAGACCCGGGTTCGATCCCTGGGTCGAGAAGATCCCCTGGAGAAGGAAATGGCAGTCCACTCCAGTACTATTGCCTGGAAGGCTACAGTCCATGGGGTCACAAAGAGTCGGACACAACTGAGTGACTTCACTTTCTTTCAGTTTCTCCTACATTGCAGGTGGATTCTTTACTGTCCAAGCCACAAGGGAAACCCATTCTTAAAGAGATGGGAATACCAGACCACCTGACCTACCTCCTGAGAAATTTGTATGCAGGTCAAGAAGCAACAGTTAGAACTGGACATGAAACAGTAGACTGGTTCCAAATCAGAAAAGGAGTACGTCAAGGCTGCATATTGTCACCCCGCTTATTTAACTTAATAGGCAAAGTACATCATGTGAAATGTCAGGCTGGATGAATCACAAACTAGAACTAAGGTTATGGGGAGAAATATCAATAACCTCAGATACGCAGATGACACCGCCCTTATGGCAGAAAGCAAAGAAGAACTAAAGAGCCTCTTGATGAAAGTGAAAGAGGAGAGTGAAAAAGCTGGCTTAAAGCTCAACATTGAGAAAACTAAGATCATGGCATCTGGTCCCATCAATTCATGGCAAATAGATGGGGAAACAATGGAAGCAGTGAGAGACTTTATTTTGGGGAGCTCCAAAATCACTGCAGATTGTGACTGCAGCCATGAAATTAAAAGATGTTTGCTCCTTGGAATAAAAGCTATGACCAACCTAGACAGCATATTAAAAAGCAGATACATTACTTTGCCAACAAAGGTCAAAGCTATGGTTTTTCCAGTAGTCATGTATGGACGTGAGAGTTGGACTATAAAGAAAGCTGAGCTCCAAAGAATTAATACTTTTGAACTGTGGTGTTGCAGAAGACTCTTTGGAGTCCCTCGGACTGCAAAGAGATCTAACCAGTCCATCCGAAAGGAAAGCACTCCTGAATATTCATTGGAAGGACTGATGCTGAGGCTGACCTGATGTGAAGAACTGACTCATTTGAAAAGACCCTGATGCTGGGAAAGATTGAAGGCAGGAGGAGAAGGGGATGACAGAGGATGATATGGTTGGATGGCATCACCAAATTGATGGACCTGAGTGTGAGCAAACTCTGGGAGTTGGTGATGGACAGGAAGGCCTGGAGTGCTGCAGTCCATGGGGTCACAAAGAGTAAGACATGACTGAGCGACTGAACTGAACTGACCCTGACTGTGTTCACCTCTTGGCCATTCTGGGCCATATTTTTGTTGATCTCCTTGCACGTTTCCCAAACCTGTTCTAGGGGAGAGGCTCTGATTGTCATCTGCTCTTGTTAGGGGTTGTCCTGGAGGTTTTTGCATTGCTCCTTGCACTGTCCTATCAGAGACTGACCTTCACTCATGGCATCAAGGGATGCTGTTGCCCTCTGGCTCCTTGTCAGGCTTGACCCATGGGAGCAGGAGAATGAGGTCAGAGGATTTCTTCCTGCTAGGAGGAGGAGGGTGCCTCAGCTTCAGCATCAGTCCTTCCAATGAATATTCAAGATTGATTTCCTTGAGGATTGACTGTTTTGATCTCCTTGCAGTCTAAGGGATTCTCAAGTCTTCTGCAACACCATAGTTAAAAAGTATCAATTCTTCAGCGCTCAGCTTTCTTTATGGTCTAACTCTCACATCCATACATGACTACTGGAAAAACCATAGCTTTGACTAGATGGACCTTTGTCAGCAAAGTAATGTCTCTGCTTTTTAATATGCTGTCTAGGTTGGTCACAGATTTTCTTCCAAGGAGCTATGAAAGTGAAAGTGAAGTTGCTCAGTCATGTCTGACTCTTTGTGACAGCATGGACTGTAGCCTACCAGACTCCTCTGTCCATGGGATTTTCCAGGCAATAGTATTGGAGTGGATTGCCATTTCCTTCTCCAGGGGATCTTCTCGACCCAGGGATCGAACCCGGGTCTCCCGCATTGTAGACAAGCACTTTACCATCTGAGCCACCAGGGAAGTCCAAGGAGCTATAGAAAGACTTAATAGAATAAAACCAAAATTTAAGGTTGAGTGATGATCTACAAGATATTCAACATGTGTAGTTCCTAGGCAAATTTGTACATCGACATGACTTTCAGTAGGTGACCTTCCTTATAAGTTAGAGTTGAAAGAAGTTTCCACAGTGATGCTTCAGTCAAAATTACTACAGAAAACCAATTACAGTAAGTCCTCTACATACAAGGGACTTCCCGGGCAGCTCAGCGGTAAGGAACTCACCTGCCAATGCAGGAGATGCCAATTTGGTCCCTGGGTCTGGAAGATCCCCTGGAAGAGGAAATGGCAACCCACTCCAGTATTCTTGCCTGGAATAATCCCATGGGCAGGGGAGCCTGATGGGCTACAGTCCATGTGGTTGCAAAGAGTGAGACATGACTTAATGACTGGGCATGCATACACCTACATATAACTGAGTGTTCTGGAAGCTTGTTTGTAAGTCCAATTTGTTCATAACACCAACAAAGTTAGCCTAGGTATCCAGCTAACACAGTCGGCTAAGTAGTTTTGTACTGTAACAGGTTTATAATACTTTTCATACAAATAATACATAAAAACAAGCAAACACAAAAAATAAAACATTTTTAAAAATCTTATAATACTTTGAAAAGTAAAGAAGTATGGTACAGCAGCTGGCATACAGGGGCTGACATCAAGTGAACAGGTAAAAAGAGTTACTGGCTGCAAGAGGCAGACGAGGTGGGAGATGGTAGAGCTGAAGGAAGGTGAGCTGAGATTTCACTCACGCCCGATGCTGATGGAATACACGTTCCCCTGTTTGAAAGTCCGTAACTTGAAGGTTCAGGCATAGGGTGTTTACTGTACATTCATTTTCCTTCAGGATAGTTTCCAAATTAAGATTTCATGGCCTGATCACAAAGGGATGAACAACTCCATATCATATGAGAGTCTTCCTTAAGTAAACAACATAAAGTCTCCCTCCTTCACAGCCATGCCTATTCCCACAAACAGACACCCCATTCTTGCCTGTAGGGTCCCCTGCTGTACAAACACCCTCTTTCTGGAATGCTCATGTGATAGTGTCCTGTCTTTCTCGAGAGAGAGCAAGGGTCTGGGGCCCCTGTCAGACTCCCCAGGCATCATGACTACAGAAAATCTGTGCTGATCACTTTTCCTTCTTCTCAGATTTGGACAGAGTCTAACAGTCCTAGAAGGGTTTCCCTAGAAGGACTCAGTGTAAGGAATCCGCCAGTGTAGTAGATGTGAGTTCGATCCCTGGGTGGGGAAGACCCCCTGGAGAAGGCAATGGCAACCCACTCCAGTATTCTTGCCTGGAAAATTCTACAGACAGAGGAACCTGGCGGGCTACAGTCCATGAGGTCACAAAGAGCCGGACATGACTGAGTTCGTATGCATATGGTAATGGTCTGGAACTGCAGAGAAATCTGTGAATCTGTTTTCTGAGATCCCAGGGATCGAACCCAGGTCTCCTGCACTACAGGCAGATTCTTTACTATCTGAGCTATAGGGAAGTCTCAGAGTTGATTTACAATGTTATATTAGTTTTAGGTGTGCAATATAATGATTCATTATTTTTATGAATTGTGCTCCATTGGAAGTTATTATAAGTGTTGGTTACAGTCCCTGTGCTGTACTTTTTACATACTTGTGTCTTATTTTATACCTAGTAGTTTGTACCTAAGGATATTAAAAGCAGAAACAACCCAAAATCAAAACTGGTAGAAAAATAGAATGATCTGATAATTTTTGTATGTGGTGCAGATATGTAGTTTTTAAAGCATTGATGGTAATGATTTTATGTTATCATTTGATACCCTAATCCATTTCTCATAAATATTTTCTTGTAATTATCTTCTATTACTTCTATTACACTTTTTCTTTAAGTTTTTTATTTTTTAAATTTTAAAATCTTTAATTCTTACATGCATTCCCAAACATGAACCCCCCTCCCACCTCCCTCCCCATAACATCTCTTTATTAAGCTTTTTCTGTACACTTTTTGAAATATGTGATAGCATCTCTAAGAAAATGTGAAATCTCTTGCAAGTTTAGTAACTAGTTTTAGAATTTTAAAAAATACATATTTTGAAGTGGGCTTCCCCAGTAATTCAACAGTAAAGAATCTGCCTGCAATGCAGGAGACTCAGGTTTGATCCCTGGGTCAGGAAGAACCCCTGGAGGAGGGCATGGAAACCCACTCCAGTATTCTTGCCTGGGAAATCCCATGGACAAGAGGAGCCTGGCGGGCTACAGTCCATAGGATTGAAAAGAGTTGGACACCACTGAAGTGACTGAAGAAGGAAATGGCAACCCACTCCAGTGTTCTTGCCTGGAGAATCCCAGGGATGGTGGAGCCTGATGGGCTGCCATCTATGGGGTCGCACAGAGTCGGACACAACTGAAGTTACTTAGCAGCAGCAGCAGCAGCAGGAATAATTTAGGAGAAGGCAGTGGCACCCCACTCCAGTACTCTTGCCTGGAAAATCCCATGGACGGAAGAGCCTGGTGGGCTGCAGTCCATGGGGTCGCTAAGGGTCTGACATGACTGAGCAACTTCACTTTCACTTTTCACTTTCATGCATTGGAGAAGGAAATGGCAACCCACTCCAGTGTTCTTGCCTGGAGAATCCCAGGGACGGGGGAGCCTGGTGGCTACCGTCTATGGGGTCGCACAGAGTCGGACACGACTGAAGTGACTGAGCAGCAGCAGCAGCAGAAGTGACTGAGCACAGAGCACACATTTTGAAACAGTGGTAGAATGAATGGATGACAAGGTTTCAAGTGAGACAACATTGAATTAGAATTTTTAAGTCTGCCTTTTACCAGGTTTGTCACTTGGGGGCAATTAGTTTTTCTTTTATAGCTTTGCTTACTTCAAGATATTTGCTAATAAGTAAATAGAATTATATCAGTAAAACACTTGGCATGGGCCCCGGCATGCAGAAAGCATTCATTTGCATGTCTTCATGTCTGTAATGAACCATCTCCTAGTTATCTGTCTGAGACAGTGAACACACTCCTTGTTAGAACCTTAACAAATATTCAGTTTTTAAAAAATTCTTTTTTCTTGACGTGGACCATTTTTAACGTCTTTCCTGAATTTGTTACCATGTTGCTTCTCTTTTATGTTTTGGTTTTTTGGCTGCAAGACATGTGGGATCTCAGCTCCCCTACTAGGTATCGAACCTGTATCCTCTGCATGGAAGATAAAATCTTTATCACTGGGCTGCCAGGAAAGTCCCAAATATTCAGTTTTTTATCCCTAAGTTTAGCATGCATTCAAGCGTCACTGTTCCATTAACTACTTTTGAGAAATGCGCAGAAATTGGGGCTTTGTTGTCTCTATTGCTCTGAGAAGGAAATAGGATGGAAATAATGACCTCGTTGGAACCAGGGCTACAGAGAGCATCTGTCTCTACATCACGTGAGATGCGGTGTTCTCAGTGCAGTTTATGAAGATGGAGAACGAACACGATCAAGGCTACTGCTAAAGTCAGCAGTCACACTCCCAGAGCTCCACACCTGGAGGGAAAGAGCACCTTGGTATAGCATCCTGCCTCCTAGTGCCAGGGAGAGCCTTCCCTGGGTGAATGTTCTGGAAGCACAGATTTGAAGCACAGATTTTTCTACAGATGCTTTCATCACAGTCCCCAGGTGAACGATGTCTTAGCTTGTTGCCCTTCACCTGAACCAGGGGGAGGGGTGTTTAGAACCAGTCTTGGAACCCAGCCTAGTCAGGCGCGAAAGGCCTCCGCTACATCGATGCCTGTGAGTCTTCCAGGTGGCATTCTAAACTACCAGGCTCAGCTCTGTTCATGTAAAGGTGAACAGTGTGGGTCACATGGCTAAAGGAGTGCCCTGTGTTAGATTCAGGTCCTGGCTGAGTCTAGTGAGTCAACTGATCCTACCCTGGCTGCTCACTCACGTTCTTCATTCAGATCCTGTCTAAGCTCCTGGCAGTTCCTAGGGCATTCATAACATTTTCATCCCAGAAATCTTTTCCCAGTAGGACATGTTTCCCCTGTCCATTGCTTAGTTCCAAACTTACATGTAAATTTCTCATTCTTGTTGCTTCTGTAGTGTCTGACTCTTTGTGACCCCATGGACAGTAACCCACTGGAGTGGGTTGCCATGCTCACCTCCAGGGTATCTTCCAGACCCAGGGATCAAACCCTCGACTCCTGCGTTGCAGGCAGATTCTTTACTGCTAAGCCACTGGGGAAGTTCTGTATGTAAATTAGAGATTTCAAAAATCTTTAATCTCAGACAGTGGTCTGGAGGACCCGAGGCTTTTAAAATCTGACCATGAATCCTTCTCTTTATAGTTCCTCCTGGCAGGTAAAATAAAGTGTAAAAATGTAAATTTCACACTGTGAGATTGCCCATTGTGTTGTTTCTCTAATTTAAAGTGGCTTAATGTACGAGGGGAAGGAGAGGTAGCACTTCACTTACGCCTTTTCAGAGTAGTTGCAGAACGAACATCATCTTAAGACTATCTGTGAGAAAGAAGCTGACCTGTTTTTTGAAATCTTGCAAAAATCTTGAATGTTCCAGGCAAAGAGGGAGTCAGAAACAGTGAAGTTTTAAAAAATATCAATGGCTGAAAAAAGATATTTGTTGTTGTTCAGTTGCCAAGTCATGTCTGACTCTTTGTGACCCCATGGACTGCAGCACACCAGGCTTTCCTATCCCTTACCATGTCCTAGAGTTTGCCCAAGTTCATGTCCCTTGAATCGGTGGTGCCATTCAACCATCTCTTGGTTGTTGCCCTCTTTTCCTTCTGCCTTCTGTCTTTCCCAGCATCAGGATCTTTTCCAATGAGTTGGCTTTTTGCATCAGGTGGCCAAAGTATTGGAGTTTCAGCTTCAGCATCAGGCCTTCCAATGAATATTCAGGACTGATTTCCTTTTGGATTAACTGGTTTGATCTCCAAGGGTCTTCTCTAGCACCACAGTTTGAAAGCATCAATTCTTCAGTGCTTAGCCTTCTTTATGGTCCAGCTCTCAACATCTGTACATAACTACTGGAAAGACCATAGCCTTCACTAATACGTACCTTTGTTAGCAAAGTGATGTCTTTGCTTTCTAAATACACTGTCTATACAATATTATATATTAAAAAAATGAGGTATTCACTCAGCTTCTTCACCTTTAAATGGTGTGAAAGTGTTGGACCAGCCTCTCTGTTTAATATAAGTTTATACTTCTCAGCTCACCAGCAATGATATAGGCTGTAAAACTGTCCTTTGGAGAGGCGAGTAGAAGAGCTACCGGAAAGAAGATAGACCTGAGGTTTTTTTTTTTTTTTTTTTTTTTTAAATTTTAGTTTTTTATTTTTTAAATTTTAAAATCTTTAATTCTTACATGCATTCCCAAACATGAACCCCCCTCCCACCTCCCTCCCCATAACAACTTTCTGGGTCATCCCCATGCACCAGCCCCAAGCATGCTGCATCCTGCGTCAGACATAGACTGGCGATTCAATTCACATGATAGTATACATGTTAGAATGTCATTCTCCCAAATCATCCCACCCTCTCCCTCTCCCTCTGAGTCCAAAAGTCCGTTATACACATCTGTGTCTCTTTCCCTGTCTTGCATACAGGGTCGTCATTGCCATCTTCCTAAATTCCATATATATGTGTTAGTATACTGTATTGGTGTTTTTCTTTCTGGCTTACTTCACTCTGTATAATCGGCTCCAGTTTCATCCATCTCATCAGAACTGATTCAAATGAATTCTTTTTAACGGCTGAGTAATACTCCATTGTGTATATGTACCACAGCTTTCTTATCCATTCATCTGCTGATGGACATCTACGTTGTTTCCATGTCCTGGCTATTATAAACAGTGCTGCGATGAACATTGGGGTACATGTGTCTCTTTCAATTCTGGTTTCCTCGGTGTGTATGCCCAGCAGTGGGATTGCTGGGTCATAAGGTAGTTCTATTTGCAATTTTTTAAGGAATCTCCACACCGTTCTCCATAGTGGCTGTACTAGTTTGCATTCCCACCAACAGTGTAGGAGGGTTCCCTTTTCTCCACACCCTCTCCAGCATTTATTGCTTGCAGATTTTTGGATCGCAGCCATTCTGACTGGTGTGAAGTGGTACCTCATTGTGGTTTTGATTTGCATTTCTCTAATAATGAGTGATGTTGAGCATCTTTTCATGTGTTTGTTAGCCATCCGTATGTCTTCTTTGGAGAAATGTCTATTTAGTTCTTTGGCCCATTTTTTGATTGGGTCGTTTATTTTTCTGGAATTGAGCTGCATAAGTTGCTTGTATATTTTTGAGATTAGTTGTTTGTCAGTTGCTTCATTTGCTATTATTTTCTCCCATTCAGAAGGCTGTCTTTTCACCTTGCTTATATTTTCCTTTGTTTTGCAGAAGCTTTTAATTTTAATTAGATCCCATTTGTTTATTTTTGCTTTTATTTCCAGAATTCTGGGAGGTGGATCATAGAGGATCCTGCTGTGATTTATGTCTGAGAGTGTTTTGCCTATGTTCTCCTCTAGGAGTTTTATAGTTTCTGATCTTACATTTAGATCTTTAATCCATTTTGAGTTTATTTTTGTGTGCGGTGTTAGAAAGTGATCTAGTTTCATTCTTTTACAAGTGGTTGACCAGTTTTCCCAGCACCACTTGTTAAAGAGATAGTCTTTACTCCATTGTATATTCTTGCCTCCTTTGTCAAAGATAAGGTGTCCATATGTGTGTGGATTTATCTCTGGGCTTTCTATTTTGTTCCATTGATCTATATGTCTGTCTTTGTGCCAGTACCATACTGTCTTGATGACTGTGGCTTTGTAGTAGAGCCTGAAGTCAGGCAAGTTGATTCCTCCAGTTCCATTCTTCTTTCTCAAGATTGCTTTGGCTATTCGAGGTTTTTTGTATTTCCATACAAATCTTGAAATTATTTGTTCTAGTTCTGTGAAAAATGTGGCTGGTAGCTTGATAGGGATTGCATTGAATTTGTAAATTGCTTTGGGTAGTATACTCATTTTCACTATATTGATTCTTCCGATCCATGAACATGGTATATTTCTCCATCTATTAGTGTCCTCTTTGATTTCTTTCATCAGTGTTTTATAGTTTTCTATATACAGGTCTTTAGTTTCTTTAGGTAGATATATTCCTAAGTATTTTATTCTTTTCGTTGCAATGGTGAATGGAATTGTTTCCTTAATTTCTTTTTCTACTTTCTCATTATTCGTGTATAGGAATGCAAGGGATTTCTGTGTGTTGATTTTATATCCTGCAACTTTACTATATTCATTGATTAGCTCTAGTAATTTTCTGGTGGAGTCTTTAGGGTTTTCTATGTAGAGGATCATGTCATCTGCAAACAGTGAGAGTTTTACTTCTTCTTTTCCAATTTGGATTCCTTTTATTTCTTTTTCTGCTCTGATTGCTGTGGCCAAAACTTCCAGAACTATGTTGAATAGTAGCGGTGAAAGTGGACACCCTTGTCTTGTTCCTGACTTTAGGGGAAATGCTTTCAATTTCATATCCGATAAAATAGACTTTAAAACAAAGGCTGTGAAAAGAGACAAAGAAGGCCACTACATAATGATCAAAGGAACAATCCAAGAAGAAGATATAACAATTATAAATATATATGCACCCAATATAGGAGCACCACAATATGTAAGACAAATGCTAACAAGTATGAAAGGGGAAATCAACAATAACACAATAATAGTGGGAGACTTTAATACCCCACTCACACCTATGGACAGATCAACTAAACAGAAAATTAACAAAGAAATGCAAACTTTAAATGATACATTAGATCAGTTAGACCTAATTGATATCTATAGGACATTTCACCCCAAAACAACGAATTTCACCTTTTTTTCAAGTGCTCATGGAACCTTCTCCAGGATAGATCACATCCTGGGCCATAAATCTAAACTTGATAAATTCAAGAAAATCGAAATCATTCCAAGCATCTTTTCTGACCATAATGCATTAAGATTAGATCTCAATTACAGGAGAAAAACTATTAAAAATTCCAACATATGGAGGTTGAACAACACACTTCTGAATAACCAACAAATCACAGAAGAAATCAAAAAAGAAATCAAAATATGCATAGAAACTAATGAAAATGAAAACACAACAACCCAAAACCTGTGGGACACTATAAAAGCAGTGCTAAGAGGAAAGTTCATAGCAATACAGGCATACCTCAAGAAACAAGAAAAAAGTCAAATAAATAACCTAACTCTACAACTAAAGCAACTAGAAAAGGAAGAGTTGGAGAACCCCAGAGTGAGTAGAAGGAAAGAAATCTTAAAAATTAGGGCAGAAATAAATGCAAAAGAAACAAAAGAGACCATAGTAAAAATCAACAAAGCCAAAAGCTGGTTCTTTGAAAGGATAAATAAAATTGACAAACCATTAGCCAGACTCATCAAGAAGCAAAGAGCGAAAAATCAAATCAATAAAATTAGAAATGAAAATGGAGAGATCACAACAGACAACACAGAAATACAAAGGATCATAAGAGACTACTATCAGCAGTTGTATGCCAATAAAATGGACAACATGGAAGAAATGGACAAATTCTTAGAAAAGTACAATTTTCCAAAACTGAACCAGGAAGAAATAGAAAATCTTAACAGACCCATCACAAGCATGGAAATTGATACTGTAATCAGAAATCTTCCAGCAAACAAAAGCCCAGGTCCAGATGGCTTCACAGCTGAATTCTACCAAAAATTTCGAGAAGAGCTAACACCTATCCTCCTCAAACTCTTCCAGAAAATTGCAGAGGAAGGTAAACTTCCAAACTCATTCTATGAGGCCACCATCACCCTAATACCAAAACCTGACAAAGATGTCACAAAAAAGGAAAACTACAGGCCAATATCTCTGATGAACATAGATACAAAAATCCTCAACAAAATTCTAGCAATCAGAATCCAACAACACATTAAAAAGATCATACACCATGACCAAGTGGGCTTTATCCCAGGGATGCAAGGATTCTTCAATATCCGCAAATCAATCAATGTAATTCACCACATTAACAAATTGAAAAATAAAAACCATATGATTATCTCAATAGATGCAGAGAAGGCCTTTGACAAAATTCAACATCCATTTATGATAAAAACTCTCCAGAAAGCAGGAATAGAAGGAACATACCTCAACATAATAAAAGCTATCTATGACAAACCCACAGCAAACATTATCCTCAATGGTGAAAAATTGAAGACCTGAGGTTTAACTGTCATGAATTCAGTAATAGCTGTCAAAAGAATACACAAGTAATCCTTTAATACACTGTGAATTGGGAATTGTTTTGGATGAAAGTTTTGTGTGTCTCTGTGGCCTCAAGCTTCTGTGCCCCCGGATCGAAGGACATTCTGACTTTACATAATGCAAGAGCAGCACCTTCAGAGGAGGTGAAACCGACTGAGAAGAAGCCCTCTGTACATAGCACACCCTGAGGTTCACCCTGCGGGCTGTCACACGAGTGCAGCTGGACCTTGTTTTACGTGCCTCGTGCAAGATGCCCAGTGCTCGTGCCGCATGCGCCACACTTGTGAGCCTCAGTGAGACATGAGTCGGCCCACTCAGACATGCAAGGTCAAGGGCGCCATAGCCCCATCTGGATTCCCCCTCCAGCTGGCTGCTGTGACTGGCAGCTTCCCTGGGTTCTCTAAGCTGACGGCGACTGTGGTGCAGGTGTCCATCTCGGCTCCAACAGTTGGTTTGAAGGGCTTATGCTTCCCATTTCAACTTAAAAAGTGCAACTGGCATCACTAATTTTGATTTAAGGATATTTTCAGCTTCTGCCACTAATACTGCACAACAATCAGAGACAGTCACATAGGTCGGAAGCACTGAGTCAAGATCGTGTTGAATTTCAGAAGGGCTGTTTCCCAAGAATATGTCTTCTTCTTCTTTTAAAGGGAACCATAAAATGAAATTCTTGTTGTTCAGAATGATCTCTGTCGAGGGTGATGTTCAGGGCCGAGGCTCTGCTCACTACCTTCAATAATAACAATAAAGTTGCCAGGCTGTGACCTCCTGCCAGAGCTGCAGTTCTGTTACTCTGATGCTCATCTGTGAAAGGCAGGTGCTGGGTCTTCTCGGGTTTCGGCCTTAAATGCAGCGGCAGAGACTGCTGTGGGAGCCCACTCTTAGGACATCTGTGGGGTCTCTGGAAGGCATGGGGGTTGTAGCAAAAAGGAACCCTTTCATTTTCCAAGCAAGGTGCTCCAGTCAGACAGCGGTTGTGCATGTCCACAAAAATTGCAATCTATAATTCTGGCCACCTCTGAGCTAAATCCTGTAAAAGATTTCTTTTTCCCCACTTTTTTTCTCTTGCAAACTTTGCCATAGTTACCAAGGAAGTTATTGGGAAAAGAAGGTTGGGAAAACCAGAGTGAGATAGCTGACAGGTTGAGGCAGTCTTTATGAAGCCCAAAGAGCCCCCAGAAGGAATAAATTCAGCCCAGTTGTGATTGGGAGATATGTCCCTAGCAAACTGAAATCTTACATTTTTCAGTGGAATATTTGGGCTCATGGGACCAGAAGTGGGTGACTGAAAAGTGTTAGCTGCTCAGTCGTGTCTGACTCTTTGCAACCCCATGGACTGTAGCCCGCCAGACTCCTCTGTCCATGGGATTCTCCAGTTAAGAGTACTGGAGTGAGTTTCCATTCCCTTCCCCAGGGAATCTTCCCTACCCAGCGATCATACCCGAGTCTCCTGCATTGCAGGCAGATTCTTTACCACTGGAGCCACGGACCCCGCCATGGGCGACTGTTGTGGGACAAATGAAATCAAGGCCCCTTACCACTTTATGTTCTGTGTGGTGTTAGGTCATCCTTCAGAGACACCCCCCTCCAGGACGTGGAGGTGGGGTGTAGGTAGGACTGTACTGTCTTTCCTCTACTTTTTTTTTTTTTTTACAAAAGCATCCTGTTCTACATTATTGATCTTCAGTGATTCTTTTTTAAAATTATGCATTTTGTTTATTTGGCTCTGGCGGGTCTTAGTTGTGGCATGCAGGATCTCATTCCCCAGAGATCGAACCAGGCACCCTGTGTTGGTGGCTTGGTGTCTTAGCCACTGGATCACTGGGGAAGTCCTTGATCTCCAGCGATTCTTTTTCTTTTAATTTAATTTTTTAATTGGAGGATAATTGCTTTACAACGATGTGTTGGTTTCTGCCATACAACAAGAATCAGCCATCATCATATATATATTCTCTCTCTTAAACTTCCCTGCCCCCTCCCATCCCACTTCAGTGATTCCTAATTTTTTGCTTCTTTTCTTAGAATACAGATCTTGTTTTTATACGATAGGGTCTTCAGCTCTTTCCCTTTTGCAGTCTCCTCCTCGTGGATCTCACTCATTATTGTCCTTGTAACTATGGTGCCGGAGGCCATGCTTGGGCTCACCTCCTCCCCCTCCAGGCCTGGGCACCATCAAAGTCCTTCTGTGAACTAGTCATTTGGACCAGTGAGCTAATCCGTCACTCTTACGTCTCTAGGCCTGGGCTTACGTCACTCACCTAGTCTCCAGTGTTGTTCCCTGGATCCTGCCTTAATAGAAACTGAGCCAATCTTTAGGCACAGGGATGTTAGAGAACCTTCTCTCTAGGGTCAGATGATATTTAGAACATGTGTTAGTAAGTGCGGCATGTGTGTCTGTTATGAGGCAGAGCTAACATGAGCCTCTGTGTTGCTGGACAACACTGTTGAGTGTCAGCTTTGAGTATCACACTCTCTGACATTTATGTTTACAAATCTGTCTCCTCCATCACACTCATCATACTGAAATTTCTCTCCCTGTTCACACTTTATTTATTTATTTATTTAATTTTTAATTTGAATTTAAATTTTTTTTAATTTTTATTTTTACTTTATTTTACAATACTGTATTGGTTTTGCCATACATTGACATGAATCCACCACGGGTGTACATGCGATCCCAAACATGAACCCCCCTCCCACCTCCCTCCCCATAACATCTCTCTGTGTCATCACCGTACACCAGCCCCAAGCATGCTGTATCCTGCATCGGACATAAACTGGCGATTCGATTCTTACATGATAGTATACATGTTTCAATGCCATTCTCCCAAATCCTCCCACCCTCTCCCTCTCCCTCTGAGTCCAAAAGTCCGTTATACACATCTGTGTCTTTTTTGCTGTCTTGCATACAGGGTCGTCATTGCCATCTTTCTAAATTCCATATATATGGCTATTCACACTTTAAATCTAGATTGTGTTCAAGGTGCCTGGGTGCCTAAAATACTCTTTGAATTTGTTTGAATGAGTCATTTTTCTTTTATTTTTAAAAAGCATCTTTACTGAGTTAAAATGGACATGCCTTAAACTGTACATATTCAAGTGTTAGTCACTCAGTTGTGTTTGACTCTTTGTGACCCCATGGACTACAGTCCGCCAGGCTCCTCTGTCCATGGAATTCTTCAGGCAAGAATACTGGAGTGGGTTGCCAGTCCCTTCTCCAAGAGTGTATGAGGCTTCCCTTTTCTCTACATCCCCTCCAGTGTTTATTGTTTGTAGATTTTTCTGATGATGGCCATTCTGACCAGTATGAAGTGATACCTCATTTGAATTGGGAGATTGGGTTTGACACATGTACAGTATTGATACAATGTATAAAATCGATAACTAATGAGAACCTACTGTATGGCACAGGGAATTCAATGCATTGTGGTGACCTGAAAGGGAAGGAAATCCAAAAGGGAGGAGATATATATATATATATATATATATATATATATATATATGAAGGAAATGGCAACCTACTCCAGTATTCTTGCCTAGAAAATCCCATGGATGCAGGAGCCTGGCAGGCTGCAGTCTGTGGGGTCACAAAGAGTCAGACATGACTTAGTGACTAAACAACAGCATATATATACATAAACATATACATATATATATGACTGATTACTGTATAGTAGAAAATAACACAACATTGTAAAGCAACTATATTCCAGTAAAAATTAATTAAAAAACCTCCCAAACAAACAAAAATAAATAAGAATAATAAAGATAAGAGTCTGGGATACTGGGCCTTCCCCTTGGGGGACAAGGAACCACCTCCCATTTGCATCTAGAGCATTTCACTGTGGGCCCTTTAGATATAAGACCACTGGTTCCAGTTATCACTGAGATTGTTGTTCAGTCACTCAGTCGGGTCTGACTCTTTGTGACCCCATGGACTATAGCATGCCAGGCCTCCCTGTCCCTCACCATCTCCTGAAGTTGGCCCAAGTTCCCGTCCATTGCATCGTGATGCTATGCAGCCCTCTCATCCTTTGATGCCCTCTTTTCCTTCTGCCCTCAATCTTTCCCAGCATCAGGGACTTTTCCAATGAGTCAGCTGTTTGCATCAGATGACCATCAGCTTCAGCTCAGCATCAGCTCCTTCCAAAGAGTATTCAGAGTATAAATGCCTTAAGATTGACTGGTTTTATCTCCTTTCTGTACAAAGGATTTTCAGTAATCTCCTCCAGCACCACAGTTTGAAGGCATCAGTTCTTTGGCATTCTGCCTTCCTTAGGGTCCAGCTCTCAAAACTGTACATGACCCCTGGGAAAACTATCGCCTTGACTCTACGGACCTTTGTCGGCAGAGTCACGTCCCTGCTTCTCAACACACTGTCTAGGTCTGTCATAATTTTCCTGCCAAGAAACAATAGTCTTCTGATTTCATGGCTACTGTCACCATCCGTGGTGATTTTAGAACCCAAGAAGAGGACATCTGTCATTACTTCAACCTTTTTCCCTTCTATTTGCCATGATCTTAGTTTTTTTTAATATTTAGTTTTAAGCCAGATCTTTCCCATTCCTCCTTCACCCTCATCAAGAGGCTCTTCAGTTCCTCCGCTTTCTGCCATTAGAGTGGATCACCCTCATATGTGAGATCGTTGATATTTTTCCCGGCAATCTTGATTCCAGCTTGTAGCTCACTCAGCCCGGCATTTCTCATGATGTGCTCAGTGTACAGGTTAAACAAACAGGGTGACAGCAGACAGCGCTGTCGTGCTCCTTCTCAATCTTGAACCAATCAATACAGGGTTCTAACTGCTGCTTCTTGATCCACATACAGGTTCCTCAGGAGACAGATAAGATGATCTGGTATTCCTATCTCTTTAAGGGCTTTCCACAGTTTGCTATGATCCACACAGTCAAAGGCTTTAGCATAGTAGGTGAAACAGAGGTAGATATTTTTCTGGAATTCCCTTGCTTTCTCTATGATCCAGTGAAATCCAGCTAAATTGGACGTGGTCAAGCAGAAGATGATAGGAATAAACATCAACATCTTAGGAATCAGTGAACTAAAATGGATGGGAATGTGTGAATTTATTCGGATGACCATTATATCTACTACTATGGGCAAGAATCCTATAGAAGAAATGAAGTAGCCCTCATAATCAACAAAAGAATTTGAATCCAGTACTTGGGTGCAAACTTAAAAATGACAGAACGATCCATATTTGACAAACTATAGCTTTGATTATATGGACATTTGTTGGCAAAGTGATGTCTCTGCTTTTTAAAATGTCTAGGTTTGTCATAGCTTTTTTTTTCCCCCAAGGAGCAAGCGTCTTTAAATTTCATGGCTGTAGTCACCATCAGCAGTGATTTTGGAACCCAAGAAAATTAAAGTCTGTCACTGTTTACATATCTATTTGCCATGAAGTGATGGGGCTGAGATAGACATTTGAAAGTATCAATTGCTCAAGCAGAAAACACGTGCCAAAACATGTAAGACTTAAGGATTACTAACAGAAGATAAACACAAGGTGTCAATGAGCCAGAACAGCAGGGATGGGAGAGAGAGCAGACTGTTTTGAGGCAGCACATGTATTCATAAGTAGATCATGTGAGTAGGTTTTCCCTACCATCACGGTGTGTGCCATTCATAGTCATGACCTAACCTTTCTTTAATGCACAAACTATGATGATCCAGTATCCAACTGGGCTGCAACTGAACATTTGCACATTCTCTTTGAAATGGCTTCTCCATTAATATCGTAAAATACTTTCAATTCCTAGACATCTTTTCGCCCAGACGGTGAAAATGATGCCTGTGTAGCAGGCTCCTTGAAGTCCATCTGCACCACATCTTCCAACCCATTCTTGCCTTCTGCGACATTTTCCTCCATCTCTCACCTTGGTTATGGGACACAGAATCCAACCCTATTTAGTAAGTTCTAACGTGCTGCACAGAGTTTTCAGTTGGTTGTTGTTGTTGTTTAGTCACTCGGTCATGTCTGACTCTTTTGCAACCCCATGGACTGTAGCCCACCAGGCTCCTCTATCTATGGGATTTCCCAGGCAAGAACACTGGAGTGGGTTGCCATTTCCTTCTCCAGGGGAATCTTCCTGACCCAGGGATCAAACCTGTGTCACTTGAATTGGCAGGTGGATTCTTAATCACTGAGCCACCTGGGAAGCCCGAGTTTCCAGTTAGATCTGCTGTATTTCATTTTATTCGTGATGCTAAAAAAAGAACCTTAAACACAACTCTTAAAAAGTGCCTTCAGCTTTGAAAAACATGTCCAGAAGTGGGGGGCATGAAGGCATCTATGAGGTCCCCTTGAGCAATGACAGAGGCTGGAACTGTGGGAACCCCCACGGCTCTTCCTGGTTACCATGGCAAGGGGCGGCCTTCTTGTGGATGGACCACTAACAGGATGCTTATGCTGCACAAGGTTTTGAATTAATTGTTTGGTGCATACCCCCTCCCTCCCACTAATGTAGGTGTATTGAACCTGTCCATCAACCTTACTTGACAATCAACTCATTTTAAAGAGCTGATTTTTGAAGATGAGCAAGGCGTCTGCTTCCCGTCTCTAGATCCTATGCATGGAGTAAACGTGCCAGGCATCATTATTCCATCCTGTGTGGGTGTCTGCAAGTGCCTCTGACCATCTCCAGTATTTCCTTGTGAAATAATATGTATCCTGTGGCCTGACTTGCAATACAAAACCAGAGAATTAATGCTGCCTGACTGTGGAAGCCTTGCGTGTGATGAATAGGGCTCTTAGAGTTGATGTACCTTGTACCTTCATTTCAAAGCAATGCTTTCGTACCATAAAACACACTTGCTATGCAAAACTCATTTTTACATCCTGATTTTTCATTGTTATTTGGGATGGCCTCTGAACATTAAACAATTCCTAGCTTGCTTTTTTCCCAGCCACGGATAATTATTTCACTTCCCCCAAAGTTGACGCTAACATCGTTTGAACAAGTGGTGTCTCTGTGATAACACCTTTCTGTGAGTACATGAAAAAAAAATCTCAACCATATCCTGCACTAATTTCTTTTCCTTTATTTTTATCAGGCATTAAATGAAAAGTAATGAGAAAGCATTCATAATAAAGGCAGGATTGAAATGAGCATAACTAATTGTGCTACCATTATATTGTTATCACACAAGTGTGTTTCTTCTATTTTCCCATGGAGGCACATGTAATTATTTGTAAAGCAGGAATGATAAAATTTATATGAATTTTTGGGTGTCTTTTACAATCTCTGGATTCCGAAGACTGGGATTACTCACCACTTGATGGTCTGCTCAGCTAATGAGAAAAATACATAGAATTCGTGCCTCATGGGCATGCCTGGGTGGCTAGCTGAGATGTGTAACGAGGAATTCAGCTTCAGTAGAAACTATTGGCTAGTGATAAGAGGAAATTTAACTGCAACATGACTTAAAAAAAAAAAACAAACCCTTTTTCTTCTATATTGGAGTATAGCCAGTTAACAATGTTGCGTTAGTTTCAGGTGGATAGCAGAGGGACTCAGCCATAAATATACATGTATCTGCTCTCCCCCAAACTCCCTTCCCATCCAGGCTGCCACCTAACTTTGAGCAGAGTTCCCCATGCTCTACAGTTATCTATATAAAGTAACCTTGTTGGTTATCCATTTTAAATACAGCAGACGACACCTTCTCTTAATGTATGGTTCTTAACAGCTAAGGATGCATTCTGTAGCCAAGGATAAACTTTTTTTTTTAAGTTATCTGTTTATTTATTTATGGTTGTGCTGGGTCTTTGATGCTGTATGCAGGCTTTTTCTACTCGTGATGAGTGGGGCCACTCTTCACTGTGGTGCGAGGCCTTCTCCCTGCGGTGCCTTCTCTTGCTGCAGAGCACATGGACTCAGTCGTTGCCACGCACGGCTTAGTTGCTCTGCGGCATATGGAAGCTTCCCAGATCAGGGATCGAGTCTGTGTGTCCTGCATTGGCAGGTGGATTCTTATCCACTGTCCCATCAGTGAAGTCCAAGGTTAAACTTCTGTTATGGGCTTCCCTGGTGGCTCAGAGGTTAAAGCATCTGCCTCCAATGTGGGAGACCTGGGTTCGATCCCTGGGTTGGGAAGATCCCCTGGAGAAGGAAATGGCAATCCACTCCAGTATTCTTGCCTGGAGAATCCCATGGATGGAGAAGCCTAGTAGGTTACCGTCCATGGGGTTGCAAAGAGTCGGACACGACTGAGTGACTTCACCTTCACCTTCATGAGTGAAATACCTTATAGTATCAATCGGATCTTGACTTGGTTGAATCTGGCGAATTGTTGTTGAGAAGATGGGTCTAGATGAATTCTGCTGAGTCACTAATTGTACCTGATAACTTTTCTCATTTTCCTATAATTTTCTAACCTCTGAGTCTTAGCAGCCAAGAATAAGAATGGTATTTTCTGAACTCTTCTGGTTAAGAGGTGTAGCCATGTTCTGGCCAAGTGGGATTTGAGTGGGAGGTATGAGGTCTGCCCTTCATCCCCCCTTTTCCTTCTTACTAGCAGGACTTCAAATGTGAGGCTGAGTCCTCTGAGACCTCCAGGATGAAGCAACCCTTTCAGGATGGCAGAGCAACCAGCTGAGAAAGGTGTCTGTGTTCCAGTCCCCAGGAGCTGCCCAGCCATCTCTTGGATGCCTTTTACCCAGGCTATTGGGTGAGTGAGAAAAACATTCAGTCATGTTTAAGCTACTGTTTTTTCAATTCTGTGTTCTAACAAACAACTCTGATCTTAACCAACACAGAAAGTTGTAAAAATGTGAGCCAAAAAAAAAAAAAAGGAGCATCATGAAACAGAATCAGGCTACAGGGGTTTATGTTAAGGGGGAAAAAACTACTCGTTGAAAATAAAAGCAAGGTATGTTTTATATGTGGAATCTAAAAAGAAGTGATACAGATGAACTCACTTACAAAGCAGAAAGAGACTCACAGTCTTAGAAAACAAACTTATGTTTGTTGGGGTGGAAGGGATAGTTAGATACTTTGGGAAGGTCATGTACACACTGATATATTTAAAATGGATAACCAACAAAGACCTACTGTAGAGCACAGGGAACTCTGCTCAGGGTTATGTGCCAGCCTGGATGGAAGCGGGGTTGGGGGAGAATGGGTACATGTATGTGTATGGCTGAGTCCCTTCGCTGTTCACTTGAAACTACCATAAGGTTGTTAATCGGCTATACCCCAATACAAAGTGTTTTTGGTGTTAAGAAAAAGAAAAAAAAAGAATCTCTTGTAAAAAAAACAGAAAAAACAAGATGTGTTTCTCAGCTGTTTCCACAATGTCAAAGGCAGAAACAAGTGGAAAGTGGGTGCTCGAACAACATTGGCTAAAGCTTATGTTAAATGAGATCCCAGGGGTAAAGTAGGAAGATCTTAAAATCCAACACAGTGGAAATAAAGGGGGATCAAAAGCACCACTTGCTTTTATAGTTGCTGGAGGAATGCAGTTTTTTAAGAAAAATGCCAAGCTTTGTGGTGTGCGTGCTAAGTCACTCAGTCGTGTCCAACTCTTTTCAACCCTATGGACTATAGCCCGCCAGGCTCTGCTCCAAGGGATTCTCCAGGCAAGAATACTGGAGTGGGTTGCCATTTCTTCCTCCAGGGGATCTTCCCGACCCAGGAATTGAACTCACATCTCTTTATGTCTCTTGCATGGGCAGGTGGGTTCTTTACCACTGGTACCACCTGAGAAGCCGAAGTTCTCAGTGTTACTCAGACACCCTAGCTCTAGACTTTGGACATTGCAGCAGTAACAGCAGCAGCAGAAATAACATAAGTTAACCCAAACACCAGGAAGGGTAGAGACTGCATTTGTTTCCTGGGAGAAATTGAGTAAAAAGCTTTCCTCCTGGAATAGAAAGTACAGAATGACTGTTAATCTTGATAATCTGCTCAAGGGAAACTAGTCTTTAGAGACTAATATTTCAGACTAAGGGAAAACAGGCTGCCAGAAACAAAGGCTCGTGAAATCCCTCAACATGATATTCAATTGGGAGCACAATTTATGTAAAATATCTTAAGATGGGTGTGCTGTTTGAGATACAGCAGATGCATCTTAATGGGAGTTGGGGCAATTAATTATAATCAATAGACTCGATGATGCATGATCTACTAAGATAGCAAAGAAATAATTCAGTTTAACAAATATTTATTGAACACTCTGGTAAGATCTATGAAAGATGCAAATGAGGCCACATATTATCTCTGCTCTTAAGTGACTTTCTAAGAAAAAGCCTAGTTGTACCTGAAAATGTAGTTCCTAAAGGAAACAGAAATGGAAAACTAGTTAGTTCCATGGAACTAGTTATTGTTATTTCCATGTGAATTTCAGACTTCTTCTACATGGAAAAATATTTAATTATATCGAGTATTTTTTTTGTAAATATGAACTATAGGGATCAGCTAGTGCTTTCAAATTATGGTTCTGGAGAAGACTCTCTTGGACAGCAAGGAGATCAAACCAGTCAATCCTAATGGAAATCAACCCTGAATATTCACTGGAAGGGCTGAAGCTGAAGCTCCAATACTTCGGCCACCTGGTGCGAAGAGCTGATTTACTGGAAAAGACCCTGATGCTGGGAAAGATTGAGGGCATGAGGAGAAGGGAGCAACAGAGGATGAGGTGGTTGGATGGCGTCACTGACCCAATGGACATGAACAACAAACTCTGGGAGACTGTGAAGGACGAGGGAACCTGGTGTGCTGCAGTCCATGGTGTCGCAAAGAGTTGGACATAATTTAGCAATTGAACAACAACATAGGGATCACTGATGCTTTGCTAATATCTAAATGCATGTGTTATGACTTTCTCATATGTTCGAGTGAGAAAATTGAGTCAGACTTCCTGATGCAGAAAGAATACACATGTATTGATTACTGAACATGAAATAACTACATTATTTTCACAGCTTGCAGTTTTTAAGCAACCAAGAATCTTCTTCACTTTTCTTTTTTTCTGTTTTCTTTTTTTTTTTTCTTTTGAATGCAATGCGTCCAGGGATAAATCTGTCTGTCTTGCTTTGTATCCTGTGTACAAATATGACCCGAGGAAGGTAGAATATTTTAATCTGACTCACTTCAGGGCAGGGTTGGCTCTGAACAAGCCTAATAGAATAGACAGTACTTTTTTTCAAATGAGAGAAAGGAGATTTGCCAAAGGAAGTGACTCTAGGTATATACTCATGACTGCTTAAGTTTACTGAAGTTTAGATGACCACTCAGGAGAAACAGAGGAAAATTGGTGATTTATTTTCACTAAGTAGAAGATGGGAGAAACAGGAAATAAGGTAATGTTTTAATTTCATCTTATGGTTTGAAGGTTGTAACACTGAAGAGAAAGGGATGTGTGAAAACTGAGTACCTGATTAGTTTGATTTTAAGGAATTTTAAGGAATAGGATTTAAAAATGTGTTTAGAGTAGGTAGATGGCTTAGGACAGTAATTCCTAAGCATGCTTTCTGTGTGATATTATATAATAAGAGGATTCCATGGGCTAATATGTCTTCCCTGGTGGCTCAGTGGTAAAGAACCTGCCTGCAGTGCTGGAGACCAGGATTTGATCTCTGGGTTGGGAAGATCCTCTGGAAAAAGAAATGACAGTCCATTCAGTATTCTTGCCTGGAAAATCCCATGGACAGAGGAGCCTGGCAGGTTACAGTCCGTGGGTTCTAAAGAGTTGGACATGACTTAGTGACTCAGCCACTACCACCACATGGTAATGTATCTGGTAAAATTGTATATTTTATTTTTTCTCCAAACTTTTCAGTACACATTAGTATACAAAAGGCTGAAATATCTTAAGGTAAATAAGCCTTAAACCACATTTATTCCTTTTGACCAGAGATTTTAAAAAACCTTGCAAAATGTTAAAATTCCAAAGAGTGGTTTTGGAACGCAAATCACCATCCATTTCAAGAGAGCTTGAACGTAATTTTTTTAAGGATGAGAAAAAGTTGAAACGACTACATGAAACCAGGTACTGTGAAGTACAGAAGGTATAATTTAGAAAAATTATTAAATCTCAGGAAATGGCAATAAGGAATTAAAAGGCACACTGTCTTTGGAAACTGTCAGATGTTTCTACATCAAGGAAAAGGGTATGAATAATAATCAAACACAGAGGTGTACATAGGATCTTAGACAAATTGTTACACATAGGATTCCTGTTACTTATTGAAAAAGATAACCACTCTTAAGCATGCTGAAGCTAAATAAATACCAATTACTCCAAATGAAGCTTATGTTCTATACATAAACTCTCATAAACAGTGTATGTCTGGGATTCAGAATGGTACCTGTAATGGACTGCATTGTCTCTCACTGCCAAAAAGGTATGTTGAAGTCTTAAATCCCAGAACGTCAGAATGTGACCTTTTTGGGAAATAGAGTCTTCATAGAGGCTATCCAGTTAAAATGCAGTCATTAGGGTGGGCCCTGATCCAGTATGACTGGTATCCTCATAAACAGGGAGGTTTAGATGCAGAGACAGGCACGGACCAGGGAAGATGAAAGACACACAGGGAGAAGACGGCCGCGTGACTGGAGGGTGTATCAGCAAGCTGAGCACTGCCAGGGACTGTCAGCAGACTCCTGGGAGCGGCGAAGGAGGCCCTCCTCTAGAGTGGCCGGGGGGGCATGGCCTTCCTGAGACCTTCACTGTGCCGTCAAATGCTCTTCCACTGAGCCGTACCCCTCTTGACACCTTCATTTTGGACTTCCAGCCTTCAGAATGGTGAGACCATACATTTATGGTGTTGCTAGCGGCCCAGCTTGTTGGGATTATTTTATTTTATTAATTTATTTTTGGCGGCACTGGTTCTTGGTTGCTGTTCGCAGGGGTTCTCGAGTGGTGGCGATTGGGGTCTACTCTCTAGTCGCAGTGGGTGGGTGTTTTGCTGGAGTAACTTCTATTGTTGTGCAGCTTGGGCTATAGGTGTGGGGACTCAGTTCTTGTGGCCCTGAGGCATGTGGAATCTTCCCAGACCAGGGATCAACCCCACGTCCCCTGCTTTGGGGATCACCACTGGATCACCAGGGAAGTTCCAGTTAGTGGAATTTTAAGCTACCCAGTTGTTGGGACTTTGTTATGGCAGCCGTGGGAACCCAGCGCAGCATGCAGCAAGGTCACGTCAGTGTGACATGAGCCTACTCTATTTGCAGCCTTCCCATCCCTGCTTCCTATAGATGCTAAGAAGCACTCCCGGCACCTGGAATCTTCAGGCTCTGTCTTCGTGACGTTCTCAGAGTCATCAGTACCTAATTAGCCCCCAGTCAGTACTCCTTGGTTCCTGGGGTTATTCTTCAACACAGCCATGCCTCCTGAGTGCCCTTAGCTTGTCCAGCTGACATGAGAATGAGTGTCTGTCACCTTCACAAATGAGCTCATACTAATGTGTTAAGGAATTCACTAAAAATCTTCAAAAAAACACTCAACCGTCTGGAAGATCATCCAAAACAGACAATGTTAATTCGAACAGATGATGTTGACAACATCCGAAACAGATGATGTTAATAATGTTCTTGTTCAGTCACCAAGTCATGTCCAGCTCTTTGCGACTCCATGGACTGCAGCATGCCAGGCTTCCCAGTTCTTCACAATCTCCCAGTGTTTGCTCAAACTCATGAGTCGGTGATACCATCCAACCATCTCATTCTGTCACTCTTTTTTCTTCCTGTCCTCAATCTTCCCCAGCATCTGGGTCTTTCCCAATGAATTGGCTCTTTGCATCAGGTGGCCAGAGTGTTGGAGCTTCAGCTTTAGTATATCAGTCCTTCCAATGAGTATTCAGGATTGGATTCCTTTAGGATTGACTGCTTGGCTCTCCTTGCAGTCCAAGGGACTGTCAAGAGTCTCTTCCAATACCACAATCCTAAAGTATTAATTCTTTAGCGCTCAGCCTTCTTTATGGTCCAACTGTCACATCCGTACATAACTACTGGAAAAACTGCATCTTTGGAAGAATATGAAGAAGTGCATCTCTATTCCAAAGGAAAGCTCCAGAAGTTCTACCTCCAGTGTTATTCCATTTCCTTGGATTTCTGCAGGGAAATCCTACGTGTCCTTGTGGTCACCCAGCTTTCAGCTTTGTCTCCTGTGGTTCTGCCACTCATGCGCAGGAGGACTGTGCTCCGCACACAAGCCTGCTGCATTGCTGACTCCTCTTTGCATGTGTATCTGCCTTTTCACTAGGCTGTGCACGCACCTTATCTTTTCACACACCACACCTGTGATCAGAGTGAGAACATGCTACACATTTTTGAAATGTTGAACCAAATCTTCTCACTCAAGGCCGAGAGATTTTTGGCAGCATGGATAACTTCGTTGGGTACATTTCAAGCAGTTTGGAAAAAATCTGTCTGAAGAATAAAGGAACACTTGATGGAAAAGAAATGAGGACAGTCTTTTATAATCAGATAAGAAGAGAAGCAGAGTCAGTATCTTAGATGAACCACGCTGATTCCTCAAGGCCCAGTGTTTGACAGCAGCCATGTCTATTTTTAGATCTGCCTAAACTAGTTCTCCAGTAGTATTTAAATACTGTCCTGCTGATTTTTCCCCATTCTTATTCACTTTTGGCTTGGTGAGTGCTATAGAATATTACTGTTTATAGGATGTATCTTTTATTAACCACAAATGATAATATACTACTTCCACTTGCCAGAAAGAGCTCTTCTCTTTTCTTTTGTTTTCAGGAGCCTTTTATGTTAGATAGTTATTTACTGAACACCTGCTAAATGTAAAGAACTAGAGATACAAATGTCTGTTTCATCCATTTGAGGGGATTTTCATTTAGAATGGGAAATATTACAGATATTAAAAATGCAAAGTTGTATATAAACTATATTTCAGGAGTGGTATAGATAATAAATATTATGACATCCTAATAAGGAGCAATTATTGGATATGTTCTCAGCTGAGTAATGTTTTCAGCTGGATCTTAAAAAATAGCAGAGTTTTTTTAAAATTAATTAATTCATTTTAATTGGAGGCTAATTACTTTATCATATTGTAGTGGTTTTTGCCATACATTGACATGAATCCGCCATGGGTGGACATGTGTTCCCCATCCTGAAACCCCTTCCCAACTCCCTCCTCATCCCATCCCGCCGGGTCATCCCAGTGCACCAGGCCCGAGCACCCTGTCTCATGCATCAAACCTGGACTGGCGATCTGTTTCACATATGATAATATACATCTTTCAGTATTCTCTCACATCATCCCACCCTCTCCCTCTCCCACAGAGTCTGAAAGTCTGTTCTTTACATCTGTGTCTCTTTTGCTGTCTCACATATAGGGTCATCGTTACCATCTTTTAAAATTCCATATATATGCGTTAATATACTGTTTTGGTGTTTTTCTTTCTGACTTACCTCACTCTGTATAGTAGGCTCCAGTTTCATCCACCTCATTAGAACTGATTCAAATGCATTCTTTTTAATAGCTGAGTAATATTCCATTGTGTATATGTACCATAGCTTTCTTATCCATTCATCTGCCGATGGGCATCTAGGTTGCTTCCATGTCCTAGCTATTGTAAACAGTAAACATAGCACAGTTTTTGTATAAGTAGAGATAAAAGTATAGCAAATTTGCAGCAATTCATTATTATTATTATTACCTAATGAATTCTGTCATTAATTTTTAATAGATGAAGAGTTTTATATTTAAGCAACAGTTCCAGAGAAAGCTCTAGAAGTTTCAAGACTTACTGAAAAATGACAGTAATCAAAACAGTATAATCAACAAAAAGGTAAACACACATCAATAGAAGAGAGTGGAGAATATAGAAATACACCCAGGCAGATATGGTCAATACATTTTGACAAAGTTGCCAATGTAATTCCAGTAAGAAGTTAGAATCATTTTTATAAATGATGTTATAACAGCTAATTATATATCAGACAAATAAACATCAACTCATACCTCACACCACAGATAAGATTTAGATGTGAAATAGATATAGATCTAAGCATAAACATTAAAACTATAAAACATCTATTAGGAAACATGATAAAATCTTTCCAAACTTGGATTAGGTAAATATTTCCCGAAAGCACACTGAAAAGTACTTACCAGAAATACACAATGGAATATTACTCGGCTATTAAAAAGAATGCATTTGAATCAGTTGTAATGAGGTAGATGGAACTGGAGCCTATTATACAGAGGGAAGTAAGTCAGAAAGAAAAATACCAATACAGTATATTAATACACATATATGGAATTTAGAAAAATGCCAGAGTTGTCCATATCTTAACCCCCAGAACCTCTAAATATGTTAGTTGTTGTTTAGTTGCTAAGTCATTTCAGAATCTTTTGTGACCCCATGAACTAAGTCTGCCAGATGCCGCTGTCCCTGGTATTTCCTAGGCAAGAATACTGGAGTAGGTCAGCATTTCCTTCTCCAGGGTATTTTCCTGACCCAGGGATGGAACCTGCATCTCCTGCATTGCAGATGCATTCTTTAGCAGTGAGCTTCTCAGTTCAGTTCAGTTCAGTTGCTCAGTCGTGTCCGACTCTTTGCAACCCCATCAATTGCAGCTCGCCAGGCCTCCCTGTCCATCACCAACTCCTGGAGTTCACTCAAACTAACTTCCATCAAGTTGGTGATGCCATCCAGCCATCTCATCCTCTGTCGTCCCCTTCTCCTCCTGCCCCCAATCCCTCCCAGCATCAGAGTCTTTTCCAATGAGTCAACTCTTCGCATGAGGTGCCCAAAGTACTGGAGTTTCAGCTTTAGCATCATTCCTTCCAAAGAACACCCAGAGCTGATCTCCTGTAGAATGGACTGGTTGGATCTCCTTGCAGTCCAAGGAACTCTCAAGAGTCTTCTCCAACACCACAGTTCAAAAACATCAATTCTTCAGTGCTCAGCTTTCTTCACAGTCCAACTCTCACATTCATACATGACCACTAGAAAAACCATAGCCTTGACTAGACAAACCTTTGTTGGCAAAGTAATGTCTCTGCTTTTGAATGTGCTATCTAGGTTGGTCATAACTTTTCTTCTAAGGAGTAAGCATCTTTAATTTCATGGCTGCAGTCACCAGGGAAGCCCAAATATGTTAGACTGCATAGCAAAAACTACTTTGCAGATATGATTATGTGATGAGAGAAGGTTTTATTGCATTATCAGGGTGAGCTCAGTCCAACTGTGGGAATCTCACCAAAGCAGAGAGAGAGGTGACTAAGGAAGATGAGATGCAATGTTCCTGACTTTGAACATGCAGGTAGGTGAACATGGACCTAGGAATCTGGGCAGGTTCTGGAAGCTGGGAAGCTGAGAAAAAGCAGCCTTTGCCAGAGCCTCCAAAAACAAATGAAAGAGCTGGGTCAGTTCAATAGAAATAGATTGTTTATAGCAAAAGAATAATTCTTCATCCTCCCCTAGAATGAATGACTTGAAAATAAGCTGTGATGTGGAAATAGTAATGATTAATTATAGAGGATGGTAATCACAGGTGATCTGATACCCACAACTTACAAAGGCTGTCACAGCCAACCCTGCCTTGGTGAAAACTTGATAAATTTTTTCAATATGGCTTTTTAGCTGTTCTAATTGCCCAGCCTAATTCATCAATCCTAGAGTTCATGTTTGAATGGATGGTAGTTGTAATAGTTTAAGGCATGGATGAAATACTAATGAGAAGTTTCATCTTTTACCTTTTCACAATGAAGAACCCTTAGTGTCTTAATTTACAAAGCAATCAGCTACGTCAGGCTTTCTGTATTTGCGTTGAATATCCAACCTCATGGCTTCCTCCCTCACATTTAGGAGACAGCGTGGCTTTGAGAAAAGCCTAGAAACATTAACTTTTGCCTCTCAGTCTCTGGATTGAATTGTGTTTCCACTCTCCCTTCACGCCTCTGCTCCAGCGCAGATGTGGTTTCCTCTCCTGTCTCAGGTGAGTAAGTCTTCTGTGTCTATCTCTGTGTCATCCTGTCCCCAGAGAGAACTTGTTTGCAAAGTTTACCCCTTTATCTCTTTTCTCATTGCCTCTCCTCTACTTGTTATTTCCAAACAGTATTTAAATCTGCTCAGATATTTTCTTCCTTAACTTCCCTCCCAGGGTTGCCTGTATTAGCATCTCACAAACCAAGCTGCTGCTCAGAAACTTCTTCCAAGTATATTTCTTCTAGCTCTGTAACGAGAAGTTCAGATTCAGTAGGTATTCTATAAGTATTAGTGACTTGCCTTTTATTGTTTAATCACTTTGTTTTTAATGAACCAGCCAAGTCTGTGTAAATATCAAAGTCGTTTTTTGTTTCCAATATTTTTATGTTGCACTGTGCTGCTATTGGACATGATGGTCAAAGAAATGAAGGATCACATGTTTTATGACTTAAAATACTGTTAGTAGAGACCTTATGAGTTCAAATCATATCGTGTTTCTGACAATTCTTTACTGCTAAGGGAATGATCATATGTTAGATATAATAAAGAAGGCTGAGTGCCAGAGAATTGATGCTTTTGAACTGTGGTGCTGGAGAAAACTCTTGAGAGTCCCTTAGACTGCAAGGAGATCAAACCAGTCAATCCTCAAGGAAATCAACCCTGAATATTCATTGGAAGGACTGATGCTGAAGCTGAAGCTCCAATACTTTGGCCACCTGATGTGAAGAGCTGAGTCATTGGAGAAGACCCTGATGTTGGGAAAGATTGAGGGCAAGAGGAGAAGGGGACAACAGAGGATGAGGTGGTTGGATGGTATCACTGACTCAATGGACCTGAGTTTGGGCAAACTCCGGGAGGTTGTGAAGGATGAGAAAGCCTGGTGTGATGCAGTCCATGAGGTGGCAATGAGTTTGACATAGTGACCGAACAGCAACAACATAAAATACCAGCTTTCAGTATCTCTTCTTTTCAACGCCCATCCATTCCTTGGCTCACCTGCTCAATAATACTTGTGTCTGTCTTTGGGAATTAAGCAGTTGTCCTGAGACAAGAAACAGGGAATTTTTTTTTTTTAGCATTTTATCATATTATTTGGCACACTGAAAATACATGACCATGAAAACTTGAAAATATTTAACATGTAGAAAAATATGGCTATCTAGCAAACTTTGAAATAGCCCAAAGTGTAGGGCAGCACAGAAATGCTTACTAAACTTTCTGTTGCTTAAATACTCTAGAAATAGAACTTTAAAAGCCTACTGGGACTTTTATGACATCCTCAAGCAGCTTGTAGATTTGGAAATGTTATCTGTTTATACATTAAAGTCACACTGTGACAAAAGACTCTGTAAACCAGACCTGTGACTACAAGTCATAGATTGTGATTTGCAGCAAAGAAGGAGCTGGTTCTTAATAAAACAAAGCTGTCTTTCTATAGAGCTCCCTTAGAGGCCCAACTTTTGGGCCAATACCTTTGCTAATACCTTTTGGGGTAATGGTATTGAATTCCATGTTTATTTCCAGTCTTATTTACAATCGAAATTCCTTTGAGAGCATATTTTTGGGTGTCCTCTTCATATTTAGCAACCTTTTCATTTACTGCTAATAATAACAATAAAATCTTTTATTTTGGAGGACTCCAGCTTCCCTGGTGGCTCAGATCATAAAGAATCTGCCTGCAGTTTAGGAGATGAGGGTTTGATCTGTGGATTGGGAAGATCCCCTGGAAAAGGGAATGGCTACCCACTCCACTATTCTTGCCTGGAGAATCCCATGGACAGAGGAGCCTGGCGGGGTATAGCCCATGGGGTTGCAAAGAGTCGGATGTGACTGAGTGAATAACACTTCCACTTTCACTTTTCATTTTATTCTATGGTAAGTCCTGTGGTGTTTCCAAAAGAAGTGATTTCAATGGCTGAACAGGCAATAGGTCTATCTGTATCAGCTCTCTTGTCTGTATTTTTGGAGTGAGTGCTTAATTATTGCTTTTTTTTTTTACTAGACTTCTCATGATGTCTTTGACAGCTGGCTTCTAGGTAGTTCTGTGTGGGTGAGTTCAAGGCATTTAGGTGTTAAATTCCTAGATATGTTTAGCCAGCATTTGTGTTTCTTACTCTCATTAATGCTAATGTGCAGCCTTCAGAAACGAGCGGACTGTAACGTTTCCTTTCTCATTGTTGACCAGATGTCTGGTGTGCTTCCCTGAAACCCTGACTGGCTCAGTTCACTGCCCCCATTTATGTTGAATGTTCCTCATGCATAAATGATTCAGTTGGTGCTTACATTTCTCCATTTATGTATTTAGCAGATGTTGGTTGAGTTTTGTAGATTCAGCAGTGAACCTAAAGTATCTTCATTTGATTTGATGGCTGTTCTGGTTATCCTCATAAATGTTTAGCCTTGGTACACAGTGACGTGTGATTTAACCAATTCAGAAGCTCCCTACATTTTTAGGGTTAGTGTTCCATGATTTGGTATTGAATTCCATATTTATTTCCAGTCTTATTTAGAATCGAATTTCCTCTGAGAGCACATTTTTGGGTGTCATCTTCATATTTAGCAATATTTTCATTTATTGTTAATAAGTATTCAGTATTAACTATCTACCAGAATATGCATATTGATGCTTTATATAAATGAACTCATTTAATCTTTACAGCCGTCATATGAGGTGGATACTATTATTGTTTCTCTTTTACAGATGAGAAAATTGGTGCACAGACAGGTCAGTCAACTAGTCAGCTAGTAAGTGGCAGAACAGGTGTTCAAACCTTAGCCATCTGGCTCTGGAGACAGTGCTCGTAGCTGCTACCTGGAGTGTTCATTTTGTACATGCCTTTTAATACAGTTCGTGCATACAGTTGTACAAGTTTAATATAGAACATATAAAAGACATGTAGCAGTATTTGTATTGTAAAACCAACTTTAACTAGATATAAAACCACTTTTTTCAGTCAAATTAATTGCTATTAATTCATGATGTCTCTCACCCTCAGAATCTTCTACCTTTCTGCCTAAATACACTATCTGGTACATCATTGGACACATGTGTTTGCATCTGCAGCACCCATGGTTTTCACAGCCCTTGTATAATTTTCTTTCGAAGATAAAAGAAGTGATGGGTGAAGAGGTAAGAAGTGCTATGGACAGAATCGTATCCCCCTTAAATTCATATGTGCGCATGCTCGGTTGCTTCAGTCATATCTGATTCTTTGCAACCCTGTGGACCGTAGCCTGCCAGGCTCCTCTATCCATAGGATTCTCTAGGCAAGCATACCAGAGTGGGTTTCCATTTCCTCCTCCAGGAGATCTTCTAGACCCAGGGATCAAACCCGTGTCTCTTATGTCTCCTGAACTGGCAAGCAGGTTCTTTACTACTATCACCACCTGGGAAGCCCCTAAATTCATATATGGAAGCCTTAATCTTCAGTATGGTGCTATTTGGAGGTGGGGCCATTGGGAGGATATTAGGGTTTGATGTGGTCATGAGAGTCAGGCCCTCATGATGGGATTATATAAGAACAGGAGAAGAGGAAGATCACTCTCTCTGCCGTGGAGGATGCAGAGTAAAAGTGGCCGTCTGCAGACCAGGAAGAGAGCTCTCACCAGAAACTGAATGTGCTGGCTGGTGCCTTGACCTTGCACTTTCTAGCCTCAAAACTGTGGAAAGTAAATGCGTGCTGTTTAAGCCACTTAGTCTGTTGCATTCTGTTAAAGCAGCCAAAGCAGTCTGCCCAGAAAAAGATAAGAAGGAAGCAAAAGAGGAGTTAGGGGTGGAATTCTCATGGGAACTATAATCTAACTTTAACCAGGTCTCAAACCTACTTTTTTCTCTATTTTGTTTACAAAATTCCTAAAAATTTATAACTAAAGGTTGAAAGATATATATATATATATATATATATCTACTTATGTATACTCAGTTATTTAAACATATGCTTAGCTATATAAATATGTACTTTAAATAGTTATATATGTATATGTACTTGCAAATGAATACACTTTTGTTGAACTTTCTGGTTTCATGAGCTGCTAAATACTTTAAAATTTATTATTGTAGAATAAACATTAAAAACTTTTTGTCAGCATCATCTTTGTGTGTGTTTAAAGATTATTTCCTGGCATGTATCACCATCAAATGACATTGTTATTTCTTAACGTTTGTATTATTCACTTGTATCTATTGGTTTGTTGAACTGCATGAACATTTACAAGGCAACCTGGCTGTAAGATCCGCAGCTCCCTTAGGAACTCAGACTGGTGGTCATATGTAACTTCACTTTTTATTTAAATGTTCTAAGACCAAACGACTAGAACTAGAGGAACTGCACTGAGGTTGGTATTCATATAATCACAAATTTAGATTTTTTTCCATACTGATCTAGCTCTGAAGTTATATACTTGAAATACTTTTTCCTAAAACCTTAGTGAATACTAGATAAATAACCAACCCAAATATGGCAATCTGAAGAAATCACAGCCACTTTTTGGTCAAAAAACAGTTAACTTCTAGGATGACACATTGTTTCCAAGAGCTATAAAACAGAGGAAAAAAAGAAAGAGTTTCTGGAACTGAGCTACATCTTGAGTAAGTGCTAGATGTGTGGATTGGGCTGTGAGCCCTTTAAAACTTTAATTTGTAAAATTTCATTATGCCAACGATACTGTCCAGGAGAATAGATGAAGCTACTTGACCAAAAGAACATTTGCATAATGGCTGTGTTCTACATTTTTTTCTATGCCAAAAACATCCCTATCATTTAAAGGTATCATTCTAATATTACTGAATTATTTAGGGCAAGATATATGCACTAGAACCAGTAGTACTCTTAGTAAGACTCTCAAGTTATATTTCTATCAGCTTTGAAAGATTCAGCCAGAAAGGATTCAGCAAAACATAAAATATTGTATATGTGTTTGCTTATATATGTAGGTGCATATTTAGGAGTGGGCATTGCATAGAGAAGTATATAGTATATAAGCTGACAGAGGAATGGATGAAGATGTGATACACAGATGCAATGGAATATTACGCAGCCATTAAAAAGAATGAAATGATGCCATTTGCAGCAACATGGATGAAACAGGAGATATTACACTCACTGAAGTGAGTGTAACAGAGGAAATATATTGTATAGCATTGCTTATATGTGGAGTCTAAAAATAAATTATGCAAATGAACTTACTGAACAGAAAAAGACTCACAGACTTAGAGAACGAACTTATGGTTGCCTGGGGAAGGATGTGCGGGGAAGGGCCAGTTAGGGAGTTTGGGCTGTTACACTGAAAATGGATAGCCAACAAGAACCTACTCTATAGCACATGGAACTCTGCTCAGTGTTATGTGGCAGCCTCGATGGGAGGGGAGTTTGGGGGAGAATGGATACGTGCATATATGTGACTGAGTCCCTTCACTGTGCACCTGAAACTCTCACAGCATTGTTAATCGGCTCTATTCCAATATAAAATAAAAAGTTAAAAAATAATCGTACACTGGTTGATCAAAAAAACAGAAGCAGTTGTTAATAGAATATAGATTGATGTTATTAAAAATAATCCCTCTTAGCTTTCAATATTCTATCATAAGAGTAGATACAAAATATTAAGGAAACACATTGAAAAGATAGTTAATAAATTAAAAAAATTAAGTTACGTTCTAAATGGCTTTAATAATGACTGGCTGAAATGGAGTTGGGAGTTGCATAGCAGGGGGAATGAAAACCATTTTTCTTTCCACTAGACTTGAGGCTGTTTATCTGTCATCCTCTGTTTTTCCTGACTCTCTTCCTGAGGGCTGTGTGTGTTGCTCTTTGCTCACAGAGGTGGTTTTGTTTATTTCGCATTTTTTATCTTTTATATGCAATTCTCCACATAATCATGAAAATCTGCCTGTAAGCCTCAAAGCATTTAGACATGCTTTGAATTAAGGATCCAAAACAGAGTAATAATCTTCCTTTAGAAGTCCTTGATACACTCTGCACCAGGAGGATCCTGTTCTCTTATGGACAGCATGCTGGTTTTGTTTTCCGAGTGTTTTAAACTCAAAGGGGAAAAAATGTTAACTTCTTAAATAAAAGTGGTCATCAACCGCTGTTCTCATTTGAATATAGTCTGTCTTAATTTAACAGACTTTATAGTGAAGGGTCTAGAGTATTTTTTATTTAATGATTTTTGTGTGTTAGTCGCTCAGTCATGTCTGACTCTTTGCAATTCCATGGACTTTAGCCTGCCAGGCTCCTCTGTCCATGGGATTTTCAAGGCAGGTTGTCATTCCCTTCTCCGGGGAATTTTCCCAATTCAGGGATTGAGCTCTGATTTCCTACATTGCAGGCTGATTCTTCATTGTCTGAGCCATCAGGGAAGACCCAAATGATTTTTAAAGGCAGGCTATTCAGGCCACAGATACTGTATCTTTAGAATAAGGCCAAATGAAGTCTCAAGCTGTGTCTTAGTAGAGTGTATTATTCTGATCATGTGGAGGAGAGGACAACAAAATGCTGCATAAAACTTTTGAGATCCTTTCTTTAAAACTTTCTTTGCTGATGCTTCCCCCCCACCCCCCTAAAGATGACATGGAGAGACAGCCACATCTTCAAGGTGGTTCTTTCTTGCATATGTGCTAAGTCACTTCAGCCATGTCCGTCTCTCTGTGACCCCATGGACTGTAGCCCACCAGGCTCCTCTGTCCATGGGGACTTTCCAGGCAAGAATCCTGGAGTGGGTTGCCATGCCCTCCTCCAGGGGATCTTCCTGATCCAGGGATCGAACCTAGATCTCCCAGATCTCCTACCTTGGAAGGTGGGTTTTTTGCTTGTTTGTTTTTTTTTAACCACTGGTGACACCTAGGAAGTCCAGTGATTCTTTCTTATTTACTGAATTTAGCTGCTCTGGTCACACGAGTGCCCTCCAGGAAGGCTTCATGGCTGTGGCAGATCCGCCTCTTCTGTTCCTGAGTCTTTAAACCTTTCTTTCAGAGAACAACTTCCTGCCCTAGGTTTGAGTCTCAGGTACCTGGTGTCAGGGAATTGTGTGAAGCTGTCTATCCTGATACCTTGCAAGACCTTGTGATGGCATTATATTAGATGATGCTTGTATACCTGGTGAGCTCTCCTTCCATGAGCAGGTCTGGTCCTGCTGAGCTGTGTCATCACGGAGTGCTTCTAGGAGGAGGTGCCACAGCTGTGGAGTCATGAGTCAACGTTCTTCCCATCACTCCCTTTTCAGTGGGCTTCTCAGTACAGCATCACCAGCTACATGATAGCTGATTTGCAAGTCCTGCTCCTGTGCTCTAGAGAAGGCGATGGCACCCCACTCTAGTACTCTTGCCTGGAAAATCCTATGGGCAGAGGAGCCTGGAAGGCTGCAGTCCATGGGGTTGCAAAGAGTCGGACACGACTGAGTGACTTCACTTTCACTTTTCACTTTCATGCATTGGAGAAGGCAATGGCAACCCACTCCAGTGTTCTTGCCTGGAGAATCCCAGGGACGGGGGAGCCTGGTGGGCTGCCGTCTATGGGGCCGCACAGAGTCGGACACGACTGAAGCGACTTAGCAGCAGCAGCAGCTCCTGTGCTCCAGATGGATTTCTCCAAGTGGCATTTCCATAACCGGTCATGCCTTATTCTCGAAACATTCGAAACTGAAATCAGCTCCACCATGACCCCCACTAAACCTGCAGGGTCTTCCAAGTCCCCAGTCTGCAAAGAGCTGTCTGGGAATCGTTCTAGACTTTTTCTCTCTGGCCTTCCCCTCCCTTTCTTGTTGACCTTTGTCATGTCAATGGCTTACTTCCAGCCCCTACCGTTTGGCATTGAACTACTGTGAAAGTGATGAGTTTGAGCTCTCTGCTTTCAAGTTCGTCGCCTGACAATCTGTCCCTAATCTTTTTAAAGAAAAGAGAACGAGATGTAATTTATACTCAGATTACTTGTGCCAGGGTTACTTTTCTAAAAAGAAAATCAGAATCTGTGATTCTCCAGCTCGAGCTCATGAAGTGCCTCCCACTGATTGTAGGTTTCTTATCTATAAAGCGGGGATAGTCGAGGCTGTCCTACAAATTTATTGTGGGCACTCAGTTAGATAATGGATGTAGTGCTTATTCTGTCCTGAAAGTACATTGTTATTAATGTGGCCAAGGCCCCAGCCCCCTTGTCCTCCCCTCTTTGCCATGCGGCGCTCCAGAAACAGCACTGGGTCCGCTACTGCCCCCTGCAGGCTGGGTTTCAAAATCACAGGGGGCTTTAAAAAAATCATTTGGGGCTTCCCTTGTGGCTCAGGTGGGTTTCAGTATTATTCCTCTTTGAAACTTCTCATGGCAAAACACTCCCTTGCTCCTGAATATGAACTCCTTGGCCACCAAAAGACTGTGTTAATTTCTGAAATAATGTATATGAAGCACTTAGCCTGGTTCTTGGAAGAAACTTCTTTCACTGGTTAAATGCCATATCTACACTTGCATCCGTATCTGCAGCTACACCTTTACTTGTTTATACTATACCTGTATCTGGCTATACTTAACACTTGTGAAAGAAAGTGAAAGTGTTGGTCTCTCAGTTGTGTCAGACTCTTTGCAGCCCCATGGACTGTAGCCCACCAGGCTCCTGTGTCCATGGGATTCTCCAGGCAAGAATCCTGGAGTGGGTTGCCATTCCCTTCTCCAAAGAATCTTCCTGACCTAGGGATTGAACCGGAGTCTCCTGCACTGCAGGCAGATTCTTTACCATCAGAGCCACCCTCAAGTAAGATGGTAACTTACTTGAACCTGGATGTATCTCCAGACATATTGAAATCCCTACCTATATCCAATCATCTATACTATTAGGAGAATGATCCTGTTAAAATAACATGGAGACCAGGCTTCAAAATCTCCCAAGCAGACAAAACCTTTTAAGCCACATAAGCAAAACTAAATCTAGTTTACTTTATGAACAGAAGTGAACCTTAGCTTGTGTCTTATAAATAAATACCTCTGGTAATCACAAGAGAAACTTTAGTCTTCTTACAGAAAATGGTATAAGATAATCACTTTTGACCAATTCCCTGCTGTGTGGCTTCCCTGGTGCTCAGGGGATAAAGAATCTGCTTGCAATTCAGAAGCTGTGGGAGACGCAGGTTCGATCTCTGGGTCGGGAAGATCCCCTGAAGGAGGAAATGGCAACGCCCTCCAGTATTCTTGCCCGAAGAATCTCATGGACAGAGGAGCCTGGTGGGCTATAGTACAGGAGTTGCAAAGAGTCGGAAATGACTGAAGCAACTTGGCACTCACGCACTGCTGTATGGAAACCCCCCTTTTAAAAATGAATTAGTGTTAAGGTCAAACAATCCTTAGTTTCACTTTCTAAGCCATCCTGCAGTGTTATTTTTCCTGAGTTTCATGTTGGTTTTGAATTTCAGAGCTCCCAGTTTGAAAACTATTTTTATGTGCACAATCTACTCTTACTAATTATTTTTTATTGATCTAATGCTTTTAATTTTGCTCTTCCTGGATTTTTGACACTCTGTTTAAAATGCACATTTCATTGTGACACTTCTCTGATTAAAAAGACTCAAGTATCTTCAGAATCTAGAGGATAAAATGCAGAGCCCTTGGAGGGGCTGCAAGGCTGTGATCTGATTCTTGGTGGATTCAGTTGTCTCCTCTACAAGGACAAAGATGTCCCAAAGCTGGGAAGCTCCCTGGATGGACCTCTGAGATCTGTGTACGTGCCATTGACAATATCTGTTTACCTTTTCACCTGTTCTGGAAGAGCGCCAGGTATCAGCTCTGAGAAGCAGTTTCTAAGCACTTAATCTTTATTATCTCATTTCATCCACCTCATTGCCAGATGGGATAATTATCACTATAATTCCCAGCTCGTTATTGAGGAGATGTAGGTGGAGAAGTTTAAAATGTGCCTGTGGTCATATGGCATTTTCTTTCTCCACTGGATTTGAAATTTCCAAGGTAGAGACAGTTCAAGTTTAATAATTAACTTGTGTAGCCGTAATGTCTGCTGAGGAGATGAAAAGTTCACCCGTAACACGTCAGATACCAGCTTCAGCCTCACCACTTTCTATGAGGTCAGAGCATGATCACTGTGACAACTTCACACTGATTTTGCCGGAATGTGTCTTGCCTCCAAAGACCCTTCGGCCATTCTTCGTTTGGTTTGCTGTGTTGCTGATTTGTGAATCTAAATGTGGCTTGATGCTGGATAGTGTCAGGTTTCAACTCTGAATTCCCAACCTTAGGGGCTGGATGTAGGCATGACAGTGTTCCGCAACCCTGAGGCACACGTCTGCCAGGCAGATGCAGGTTCCTCCTGTAATAGTTGCGCACAGTGTTTGGTGAGGCGCAAGGAGCAGTAGTTAGTAAGGGACTAACAGCTTCATCTTGGGATTTGGACATCAGCAAGGGTAGCAGGTTTCCCTGGTGGCTCAGATGGTAAATGTCTGCCTACAATTTGGGAGACCTGGGTTCGATCCCTGAGTTGGGAAGATTCCCTGGAGAAGGAAATGTCAACCCACTCCACTGTTCTTGCCTGGAGAATCCCACGGACAGAGGAGCCTGGTGGGCTACAGTCCATGGGGTTGCAAAGAGTCGGACACGACTGAGTAACTTCACACTCACACACAATGGTAGCAGAGGGCTTCCCAGGTGGCTCAGTGGTAAAGAACCCACCTGCCGATGCAGGAGACCTGGGTTCTATCCCTGTGTTGGGCAGATCCCCTGGAGATGGAAATGACAACCCATTCCAGGATTCTTGTCTGGGAAATCCCATGGACAGAGGAGCCTGGCAGGATACAGTCCACCGGGTCACAAAGAGTTCTACACAACTCAGTGACTAAAACAACAACAGCAGCAACAAGGGTAGGAAGAAGCATCTGCAGGTCTATTCAGTGGTACCCAACTCTCCACTTAAAGATTAACTTGTCTAAGGGCCAGATCACCAAATTTACAAAACATACTGACTTAACAAAGGATGATTTTTAACAGTTTTGACAAGATTGTTACTGACTTTAAAACAAGGTTTTAAGAACTTTAGTAAGAAATATTGATTTCCTAAATGTGTAAAATATGTCTATATGCTCAGTCGCTCAATTGTGTCTGATTCTTTGTGTCCCCATAGACTGTAGCCCACCAGCCTCTTCTGTCCGTGGAATTTTCCAGGCAAGAATACTGGAGTGGGTTGCCATTTCCTTCTCCAACATGTCTATATATTCTTGACAAATCAGTAAATTGGTGAATTCAGCAAATTAGCCCTATTGCTGAGAAAACTCTTCTGAAACCAGTGTGTTTATGAATTTGAACTCCAGGAGGATATAGAACTTGAGTATCTTGTTTAATGTTGTTTTCTTAATGCTCAGCAGTGTGCCTAGGACATAATTAATTGAATAAATCTTTGTTGAATATATTAATTAATGTGTATATGAAATTGTGGTTGACTGTTGTACAGAAACACATTAAAATGAGGATCAGTTCAGTTCAGTTCAGTCTCTCAGTTGTGTCCGACTCTTTGCGACCCCATGAATCGCAGCACGCCAGGCCTCCCTGTCCATCACCAACTCCTGGAGTTAACCCAAACTCATGTCCATCGAGTCGATGATGCCATCCAGCCATCTCACCCTCTGTCGTCCCCTTCTCCTCCTGCCCCCAATCCCTCCCAGCATCAGGGTCTTTTCCAATGAGTCAACTCTTCACATGAGGTGGACAAAGTATTGGAGTTTCACCTTCAGCATCAGTCCTTCCAATGAACACCCAGGACTGATCTCCTTTAGAATGGACCGGTTGGATCTCCTTGCAGTCCAAGGGACTCTCAAGAGTCTTCTCCAACACCACAGTTCAAAAGCATCAATTCTTCGGTGCTCAGCTTTCTTCACAGCCCAACTCTCCCATCCATACATGACCACTGGAAAAACCATAGCCTTGACTAGACAGACCTTTGTTGGCAAAGTAACGTCTCTGCTTTTCAATATGCTATCTAGGTTGGTCATAACTTTTCTTCCAAGGAGTAAGCGTCTTTTAATTTGATGGCTGCAATCACCATCTGCAGTGATTTTGGAGCCCCCCAAAATAAAGTCTGATACTGTTTCCACTGTTTTCCCATCTATTCCCATGAAGTGATGGGACCAGATACCATGATCTTCGTTTTCTGAATGTTGAGCTTTAAGCCAACTTTTTCACTCTCCTCTTTCACTGTCATCAAGAGACTTTTTAGTTCCTCTTCACTTTCTGCCATAAGGGTGGTGTCATCTGCATTTCTGAGGTTATTGATATTTCTCCCGGCAATCTTGATTCCAGCTTGTGCTTCTTCCAGCCCAGTGTTTCTCATGATGTACTCTGCATAGAAGTTAAATAAGCAGGGTGACAATATACAGCCCTGACGTACTCCTTTTCCTATTTGGAACCAGTGCGTTGTTCCATGTCCAGTTCTAACTGTTGCTTCCTGACCCGCATACAGATTTCTCAAGAGGCAGGTCAGGTGGTCTGGTATTCCCATCTCTTTCAGAAATGCAAAAGAGCAAAAAGGCTGTCTGAGGAGGCCTTACAAATGGCTGTGAAAAGAAGAGAAGTGAAAAGCAAAGGAGAAAAGGAAAGATATTCCCATTTGAATGCAGAATTTCAGAGGATAGCAAGGAGAGATATGAAAGCCTTCCTCAGCAATCAATGCAAAGAAATAGAAGAAAACAACAGAATGGGAAAGACTAGAGATCTCTTCAAGAAAATTAGAGATACCAAGGGAACATTTCATGTAAAGATGGGCTCGATAAAGGACATAAATGGTATGGAAGTAAAAGATATTAAGAAGAAGTGTCAAGAATACACAGAAGAACTGTACAAAAAGATCTTCACACGACCCAGATAATCATGATGTTGTGATCACTCACTAGAGCCAGACATCCTGGAATGTGATGTCTGGGCCTTAGAAAGCATCACTACGAACAAAGCTAGTGGAGGTGATAGAATTCCAGTTGAGCTATTTCAAACCCTAAAATATGATGCTGTGAAAGTGCTGCACTCAATATGCCAGCAAATTTGGAAAACTCAGCAGTGGCCATAGGACTGGAAAAGATCCATTTTCATTCCAGTCCCAAAGAAAGACAATGCCAAAGAATGCTCAAACTACCACACAATTACACTCATCTCACACACTAGTAAAGTAATGCTCAAAATTCTCCAAGCCAGGCTTCAGCAATACATGAACCGTGAACTTCCAGATGTTCAAGCTGGTTTTAGAAAAGGCAGAGGAACAGAGATCAAATTGCCAACATCTTCTGGATCATGGAAAAAGCAAAAGAGTTCCAGAAAAACATCTATTTCTGCTTTATTGACTATGCCAAAGCCTTTGACTGTGTGGATCACAATAAACTGTGGAAAATGAGCACAGGCTATGCCAGTTTTCAGACCTGTGAAACTGTTGGTTAGTATTACTATTTTGTTATATTATTTTAAAGGTTGTATTAAACATACTTGAATTAGGTGAGCAATAGATAGCATATTGAAAAGCAGAGACATTACTTTGCCAACAAAGGTCCATCTAGTCAAGGCTATGGTTTTTCCAGTAGTCATGTATGGATATGAGAGTAGGACTGTGAAGAAAGCTGAGCACCGAAGAATTGATGCTTTTGAACTGTGGTGTTGGAGAAGACTCTTGAGAGTCTCTTGGACTACAAGGAGATCCAACCAGTCCATTCTGAAGGAGGTCAGTCCTGGGATTTCTTTGGAAGGAATGATGCTGAAGCTGAAACTCCAATACTTTGGCCACCTCATGCGAAGAGTTGACTCTCTGGAAAAGACTCTGATGCTGGGAGGGATTGGGGGCAGGAGGAGAAGGGGACGACAGAGGATGAGATGGCTGGATGATATTACTGACTTGATGGACATGAGACTGAGTGAACTCTGGGAGTTGGTGATGGACAGGGAGGCCTGGCGTGCTGCGATTCATGGGATCGCAGAGTCGGACACAACTAAGTGACTGAACTGAACTGAACTGAACTGAGCTCCTTATAAAAATACAATAAAATATAAACATGGGTTTCTAAGCTTAAGTTTAGTGATCATAGCTCATAGATTATTTTAATAGATATTTCAGCTTGGCAGTAGTGGATGCATGTGTGCTAAGTTGCTTCAGTTGTGTCCGACTCTTTGCGACGCCCAGGACTGTAGCCCACCAGGATCTTCTGTCCATGGGATTCTCCAGGCAAGAATACTGGAGTGGGTTGCCATGTCCTCCTCCAGGGGCTCTCCCCAATCCAGGGATTGAACCTGAGTCTCTTACATTTCCTACATTGGTAGGTGGATTCTTTACCTCAGGCAACAGTGGTAAAGAAGCCCTCAGCAATAGTATTTACAAACAAAACCAGTTACAATGATTTAGAAATTAAGGAAAAATCATGAACTTCTGTATGTATACTTAATCCATTCTCTTAGGCAGCATAATGGCTTAATCAGTAGAAGGTTGGAAGTTAGGAAGACAAAACAAATTTTGTTAATGTGTTACATAATTTGTCTCATTTTCATGTGAAGGACTGAATTGTTGCCTAGACTTAGAATCACCATATTCAAACAAAATGATTGTGATTGATTATGCAATTAGCTTTATTACCAAGACAAATTGTGATCTTCTGATAAAGTGCTTTGTTTTGGATAATAGAAGTTTATTTCAGCCTGAAGGAAGGAGGTAAGCAATGGAATGCCAAGTTGTCTTATTTTATGTAAGATCTAACTGAACTAGTTGTGAAACATAACATCATTTCCTATTTTTCAACCTCCGGTAAAGTCAATTATACTACATCAAATTGCCCCGTGTAATTTATTATGACAGCTAAGAACAGATGCATGGCTGTCTTACTGTTGTTAGATAGAGATCTTAAGGCTCAGTCAAAGCTCAATATCTTGTTATTCAACCTGGAACAATTACTGTTTCTTTGAAGATAGAGATGAGCAAAATCCATGAGCGACTGTATATTTGAGTGAAGGGTATAATGATGAAAAACAGAGGCTCCATGAATTAGAAAAACCAGGAAAAGCACATGTATATTCATTATAGTATATGCTGTTATTTTCATATTCATCTGGTTTCCTGCATCAATTTAAAAGTGTGAATCTAGGTTTAAAATTTCCTTTGAAAGAAATCTTGCTTCTAGGTATAAATAATAGAATCTAAAAATATCCATTGAACTTATGCCAACTGTGAGGTTGACCATTGTGTATTTTGGGGAGGTTTTCCAGGTGTTGTTTTGTTCAGTCACTAACTCGTGTCCGACTCTTTGTTACCCCATGGACTGTAGCCAGGTACATGTTACCCCATGTACCTCAGGCTTCCCCCTCCCTCACTATCTCCCATTTGCTCAAATTCATGTCCATTGAGTCAGTGATGCTATCTAACCATCTCATCCCCTGCTGCCCTCTTTTCCTTTTGCCTTCAGTCTTTCCTATCATCAGGGTCTTTTCCAAAGAGTTGGCTCCTAGATCAGGTGGCCAAGGTATTGGAACTTCAGCTTCATCATCAGTCCTTTCAATGCATATTCAGGGTTAATTTCCTTTATGATTGACTGGTTGAATCTCCTTAAAGTCCAAGGGACTCTCATGAGTCTTTTCCACCATCACAGTTCAAAAGTATCAGTTTGGCACTCAGCCTTCTTTATGGTCCAACTCTCACATCCGTACATGACTACTGGAAAAACCATAGCTTTGACTAGATGGACTTTTGTTGGCAAAACAGGTGTATCTGCATTTTACTGTGCTGTCTAGGTTTGTCATAGCTTTTCTTCCAAGGAGCAAGCGTCTTTTAATTTTGTGGCTGCAGTCATGGTTCCCAGGTGGCTCAGTGGTAAAGAATCTGTCTGCCAATGCAAGAGACATGAGACTGGGGTTTGAACTCTGGGTCTCGGAGATCCCCGGAGTAGGAAATGGCAACCCATTCCAGTATTCTTGCCTGGAGAATCTCATGGACAGAGGAGCCTGGTGGGCTACACAGTCCTTGGGCCTACAAAAAGTCAGACACAACTAAGCCCACATTGTATTTTTAACGCATCTTTACCAACTTATACACTGAGAATGCATGTGTATATGTATCTATCTATCATCTATATCTATTATACAATTATGCATTAAATATATAAATGTATATTAATAATATGATATATTAATATTAATGTCAGATAATATGCATTATGTATAATTTGCTTTTCTAACATATATGTTTGTATATGTTTAAAGCCCTAGAAGACAAATTCAACCCACACCCACCAGGAGTCCAGTTTGCTTCTTACCATCTGGGAACTTCAAGTCCATGGACTACAGACCCTCTCGCCAGACTCCGAGTTCTCTGCCTTTTGGTCCTTCCTCTACCTCTGTGCTTCCTGATTCTTGCTCTTGATCATCTCACCTCATTTCCTTCCAAGCTCCTACTTTTCTCCACTTTGTTGTTGTCCAGCTGCTCAGTCATGTCTGACTCTTTGTGACCCCATGACTGCAGCACGCCAGGCTTCCCTGTCCTTCACCATCTCCTGGAGTTTGCTCGAACTCATGTCTGTTGAGTCAGTGATGCCATCCAGCCATCTCATCCTGTCATCCCCGTCTCCTCCTGCCTTCAATCTTTCCCAGCATCAGGGTCTTTTCCAATGTGTTGGGTCTTCGCATCGGGTGGCCAAAGTATTGGAGCTTTAGCTTCAGCATCAGTACTTCCAATGGATATTTAGGGTTGAATTCCATTAGGATGGACTAATTTATGGCCTCTAATTGCCAGCAGGGGTGTCAGATTTCCAGCCCATCTTCCAGTGTTTCTCTAAGACACTGCTTTTCTTATTTATGTAATTGCTCTTTCAATATTGCATCGTCCTCTCAGGCAATACTTCCCCTGCAGAACCACATTCCCAGAAAATTCATACTCTTCCTCTTTCTAATAAGAAACTAATGCCAATAGCAATAATAATAATAAGAAGAATCATCAACATTTGTGAGCTTACTTAATATGTACTAAAGCACAATTTTACTGACTTACCTGTAATTCTCTAGTTTAATTTTCACTGTAAACCTACAACGTCGGTGCTATCATTATTTCTTTTTACAAAAACAGAAAATTAAATTACAGAAAGGGCTTTCTCCTCATGGAGGCTACTATTACTATAATATGCTATAAATACACCATCATCTCTGGCCACTGTTTCCTTATTTTTTTAACCTTGACTATGGCAATGGTTGGAGAAGGAAATGGCAACCCACTCCAGTGTTCTTGCCTGGGAAATCCCATGGACAGAGGAGGCTGGTGCGCTACCATCCATGAGGTGGCAAAGAGTCAGACATGACTTAGTGACTGAGCAACAACAACAAAGAGTCAATTAACAATATTGTGATAGTTTTGGGTGAACAGCAAAGGGGCTCAGCCATACAGATACATGTATCCATTCTCCCCCAGCCTCCCTTCCTATCCAGGTTGCCACATAACATTGAACCCAGTTCCATCTGCTATACAGTAACTCCTTGCTGGTTATCCTTTTTAAATATAGCAATGTGTATATGCCTATCCCATTTGTTGTTATTCAGTCACTTATTCATGTCCAACTCTTTGTGACCCCATGGAATGCAGCACACCAGGCTTCCGTTCTTCACCAACTCCCAGAGCTTGCTCAAACTCATGTCCATTGAGTCAGTCATGCCATGCAACCATCGCATCCTCTGTCATCCCCTTCTCCTCCTGCCTTCAAGTTTTCTCAGCATCTGGATCTTTTCAAATGAGTCAGCTCTTCACATCAGGTGGCCAAAGTATTGGAGCTTCAACTTCAGCATCAGTCTTTCCAATGAATGTTCAGGACTGATTTCCTTTAGGATGGACTGGTTTGATTGTCTATTCCATACTCCCTAACTGTCCCTTCTCCCTAGCAACCATAACTTCATTTTCCAAGCCTGTCAGATTCTTTCTGTTTTGCTAGTAAGTTCATTTGTATCATTTCTTTTTAGATTCCACATATAAGTGCTGTCATATGACATTTCTCCTTCTCTGTCTTATTTCACTCAGCATGACAATGTGTAGGCCATCCATGTTGCTGCTAATGGCATTATTTCATGTGTTTTAATGACTGTGTTACATTCCATACCTCCATGCACTGGGAAAAAGCAATGGAGACATGGCAATATTACTAACCATTGCTATGTTAAGAGACTGTAAACTATTTGAGAACTATCAGCAAGTTTTCACAAAGCGGTTTTATCCACTATGTTGGCCTTCAATGAACATGTGTTGAACTAATGTCACAGTGAGATGTGTTTGCTTATGCTAATGACATGTTGATATCATCTCTCCAAAGAGGAATTTTAATGATAATTGCACATGTCGACTGGAAGTTGCCAGAATTTGTGTTAAATATACTGGCCCAGGTTTGATGTCTCCTGTCCCCGTATCGGGCCCTGCTACTCTTTCCTGTGTCTCAGTGTCACCTGTGACTTTGAAATCAAGCTGTAGTCACCAGCTCAATGTATCACATCAGAACAGCTCAACTCTACGTTCTTTTTTTATTTAGTCAACATATATTAGTAAGCTTTTATTGTGTGACAGATTTTGGCTAGATTCTGGAGATGCAAAACACGTACAGTTTCTCTTCTCAGGGAGCGTCTAACCAAGTTCACAGACAGGGACCATGTAATCATAAGGATGACAAGTGTTATCAAAGTGGCCATGAAGGATGCCGGGGAGGTAAATTACAGGAGCCTACCTTACCTGAAGCTTCAGGGAAGGCATCTGGAGGGAAATGGTATTCCAGAAACATGCAGGGTGTGTGGGAAACAGCCAAGCGGAGAGAAGGGTCAAGGTGCCATAGCCACAGCCTTGTGTGTCAGAGGAACTGGCTGGAAGACAAGCACGATGGAAGAGCAGAGACAAGGGGGTCTTGGGGTGGAGCATTTATAACTCAGCACAAGGGTTTTGACTTGGCCACAGGAAACCACTGAAGCTTTTGAGAAGAGGAGAGCATGATCAGTGAGGCGCCACTGGTTGCTTGCCTGCTCCAGATTCACCGGCAGCTCTTGGCGGAGGGTGGATTCCCAGATTCCCTGGTGCATTCCAGGCTCCATCCCCCTCCTGAGGGGCTCTCCTGCCTGGGAACCTATTTGGCAGCATGGTATCTTGTTCAGCCAGTGTGCCAGTCAGCAAGCGTTGGAGCGTTTCATGCCATAACCATCAATTCTCAACAAAGAAGAGAGCATGGAGATTTTCATCCTTCAGAGAGAAGAAACAGAGGAATCACTCCAAGATCCTTTCAGTAGGGACGTCCTAAAGGGATGGAGCTCCAGTTTCTCCTCCGAGTAATCTTATTCAGTTTCTCCTTTCTCTATAGCTTCACTTGTATTTCCAGAATCACATCCTAAATACACTGCCTGCGTGAGCGTTCTTATCTCAGTGTGTTCTATTTAAGGAGCTCGAATGAAGACAGTTAGGACTGGAAGTTACAATAAAAGCAGACTCTAAGAATAGGGCTCTGGAAATTGGATCATTCACCGATAATAGGGCATCAAGAATGTTGCTGGGCGGTAGGAAACGGGACAGTAATAATCCCCACAGAGTTGTATCATCATAATTAACCCGTCATCCCTGCAGATTGACTGAGGTAGAGGCTGAAGCAGAACCAGTAACTTACGCCATGACCCCTGTGCCTGAGGCCGGCATGGGGGCCGTGGTAATTACACGGATTGTGGAGTTGTCTTCTGTTCACTAACATCCCCTGAAGGCTAAAGAAAGAAACTAACGGGCTCAGATCAACAGCTGTCATTCAGGGAGCACTTTGAAAGCTCCTGCAGCCACAGGTCAGATTATATTTCAAATCTGACAGGAGATGAAAGCCTGACGGAAATGGAATGCACAGTAGTTTGCTCATGGAAAAGTCAGGGTCCCAGTAAGAAAGTAATAAGACCCTGAGACATGGGGTGAGGACTTTGGGAGGAGGACTTATGATAACTTTGGGCTTCCCTGATGGCGCAGATGGTAAGGAATCTGCCTGCAATGCAGGAGAGCCGGGTTTGATCCCTGGGTTGGGAAGATCCCCTGGAGAAGGGCATGGCCACTCAGTCCAGTATTCTTACCTGGAGAATCCCATGGACAGAGGAGCCTGGTGGGCCACAGCGCATGGAGCCTGCCAGGCTCCCCTGTCCATGGGATTCTCCAGGCAGGAATATTGGAGTGGGTTGCCATTTCCTTCTCCAGGAAATCTTCTCAACCCAGGATCGAACCCAGGTCTCGCACACTGCAGGCCGACTCTTTATCGTGCTTCTTGTGCTCACTTCCCAAACCACCCACCTACACCCAAGTCTGTGTTTCAGGGTTAGATGGCGAATCCCCACTCACACAGTGTTTGAAAAGATCCTTCTAGTTGCAATGGGGTGTCTAGTGGAAAGGGTAGAGAGACCAGTAAGCGAAGCATTAGCCATCCAGGTCAAAGAAGCTGGTGGTTTAGGTTAGGGTTGTGACTCACCCTGGGCCAGTTCTAGAGATGGAATTCACAGCACTGATTGCATGCTGAGGGGAGGATTGTTTGAGTTAATTTCCTGCCTGTAACTGCCTTCAGACCTGTGTCTGCCCTGGCTCTTAGCATTGCGTTTCCAATATTTGCGGGGAAGATGTTTTGCTTCTGAACACATGTCCATTTCTGGGATTTTGTTCTTGATTTTCTTATCCCTCCTGAAGTCAACTATCATGTAGACTTGAATCATTACCCACCAGGTTTCAGGTATGTTCACATGCCTTTAATCACCTTCCAGCTGCTTCCTGCTTACCCCATCCTCTTGTTTAACTCAAGTGGTTCTTTCTTGCTTCTCTGTCTGACTCTTCCTGATCAGGCATAAGTAACAGATGATCATCGATCATCTTCCTACCAATGTAAACAAATCACCCCATCAAGTTGCCTTGATTCATGCAACTATTCAGCACCACTCATGTAAGGATGCATCATTTTTCTTAAAAGTGGATGCTTTTGGTAGGATCTGAGTGCTGCTTTTCTCTATGCCTGAGAAAGAGCTTGAGCACTTTAGATGAACTATAGTGCAGTTCTGTCTACCTCGTCCCTTAGATTCCACCTCTTGGCTGGCGTGGGTAAGCCTTCTGTTTGGCTGAGAATACAAGCCTCTCTTCAACTTTCATACGGTATGGCAACTCTGTCTTCCTACATCTGGTGCATAAAATGTACAGTTCCGGCTCTTCACCACATCCCAAAATATCTGCTTTAGAAGCCCCCGTTAGTGAATCCAGTAAGGATTGACAACAAGCCAGGATCTGACAAAGTTTAACTAAGATCGTTAGTATTTGCAAAGATCTGTATATTTAAGTAGATAATACTTAAATTACAATACATATGCTATACAATATATATACTACATATAATACATATACTATATACAATATACAATACATATACTATACATATATAAAATGTTAAATCCCAAAATGATATGATTAGTAATTAAAGGAGAAATGTTACATGTGTCTGAAGAAGCGCTATTTTTATGGGCAAGAAACCTAGCTGTTTAGAGAAGTCCACATCCTTTTCTTTTTGGTCACACGGCTAGACAACAGTTTGTAGTTTCCCATGAGGTTAGGAATGGCATGTGACTGAGTTCTAACCAAGGGACTTGTGAGTAAATATGATGCCTCTACCTGTAATTCTGGTTGAAAGTGAAAGTTGCTCAGTTGTGTCCGACTCTTTGCAACCCCATGGTGTATACAGTCCATGGGATTCTCCAGGCCACAATGCTGGAGTGGGTAGCCTTTCACTTCTCCGGGGATCTTCCCAACCCAGGGATCGAACCCAGGTCTCCTGCATTTCAGGCAGATTCTTTACTAGCTGAGCCACCAGGGAAGCCTGTAACTCTGGCTAGGTTTCCTATTAGTGCATCTGTATTTGTTAGACTGGAGTGGAGATTAGCACTGAGGTCACCCTGGAAACGATGCTTTGTCTTCCTGGTCAGTGACTCGCAGTGCTGAGCTGGCCTGTCCCACCTGTGTCTGCTCGGTACTGTTCCCTGAGCAAGAAATAGACTTTCACGTTTACACCATTAACATTGTTAGTTGATAGCTCACCTGGTTGATACAGTACCATAGTAAGTGTTTATTTCAGGCTGGATGTTCTAAAATTCACTTTTTGAAAATAAAATGAAATTCACTTTTTGGAAGATGTGAATTTTAATGGGATTGTGAAAGACAGGGAAGGATTTGAATTGGTTGAAGTAGAGGTGGATATTCAAGATACATGATAATATAAAACAGAAATCAAAAAGAAAGTCTTGTGCAAATAGGTTTGGAAGGGCTACAAACAAATCAATTTGGGCAAAGATGAAAGATTTTAAGAATAGTTCAAAGCAGGGAGAATAGGATTGAGCCTGGTTGTGGAAGACCTTTAACAGTTGGATGAATATTTTGATTTTATAAGGTTAGCCATACACATATTTTTAAAAAAGTGAAACTTTGCTAACACAATAAAGTAGTATTCTAAGAAGATTAATCTTGTGATCATAGTTTGAGGCCAAAATGAACTTTTCCTGGAAGTCCGGAAAAGAGAACCTGGAAATAGTTTTATGTGCTTTACTGAGATCAAAAGAGAGCTTCCCCGGGGCTCAGATGGTGAAGAATCTGCCAGTAAGGCGGGAGACCCAGGTCCTATCCCTCGGGTCAGAACCCCCTGGGGAAGGGAATGGCAACCCACTTCAGTATTCTTGCCTGGAGAATTCCATGGATAGAAGAGCCTGGCAGACTATAGTCCTTGCGGGTGGCAAAGAGGCAGACAAGACTGAGTAACTAACACTGCTGCTAACTACTAAGATCAAGAATGTCAGGAAGAAGGTAGAAATATTTCAGCTGTGAAGAGAGTGCTTGTCTTCCCATTAGTCAAATTTAAACCCTGAGGATTTTTTCTGTTTTGTAAACAAAAATGAAAAGGCAGAAACAATTGGTTTGAATGCATCTCTGTATACCAAAAGAAATTGCCTAATTATTGTTATGAAATGATGGGCGTTGTGTTCTTTAGAATGAAAGTTGCTTGGCCCACTTATACTCATTGCACACTCAGTCTGATGATAAAGAAAGACATTAGAAGAACAATTTCATAATTGCAGTGGATCTAAGTGCTTATGAGAAGGGCATAGAGTGGACCCTAAGGTCACAGAGATGGGATGCCTGGGCATTCAGGGAAGCTTTTCTGAGCAGTGCCAGTTGTGGTCAGTTATGGTCAGCGTGGGACATGGATTCTCCCTAAGGATCATCAACTATTTGAAAAGGTCATGTGGGTGAGTGGTGCTGAGGCTGGAAACTATCAAGGGGCAGATGACACACTTATGTTGTTGTTGTTGTTGTTTAGTCCTTAAGCCGTGTCCCACTCTTTGCTACCCCATGGACTGCAGCACACTAGGCTTCCCTGTCCTTCACTGTCTCCTGGAGTTTGCTGAAACTCATGTCCACTGAGTCAGTGATGCTATCCAATCATCCGATCCTCTTTTACTTTCTTCTCCTGCCCTGGATCTTTCCCAGCACCAGGGTGTTTTCCATTGAGTTGGCTCTTGGCATCAGCATCAGTCTTTCCAATGAATATTCAGGGCTGGCTTCCATTAAGATTGACTGGCTTGATCTCCTTGCTGTCCAAGGGACTCTCAAGAGTCTTGTCCAGCGCCACAGTTTGCAAGCATCAGTTTTTCGGCACTCAGCCTCTTTATGGTCCAACTCTCACATCCGTACACGACCACTGGAAAAAACATAGGTTTGACTATATGGACATTTGTCGGCAAAGTGATATGTCTGCTTTTTAATAAGCTGTCTAGGTTTGTCATAGCTTTTCTTCCAAGGAGCCAGTGTCTTTTAATTTTGGGAAAATGAAACCACAGATAAATCAGGAGGAAATGAGCAATACCTACTTGGCTCACTGAATGTTATTCAGTGCAGAGAAGCAGAGTGTGCTGTAAAGGGGTGTGAAGGTAGGACCAGAAACCATAAATCCCAGTTCCAGGTGTGCCGATTTAAATCCATTAGAGCTCCTCTGTTTGGGAAACTGCTCAGACAGTGGTTAGAGAAGTGGATAAATAGCACCAGTCTCCTCAGTGATGTACTCAGAGCCATTTAAAATGTTTATTGTCAGGCTGCCTTTAAATTTACCAGGAAAAAAAGGGAAACTCTTGCACCGGACTGATGCACCTTACCTTAATTTCCTTTTAAATCCCCTCCTCTGTGTTTAGCTTAAGACTGCATCTCCTCACTTTAATTCTCACATTACTCATGGTTGATTCTCCTTAAAATAGGTTGGCTTTTAAGCAGGATTACCTGGAAACGATTTAAACAAAATCTTCATACATAAGCTCAGCTTTTTTGATTTCCAGAGAGTTTCAAAGTGATTCGTATTGCCTCGTTAAATATTGCACCGGTCAATAAGAACAAGTAAAGATACTGGAAAAGCAAATAAACATCAGATTCTTATTCTAAGGACAAGGAAAGAGGGTCCCTATTCAAGCAGTTCCCCCCTCCTCCCTCCAGCAATCCAGAATCTCAAGTTGTAGGCTTTGTGATTTATGCTTACCTTTCCTTCCAATGTCATTCATTGATTTCATGAGTCTAGCCCATGCCTTGTTTATGGAAGAAAGAGTGGGAAAGCGTTAGGACATGTGATTTGCCATATTTTTAAAATCATTTATTCATCAACTATTTTTTGAATGCCTACTTTGTATTGGGGTAAGGATGGTCTTTGGTAAACCTCAGTGAGAATCTAGTCATCATTCTTTTACTTGTGAAGTTATGTTAGAACGAGGAAGCAGATGGTGAAGAAGTAATTATGATGAACTGGTGTGTGTGTTCTAATGAAGTCATGCAGGTGATGATAAGCAGGCAAACAAGAGGAATCTATGCTAATCAATGGCTTAGAAGTGTTCTCCCTGAGAAACTGATGCTTAAATTGAGATGCGCAGGAGCAATGGAATTAGCTAGAAGAAGGTGATGAGAAGAGAGATGTTCTTGGCAGAAAGAAGACTATTGGCAAAGAACATGAACAGTTTAGTGAGATGGAGGAAGTGAAAGAATTTCAGTGCATCTTGAGAATAAAATCTGTGCTAGGAAATCCAGAACTGAATCTGAAGATGAATCTGGAGGCGTTGGCTGCATGGTAAACCCAGGTCCTTATGTTGAATTTTATGTCAAGAGCAAGGAAAATCCACTAAAGGGTTTTGAGTAGGAAGAGCCATGATGTTGTAAGATGGAGATGGTTAGACTGGGAAGCCTGGCAGTTACCACGTTAGTACTTGTGGGAGATGATGGGTGTCTGTACCAGTATGGCAACAGTTGTCAAGGAGCAGAGAGGTATCACCCATAACGTCACCTGTTAGCGTTTAGTTAGCTTCCTGGTGGCAAGACCGGAAGTCTGTTCTGTAGACTCCTGATCTGTGATGCTCTAACTGATTCATGGTGTGTTGTCATTTACCCATAAATCTTAGGCACTTTGTATTTTTTTTAAAGATTTTATTTATCTGCTTGTTTATTTGTTTATCATGACTGAGCTGGTCTTCCTTGCTGCCCCAGACTTTCTCTAGCTGCAGTGAGCAGGCATACTTTCCAGTTGCGGCATGCGGGCTTCCATTGCGGTGGCATCTCTTGTGGCAGATCATGGGCTCTAGGGTGTGCAGGCTTTGGTAGTTGCGGGCTCCTGGGCTCTAGAGCACAGGCTTAATAGGTGTGGCACGGACTTAGTTGCCCCGAGGCATATGGGATCTTCCTGGACCAAGGATTGAACCTAAGTCTCCTGCAGTGGCAGGTGGATTCTTTACCCCTGAGCCATCAGGGAAACCCGATCCTCGGCATTTTAAAAATACGTGCCTCATTTTAATACCTGCCTCTTGGCATAGAAAGCTTGGACATGAAGTTCCTGTAAGGAGATTTTCCGTCTTGTGAATCACTAAGAGCATTCATTATCCTGGTCACTGTTATCAATAACACCCTAAAATAACTTGCTGGTCTTTTAAGGATGTAAGAATAGTTCTGTAGAAGTTGAAATGAACTAGCAGGTGAGAATGACAATATATTCAGTTTTGTAGCTTGTCACATTTTCCCTTGGGGCAGACTGCACTGAAGGCGACTTTAAAAAATAGCATAGAGTATAATATTCTTCAGATGTGGATTTATTTGCATCTCCCTTGGGGTCAGGAGACACCCACCAAATGACTCTCTTATGTTGTGGGCTAAGTTTTCTGCTAGTTTTTGGTATAGAAATATGTCGATCTTTTGTCTTTCCAGAAGGAAATTACTGATCAGGGTATTCAGAAGCCCTAATTTTTGGTGGTGTTAATAACATTGTGCTGGAATAGAGACTCAGACATCAAGAACAGACTTGTGGACACAGCGGGTGAAGGAGAGGGTGGAATGAATTGAGAGAGTCGTGCACACACTATCCTGTGTAAAATAGCTAGTGGGAAGTTGCTGTCTGGCACAGGGAGCTCAGCCTGGTGCTCTGTGATGACCTAGAGACACAGGATGGGGGGGTGTGGGAGGGCGGTTCCAGAGGCCGGAGACCTGTGTGTGCCTGTGGCTGACTCATGTTGATGTATGGCAGAAACCAACACAATATTGTAAAGCAATTATCCTCCAATTAAAAAAATAATAAATTTATTCCTAAGAAACCAAATAATCAGTTCCACATTCAGATACTTTATAGATGTATATAAAAAAAGACTAACATCCCCTTCATGTTGATTTTTCTATAGTGAAAATGTTACTAAGGGTCGTTTTTATTCTTGTAGTTAGATGCCTTTAGCACCTTCTGAGTGTTGTAATGATTCTTACTTGTGTGGTTTAGGTCATGCTGTCATACATTAGCCATGTCAAATAGGACACTGTTCTACATCTTGTTCAGTCTGCTCCAAGGGCCAGGATTTTATGGTGACAGAGGCTCCATCTCCTATAAAAAGTGCCCATCAAGGGGATCAGGGTTAAAGCCTCTGAGAACCCAAAGCCTCCCAACTAGTTCTGTGCTTGATTAAGGATAGAATTTGTTGTTATTTAGTCGTTCAATCTTGTCCTATTCTTTGCAAACCCATGGAATCTAGTCCACCAGGCTCCTCTGGCCATGAGGTTTTCCAGGGAAGAATACTGGAGTGGGTTGCCATTTCCTCCTGCAGGGGATCTTCCCCACCCAGGGATTGAACCCACGTCTGTTATAGCTTCTGCATTGGCAGGTGGATTCTTTACCGCTGAGCTGCCTGTGAAGCATCTCTGGGAGGGAAGGAAGTACACTTTTAAGTCTTCTCCTCTGAGTTTAAAGTTTTAGCTTTAATATGACAGTAAAATGAGGTGATACATCTGCTTTGGGTGAGCAGAGAGCCAATTCCGGGGAGGAAAGTCCTCCACATTTGGGGCACTGACACGGTGAATTTCCATTTGCACGGCTCAGAAAGAATTTTCCCCAAACCAAAGCTGGCTAGCTTCCTGACATTTCCAGTTTTCCTTTTAAGGCTTTGGAATAGAAATATTTCCTAACCTAACTATTACTACTCTCTATCATGGTAGTAAGTTTTAAATTTGATATTTTCTGTGATATCGGCAGCTATTTTCTGCCTCAAGGTTGTGTCTTGAAGTTAAGGTCTAAAGATATGTTTCTGTTACTCTATATGCAAATTTATTTTTGTGTTTAAAAATTTCCAAAGAGGTTGAGTAATTGAAAGCTTGATGGAATTTTAATGCAATTCTTATCAGAAAAGTTGCATTTATTTTCCTGGGAATGATGGTTTGTCATAGCAAATGTCTCAAGGTTCTCCATTTTCTTTGCAGGTAGTGGAAACAGGTAGATGTATTTATAGTTCATTTACAAAGGGACATTTTTTGTCGCCAAGTCACCAAGGCAAAGAAAGGCGACCAGGAAGTATAACGATCAACAGTGAGACGTCTAAGGTCAGATTGCTTAGGTTTTAATGCTTGGTCTAGACCTGACTAGCTGTGTGACCTTAGACAAAATGCTAAACTGTCTGTACTTCAATCTACTCAACAGAAAACACAATGTATGTTTGCTATGTTTATTAATTTTCTATGATGCAGCATCATAAAAAACTTGGTATGTTCTCTTGGTATGGTAATAGGGGAAATTATGCTAATCTAGTACTAATTCAATGGAGAAGGCGATGGCACCCCACTCCAGTACTCTTGCCTGGAAAATCCCATGGACGGAGGAGCCTGGAAGGCTGCAGTCCATGGGGTCGCTGAGGGTTGGACACAGCTGAGCGAATTCACTTTCACTTTTCACTTTCATGCATTGGAGAAGGAAATGGCAGCCCACTCCAGTGTTCTTGCTGGAGAATCCCAGGGACAGGGGAGCCTGGTGGGCTGCGGTCTATGGGGTTGCATAGAGTCGGACACGACTGAAATGACTTAGCAGCAGCAGCAACAGTATTAATTCCAATACTGTTTAATGATTTTGGTTCTGAAGTTAAGAAATTTGAAGTCTGTTAAAGTTGCTGTCACTTGTTTTCTTTCCAGTATTTCTCTTTATTGCATAAAGCAGAGAGACCCTTATTTTTAAAGAAAAATTATCAGAGCAAGATCACCTAGAAGTAAATGTGTGCAGCATACTAAGAGCTAAATACATTGATACCCTATTTAAAGCAAAAGTCAGTATATAACAAGAAGAACCAGAGGTTGCATCCACTGGCCAGGCCTCACTCTCAGCACAGTTTACACATGAGCTCATTTGGTCACCACACCAACTAACCAAACCAGACTCTGGTATCCAGCCCATTTTACAGAGGTGGAAACTGAGGCATGGAAAGGCAGGTAAGTTTTCCAGGCCACACACAGAGTAGCTGATGGTACCAGGTTTTAAACCCAGGCAAACTCCATCTTTGACCTACTTAAAACTAAACATCAAACATAAGTTAATTCAGCAAATATTTATCAATGATATATCTTTCTCAAGGCTCTAGATAATTCCATTATGTTCTCATATGTAGAAATGAAAGAGAATTAGTATATGTATTTACCTTTAAGGTTCTTAAAAACTTTAGAATCTGACATATATAAAATTTGCATTTAATTAAGGTGATAATATGTGCATTTCCTATATAATTTTGCAAGACATAATCTTCTTTGAGGGACGGATGTCAGTGCATGACAAAAACATTCACGTTTCTCATCTTCAAAGGGACTTGTTGTTCTGTCGCTCAGTTCCATCCAACTCTTTGCGACCCCAGGGGCTGCAACACACCAGGCTTCCCTGTCCTTCACCGTCTCACAGAGCTTGCAAACTCATAGCTATTGAGTTGGTGACAAGATCCAACTATCTTGTCCTCTGTCATCCCCTTCTCCTCCTGCTTTCAATCTTTCTCAGCGTCAGGATCTTTTCTAATGAGTCAATTTGTCACACCAGGTGACCAAAGTATTGGAGCGTCAGCATCAGTCCTTCCAATGAATATTCAGGGTTGAGCTCCTTTAGGATTGACTGGTTTGATCTCCTTGCAGTCTAAGGAACTGTCAAAGGTTCTCTCCAACACCACAGTTCAAAAACATCAATTCTTTAGCGCTCAGCCTTCTTTATCGTCCAAATCTCACATCCATACACGACTACTGGAAAAACCATAGCTTTGACTAGATGGACCTTTGTTGGCAAAGTAATGTCTCTGCTTTTTAATATATTGTCTAGGTTTGTCATAGCTTTTCTTCCAAGGAGCAAACTTCTTTTAATGTCATGGCTGCAGCCACCATCTGCAGTGATTTTGGAGCTCAAGAAAATAAAACCTGTCACTATTTCCATTGTTTTCCCATCTATTTGTCATGAAGTGATGGGACCAGATGCCATGATCTTAGTTTTCTGAATGTCGAGTTTTAAGTGAACTTTTTCACTCTCCTCTTTCACTTTCATCAAGAGGCTCTTTAGTTCCTCTTTGCTTTCTGTCATAAAGGTGGTGTCATTTGCATATCTGAGATTACTGATATTTCTCCCAGCAATCTTGATTCCACCTTGTGCTTCATCCAGTCCAGCATTTCGCATGATGTACTCTGCATATGAGTTAAATAAGCAGGGTGACAATACACAGCCTTGACGTTCTCCTTTCCCAATTTGGGACCAGTCCATTGTCCATGTCTGGTTCTAACTGTTGCTTCTTGACCTGTGTAACAGATTTCTGAGGAGGCAGATAAAGTGGTCTGGTATTCCAATATCTTTAAGAAAAAATTCTTAAAGAACTCATTACCCACCAATATCAGTTTAACTTGGAATGGTGAATACAAATTGACTAATCTGTTACCTGGGCTTCCCAGGTGGTACAAGTGGGAACCTGCATCCACCTGCCAATGCAAGAGATGAAGGTTCAGTCCCTGGGTCTGGAAGATCCCCTGGAGGAGGGCATGGCCACCCACTCCAGTATTCTTGCCCGGAGAATCCCATGGACAGAGGAGCCTGGTGGACAGCCCGTGGGGTCACAAAGAGTCAGACATGACTGAAGTGACTTACACACAATCAGTTACTTACATGTGGATTGCCTGTGTAGATTTTCAGTTAAATTATAAAGAGGATAGACATCAAAGGACATTTGGATTCTACGTGAGAACAGCATGTTGGTGTTTTTGGTTGGTTGGAGCCAGTGTATTTATATCCTGGGGGATACTAAGCATTTGAGAGCATAAGAGAGTGAGAGGTACCCAGACAGGTATTTATTTTGGCTGTCAAAATTCCTTTACTTAAAAAAAATTTAATTAACTTAAAGTTTAAAGATTTTTTTTTTTGATGTGGACCATTTTTTAAAAGCCCATGGTGGATTCATGTTGATATATGGCAAAACCAATAAAATATTGTAAAGAAATTAGCCTCTAATTAAAATAAATAAATTTATATTAAAAAATAAAAGATTTCTTTTTGTGAACCATTTTAAAGTCGTTATTGAATTTGTTACAATATTACTTCTATTTATGGTCTGGACTTTTGGCTCTGAAGCATGTCAGTTCTTAGTTCCCTGACTAGGGATTGAACCCCAACCCCTGCATGAAAAGGTGAAGTCTTAACCACTGAGACACTGGGGAAGTCCCACCATTATTTTTTTCAAAGTGTTTTCTATGGTAATGTTTCTGATTTAGATACTACAGAGTGAGAGTACTGGGTTGTTAAAATGGAGTGACAACCTAAAACTGTTGAAATTCTTTTTGTTTATTCTTTATTGATGTATAGTTGATTTACAGTGTTGTGTTAATTTCTGCTGTGCAGCAATGTGACTCAAGTATGCAAGTATATACATCCTTTTTCATATCCTTTTCTATTATGGTTTATCCCAAAATATTGGATATTGTTCCCTGTGCTATATAGGAGGACCTTATTCTTCCATACTGTATATAATAGCTTGCATCGAAAAAACTGTTGAGATTTATGCTTAATTCTTACTATAATTTTGTTATTGAGGGATTGTGTATTTTGCAGTTAATATTGGTTGAAATTAATTGTTGAAATTGTGTGACCAGCTAAGCCAGAGGCGGTGACATTTTCTAAGAAAAGCCAAAAGCAACTATTATCCAGATATTAGGTGTGCCAAATAGTAGCAGATTTTCTCATTTGCTCTTCCCTATATCCTACTCAGGATTAATAGTGATAAATATATTATTTAAGCTCTCTTAGCAGAAAACAAATTTGGCATGAAAGAGCACTAACATAAAAACTTTTCAGGAAATGAATCATTATTTTGATTATACTCCAGATTTCCTGATGGGAGCACCATTACTGGAAAATATTCAGTAAGTTAAAAGAAGTGAAAATTATTATTTTGAGCATTTCATTAGATTCTCAATTTCCTGATAGAATCACTGTTCTTGAGAGAATCCCATCCATAAGAAGAATAGGGTGATTTCAAAGATTTATCAAGACCTTTCTTCTGTAGAGAGTCAAATGATTTTCTTGTCAAGTAAATACTTCATGACGTAGTTAAAAATAACTGTTGGAAAATACTGACTAATGCAGGGTTTGGGATGCAAATGACACCCAAAGCTATCACCGATGGGGCTTGGCTTTCCGAGTACTATTTCATAGGATCTTTCATTTCCATTTATCAGATGCCATTCCCTGTGCGGGTTCTGTATGACAGCTGTTTCTCTGCAGCTGTGACAGAAGACGGTGTCAGCCTCTGCTGAAGGTCTCCAGTCCCCGTGGACCATGCCGGTGCAGAGAGAGGAAGAACATACATTTTTATGTCGGGGGGTAATGAGCATCTTTCTTTCTACCTGCAGTTTTCACTGTGGTTCTTTGTTTGCCTGTTGATCGCAAACAATCCTTCCCACCTGACATTCCGTCTCACCGGGCCCTTTTTTCTTCCTCTGCATTGCAACCCAGGATGACTGTGGAAATTCGAAATGAATATGAAAATAGAATTCTGACTTGGTGACATAGAAAAATAACGATGAAGGTAAATGATGAGCTCAGTTGTGATGTATTATTTAGAAACCTCGCGTTGCTTCTGGGAGGCTCTTCCCCCCAAGGACCCAGAAGACAGGACAATAGGAGGCGCGGTGATGGGCACACAGAAGAGAATCGTGTTAAAGATGCTTTTTTTCTCAGATGCCTTTGTGTGCTTGCCCAGGGGTCAAGAAAGGGGGGGAAAAACCCTCTCACCCGCATGACTTGTAATCATTACACTACTCCAGATAATTGTGCCTTGTTGGTCATCAGTCATTATTTTGTCTGTCTGTCAGGAATCATTTGCTACATGCTCATTGCTCCTTTGCCTTCTTTGTGTGAATGGTCTTCTATTTTATTTCATTAATGATGCTCATATGTGCTGTAAGACAGGAGACTTGGAAACAAAGATGCATGTTTATACAGCAGCTGGGTCTGGCTTTCACTGTAAAGGCAGCAAACAGTTCAAAGAAATATTTTAAAGCAAGAAACTGTCTTTGCTTCTACGGTGTTGAAGAGATAAGAATGCGTTCATTTTGCCTGTATAAACCCCAGGTAATTCTGGAGTATAATTAGAACCTTTTCAGGAAGATTCTCTTGTGCCTGTACTGCCACATCATTGGTATAGAACCTATACAAATGGGTGTTTTTTTAATTAAACAATGGAAAGAGGTTCTCTCTAGGTAAATGGGCTCTAACTTCACTACTTTACCTTTTTGTATCACCCTCCTTCTCCTTCATAAAAAATACTCAGTTAAAAGGATTTTCTTAAGAATATGCTCTAGGAAACTGGAGATTGCTCCTGGTGGCTCAGAGGCAAAGAATCTGCCTGCCATTGCAGGAGATGCAGGAGATGGGGGTTCAATCCTGGATCAGGGAGATCCCTTGGAGAAGGGACTGGCAAGCCACTTCAGTATTCTTGCCTGGGAAAGCCCATGGACAGAGAAGCCTGGGGGGCTATTGTCCATAGGGTCACGGACATGTCTGAGCATGCACACACATATCTAGGTTTTGGCGGCCCATTCCCTTAATGCTCACATCTGGCATCTGAAGGGATGAGTGACCACTGCGAATGCTCAGTGGTGAACTGACATGTGGGGTGTTCATTCATTTGTAAATGGGGCTGGAGTCTATTTCAAGCAGACAGAGTCTGCTTTGAGGTGCGGTGTGAGTGACAGCCATCGAAGTGACCACTTGCCAGGTCCTGGCGAGCCGGATTGCTTTTAACACCAAATAATAAAATGAGGAGATAAAAGTGGAGATATTAAAGGAGACAGTGCTCGGGGAATGATGGAAGAGCAATCCAGAGGAGATAAGGCGCTCGCTAAAGGTTAACCTGACCCACTGATGAAGAAAAATTAGGACGGGAAGAACCACGAGACAGTGCAAGGGTGCTGTTATGCACAAATGGAGTGTTTAGGGGAAGACATAAGTTGGGAGGAAGGAAGGTTCTTCTCAGGACTGTGTTAGGAAGTATCCTTTGGAGTAGTTTAATATTGCTATAAAAAGATAACTAACACATGATGTATCTAGTCAGAGACTAAGAAGTAACTTATAATTGCTGCTAATGTTTTTATTTACTCAGAGATACTGAGAGTCTATATAATACTGACAAATAAAAGGGAGATAGTGGAGGATGAAACACAGCACAGTGGAGGACAGAGGAGCCTGGTGTGCTGCTGTCGACGGAATTGCAAAGAGTCAAAGGGTCGGACAAGACTTAGTGACTAAACAACAGCAGAAGAAACTGTAAAATGTGCCGGCATTCTGTGTTTCATTTTTTGGTAGGAGACACTTAAATAAAAGGACAAAAGCTACCATCTGTGTCTTTCCCAATTGTGTTTCCGCCCAACACTAAAAGCTGGAAATACTCGAGCAGGAAGCTATGAAATAGGGGGCGTGATAATAATCCCTGGTCCAAGAGAACTGTGGGCGCAGCCCCCTGGGGGGAAACACTGAAAGAGGGCATGGTTCTGCTTGGCCAAAGGATTGTTGATCAGCATAACCATACTTCCAAGGCAGAAAGCCTTAGCAAGCGCGCTACAGAGGATGACTCGGGTGTCTTGACTCTCAAAGCATAGAGAAGCAGCTGGGAATTCTACAGCTTGGTCCCTGGTCTCAGTTGGTTTCATTCCCAGGCTCTTATGATAGTTTCCTTTCTTGGAAGCCTAAAATCAGCCTGATAACCAGTGAGACAAAAAAGGCTCAGATGCGCACTATAAGCTGCATGCAGGTGTGCTTAAGTCACTGAGTTGTGTCCGACTCTTTGCGATCCCATGGACTGTAGCCCTCCACGCTCCTCTGTCCATGGGATTCTCCAGGCAAGAATACTGGAGTGGGCCACGTACACTGTAGGCAGATTCTTTACCATCTAAGCCATCAAGGAAACCCTTTCTATAATCATTATGTACTATAAAGTGATGATTAGTGATTCTGAAACTACAGATTTCTATGTTTGTGGGAAAAAATGAATACAGATGAACAAATCTATCTATGTTTTAGAAGCTGCGAGGTTTAATTTTATTTACATCTCGAGATTTGGAGGGATAATCCTTGTGGTATTTGTTTGTTTCTTTAAGAAGTCCTCCATTAGGGCTTCTCTTTCTAATTTGTTTTCCCCCATCTTTCATGATGGCAGTAATTGTGTGAGTGTTTTTACAGCTGGAATTCAGGGCACATTCATTCATTTAATATCCATTTATGGAGTGTCTACCAAGTGCTGCAGGGGGACAGAGATGAATACAGCAGACCAAGCTCTGGTGGAGCTTGCATTCCAGTGGGCGAGAGAAACAATCAGAAAGCAAGTAAATACATAACATAAAGTCAGGAAATAATCAGAGCTAGAAGGAAAACCCAGGGCCTGGAGAGTGATGTGGTTGGAGAGGTGTTACTTTTGATCGCGTATTCAGGGCAAGCCTATCTCGTTGAAACAGGGCACTGGAGCAAGGGAAGGAATGCTTTGCTAAGATCCTGGGAATAAATTTTCCCAGAAGATTGGCTTCCTGTGGTTTAACCTAAAAGATCATAACTGCACCCTACCTCTAATGTTCTTTCCTACTTTCTCAGGAGTCTGTATTTTGAGCTTCGGTGAATCATTTTGGGGACCTATCCTGCTGGCTTATGTTGTGTTGGCAGTGAATTCCTTAGATCACAGCTTGTAGATTTCTCTCTCATTTTGACCATGGGATCTATTCACTCTCATTATAATGTCTGTGATTTCCTTTTCCAGGGGGATGGCTTGTGATGGAGGCTGGGAGTGGGCATCATGGTAGGCAGATGTGTAAAGTAAAAAAGGTGTTTACTTGCTTGTGAGCTTTTAATTTATTTCCAGATCAGAATTAATCACAAAGCAAGATTTGTATTAATGATTGGTTTTGCAGAAGGGGCAAGGGATTAAAAGGGCTGAGGAACAATGTTATAGTCCCCCTCGAACAAATCGTCATTCTCTTAGTTTTATTTCATGAAAAATTCCTGAACCAATGAGCCCTCCCTTGGAAGAATTATACAGTAAGAACCATTAGTATTTTATTTCAGTTGTATAAATTCTTTAAGTTCTCCTAGCAGCTCACCCAGCCTGACCCAGTACTGAATTACTTGGGGAAAAATTGATATGTTTTCATGCTACTCATAAAGTAATCTGTGTTTTCAGAGACTCACAGTGGCCTACTTGGGAGTTTACTCTAGAGGTTTGTTGTTTGAATTTGTTAAAAGTTTGGGGAATATAGCCCAACTCTTAGCTGTAAGATAGATCCAGAAAATGAAGTATGTTGTATTTTATGTATTATTCATGTGTTCATGGTGCCCAAGGTGTGAAGGACCCATGAAGAAGCCTTGTGATACAAGATCTTTTCATCTTTAACCAAGTATTGCTTGTTCTTCCATTCTTGTGATGATGTGCCAATTCCAAAAAGCCATGCTAGGGACTTCCTGGTGGTCCAGTGGTTATGACTTCACTTTCCAATGCAAGGTGTGAAAGTTCAGTCCCAAGTAAGATGCCATATGCCTCTCAGCCAAAAAGCCAAAACACAAAACAGAAGCAATCTTGTAACAAATTCAATAAAAGTGTTAAAAAATGGTCCACATTCACACACAAAAAATCTAAAAAAAAAAAAAAAGTCACATTGATGAATTTAAGCTGCACATCTCTTAACCTCTGCAGTTCTGTCCCATTTCATATCATCACTAAAATAAAAAATGAGCTTCTCATGAAAATAGAATCCTAGTGCAGAGGATGGTGGTGATTTAGTAGCTAAATTGCAGTCCTAGAGCAAACTTAGTGGTGGTTTAGCAGCTAAGTCATGTGTGACTCTCGCTGCCCTATGAGCTGTAGCCTGCCATGTTCCTCTGTCCATGGGATTTTCCAGGCAAGAAGTCTGGAGTGGGGTGCCATTTCCTTCTCCAGGGAATCTTCCCAACCCAGGGATAGAACCCTCATCTCCTGTGTTACAGGTGGATTCTTTACCACTGAGCTACCAGGGAAGCCAGAGGCTGAACTTAGCACCTTTGAAATTTAAGGCAGTCACTTAATCAAACAGAGACCTTTCTCTGGTTACCATGGATGGGAATTCACAGGTGTTAAATTAGCTTTGGAAGGACTCCTCTATTGTTTCTTAATGGAAAACTAGAACATATGGAGACTTGCACAAGGAAAATAAACATAAATCCAGTGTAAGAGATACTGGGTGTCGTCTGAGCAGTTGCCTTTAGTTTTCTGGGCATGCATGATTCAGTGCCTATTGAGCTGTCTGATGTGGTTTGCTATTTCATTTCAAAATAATAATGCAATAGTTTCAACATTTTAGCTTTAACCTTCTCCATAACTAGAGGGACTATTCAAATGCTTTTGATGTGATAGTAGAGTGATTCTGTCTTTTGAGAATGACAATCAGTGCCTTTGTGATTTCACAGTATAAACTATTTGAAAGCTTGGGATGTGGAGGTGAGTGGTCTGTGATGATATTGAATCGTTTGGGTATGTTTTAGAACAGTTAGGAACAGAGAGGAAGTACAAAGCCGGACTAGAAAGAGCTCTTTTTACCCCAGGATTTTTAGGCTTTCTTGGTGCATATGGATTTTAGACAAAATTTTATTTGGATTTGATTTATTCTTTTGACCTTGACAATACCGAGTGAGGTGCAGTTTTCCAGTCTTCCTGTTGCAGATTTGGGGCATTAAATGTTCATGTTACACATTGTTTACAACTACCAAATGTTATTGGGCTTCCTAGGTGGCGCTAGTGGCAAAGAACCTGTCTGCCAGTATAAGAGACATAAGAGACATGGGTTTGACCCCTTGATTGGGAAGATCCCCTGGAGGAGGGCATGGCAAACCACTCCAGTATTCTTGCCTGAAGAATTTCATGGACAAAGGAGACTGGCAGGCTATAGTCCATGGGGTCACACAGAGTCGGACACCACTGAAGTGACTTAGCATGTACACAGACAGGCATACATGCACATATCAAATGTTATTGGTTATTTATAGACCTTTGGCTCAATAAAGTCTTGCCTCTTGGAAGAAAAGCTATAATAAACCTAGACAGCGTATTAATGAAGTAGAGGTATCACTTTGCTAACAAAGATCTGTATAGTCAAAGCTATAGTTTTTGCAGTAGTCCTGTACAGATGTGAGAGTTGGACCATAAAGAAGACTGAGTGCCAAAGAACTGATCTTTTTGAACTGTGGTGCTGGAGAAGACTCTTGAGAGTCTCTTGGACAGCAAGGAGATTAGATCAGTCAATCCTAAAGGAAATAAACTCTGAATTTTCCTTGGAAGAAATGATGCTGAAGCTGAAGCTCCAATACATTGGTCACCTGATACAAAGAGCCAACTAATTGGAAAAGACTCTGATGCTGGGAAGGACTGAAGGCAGGAGGAGAAGGGGAAGACAGAGGATGAGCTGGTCGGATGACATCACCAACTCAATGGACATGAGTTTGAGCAAACTCTGGGAGATGGTGAAGGACAAGGAGGCCTGACATGCTGCAGTCCATGGAGTCACAAAGAGTCGGACAAGACTTATCCGCTGAACAATGACTGAACATGTGTTTCCAGTCTATTGTTATTCCATAGAGACACAATGTCTGGCCTGAAATCATAGCATAGATTTATTTTGTCAGTAGGGTTGTGAGAGTAAAATAGGCTGGTTTTGGTCCTATTGTTTCAAACTTATTCCAGCATCTGCCTATATTTGCACATTTGAAGAAAGACTGCAAATCTCATTGCCTTTTGAGCATTAAAAACTGGCAATCCATAAAAACGAATGTTATGTAAAGCCCGTTATACGGAGTGAAGTAAGTCAGAAAGAGAAAAACATGTATCGTATATTAATGCATATATGGGGAATAGAGAAAAACACGTATTGTACATTAATGCATATATGTGGAATCTAGAAAAATGATACTGATAAATCTGTTTGCAAGGCAGGGCTAGAGACCAAGACATAGTGAAGAGACTTGTGGACACAGAGGGGGAAATGAGAGGGTAGGGAGAATTGGGAGAATAGCATTAAGACATATGCATTACCATATGCAAAAGAGATCACTAAGGGGAAGTTATTGGATAACACAGGAAGCTCAGCCTGGTGCTCTGTGATGACCAAGACAGGTGGGATGAGGTTGGGGGTGGGAGGAAGGTCCGAGAGGGAGGGCATATGTATACCTGTGGCTGGTTTGTATTGTCGTATGGTAGATGCCAGCATAGCGCTTTCATGCAATTCTCCTCCAATTAAAAGTAAATTTTATAAAAGTGACGGCCGTTCTTTGGATGCACATCCAAAGAGTGCAGTGAATGAATGCATCAGTGCACGCGTGAGTGAATGAGTGAATATGTAAACCAACTCATTTGCATAAACAGAAGTTTAAGCGATTGTGAAATTAAGGATCATGAGTTAGAGAAAACTTGGATTTGTTTGGTGACAGTGAAAGTCGCTCAGTCGTGTCCAATTCTTTGCAACCCCTATACAGTCCATGGAATTCTCCAGGCTAGAATACTGGAGTGGGTAGCCTTTCCTTTCTCCAGGGGATCTTCCCAATCCAGGGATTGAACCCAGGTCTCCCACATTGCAGGTGGATTTTTTTCAGCTGAGCCACCAGGGAAGCCCCATTAAAAAAACGAATCTCTCCTGGAAGAGGACCGGGTGTGGGGATCTGTCATAGAAATACTGGGAAGAATGATGGTGGCCTGGTGTTGGTGATGCTGTTGGGGTGAGGTGGTTGGATTCTTGTATACTTGGAGATAGAACTGGCAGGATTTGCTGAAATGCTGGATGTTAGGGCTGTGTGACTACAGAGAAAGATGAATAAAAAAGTAACTCAATGATGAGTGAGACAATAGTGGCTTCTCAAAGAGAATACTCAATTTAGATTGTGTTTTAAAAAATTGAATAAACATCTTTGAGCAGTGGACATTTTAAGTATTTTTATGAACATGGGTCCAAAAGTTCTGAGAGTATTTAAAAATAGTATATAAGCGACAAAATAAAAAGCTACCTCTCCTGCAAATTTTAGCAACTTATTACAAAATTAAACCCCTCATATATTTCATGGCAATCGGTGCTCCTGCTAATTGGTCCTCTTCTGCCCTGTGGTGGTGGTGGTGTTGTCATTCTGACCCGTCACCACTTTGCATACAATCGCTTTATGGAAAGATATCGCTCACGCTCTGCCTTAGGGCAAACAAATCAATCAGCCACAGCCCTCAAAAGGATAGGAAGCATTTGTATGTGCTGGGGAGGCACCACCTCTGCATCTCATTTGTAACAGCCTGAGGTTTCTCTGAGGAGAAAAAAGAGCATCTGTAGCAAGTAAGGCATGGGTTGAATTCAAATTGAAGACTTCCCGTCTTTCTAAAGTCTCGTTCAGTTTATTAAGTGTCTCGCCGCCTGCTGTATAAGATACAGATGAAGAGATCATGGTTTTCCTGGGGGTTTGAAACTCAGGTTAAAATGACTTCAGAAGGGAATTCTCAACTGAATTTCCAGTAAGTGCGTTGACAGTCTCGGAAATTTCAACACCAGCACACACAACGTTCTTTTTCAATTAATGTCAAAACATCAGCAAGCTCACAGTTCTGTTATGCTAACGTAGTATCTGCATTCTGTCGTTTTCAGCTTGGCCCTGTACAAGGTGAGGTTTAATTGTAGCCAGTTTTTTTGAATATCCATCTGATCATTTCAGAAATATTTTTTTACCTTCTAAATTGCCTTGAGGTTATTCTGATATGAAACCTTCTTTTCTTGAGTGTGCTGTGACTCCCTCCAACATTGACCCAGTTAAGTGCTTTAGAAAATATCTCCTGAGACAGGGAAGATTTTCATTCATTTGCTGGGGGTTTGATGGCCAAATATGCATATGAGTTCTTTGTGGGAAAAGCAGTTGGAAATTGCTTTCTTCTGGTGTGTCTCATGTAGAATAGCTTACATCATTTGTAGGAGGTATAGTCCTGTCAGTGGTAAACTGAGGATGGGGGAAAAGACTGTTGGAAGTAATTGTTCCTTCTGTGTTTTCAATAATTACGTGCCATCAGCTTTTTATTTTATTCATTTATTTATTTTTGGCTGTGCTGGGTCTTCCCTGTTGTGTGGGTTTTTGCTAATTGTGGCAAGGGAGGCTTGTCATTGCCACGACTTCTCTTGTTGCAGAACACGAGTTCTAGGGACCAAGAGCTTTAGTAGTTGCAGTTCCCGGGCTCTAGAAGGCGGGCTCAATAGTTGTGGCCCACGGGCTTAGTTGCTCCTCAGCGTGTGGGGTCTTCCCGGACCAGGGATCAAATCCATGTCTCCTGCATCGGCAGGTGGATTCTTTACCACTGAGCCCCCAATGAAACCCTACATGTGATGAGCTTCACGGGCTCTCAGAGCTTAGCCGCATCTGGTATGTAGAAGACGATTAATGGTGGCATTGCATAAATGAAAAGATGGAAGAATGAATCCTTGAGTGGGTGGAAATTCATAGTATTATAGTTCACATGACTTATAAAATGCCTGCTATTTCTGAGTGCAGGCTTTTGGATGACTGCATATCTGAAGATATCTAAGATAGAAATATAAGATGCAATGTTCAGAGAAAAGACACAGAACAACATGTGTAGAGGGACCCTTTTCTGATATGCCCATCTATTCAACTGCACGTTCAAATATGACAGTCACCCTGAAGGACAATACTGAACTGTATAATTATTATTAACTACACTTGCTCCTTGGAAGAAAAGCTATGACCAACCTAGACAGCATGTTCAAAAGCAGAGACATTACTTTGCCAACAAAGGTCCATCTAGTCACAGCTCTGGTTTTTCCAGTAATCATGTATGGGCATGAGAGTTGGACTATAAAGAAAGCTGAGCACTGAAGAATTGATGCTTTTGAACTGTGGTGTTGGAGAAGACTCTTGAGCATCCCTTGGACTGCAAGGACATCCAACCAGTCCATCCTGAAGGAGATCAGTCCTGAGGGTTCATTGGAAGGACTGATGCTGAAGCTGAAACTCCAATACTTTGGCCACCAGATGCGAAGAGCTGACTCATTTGAAAAGACCCTGATGCTGGGAAAGATTGAAGGCAGGAGGAGAAGGGGACGACAGAGGATGAGATGGTTGATGGCATCTCTGACTCAATGGCCATGAATTTAGGTAAACTCCAGGAGTTGGTGATGGACAGGGAGGCCTGGTGTGCTGCAGTCCATGGGGTCTCAACAAGTCGGACACAACTAAGCAACTGAACTGAACTGAACTGATGTCTACCATCACATAATATATTCAAGGACACATTCTCAAGCCTTGGAATTTAGCCCTCTGGCAAGGAATCCAGGCTATGGGATGAACTTATTGCTAGAACAGCTTTTAGAATCCTGGAAAAAAGTGAAGGCCAGTGCCCAGGAAAGGGGGAATGCCTGAGTTATTCTGGCAGATGGCAGAGGTAGGAATCAGGAGGCTGACGGGAAGGGGCTGGCAGTCTCGGATGTCTCAGGCAAGGCCAGGAGACCCTAGGTTTTGGAGGGCACACCATTCAGGAGAGGTATTGGCAACTCGCTGACAGTGGGGCCGCAGCGTCCCCGAGGTCCATGGTGGCCCTCCTCTGCAGACCCACAGAAATGGGCCAGTCTCATCCCCAGGGCGCTGGCACTCTGGAGTCCTGGGAGCTGGGGCTGAATCTTCTGTGATGAGATTTACTTGTGAAGGGAGTGCTGTTACCATGTGTGTACCAGGTGGAGCATTTCCGGGACTCTCGAAGCAGGAGAGTCTCTGACTCACAACCTGGGAGTGTCACAGCTTGGTGACCACTCTCTGATGGTTCCTGTGTGGATATCACAAACTTTGTTTCATTTATTTAGCTATGTATTCTTTTAAAAATATTGTTTTCCTTTATGGGCTTATTACATGGTGGCTCAGATGGTAAAAAATCTGCTTGCAGTGCAGGAGACCGGATTTGATCCCTGGGTCGGAAAGGTCCCCTAGAGAAGGGAATGGCAACCCACTCCAGTATTCCTGCCTGGAGAATTCCATGGACAGAGGAGCCTGGTGGGCTACTGTCTGGGGGTCCCAAAGAGTCAGACATGACTAAGCGACTAACACACACACATATTTTTTAAAATATTGTTTTCCATTATGGTTTATTTTAGGATATTGAGTAAAGTTCCCTGTGCTGTACTATAGGACCTGGTTTATCCATTTTGTATCTAACATTTTGCATCTGCTAATCCCAAGCTCGCAGTCCGTCCCTCTCCCAACCTCCTCCCCCTTGGAAACCAGGAGTCTGTTCTCCACATCTGGGGGGTCTGTTCTCTGTATTCAGGAGTTTGATTGTTTCATACACAGGCTCATTTGGGATGTCCCAGATTTTGAATGTGTCCTTTCCCAAAGATGTTTCAGATGTGGGACACATAAAAGAAGCTGAATCTGTTAATATTTCAATAAATCTAGCTATATCTTTGCTGAAACTGCGTGATATCCATTGAAAAAATGGAGTCGTGTGTGTGTACACTCAGTTGCATCTGACTTATGGTGACCCTTTGGACTGTAGCCAGCCAGGCTCCTCCATCCATGGGATTTCCCAGGCAAGAATAGGGGAGTGGGTTGCCATTTCCTCCTCCAGGGTATCTTTCTGACCCAGGGATTGAACCCATCTCCAGTGGTTCCTGCCTGGGCAAGTGGGTTCTTTACCACTAGCCCCACCTGAGAAGCCCCCAAAGGAGTCTTTTGAAGGACAATGACCCATTATGTCCGTGTGCCTTCAGGAAGGGCTTATTATCCCTGTACGAGCCCTGGTAATACCACTGTTCTTTCCATCACAAGGATAAATTGGCATGGATACCGCCGTGTTCAGGATTTAAGGGCCATTAATCCCAGGGATAGGGGAGCCTGGTGGGCTTCCATCTATGGGGTCGCACAGAGTCGGACACGACTGAAGCGACTTAGCAGCAGCAGCAGCAGCAGCAGCAATGAGATGTCACTTCCCTGCTTGTCTCTTTTGCTTCAATTCTAACACCCCCTTATCCTCAATCCTGGAGACCATTGCTTAACTTACAGTCATAAAACTATTCTAGGCATTCTATATCCTTCCTTTCTGACTCACCAGATCCATTTGCATTCACCTGGGAGAATCAACAGCACACATGGGCACTTGTGCCTGAGGGTTTACAGAAGTATCCTCTTTCTTCTTACAGATACTCAGCTATGCCTAAGTCATTAGAGACATCCAGTTTCCAGAGGACTCTAGTCTTCTATAATACATGGATCATCTGCTTGTTCTCCAGACTGAAAATCTTGCAGAACTGACTTCTTCCATTTGCTGGCATTATTAGTGTTGTGGTTTTTGTTCAGTTGCTAAGTCGGATCTGACTCTTTTCAGCCCCATAGACTACAGCATGCCAGGCTTCTCTGTCCTTCACTATCTCCTGGAGTTTGCTCAAATTCATGTCCATCTAACCATCTCATCCTCTGCCACCCTCTTCTCCTGCCCTCAATCTTTCCCAGCATCTGGGTCTTTTCCAGTGAGTTGGCTCTTTGCATCAGGTGACCAAAGTGATGGAGCTTCAGTTTCAGCATCAGCCCTTCCAATGACATTATTAGTGTACAGGAACCCAAAGTCTTTTAAGGACAGACTCCAGTCTCAGCAGGACCAAGTGCATTTTCTTGGCCGCAACATCAAACAAAAATTAGGAGTGTCCTTCCTCTTAAAGGCTGCAACCTATCCATGACTTTTCTGGCCAATCAACAAGAGGTGACTTAGAGGATTACCTGTTCCCATAGGATACTGTAACATTGGATTCCTGACTTTTCTAGACCAGCTTCTCATTCCTAGAAGCTAATGAAAGCAGACACCCTTGGACCCTTGCGTTACAGAGACTCACCGGAGAATGGTTTTTACAGCTTAAAGGATTCTCCAGTGATCATAAATCTTTCTTTCTATCTGGGCATGGAGACAAGTTCTGCGGATTCTATCTTAACAAGAAAACGCATAACGGGGACCCGTGGCTTATTATAGTTCCGCATTGATTTCACGACAAAAGCCTGCCCTCCTTGTTTGCACACAGAGGCAGCAGCTCAAGGTCAACAGAGGGTCCCGCTGACTTAGTCTTAGGATTGCCACTTAACCCTTGGCCTCTCCAGCCTCTGGGAGCTGCCTTTTGATAGAAAGTACAGGGTCTTTTTCTGTTTCTAGACTGACTTCCTTTGAAATCTTTTATCTCTTAGCTGCATGTATTTCTATCCATTGCTGAAACACCCTGAAACCTGCCACTGTTCTTTTCCATGAAGAGAGAAGTGCTCATCATTGCTGTGAATTTATTTGGGAGCTTCCTCTGGTTTTGTCTGACTTCCTGGAAACCCCTTGGGACAATCCTGATTGTGAGTGCATTCTGTTTGGGGACAGAAGGAAGCTATCGACCTGAATATGCAGTCAGAATCCCCTAAGACGTGTGCACATCCCACCTCCTCTGAGACATGAAATCCATGCAAGTTACCAGAACTGTAGCCCTAAGGCCTGTCAGTTAGCTAGAAAAAGGGAGCAAACATATGTAAAGAGATGCTTTTGGAGTGGGTCAAGATTTTGGTCTGCTTTGTATGAAACAGCCCTTCCTAACTGCAGCTGGTATACTCCAGTTAAACAAGCCACCATATAAGAGCAGTTTCAAGAAGCAAAGGCTCATCTTCTAGCAGATTATATACACAATGAGCTATGTTAACACATCCAGGCTGCCTACCACATCCAAGACTCAAAGCCAAGATGAACTCCTGACTGTTGGAATCAAGCCTTCTTCAACTCCAGAGTCCAGCAACTGATTTGGGAATAGCCCGCTGGAAAAGATCTGATTGCTTGCTTCACCCATCTGGGTGACGTGTCCCCAGCACAAGCTATAACCACCCAGGGAAAAGAAAATTTAAAGATGTCCTAAAGAAGTATTAACAGGGAAATCTCAAGGAGACAACGGAACTTATCTTTAGTGCATGTTCAAGCCATCAAACCCAAACCATTTGAAGACTTTAAAGGCGGGGGCAAGGCCATGAACCAAAACTTTTAGGCCATTTAGAACAAATCTGTGAGTATCAAATCCATCTGCAAACAGGTTTCATTCGGTTGTTCCCAGTGTGATTATGAATATGTTCTTGCTGCTGCTGCTGCTGCTAAGTTGCTTCAGTTGTGTCCGACTCTGTGCAACCCCATAGACGGCAGCCCACCAGGCTTCCGGGATTCTCCAGGCAAGAATACTGGAGTGGGTTGCCATTTCCTTCTCCAGAATATGTTCTTAATCATAGGCTATTGTCTATTTTCTGATTCAGTTCAGTTCAGTTCAGTTCAGTCGCTCAGTCGTGTCCGACTGTTTGCGTTACCTGGAATCATTTCCTTTCTGACCGTAGCAAAGAAACTTGGAGATTCTGCATTTCCCACTGGAGTAATTCTCATCTATACCCGTCTAAACAGAAGAGTGATGAAAAGACTGCAAGGCTTTGCCTGTCACCCGACCTCACTGGTCCTACTACCCACAGGCCTCAGAATCGTCAAGTGAAATGGATCACCTGTTAAAAGGAAAACTTGCAAAGCTCTCAGTTGCTGTGGCCAACAGTTTTACTCTTGGCTCCTTGACCATTAGGCCCACTGTGACAGGAACTTAGACACGATTCCTGTGTGGGCTGGCTGCCTATGCACGCGGGGATGTCACATCCATCTTTGACTGCACTGGTTCACAGGCCAGTGCAGCCCTGTATTGCAGAACCTTAAGGACTTGCTTATTTCCCTGATGCCCATGCAACTTTAGCCAAAGATAAGTTGTGCACAGCACTGCACGAGGTTCAGCGTGAAGACTTCCTCTTCTATATGAGACTGATAACAGATTACCCTTAGACCTTAGTTCAAGGGACCCTTAACCAAAAACCTGGGAACTGCCCCTTGAATTCACGCCTCTTTGTCTGAGAGGCAGCCTACACCCGCCTCCCAGACAGCCGTGCCCGTGTAAGCTCAAGTGCTGAGACTGTCCTGGAGCTCTCCATGCAGATGCATCATAAAGCAGCTGTCTTTCTCAAGAGCCTCAGATCAAAACCCGTGAACGCCAGGAGCAGTTGATGGCCACCCCCTTCTCACATCATCCCTCTTTTTCCTCTTCCTGACTCTCATTTTTCCTCTCTTGTTGGTTTGATTTTGATTATAAAAGTGAGATTCTTTTTAAAAAAAACTGGAATAAAATTGCTTTACAATGTTGTGTTAGTTTCTGCTGTATACCAGCATGAATCAGCTTTAGGTATCCATGCATCCCGTCCCTCTTGGACCTCCCTCCCACCCCCTGAATCCCACCCCTCTAGGTTATCACAGAGCACTGAGCTGAGCTCTCTGTGCTAGACAGCAGTTTCCCACTAGCTCTCTGTCTTACACATGGTAGTGTATCTATGTCAATCCCAGCCTCCCAATTTGTCCTACCCTCTCGTCCCCCCTTTCCTTGTCTACAAGTCTATTCTCAGGAGGGGGAGAGAGAGGGGGGAGGAGGAGGAAGCTTTCATAATGAGAAATATTTACAGTAGAATAAATTATATTTCCTTACTGTATTAGTTGGAATAGGAAATGGCAATCTACTCCAGTATTGTTGCCTGGAGAATCCCATGGACAGAGGAGCCTGGTGGGTTACAGTCCATGGGGTAGCAAAGAGTTGGACACGACTGAGTGACTAACACAGCAGTTAGTAATATTTGAAGGTGATTTGACTTCGTTCATTATGCGTCTAGAATTATCAAAAGCTCCAGTTTGGCTGAAAGGTCTGATTTTTGCCTGATCCGGCAGGGCCTCCGTTAGTATGTGATGTGTTTTTCATGCCCTTTTAGAGGGAAAATTGTGAGCTGTCAAAACATGGCTCTAAATGGAAAGATAATGTCAAAACTTCTTATAACACACTGTAGGATATTTCAATTCTCTTAGCAAGAAAGAGCACAAATTTAATTATGGATCAAAATGCCTTCTGCGTCAAGTGGAGAGAGGTGGGTATCGGAAATTGTATGGTGCTCTTTATTGTCAATATGACAAAAGCTGGAAACCTAAGTATCTGAGGGATCCAATTTGTATTTGTTCCCATGGTTTCTAATATATAGGAATGCCCCACACAGTTCTCTCTAAAAACAAAAAGGTTAATGAATTTCCTGACAACTTGCTAATGTAGTGAGGCTTATTCTTACAGCTTCAGGCAACATCCACAAACACAACCGTTTGTAACCCACAGAGTGCTGGAAAGTTACTGCCAGTACCACACGTACTAGCAATGAGGTAACACATTGTCATATATCACTTGCTTATATCATGCTTGGAGTTTCAATTGTCTGGAAACACATCCTTCCGTCATAGAATCACATGCTAAGCCCAAAAGTGGGAAAACATATATCGAATCTGCTTTCACTGGTCATCAGTGAATGTCCAGTCTGTAGAATAATCACAGCTTTGCTACCATCCACTCTTTTGCTCTGCGTAAGCTTTAATTAATAGAAGCTACTTTCACTGCTTCTAATGTTTTTTTTTTTTTTGTCACCAAGAAAAACAGTATGAGTTCATTTTCATGGTAATCAGTATCAACAGGGTTTCCATGGTGGCTCAGAGGGTAGAGAATCTGCCTGCAATGTAGGAGACCCAAGTTTGATCCCTGGGTCAGGAAGATCCCCTGCAGAAGGGAATTGCCACCCACTCCAGTATTCTCACTTGGAGAATTCCAGGGACAGGGAGCCTGGCGGGCTACAGTCCATGGGGTTGCAAAGAGTCGGACAGGACTGAGCAATTGAGTATGAACACAATCTGTCATGTAGCCAAGATGGGTCATGATGGATGATGAATCTTCAAGAATGTGGCTCATGGTACATTCTACATCCCTCTTTGGAGGGTAGTAACTCATATAAAGGCAGCCCATGATATTTTTTTTTTTTTTGAGTTTGTTGAGTGACTATGAGCCCAAAGCAAGATTGTTGGCTTTCCTTATGTTTTTTTTTTTTTTTTTCTCATGACCCAGAATGCTTGAAAATATATGTCTGAAACATATTGTATTATGGACATATTTTTATAACTAACTTTTCAACTCTAAGAGAAAGATCACACATCAGCTTGCCCCAGTAAACGTTTGTCATGGGCAAAATGGCCTGTTGAAGATGCCTACAGCCTAATGTCCAGAACATGAGAGTATGTTAAGTTCTACGGCAAAAGGGACTTTACAGGTACAAATAAGTTTATGAACCAGAAAATAGGGAAATTTTCTTGGATTGTTTGGGTGGGCCCAATTTAATTTCCATGAGCTCTTTTTTCCTTCATGAGCTCTTTTTTTCCCCCGTGAGCTCTTAAAGGCACATAATTTTCTCTATCTGGAATCAAGCGACAGCTGTGGCAGAGGAGAAGGTGGTAAGCTGTGGAGGGGAAATTGGAGATTTACAGTGTAAGAAGCACGGACGCATGGTTGCTGCTTTGAAGACAAAGGGAAGCATGTGGAAGAATGCAGGAGAGACTCTGGGAGGACAAGCCAGCCACAAAACTCAGCGCGAGAGCTTCTAGAAACTACATTCTGCCAATCACCTGAATGAGACAGAACGTGGGATCTTTTCTAGAGCCTTGGAGAGAACTCATCTGGAATGTTCTATCTGCACCTTGGCTTTGACCTTGAAAGACTCCAGCAGAGGACCGGGCTGGACCCTGACGTCATGCTGATGAAACTGGGAGATAAAACCGGGTGTCCTTTGACACCACTAAAGTTGTGGCAGTTAGGGAGGCAATAGTGGCAGCATGTTGGTGGCAGTTAAGGCCAGCATGTGTTAAAAGATAAACTGAGGTGTATTAAAAGATTTTTAAGAGTTTATCTGAGCAAAAATAGACTGGAATAAGGCTGTGCATCAGTGGACAGGAGCTGGGGGGAAAGACTTACAGAGAGAAAGTGCAGAAGCAATAATGAAATTGGCGCTTGGTCAGAGTTCAAAGCTCAGTTGGCCGTTGGTGATTCGTTGTGCTTTCGTTTTGATTGTGAGACCTTGAGGCATTTACATGTTTAGATTTCAGTTTACTTACACAGTTCACCCTGACATTAGAGCCAAGTGCCTCTTGAATTAATTAAGCACACTATATTCTTGCCATTTTTGAATTTAATGGATTAGGTGTCTTATTAAATGCATCAGTGTGTAAAATATTTTATGGAAAACCTCCATCCACATATCTTGTTGTTTCCAGGGTTCTTTTTCTACAGAATGTTCCAGTCTCTCGGTGGGAGGAAAAAAACAAACAAACATAAAAACCTTAGACTCGCAGCGCTTTGAACTGTGTTGAAAATCTTGAAGAGATATATTCCGAGACAGTTTAAACTTGGCAAGACGTGTCCTTCCATCTCTGCCTTTACTTTCTTGCCTAACCAGGCAGAAAAACCCTCCCTGGGAAATTGGGAGCTGCAGGTAACCCCGTCACGCTTCCATTCATTTAACACCTGCTGCGGCACTGTCCTCTGCCCTTATTATCCTGGCGACAGATTTTTGCCCTTGAACGCTTTGTTCAGTGAAAGGATAAAGAGAGGCAGGCTGTTGACAAAAAGAATTATTGGTTTTCTGAATCGGTCCTTTTAATTTCAAACAGAGCTGCAGACAAGAGAGGGCTGCTTCAGCCAGGTTTCCGTGCAGGCCCCTGGGGCCGAATAGAACCATCTGGAAAATCAGGTGCATGTTAACACATGGGTGCCCCCTTCTCTTATGGTGGTACTTTGAACCCGCAGGGCTCAGTAAAGGTCTGTAAAATGAGTGAGTCATGACAGTCATTTTAGTGTTAAGTTTTGTGGGCTGTGTCTTTGATGGCTGAAGTCCAATTTTTACGTAAAAATTTTTCCATAAGCTTGCCTTGCCCTGTGCTAGGCACAGTATAATGTTGTTGCTTAGTTGCTAAGTCATGGATCATGGCTGACTTTGCGACCCTGTGGACTGTAGCCAAACCTGGTTCCTCTGTCTGTTGGATTTCCCAGACAAGAACACTGCTGTGAGTTGCCATTTCCTCCTCCAGGGGATCTTCCCGACCCAGGGATCGAACCCGCGTCTCCTGTCGTAGCAGGCAGATTCTTTACCCAGCCACCAGGGAAGCCCAGTAGGTATATTTCATGTCACTGGGAGCACTATATCTGTACTTCACGGGAGGGCAATGTCCTGTATTCCTCATTCTTAGAAAAGCTTCTGCTCTTGTTCTACAAACAATGCACACGCCACTGAAGCGCAGGATTTATTCTAAAGACAAGGGAGCAGGGACACTTCAAGCAGCTGTCCCTTTCCCAGGTTGTGGAGACGTTCATGCGGAACTTGACCTTGGGTTGTACTCGAAGGACATCTAACTTGTAAGCTATGTTGGAGGATAACTGGGGTGGTACCTGTAAAATCAAGGAATTCTACCAGCTTGAGAGCTAGCAAGGATGCACAATGCAGTTCTTTGCACAGGAATAATTTAATTCCGGAACATACACATCTTATTAAGCTTTCCTGATATTAAGGAAATAGATGCTTGTTTTGGAAAAAAATTTAGGTTGGACTTCTATTACTCTAGGAATAATTAACTGTGAAATTGGGCCTTTTAACTTTTACCAGAACAGCTTTCTTTAAGGAGTAAAAAGGAGAGATTCCTTTGAATGGTATGCAAGAATTACCTTCCATGTTCTTTATCTATAATTCTTTCTCATTCTAGTCCAGAATACTTAAAGATATGTATCTCAAAAGAATTGTGTTTTGAAAATATTTTATATTTAATTTTTAATTGAAAGAATTATCATTTATCAATTTGTTATGGGTTGAATTGTGTCCATCTCAAAAATTTTATGTGGAAGTTTTAACCTCCCAATACTTCATAAAGTGACCTTATTTGGAAAAAGGGTTATCAGTTCAGTTCAGTTCAGTTCAGTCGCTCAGTCGTGTCTGACTCTTTGCGACCCCATGAATTGCAGCACACCAGGCCTCCCTGTCCATCACCAACTCCCAGAATTCACTCAGACTCACGTCCATAGAGTCAGTGATGCCATCCAGCCATCTCATCCTCTGTCGTCCCCTTCTCCTCCTGCCCCCAATCCCTCCCAGCATCAGAGTCTTTTCCAATGAGTCAACTCTTCGCATGAGGTGGCCAAAGTACTGGAGTTTCAGCTTCAGCATCATTCCACCCAAAGAAATCCCAGGGCTGATCTTCAGAATGGACTGATTGGGTCTCCTTGCAGTCCAAGGGACTCTCAAGAGTCTTCTCCAACACCACAGTTCAAAAGCATCAATTCTTCGGCGCTCAGCCTTCTTCACATTCCAACTCTCACATCCATACATGACCACTGGAAAAACCATAGCCTTGACTAGATGGACCTTAGTCGGCAAAGTATTGTCTCTGATTTTGAATATACTATCTAGGTTGGTCATAACTTTTCTTCTAAGGAGTAAGCGTCTTTTAATTTCATGGCTGCAGTCACCATCTGCAGTGATTTTGGAGCCCCCCAAAAATAAAGTTTGACACTGTTTCCACTGTTTCCCCATCTATTTCCCATGAAGTGATGGGACCGGATGCCATGATCTTAGTTTTCTGAATGTTGAGCTTTAGGCCAACTTTTTCGCTCTCCTCTTTCACTGTCATCAAGAGGCTTTTTAGTTCCTCTTCACTTTCTGCCATAAGGGTGGTGTCATTTGCATATCTGAGGTTATTGATATTTCTCCCGGCAATCTTGATTCCAGCTTGTGTTTTTTCCAGTCCAGCGTTTCTCATGATGTGCTCTGCCTATATATTAAATAAGCAGGGTGACAATATACAGCCTTGATGTACTCCTTTTCCTATTTGGAACCAGTCTGTTGTTCCATGTCCAGTTCTAACTGCTGCTTCCTGACCTGCATACAGATTTCTCAAGAGGCAGGTCAGGTGGTCTGGTATTCCCCTCTCTTTCAGAATTTTCCACAGTTTCTTGTGATCCACACAGTCAAAGGCTTTGACATAGTCAATAAAGCTGAAATAGATGTTTTTCTGGAACTCTCTTGCTTTTTCCATGATCCAGCAGATGTTGGCAATTTGATCTCTGGTTCCTCTGCCTTTTCTAAAACCAGCTTGAACATCTGGAAGTTCACGGTTCACATATTGCTGAAGTCTGGCTTGGAGAATTTTGAGCATTACTTTACTAGCATGTGAGATGAGTGCAATTGTGTGATAGTTTGAGCATTCTTTGGCATTGCCTTTCTTTGGGATTGGAATGCAAACTGACCTTTTCCAGCCCTGTGGCCACTGCTGAGTTTTCCATATTTGTTGGCATATAGAGTGCAGCACTTTGACAGCATCATCTTTCAGGATTTGGAACAGCTCAACTGGAATTCCATCACCTCCCCTAGCTTTATTTGTAGCAATGATTTCCAAGGCCCACTTGACTTCACATTCCAGGATATCTGGCTCTAGATGAGTGATCACACCATCATGATTATCTGGGTCATAAAGATCTTTTTTGTACAGTTCTTTTGAATATTCTTGCCACCTGTTCTTACTAACTTCTGCTTCTGTTAGGTCCGTACCATTTCTGTTCTTTATCGAGCCCATCTTTGCATGAAATGTTCCATTGGTATCTCTAATTTTCTTGAAGAGATCTCTAGTCTTTCCCATTCTATTCTTGGCAAATGTAATTAGTTAAGACAAAGTCATTCTGGAGCAGGGTGGGCCCTTCCTGCAGTATGACTGGTGTCTTCATAAGAGGTGGAGTTTTGGACACAGGTGGGTGTGCAGAGGGCCTTCCCTACATGGCTCAGCAGTAAAGGACCCACTTACCAGTGCAGGAGAGGTGGGTTCGATCCTTAGGTTGGAAAGATCCTCTGGAGAAGGAAATGACCACCCACTCCAGTATGCTTGCCTAGGAAATCCCATGGACAGAGAAGCCTGGCGGGCTACTAGTCCAGGGGGTTGCAAAAAAGTCGGACACAACTTAGCAACTAAACAACAGCAGCATAAACAAGCTTGCAGGGAGAGAATGCCATGGAAACATGGATTCTTTACCACTGAGCCACCAGGGAAGCCTCTCTTTCATGTTTTTAAAAGAACTTTATGAATAGGAAAGCTACTCCACTGTTTTCAGTAGCATTTGATTTTCTATAGGAAATCAAATTACACAAGGATAGAGACCCATACATTTATAAGATTCAGTAGTATTTGTGAAGTTTTTTGGTTTTTATTTATTTGTTTAGGCGTTTTTCAGAGTGACTGTTTCTCCTTCATATCTGCACCTTGTTTATTTTTCCACATTGATTTTTAAATGGTGGTAACATTTTACATTTTTCGCCTTGTATTTTAAGCCCAGTAATTGCCTGTTTTTCCTCTTCTCTGTCAAATTGGCTGTTATTTTCAAGTCACTAACCCACATACTTACACATGACCCTTTTACATTTCCTCAATGCCTGAATGTATTTCTCTCCTACCATAAACCCGAGACACATCATTTGAAGTAGATAGAACATCTTTTATTGCCAGGAAGCCAGTTGAATGCTGCCATCTTTGACATTACAGGATGCTAATAAAGGTCCCTGCATGTGTGTGCTTGTGCACGACTGGGTGTGCGTGGAGCTGAGTTGCACTCTAAGCACGTATTCTCTCCATGACATCTGTTTTCAGTACTTTGCCTTTTATGGCAGGTGATTGAACATCGTCCTTTCATGCTTTATTGGCTCCTGATTTTTCAAATCTCAAGTTGTGTCAGAATCATTATGGAGACCCTGCATTATTTTTCTAAAAATGATTCCATGTCTATAACTTGCTTTTCTACCATGTTCTTAGTTTGCAAAGTGATGAATTTATTTATTTACTTTGTCAAGCTGCAGACTGGTCTTGGAGAGCTGTGGAGACATGCCCTCAAGTCCAGCCTCCAGGTCACCAGGCACCTGGACGATGAGTCTCCCACGCTGTGTGCAGTCTCCCCTTCTCCGCTCCCTGCTGTGATTTATGGATGGCCCCAGAGGTCAAGGCTGTTGAATGGGAAAGCAGAGAGCTCTCTTTGCCTTGCTGTACAGCAATAAATTAATATTTTGGGAGTTATATAAAGGAGGCTTTGTGGACATCCCACTGATATGAGAATTAATTCATTACTTGCAGATTATTAATAAACGCTCAGCAAATAGGTTTATAAGATTGTTTAGAAGAAGAAAGTATCATGGCTAATTAAATTTCCCATTTCTTTTGTAGATTTCAGTTTGTAATTTTCAAAAAAAAGTGTGTAGTGTGGCCAAAAAAGGTTTTTTCTTGAAGATATAAAAATTGACAGTTTTATGGAAAAAAAATCACTCTAAGAGCCTCATCATTTTAGTGCCAGTGACCAAAGAGCAGATTTCCATTTTCATGGAGCTGTTACAAACAGGATGTCTAAAAAAGAATGGCCACAATTCCTCAGGCTTTGTGAAAATCTCCTAAAATTCAAAGGTTTCATTTTACATGGGAAAGAAAAAATGATTCATATGCAAAATAAAGAGAGGAAATAGTTGATATTAATTTACTTGATCTGATTAGAGACTCTCTTTTTTAAGCTGCATTTGAGATTTGAGCTTTCGTTCCCCTTTCTGTCATTTATTCCCCCAAAACTCCAGCAAGTGCATTGTTTCTCTTTAAGACATCTTTGAATAAATTAGAATAGTCTCCCTCTCTGGGTGAATGTGGGTACAGCAGTTTGCACCTCTGTGAAAAGAAAGCACCCCTAGAACAGCCCAAGTGGGGCTAGTGGTAAAGAACCCACCTACCAATGGAGGAGATGTAAGAGATGTGAGTTCGATCCCTGGGTGGGAAGATCCCCTTCAGTAGGAAGTGGCACCCCACTGCACTCTTCTCGTCTGGAGAATTCCATGGACAGAGGAGCCTGGCGGGCTACAGTCCGTGGGGTCACAAAGATGACTGAGGAGCTGAGTGCTTGCACGCACACACACCCCCAAACAGCCCCCCACCCCCACGCCCAGGGCAGCATCCTTCAGCTGATAACTTTGCTGACAGACTGGCTTTGCAGCTGGTTTCTAACCCCTCAGTATGGTCCTCTTGGGCGTGGGGGCCTTTGGGTCTTGCCTGGCTGGCCTGTCATACCATGAGTTTGTATGCTGCTTATACATTACTGTCAGGGGCTTCCCTGGTGGCCCAGCTATAAAGAATCTGCATGCAATGCAGGAAACGCAAGAGATGCAGGTTCCACCCCTGGGGCAGGAAGATCCCCTGGAGAAGAGAATGGCAACCCACTCCAGTATTCTTCCCTGGAGAATCCCATGGACAGAGGAGCCTGGCGGGCTGCAGTCCATGGGGTCACAAAGAGTTGGACACAAGTGATGTGACTGAGTACACACGCAGGCTTACTACTGTTAGGCTCATTCTCCTATTTTGCTGCCAACCTGATAATTCTTAAGCAAAAGGTGTGACAGACTTCGGTCTTGAGAGCCAGCCACCCATATTCCTCCCCAGAGCTCTTGTTAGAATCCTCTCCTAGGAAAAAGACCTCAGATGGAAACAGACCTACTTACAAATCAGCAAAGGAAATCCATGTCAGATCTCAAGGATCACTGAACACATGAGGGAACCAAGAGCATAAAAGTGAAAAATGAAGACAGGTGAACAAGAAAGCAGGTGCTGCAGAGATGGAATTCACATAAGAAGGAAAGACAGCTAAAATAAAAGAAACCAACTTAAACCTTTCTTTCTCTATTGTATCCAGAGAAATGTAAGAAAATACTGCAATCAATGTAAAAAGGACAGAATGGTATGGAAAATGAATATTTCAAGAACTTCCGTTCACAGACACTACAAAGGTTAAATTTGACGAGCTCCCCCAAATGTAGAGCTGCTGCTGCTGCTAAGTAATTTCAGTCATGTCCGACTATGTGCAGCCCATAGATGGCAGCCCACCAGGCTCCTCCATCCCTGGGATTCTCTAGGCAAGACCACTGGAGTGGGTGCCCATTTCCTTCTCCAATGCATGAAAGTGAAAAGTGAAAGTGAAGTCGCTCAGTAGTGTCCGACTCTTGGCGATCCCATGGACTGCAGCCTACCAGGCTCCTCTGTCCATGGGATTCTCCAGGCAAGAGTATGGGAGTGGGGTGCCATTGCCTTCTCCTTAATGTAGGGCAACAACATAAAAAATGAAACTATCAGGCTATTGAAAAAGACACTGATGTTGGGAAAGATCGAAGGCCAAAGGAGAAGGGGGCAGCAGAGGATGAGATGGTTGGATGGCATCACCGACTCGATGGACATGAGTTTGAGCAAGCTCTGGGAGATGGTGAAGGACAGGGAAGCCTGGCATGCTGCAGTCCATGGGGTTGCAAATAGTGAGACAAGACTTAGTGACTCCCACTGCTGGGCATACACACCGAGGAAACCAGAATTGAAAGAGACATGTGTACCCCAGTGTTAATCGCAGCACTGTTTATAATAGCCAGGACGTGGAAGCAACCTAGATGTCCATCAGCAGATAAATGGATAAGAAAGCTGTGGTACTTATACACAATGGAGTATTACTCAGCCGTTAAAAATAATTCATTTGAATCAGTTCTAATGAGGTGAATGAAACTGGAGCCGATTATACAGAGTGAAGTAAGCCAGAAAGAAAAACACCAATACAAAAACACTAACACATATATATGGAATTTAGAAAGATGGTAACAATAACCGTGTATGTGAGACAGCAAAAGAGACACAGATGTATAGAACAGTCTCCTGGACTCTGAGGGAGAGGGAGAGGGTGGAATGATTTGAGAGAATGGCATTGAAACATGTATAATATCATATAAGAAACAAATTGCCAGTCTAGGTTCGATGCAGGATACAGGATGCTCAGGGCTGGTGCCCTGGGATGACCCAGAGGGATGGTATGGGGAGGGAGGTGGGAGGGGGTTTCAGGATTGGGAACACGTGTACACCCGTGGCGGATTCATGATGAAGTATGGCAAAGCCAATACAATATTGTAAAGTAAAAAAAAAAAATAAAATAAAAAGTGAAAAAAAAAAAAGACAATGACTTAACAAAGACAATCAGACCACTGTGTAGCACAGATGTGGAATGGAATTTATTGAGGAGGGTTTTACCACGTGAGAAGTAGCAAAGGCTGTGTACCACCGCCCCCCCACCCCCCACTTCCTCTCATTGTCCACACCTAGGCCAGCTGTCAGGGGTCTGTATGATGGTGTCAGGGGTCTGGTGAGAGGGGCTGTTACCTAAAGTCTCATAAAGATTCCTTTATGGGTGCATCACGGGGATGTCTGTGTGACTTTGTAACAGGGAATCATCCTGGTCACTAAGGGGTCTTGCTAGGAAGCTAGATCCTAGGGAGCACACTGGCTGTTGTCATCCGGTTTCTTGATGGATCTCACTCTGACATCCTGAGCCTGTTCTCTGCAAAGCTGTCACGGGGGAGGAAGTGCCTTCCTGGGTCATTTAGGTTGCCTGTCCTCAGAGACATTGATGGTTAGGAAATGATTACAATCATTCGAAAATGAGAAGGAAGATAACGTGGATAAGGGCACATTGGCAAAGAAACTGTGGTTCAGTTGCTAAGTTGTATCCAATTATTTGTGATGCCATGGACTGCAGCATGCCAGGTCTCCCTGTCCTTCACCATCTCCCAGAGTTGGCTCTAACTCATGTCCATTGAGTTGATGATGCCATCCAACCATCTCATCCTCTGTCATCCCCTTCTCCTCCTGCCTTCAATCTTTCCCACTATCAGAGTCATTTTCAATGAGTTGGCTCTTCACATGTGGTGGCTAAAGTTTTGGAGCTTCAGCTTCAGCATCTGTCCTTTCCATGAATATTCAGGGTTTATTTCCTTTAGGATTTATTGGTTTAATCTCCTTGCAGTCCAAGGGACTCTCAAGAGTCTTCTCTAGAACCACAATTCGAAAGCATAAATTCTTTGGTGTTCAGCATTCTTTAAGGTCCAACTCTCACATATGTACATGACTACTGGAAAAACCATAGCTTTGACTCTACAGGCCTTTGTGGGGAAAGTGATGTCTCTGCTTTTTAGTATGCTGTCTACATTTGTCATAGCTTTTCTTTCATGGAGCAAGTGTCTTTTAATTTCATGGCTGAAGTCACCATCTGCAGTGATTTTACAAATACATTATCAACAAGAATAATTTCTTGGTCTTGTTGCTAGATATGGATTCAAATCTTCATAAACACAATGCCTAAAGGATTAAGAAAGTGAATATACCCCTAGGCCAAAAGTGTCCTCAGGGTTTTTATTTTATTTATTTTTTTTGAGTATTACTATTTTATTTTATTTTTTTGCTTTAAAAAATTTTTTTTTATTTTTACTTTATTTTGTTTTACAGTACTGTATTGGTTTTGCCATACATTGACATGAATCAGCCATGGGTATACATGAGTTCCCAATCCTGAACCCCCCTCCCACCCCATATCCTCAGGGTTTTTAGAATAACAAGGAGAAAGAGAAGTTCCTAAAATTTTAGGAATAAAAAGCAAACAAAACCCAATCAGATTACCTAGAGAAATTGGAATCAGACTGATAGCTGACTTTTCTCTCCAAAATACAGGGCTAGAAAAAAGCACAGAAAACTTGATCCTGGTTAAAAAGCAAAATATCCATGTTTTAAAATTTGAAAGTCTGAAAGTCCAGGAGTGCAGAGAGCAGATGAGAGAGGGAGCTGTGTGGATGGGCAAAGCGCGGTGAGGGTGCTGTGAACAATATTTGCAGCTTCTCAGAGTGAAAGTTGACTGATATTGTTAAGAGTTAATGGAATGGGAAATATTCAAATATATTATTCAAGGCTACTCAGGTAATTAATAGAATATTTTACATAATTATAACTTTACACCTTTATAAAAGCAAGAGCTGAGTCAGTGGTAGCTCAGATGGTAAAGAATCTGCGTGCAATGCAGGAGACATGGGTTCTATCTGGGTCGGGAAGATCCCCCGTGGAGGAGGGCGTAGCAACCCACCTCAGTGTTCGTGCCTGGAGAATTCCATGGTCAGAGGAGTTGGCGTGGTACAGTCTGTAGGGTCTCAAAGAATTGCAGATGACTGAAGGACTTAACATGTTCACTTTTCACTTTCATATTCTTACTTTTATTGTATGATATCAAAAATATTGTTAAAATTGGGAAATGATGGTATAAATATATTTCTTCATGTTTTCTACTAAGTATTAGAAGATTTGAAACACAAAGAGTTAACAGTTTGTCTCTGATAAATGCTGGGATGATGAACTCTGGGAAAAGATGGGGAAAAGGAATACAGCTTTTTATCATAAAAAGTAATTTCTTCTCTACCATTTGATTTATTATTATGAGGCCATACTACTTGATGGTGGCGGTGGTTTAGTTGCTAAGTTGTGTCCAACTCTTGCAACCCCATGGACTGTAGGTTGCTAGGCTCCTCTGTCCATGGAAGTCCCCAGACAACAATATTGCAATGGGTTGCCATTTCCTAAAGCGTCTGCCTGCAATGCAGGAGACCCGGGTTCGATTCCTGGGTTGGGAAGATCCCCTGGAGAAGGAAATGGTAATCCACTCCAGCACTCTTGCCTGGAAAATCCCGTGGACCGAGGAGCCTGATATGTTACAGTCCATGGGGTCGCAAAGAGTCGGACACAACTGAATGACTTCACTTTCACTTTTCTTCAGGGGATCTTCCTGACCCAGAGATTGAACCTGCATCTCCAGCACTATAGGAAGATTTTTTGGCACTGAACCAACAGGGAAGCCACCATATTACTTGATAGAATATGAAAAATCACTTGAAAATACTTGGAGTATAAACAGTTCTCTAAATATAAAAAAACTTTGGTTATTATTTAGAATGTATCCTATGAGTTTATATTATTATTTAATATTATTTAGAATATTATTATACAAAACTACTCAATTGTGAAATAGTCAATAGTATTGATATATTAAAAGTTCCCCGAAACCCTCATCCAATCCTATTCTGCTAATATTCTGTCTGTGGTCCTATGAGACCATTTTCTGTACATTTATAATATATATACTTTGGCCACCTGACGTGAAGAGCTGACTCATTGGAAAAGATCCTGATACTGGGAAAGGTTGAGGGCAGGAGGAGAAGGGGATGACAGAGGATAAGATGGTTGGATGGCATCACCAACTCAATGGACATGGGTTTGGGTGGACTCTGGGAGTTGGTGATGGACAGGGAGGCCTGGCGTGCTGTGGTTCATGTGGTTGCAAAGAGTCGGATACGACTGAGCGAGTGAACTGAACTGAACTGAGGAGCAGAATTTCTGGTGATAGGATGCATGCATTTAAAATTTTACATTTACACTTTGTCATAGAGTATGTGAAAATGCCTGTTTTCTCAAATCTTTACCTCCAAAGGGTGACATTAATACACTGCCATACTATATCCCTTATGAGTGTACAGTGAAAGTGATAAATAGATTCAAGGGATTAGATCTGATAGACAGAATGCTTGAGGAACTATGGACGGAGGTTCGTGACATTGTACAGGAGGCAGTGATCAAGACCCTCGCCAAGAAAAGAAATGCACAAAGGCAAAATGGCTGTCTGAAGAGTTCTTACAAATAGCTGAGAAAAGAAGAGAAGCTAAAGAAAATGGAGAAATGGAAAAATATACCCATTTGAATGCAGAGTTCCAAAGAATAGCAAGGAGAGATAAGAAAGCCTTCCTCAGTGATCAGTGCAAAGAAATAGAGGAAAACAATAGAATGGGAAAGACGAGATCGCTTCAAGAAAATTAGAGATATCAAGGGAACATTTCATGCAAAGATGGGTTTGATAAAGGACAGAAATGGTATGGACTTAACAGAAGTAGAAGATATTAAGAAGAGGTGGCAAGAATACACAGAACTGTACAAAAGAGATCTTTATGACCCAGATAATCACCATGTAATCATTCATCTAGAGCCAGACATCCTGGAATGCAAACTCGAGTGGACCTTAGGAAGCATCACTACGAGCAAAGCTAGTGGAGGTGATGGAATTCCAGTTGAGCTATTACAAATCCTAAAAGATGATGCTGTGAAAGTGCTGCATTCAATATGGCAGCAAATCTGGAGAACTCAGCGGTGGCCACAGGGCTGGAAAGGTCAGTTTTGATTCCAATCCCAAAGAAAGGCAATGCCAAAGAATATTCAAACTACCACACAATTGCACTCATCTCACACGCTAGGACAAAGAAGGCACTGGTGACCCACTCCAGTACTCTTGCCTGAAAAATCCCATGGACAGAGGAGCCTGGTAGGCTGTAGTCCATGTAGTTGCTAAGAGTCTAGCACTACTGAGTGACTTCACTTTCACTTTCATGTATTGGAGAAGGAAATGGCAACCCACTCCAGTGTTCTTGCCTGGAGAATCCCAGGGACGGGGGAGCCTGGTGGGCTGCCGTCTATGGGGTCACACGGAGTCAGACACGACTGATGTGATGTAGCAGCAGCAGCACCACACGCTAGTAAAGTAATGCTCAAAATTCTCCAAGCCAGGCTTCAACAGGACATGAACCATGAACTTCAGATGTTCAAGCTGGATTTAGAAAAGGCAGAGGAACCAGAGATCAAGTTGCCAACATTTGCTGGATGATCGAAAAAGCAGGAGAGTTCCAGAAAAATATCTGCCTTTGCTTTATTGTCTATGCCAAAGCCTTTGACTGTGTGGATCGCAACAAACTGTGGAAAATTCTTCAAGAGATGGGAAAAACAGAACACCTGACCTGCCTCCTGAGAAATCAGTATGCAGGTCAAGAAGCAATAATTAGAACCGGACATGGAATACAGACTGGTTCCAAATAGGAAAAGGAGGACGTCAAGGCTGTGTATTCTCACCCTGCTTATTTAACTTATATGCAGAGTACATCATGAGAAATGCCTGGCTGGATGAAGCAAAAGCTGGAATCAAGATTGCTGAGAGAAATATCAATAATGTCAGATATGCAGATGACACCACCCTTATGGCAGAAAGCGAAGAAGAACTAAAGAGCCTCTGATGAAAGTGAAAGAAGGGAGGGAAAAAGTTGGCTTAAAGCTCAACATTCAGAAAACTAAGTTCATGGCATCTTGTCCCATCACTTCATGGCAAATAGACGGGGAAACAGTGGAAACAGTGAGAGACTTTTATTTGGCGGTGGGGGGTGGGGGGCTCCAAAATCACTGCAGATGGTGATGCAGCCATGAAATTAAAAGAAGCTTGCTGTTTGTAAGAAAAGCTATGACCAACCTAGGCAGCATGTTAAAGAAACAGAGACATTACTTTGCCCTCAAAAGTCTGTCTAGTCAAAGCTATGGTTTTTCCAGTGGCCATATATGGATGTGAGAATTGGACTATAAAGTAAGCTGAGCACTGAACAATTGAAGCCTCTGAACTGTGGTGTTGGAGAAGACTCTTGAAAGTCCTTTGGACTGCAAGGAGATCCAACCAGTCCATCCTATAGGAAATCAGTCCTGAATATCCATTGGAAGGACTGATGCTGAAGCTGAAACTCCAATCCTTTTGGCCACCTAATGCAAAGAACTGACTCTTTTAAAAGACCCTGATGCTCGGAAAGACTGAAGGCAGGAGAAGAAGGGGATGACAGAGGATGAGATGGTTGGATGGCATCACTGACTCAATGAACATGAGTTTGAGTAAACTCTGGGAGTTGATGATGGACAGGGAGGCCTGGCATGCTGCAGTCCATGGGGTCGCAAAGATTTGGACAGGACTGAGCGACTGAACTGAATTGATAGTATATCAATGCATTTTGACTATGTTACAATTTAAATTGTAAAATTAAAATTTTGTTAATATTCCTCAATTCCTATTCTTTTATGGAATTATTTGATTAACTTCACATTTTTTCTGAAATACTTAAAATACTTAAGTAATTTTCAGAGCAAAGGTATGGGGAGAATAAATGTTTTCAGTATTCACATGTCTGAAATCTGTGACAACAAATTTCTAATTTCAGATGAAATGGAGGAAGTTAAAGAAAAATGCACCGCACCAAACTGACCCAAGAAGAAGGTCTGAATAATTTGTACCTCTAATTAAGTAGCTGAATCTGTAGGAAATAAAATGAGGGATCTCAGTGTATTCTGGACAGTCGTCTTTTTAAAAAATAAAATTTTAGCTTGTCTCAGATGTTATACTTTTTTTTCTTAACAGTTTGCCTTTTTAAAATATATTTCATTTTTGAATCTGGATCCAAATAAATTCCCCACATTGTAAAACAAACAAACAAACAAAAAAAAAACCAACACATTTTGGAAATAGTCTCTCCCCAGTTGTCACTTGACTTTTAATACACTTATGGTGCTTGCTGACATATGGAAGTTTAAAAAATTCATGTAGAATTTGTGAGATATTGCTGGTATTCCCTGCTGTATCTTCTTCATCTCTCCTTCTGGGGAGACAGGGAAATACTTTTTTTGGCTCCCGTCAGTTTCATCGTGGCCACATAACATCTTTGCCGAGTGACATGTAATCAGAAATGACATGTCAACTTCCAGGTGAAAGAAGTTAAGAATCAGTTTACAATTCTCTGTGTATTTCCCCCCTGGAGCATTGACCAAGAAGGTCACATGTTCCAAATGGTACAGCCACTAAGTGGGGGAGGAATTGATACAAACAGAAAACATTTCTTAGGAATGCAGGTTAAACCCAGGTATATGATGGATTACTTTGCATACAAACAAATTAAAAAATTATTGCACTGGGTAAAAATGCAAATCCAACCCTATGCTGTTTACTAGAAATATATCTTGAATATAAGAAACCAGAAGAGTTAAGAATAAAAGGGTAAAAAAGCATATCCAAGGAAACCTCATAAAAGATATACAGATATGCCAGTACTAGAGTAAATGAATATGAATGCAACGGGCACAGAGATAAAGATTAGCATCTTATCATATTGAAAAAGTAAAAGGACCAGGAAGATTGAATAATTTTCATTAACCTAATTACACAGTTCATGAGTATAAATATATAAGGAAAATTGAAGTCCAAACTGACCAAAATAAAAAAAATACAAACCCACACTTCTCTAAGCAAATAACACAAACAGATAAAATATTGAAAAAGATATAAAAGAGCGCAATGTCTTAAATAACAGTATGATTATCATATATAAAACACGTCACCTGTAAATTAGAATGCATGCTCCTTTCAGGTACTCATAGATTATTTAACCTTATATTTAGAGCCATAAAGCAAGGCAACCAATTTTATTTTATTTGTGCATGTATTTAATTAAAGTATAGTTGATTTCCAATGCTGTGTTAGTTTCAAGTGTTCAGCAAAGCAATTCAGTTGTCTATATATGTATATATCTATTTTTTTCAGATTCTTTTCTCTTATAGTTTATTAGAAAATATTGAGTATCATTCCCTGTGCTATATAGTCTTCAGTGGTTATATATTTTATATTTAATAGTGTGTATATGTTAATACTAAAATCCTAATTTATCCCTCTCCTCTCTTTTCCCTTTGGTAACTACAAATTTGTTTTCTATGTATGTGAGTCTGTTTCTGTATTGTAAATAAATTCATTTGTACTATTATTTAGATCCCACAGATAAGTGATATCATGATATATGTCGTTCTCTGTCTGACTTACTTCACTCAGACGGATTGTGACTCAGGTCCATCCATATTGCTGCAAATGCTTTTTCATTCTTTTTTATGGCTGATTAATACTCCATTGTATAAATACTGTATACCACATACTCTCCATTCACTCACCTGTTGATGGACATTTAGGCTGTTTCCATGTTTTGACTATTGGAAGTAGTGTTGCAATGAACAGAACTGCATCTGTTCAAATTATAGTTGTCTTTTCAAATTACGATTGCCTCTGAATATATGCCCAGGAGTGGGATTGAAGGATCATATGGTAACTCTATTTTCATTTTTTTAAGGAACCTCTATATTGTTCTTCATAGTTGCTGTACTAATTTATCAACACCGTTTCCATCAACAGTGTAGGAGGGTTCCTTTTTCTCCAAACCTTCGTCAGCACTTTATTTGTAGCCTTCTTGATGATAGCCATTATGACTGGTGTGAGGTGATACTTCACTGTAGTTTTGATTTGCAGTTCTCTAATAATTAGTGATGTTGAGCATCTGCTCATGTGCCTTTGGTCATCTGTATGTCTTCTTTGGAGAGAAATATCTGTTTGGATCTTGTGCCCATTTTTTCTGTTTGGGTTGTTTGTTTGCTTTTGATATTGAGCTGTATGAACTGTTTGTATATTTTGGAGATTGAACCTTTGTCAGTCACATCATTTGCAAATAGTTTCCCCCATTCTGTAGGTTGTAACAGATTTTAAACAGTTAAAACCTTCCGGAGTATGTCTGTTGACAACAATGAAATAAGCTAGACATGAAAAAAAATGCTAAGTAGGAAATATGCAGAAATTTCTAAATTAGACAGTTCACCCCTAAGTAATCCAAGAAAAATGCAATAGTAATTAGAAAATGTTTAGAACTAAAGGATTATAAAAATTATTATACATCAAAACTTGTGATATGTAACACTTGGTGCACTTGGTGGAGTATTTACTTTCTTACTTTTATTAGAATAAAAGAAAAATGGAAAAATCAGTGACCTGTATATCTTTACCCAGAATTTAGAAGAAGAAAATATAAATTAAGTCCTAAGCAAGTTTGCATAAGATAATAATAAAAGAATAAGATAAAAATTTAGTGAAATAGAGAACAAAATTCCAATAGCTATAACTGACAAAGACAAAATTTGGGTTTTTAAATAGACTAATAAAATTGATTTTTCCCATAGAAAGACTAATTTAAAAATGTCAATATTACAGATAAATAATATTGGCAACTTAAAAGGGACATCAGTATGGATCACACAGAAATTACAAACAACTCTATGACAACATAATTTTATTTTAGAGGAAATGGAGGAAGTTCAAGAAAAATGTGTGTTATCAAAAATGATGAGAAGATTGAATAATTGTGTACTTATATAATTAAATCCATAAAAATGAAAAGAGAGGAAGTGTCTAGAAGTTCAGTAGATTTTTATAATAAACTGAAGGGACATAAAATATTATAATTGAGAAGCTTGAGACCTAAAAGAACAAGTGTTTCTTGAAAGAATTAATGTGTGACTAGCATTATCAAGTAGAAAGATGCTAATACCACCTTTGGAACTTAATGGCTTTGAGGTATGAACTCATGAAAACTCTTTTATTAGATAGAGTGGCAGGAAATGCGCCAATAGAGGAAAGTTCTGTTTCATTTAAGGAAAGGGGTTAGAGAGAAACGTGATTCTGGAAATATCTGAGATTCAGAAACTTATAGGGTAAGCATAAGGACACATATTATCAGAAAGTTTCAATCAGATTTTTAATGATTCAGGAAATGCCATGTTTGAATATAAAAGCAATTTGACTTTGTTCTTTTGATATTTATTTTGGTGATTTGAAAAAATTGTCAGTGGGTACAGCAGACATCTTTGACCCTTTCAATCCTAACTTTGCCTTCTTCTTTAAGCCCTGTCCCACTCAGAAATACAACCATTGAGGAATATTGGGTTGAAGTAGAAGATAGTGTCTGACACATACATTTACAAGGTAATGAGTTTTTTAAAAGGCTAAGGATTTACATTAAAAAAGTAGATTATGTGAAGATGTCCATTTTCCTGACGTGAACAGCTCTGTGAATATAGTCACATCAAAGGAACTCTGACAAAATTTCAGGCATTCCTTTTGGAATATAAGATAAGGACAATGGACAGGAAAAAGGTAAATTCACTGCCATGCTACTTTTACCACAGTGGGAATGGATGTTAGTGTAAACTCTTGGGGGCGGGGAGGAAGAAAAAGAGAAAATGACTTTGTTAATATGATAACTGGACCTCCTGGGAAATAGATCCATGATATTTGCTAGAATATTCTTATCTGTGGAATGTTCTTAATAGGATGTCTCTATTTAAAGATTAACTATAGTGAATAAGTTCCCTGAAATAATGTCACCTAAGGTGGGGTATAAATTGGGTATGTTCAGTAAGCACAACAACCCTACTGTGAGGAAGTAACTTCTGAGTATCTTGCTTACTTTGGGGCCTAAAATGCTTGTCTGTGGCAGGATGGACTTGGGAATCACCCTTAAAGCCCCAAGCACTTTTTAATCCTCTCGATTATCTTCCCAGGTAGCTTAGTGGTAAAGAATTCGCCTGTCAAGCAGGAGATACAGGTTTGATCCCTGGGTGGGGAAGATTCCCTGGAGAAGAAAATGGCAACCCCTCCAGTATTCTTTCCTGGGAAATCCCAGGGACAGAGGAACCAGGCAGGCTACAGTTCATGGGGTCACAAAGAGCCAGACATGACTTTAACTAAACGACAAGAATCTTTGATGTTTAATAAGTAACTTGTGTGTGTGCTAAATCACTTCAGTTATGTCCAGCTCTTTGCGACCCTGTGGACTGTAGCCCATCAGGCTCCTCTGATCTTGGGATTCTCCAGGTAAGAACCTGTTAGCAAATCAGATCTGTGGTTCATTTGAGTCTCGAAAGACAGTATGATCCTGAGTGTTTGCTCAGGCATCTGTGTGAGCCTGTGGTTTCAGGAGAGGTTTTATTGAAGAGCTGAGTCCAAAGTGTGAGCGCAGGTTGATGACAAGGAGGGCCCAGGAGATACGAGGAGCATGAAAAAGGTCAACAAAACAAAAAAGAAATAAACCCAAAACTCTGAAGAATGATGTCACTGGAAGTGATAAGAGATAAACTTAATAAACCAGGAGAGGGCAGGATTGCGACAAGTCTGGGCCATTCTTAGGGGTCTGGCTCTGCCCTCTTGAGAGAGGGAGATTTGCAGCGGAGAAATGATGCCCAGAGCTGCAGAGAGAGCAAGGTGGAGACCCTGGGGATGCTGTTTAGAGAGGAAGCAGGAGGCTGTGAGGAAGCCAGGGGAGGAGCTCAGATGAGAAACATCCAGGACATGGCCCGGGAAGATGGCGCTGAGAATACAGCTGAAGGAATGTTTTTGAGAAATATGAATCGGACTTACTGCTTGAATGGTATGGGCCTGAGGCAGAGATGCAAGCGGAGGTGAGCGCAAGTCTTCTAGCTTGACCAACAGATTAGGGGCAGAGAGTTCTGTTTTGAACAAAGAAAGCTCAAGGTGCCTGTGGAGCTTTGTGGAAGGTACGCCCAGCTGTGACTGGGCCTAAGAACCTGCAGAGACCAGGGTCAGGGCCGGGGGCAGACATGAGGGTACCGTTTGCATATTGTTTGCAGTTAAACCTATGCAAGTCAACGAGGCTGTCCACAAGGAAAGAGTAGAATACACTAAAGCACTCTCAATATAGTAACCAATTTTTTATGTCAATCACTGGATTCTTCAGGACTCTGTAATAAATGTAAACTATTCTTGATCCTTCTATTTAGGGAATACATAGGATTATCTTCCTGGGTTACTTTGAGAACCAGCATTTTAGTAAAATGTGATATCTAGTTTCCATAAGAGAGAATTTGTGTCATGTTAGATGATGGTATAATTTCCTTTGTTCTCAGTATTCTAATGAATAGGAAATCCTGCTCGATCCAGTAAAGGAGATGAGAAACCCTACTAATAGGTACTGTTTGAAGTGCTTTCTCTGTGCCAAAGATTTTACGTCAGGGACCCACTCACATCTATATATCATTATATCTTATCATTATGTTCTCAATAATTGTTTGTTATGCGCATTGAAGGGGCTTCCCAGGTGGTGCTGGTGGTGAAGAACCCACCTGCCAATTCAGGAGACCAAAGAGATGTGAGTTCAATCCCTGGATTGGGAAGATCCCCCTGGAGGACAGCATGGGAACCCATTCCAGTATTCTAGTCTGGAGAATCCCATGGACAGAGAATTCTGGTGGGCTACATGCAGTTCATGGGTTTGGAAAGAATCGGACACGACTGAAATGACTTAGCACGCATGCACACACACGTACACATGAAACTGTGCCTATGTGAAGTTCTTTTTTTTTTTAGAAGGGGAAATCTATATGCTTAACAGAAACTAATTACTGTTATAAAACTAATAAAATTACTGTTATTATTAATAATATCAAGGAATATAAATATCTTAGCTTCTGGAAAATTTTTATTGACTACGAGTAGCTGAAAATTATTATACATTACCAATTCATCATTTTATGAGATTCTTTTATTGTTAGGTTGAGGTGACTGCTAGCTTTATTAAAGTCAGTGCAATATGGCATTTTCATTACAAATTTTCATTTTCATGGGTAATCATGTCTTTTCATACTGCGACACTGTTCATTTATTACTTAATTTTCATTTTCAAGCTATTGTTGTCATACATATTCTAAAGTGCATAAGTTTAAAGAAAGCCTCTTGTGACTAAAAATTTCTTATACTTCAACCTTTTGAAAATTTACATAAACATGTCATCGCATTATGATATTGGCACATGGGATTCAATTCTCATCTTGGAAAATATTTTGTTGGAAGAGAAGGGGCACTTTTGCTTTCCTTTCTATATGAATCTTTTGTTAGATATGATGAGAATCTGACACACACGCTAACATTCATAATATGGAGAGAAATGAGTATCAGAATGAACTACACAAGTACAGAATCCTGGAATTAAGATATTATCCATGGAAGAGCATTTTCATTATAGTTCAGTTTTCTTATGATTTTTCCTACCTTAGGAATTGCTTTTTTATTTTTGTGTTTCTGATAATCTGGATAGTTCCTTGGCTGGTATTTATTGTTTTATGTTGTATCCTTGCTTTACCTGGAGATGTTTATGGTCTAGTTCTCAGTTGTTTCCCCATTATTGAGAACTTTCTCATTGGGAATAAAATTTCATTTCATTTAAAAATCCATTCTGTTTAATGCAGTCTTATAATGACTTACCATTCAACAACCATGTTTCAGAGAAAATGTTAATTACACCATGAAACTTCCATTATTATAATGATGGTGCCACTTGAATTTTCACTTTTAATCCTTCAGTGAGTTAACTCTTTTGGTTATGACTATGTGATGTAAGGTGTTTGACTTGTAAATTACAAAACAGGCCTGGTTTCAACAGAAACTAACCCTGTGGCCTCAGATCAATCTTGGTAACTGTCTCACCTAGGTCTATCCAGCTGTCTATTGCAGGAATTTAACTTCCCTCTAGCTTGAAATTTCTGACACTAATTTTCATGTTTGTTTTCTTTTTATCTCTTCTGTCCCCTATTTTCCACTCCTTTTCTTTATCATTTTCCATGGCCAAGTCCAAGGACTCACCCTGAAGCCAGCATTCTCTCTGCAGACACTAAGAATTAACAACCGTGGCCCAGTTCGACATCACTGCCTTAATTGTTCCTTTGGGGATTGATGAAGACAGCCCTGTTCGTGTGAGTTGTAAAAAGAAGTGCTAAACTCATAACCATAAAAATACATGCTTATAGCCTAGAATGAAAATATTGTTTGGAATTTTAAATATTAAAAATGCTCTGGATTTATTGTGCCCTTGAGGCTGAGAGAGTTTTGTGCAGCCTGATTTTATATGTGATAGTGCTATTTTTGTCAGTCAACACAACATGATAACATCTTTTGATGGAAGTCTATGAAACTGTGGGTTGGAAGCCTTTAGGGGGTCACTGAAAGAAATATAGTCCTTTAAATGTCAACAAAAATGAAAGGACAGTGTCGTTTTCTATTGGTATTTATATATCTACCTCTACTTGGGAGAGATTTTCTTTTCTAAGCCCTCTCATTCTTCCTCAAGATATTTCTATAAATATAAGCAGATAATTTTGCAGTACAAGGAGCATATTTGTAGATCTCTTTGTATAATGTGGATGCAAACACCAGAAATGAAAGAAAATGCCAGAAATATAAAATCATTCAAAATGTGGGTAGGAAAAATTAGCCATTGATATAAAGAAAGAGATACAAAGAAGAAAATCTATACTGATGGATCAGTGCTGGCAGGATAGAACTGCTGGTTTATTACTTTTTTTTTTTTTTTAATTTTTAGTTTTTTATTTTTTAAATTTTAAAATCTTTAATTCTTACATGCATTCCCAAAGAAAAAAAATGAACTAAGAAAACTTTTTTTGGAAAACTACCTGCCATTTGTAGTTGGAGAACAGAATTTCCAAACTGTTTTGCTCAGAGATACTCAGTTCAGTTCAGTCACTCAGTTGTGTCCAACTCTTTGCGACCCCATGGAGCTCAGCTCTCTTTATGGTCCAACTTTTACTTCCACACATGACTACTGGAAAAACCATAACTTTGACCTTACAGATCTTTGTCAGCAAAGTAATGTCTCTGCTTTTTAATGTGCTGTAGGTTTGTCATAGCTTTTCTTCCAAGGAGCAAGTGTCCTTACATTTCAGACATTCAGTTCAGTTCAGTTGCTCAGTTGTGTCCGACTCTTTGTGACCCCATGAATTGCAGCACGCCAGGCCTCCCTGTCCATCACCAACTCCTGGAGTTCACTTAGATTCATGTCCATCGAGTCAGTGATGTCATCCAGCCATCTCATCCTCTGTCGTCCCCTTCTCCTCCTGCCCCCAATCCCTCCCAGCATCAGAGTCTTTTCCAATGAGTTAACTCTTCGCATGAGGTACCCAAAGTACTGGAGCTTCAGCTTTAACATCATTCCTTCCAAAGAAATCCCAGGGCTGATCTCCTTCAGAATGGACTGGTTGAATCTCCTTGCAGTCCAAGGGACTCTCAAGAGTCTTCTCCAACACCACAGTTCAAAAGCATCAATTCTTCGGCACTCAGCCTTCTTCACAGTCCAACTCTCACATCCATACATGACCACAGGAAAAACCATATCCTTAACTAGATGGACCTTAGTTGGCAAAGTAACATCTCTGCTTTTGAATATACTATCTAGGTTGGTCATAACTTTTCTTCCAAGGAGTAATCGTCTTTTAATTTCATGGCTGCAGTCATCATCTGCAGTGATATTGGAGCCCCCAAAAATAAAGTTTGACACTGTTTCCCCATCTATTTCCCATGAAGTGATGGGACCGAATGCTGTTAGTGTGATGCAAAAATTTGGACTGAGCATCTTGATTCTGTGACACTTTCATCACACTGGCTGCCCTGATAGTTGTATATGTGTGTGTTAGCTGCTCAGTCGTGTCTGACTCTTTGCAATTCCATGGACTCTAGCCCTCCAGGCTCCTCTTGTCCATAGAACTCTCCAGGCAAGAATACTGGAATGGGTTGCCATTCTCTTCTCCAGGGGAATCTTTCCAACTCAGGGATCAAGCCCAGGTCTCCTGCATCACTGGCAGATTCTTTACCTTCTCAGCCACCAGCAAAGACCTGCAATGATAAGCCAGATCTTAAATCAAACACAAATCATGGTTCATTAGCTGTGAAACTGTATAATGAGAGGATTAAGGGGAGCACTGGAACACACTCATAAATCTAACAGTATCCAAGAGCTATGTAAAATGCTTCAATATTTTGTAGACAAATCATGCTTGCATGTCCAACCTCTGTACCAGTTTACCTCTATTTATACACTGCTTTGAATCATAAATAAATTAATGGTCATTTAGAAGAAATGGCTAAATGTAAATTTAAATAAAATGAAAATTTAGAATTTAATTCCTAAATTAAAACAGGAAGTAGATCTCAGGGGAAAACTGGATTCAAGTTTGCTGGCCACGTGCACCTAGCAATGGTTTGTTGAGAAATCAGTTTGCTTCTGAGTTTCATTGCAGATGTAACAAAAAGGGAGATATTCATTTATATAGATCTTACTGTTTAATAACGTGGTTGTCATTGCTTTTTGGTTGCTATGTTGTGTCTGACCCTTTTCGTGATCCTATGGAATGTAGACCGCCAGGCTCCTCTGTCCATGAGGTTTCCCAGGCGAGAGGATTTTCCCGACCCAAGGATTGAACTCTTGTCTCCTGCAGTGGTAGGCAGATCTTTACTCCTGAGCCACCAGGGAAATTGTTTAATGAGGTACACTTTGCTTATTTGCATATGAGATATGAGTGGCTTTTTCTGGCATTTCCAAAATAAAAATTTCAGTTGGGGCTTTATACAAAAGGCACTAAGCAACTGAGGGGTAATGTCCTCACAAAACACAAAAGCCCAAAACCTCTAATGAGGAAGGGGCTATTATTTTAGTGAAGTGAAGTGAAAATCACTCAGTCGTAGCTGACTCTTTGCGACCCCATAGACTGTATAGTCCATGGAATTCTCCAGGCCAGAATACTGGTGTGGGTAGGCTTTCCCTTCTCCAAGGGATCTTTCCAACCCAGGGATTAAACCCAGGTCTCCTGCATTTCAGGTAGACTCTTCATCAGCTGAGCTACCAGAGAAGTCCATTATTTTATTTCCCCTCCATAAAACTTTTTTTTTTTAAGTTGCTGTCGTGTCCGACTCTTTGCCACCACATGGACTATAGCCTACTAGGCTCCTCGATTCATGGGATTTTCCAGGCAAGAGTACTGGAGTGGGTTGCCATTTCCTTCTCCAGGGGATCTTCCCAATCTGGGGACTGAACCTGGATCTCCTGCACTGCAGGCAAACTCTTTACTGTCTGAGCCACCAGGGAAGCCCCCGTAAAAACTTAGTGTATGATAATTCTTTGTCATTCAGGTAGAACAAAGCTTCCCTGTAGTTCAGATGGTAAAGAATCTGCCTGCAATGGGGGAGATCTGGGTTTGGTCCTTGGGTTGGAAAGATCCTCTGGAGGAGGGATGGCAACCCATTCCAGTGTTCTTGCCTGGAGAATTCCATGGACAGAAGAGCCTATTGGGCTGCAGTCCAGGGAGTCGCAAAGAGATGGACATGTCTGAGCGAATAACACTTATTCAGGTACAACAAGAGCATACAGTCTAAATAGGCATCATTCTGATATTTTAGGTAGATACTAAGCTAAAATCTAGATGATCAAATGTTGTGTAGCCTACACTGGAACAACATTTCACAACAAAAAATCCGTTTCTTAAATATTGAGCATCTACTATGAAAAATATGGTAGTCCTGGTGGGGGATGTCCATTTACAGAGATCATTTAATGTTTGTCTCTGTTAGGGGCCTTTTTCACATCTTTTCTCTACTTAAATCTCCATCAGCACCACTGTCATCGTTATTCTAAGCTGATGACCTCGTTTTTTTCTTCCCAGAGAAAACAGAAGCAGTCAAAAAGCATTTCCTTTAGTCCCCTCCAGTCTCCTGACCTACGTGCTTCTATTCCCTACACTCTGACATTCCTTCTCCGGTATATGAGCTATCACTGAGCCATCAAAGCCATATATAACTCAAGGACATTATGCAAACAACTGTCCCTCAATCTTCTACATTATCTTTCTTCCTCCTGTTTCCCGCATCATTCTTGTCAGCATGCAGGCTTGATGTCATGTTCCATCAGAATATCTTTTCCTTGACACTACATCTCAGTTCCTATCCCATTTCTCTGCTCTATTTATAATAAGAATCCTTGAAAGATTTTTAAAGTATACATTTCTCCCATTTTTGCTTATTGAACAGACTCTAATAAAACATTGTCCCTCTCAGTCAACTAAAACCGCTTTGTCAAGGTTACCAGCATCCTCTGTTTTGCTAAGTTTAATGGTCGATTCTCAGTCCTTGGGTTCCTGACCTGTCATTTGCCCCGAGTAACCACACCTCCTCCTTGCAACACTTCTTTCGCTTGGCTCCTGGGACGCCATCCTCTGCTGGTTTTCCTGGAATGCCATTGTGGTTTCTTGTCAGCGCTGGTGACTGTTTGCTTATCCCTCCAATCTCCCCAAATGCTGGGATGCCTTCTCCTCTTTCCAGTCTATAATCAGTAATCAGTCTTGCTAGTCTCATTGGGTCTCATGTTTTAAACATCATTCAGACTGGTAGTTGTCAAACTTCACTCCATGTTCATTTTGTGCATGCATGCTCGGACATGTCCTATGGGGACTCTCTGCCCCATGGACTGCAGCCCGCCAGGCTCCTCTGTCCATGGGATTCTCCAGGCAAGAATACTGGAGTGGGTTGCCATTTCCTTCTCCAGGAGATCTTCCTGACCCACTGATCAAACCTGTGTCTCTTGCTTTGCAGGAGGATTCTTTACCACTGAGCCACGAGGGCTTCCCAACTGGGAGGTCTATAGGTGGTTTATTTGCTCTATAACTAGTTCTGTTTCTTTAACTAAATAGGGTTTATAATGATCAAATACAAAGATGACTTAGAGATACATTTTAAAAACAAAACCCCACAACATATTACTATGTATATATTCTACATATTTATAAATATGTCACCGTTTTATTTTACATATTTTATTTTATACGTTTTTACATATTTGTTCAAGTACTTTATATACCTTTGGTTTTTAGTGACAGTAGTGTGTGCCTAACTACTCTGAAGAGTCCATGGATTAAAACTAATTCAGCAATAAAAATTAAAAGATACCCAGCTGTCTATGTAAAGTGGTAATTTCCTTTGCTTTTTTTTTTTTATACAGAGGGACTTCCTCTGGTATTCACTTCCAGCAACCCTATATTAGTTTTCATTAGGTATCATCAATTTTTAAATAAAAGGCATCTTTTCTACACAGATTAAAATGAAACCCCTTATGTAATTAAACCTGAAGATCCTAATTTTCAGAAATGCAGATAAGGCTCCACTTTTCAATGGCAATCTTGACCTCGTGTTAGTAACACATTCCTTCTGCCAGGCTAAATATCTTTGCAGCTTATTGTAGGGTAATTTAAGGGTTAATTGCTTCCAGAATTAAGATTAAGCAAGTTACTGTATTGTAATGAAATCAAAGTACATCTTGTTAGTAACCCTGTCCACACTGCAATCGCTGTTTATCAGCACATTATCAGTTTGGCAGTATTTGGCTTGAAAAAAATAAAAATAAGAATGATTGAATCGTGCTTTTTATTTTCAAATAATACTGCCCCTGCCCCTTTAAAAGAGCCCATTATTTCTCCAGAAAGTCCTAATTACCAATGCTTTGCTGTGACACAGAATTCCAGAGTTGGAATGTGTTCGAAGGGCAGTTTTTACTTTCTGCATCTCCAAACTATACCAGGACCTTGCTTCCAGATTATTCACTATTCCAAATAGCAGGACACTGCATTAATTGTGTAGTAAACATGCAAATAAGGAAATCCATCCTATGCAGGTGATACTGAATATGCAGTTGTCTATAAATGAATACTGTTTGATGATAGAATTTAGTCATTTGCTTACAACTTATCAAAATTTAATTCTTGGCCTTCATATATGTAATCAAGAGTCTGCTTACGTGTGCCTTCTTCAGTGATTGAGACTGATTTTTCTGTTCTTAGGGTGGCTTTGCCTGCTGTTAGGGCTTCCCTGATGGCTCAGATGGTAAAGAATCTGCCTGTGATTCGGGAAGCCTGGGTTTGGTCCCTGGGTCAGGAAGATCTCCTGGAGAAGGGAATGGAAACCCACACCAGTACTCTTGCCTAGAGAGTCCCATGGTCAGAGGAGCCTGGTGGCCTGCAGTCCCTGGAGTCACAAGGAGCTGGACATGCTGAGTGACTAACACTTTTGCCTGCTGTTTGGGATTCGTGACTCTAGGTGGCGATCGAGGGCCCATAATCAGTAGCTCTGCTCAGGCTGGCTCTCAGAGTCTCTCAAAGAGTCTGATTTATGATGTACTGCATTTCAGAGGTATTTTCGACTCTCTGTGTTATATAAAACAGAAATTATTAGCCATGCTGCTTAATTTACCTATTAATGGCATGTCACTTCATGTACTCACTTAGTCGTGTACCGCTGTTGTCTTTTAGTGTCTGAAGACTAACGAATTGATTGTGTCTGGACAAACTAGAATGGGGCACAGACTCCAAGCAAGACTGCGTCTATTGTTTTTGCAGCCACAACTTAAAGATTTGGGGGTTTAATTTTTCACTAATGCCTGCTTTCTGGTGGATCTGGAGATAATGAAGGTGACGCTCATAAAAGAGGTAACTTTTAAAAAATTAGACCTTGTATGCTCAGTTGCTCAGTCCTGCCGCACTATTCGCTACCCCATGGATTATAGCCTGCTGGGCTCCTCTGTTCATGGAATTTTCCAGGCAAGAATACTGGAGGAGCTTGCCATTTTCTTCTCCAGGAGATCTTTCTGACAGGGATCGAACCCGCATCTCCTGCATTGGCAGGTGGATGGATTCTTTACCACTGAGCCACTTTGCGATTCATCTCAATATGTACAATAAGCCTCCATTTTCTGGACAGTTCCACTTAGTAGAGACACAAACTTACTTTCACTATCCCTAACGTTTCCTACTCCACATATTTCCGGTCTCTAATTTTGCGATAGGAGGGGGAGTCGTGTTTCCCTCCTTTCCAGCTCCTGGGCTGGACCTCTTTTCTGGCAGTTCATGACTGTGAGCAGGTCCTTCTTTGCCGCCTTTCCTCTTTTCTCCCCTCTTCCCCTCCTCCCTTCTGTCTTTCCTTCCTTCCCTTATCTTCCTTCTTCCTGTCTTCTTTCGGTCCTCACTTTCTCTCTCCTCCTTCTTTTCCTTCCTTCCTTCTTCCTTCCATTGACCTAAAACAGTAAACAGTCAGTTAGCGGTAAAACGGGTTTATTCAGCAACAACAAGGATTTGCACTTCCGGACCTATGATCTACAGCCAACCACAGGCAAGTCCGGATAACAGAGGACCTTCTTGTATAAAGGAGATGGGATTGGGCGGGGCTTTTATAAATGAAGAGCCCATTGGCAGAAACTGGGAGTTTCAAGTGTAGTGGCCTCTCATTGGCTGAGTTATGATGGTCTCTCATTGGCTGGGTTGTTGCTGAGGGAGGGGAATTCCTTCTTTCCTCTAGTCTGGTAGTTATGTAGTAACTTTCTTCCTGTTGGAGAGGCAAAGGCACCTCTCTTCATGTTGGGTCTGCAGTTTTGGCAAGTGGTAGGGCTGAGAGGTCTCCTTGTGGCCCCTGGAATCCATTTTAAATTAGGTTTCTGATCATTAATTTTCGCACTTCTTTTCTTCCTCTTTTTCCTTCATTGGAGTGTTTTTTTTTTTTTTTTCTTATTGTGGACCATTTTTGTTGTTGTATTTGTTGAATTGTTACAATATCACTTCTGTTTTTGCCTTTTTTTTTTTTGGCCAGGAGGCATGTGGGATATTAGCTTTATGATCCTGGATTGAACTTACACCCCTCCTTGTGAAAGGTGAAGTCTCAACCATTTGACGACCAGGGATGTCCTCAACTTGAGTGTATTGAAATGACTGTAGCCTTAGCGATTTGTCCTGGGTTGAATTTTCCTGAAGCCTCATGCCTATTGAGTAACCACCTCAACCAGCCTTGGAGAAGTGACTTAATTTCTTTGAATTCTGTTTTTCTTATCTGTAAAATAAGGCTAACTAATAATGCTTTTCTCATTTAGCTGAAGGGGGACAAATGAGTGAAAGTGTGTAAATCATTTGGCATGTATTATTGCTTATACCCAAGTGAATTTAATTTTACCTTCACAGTAGGAACTGAATGGCAATTATTACTATGTAAATGTTCTTTAGATATTTAAGTATAATTTTTTTCATGGAACATGCTTATGCTATTGAAAAGGAATATTACTTACAATTCCTCAGTATCTTAAGGGCACTTCTTTCTGAGATCACAGATTCTCACCTTCCTCATGAAGGTCACTTTGGGTCAAAGTCTCACATGGGCACAGTCCTAGAGTCAGGTTGAATTAAGCATGCCTGTTTCAGACTGCCATTAGCTAATCTTGGGCTCTTTATTGAGTATTCTCTTGGTGAGGGAGGGTAATTCATTTTCCTGTGAGATTTGAACGAGGTCATATTATCTATCTTCCCAGGGCTCTCCGTTTGGGCCACATCCAGATGGGCAGCCGATGAAAGAAATGGCACCTTTGCTAAGGCTTTTCAGCCATGTCCAACTCTTTGTGACCTCATGGACTGTAGCCCACCAGGCTCCTCTGTCCATGGATTTTCCAGGCAAGAATACAAGAGTGGGTAGCCATACCCTCCTCCAGGGGATCTTCCTGACCCAGGGATGGAACCTGTGTCTCTTAGTCTCCAGAATTGGCAGGCAGGTTCTTTACTACTAGCACCACCTTGGAAGCCCCAGAGAGGGATGGGGATGTGGTCAAGTTCTTCTTTCTTCGCTGTGTTCTTTCATGTATTTCTCTTTTTACCATCTAGCTCCCCAGGCTCTGGGTTCTAAAGGAGGGAGCGACGTTTGATGGTGGAAATGAGGAAGGGACAGAGAAGGTTAATTAGACACTTTCAAGGTACGTTTGTGGCTTCCTCAGATCTCCGACTTGTCTCCTCCTGAGGCTGGAGACCTTGCACCAGAAATCTCCTAGATCATCCAAAATGAATCTCTTCTGGCTTGTTTTTGAATTTTCTCTTGACTTCCAGGGTCTTGCCTCTCCCTCAGCTAGTCCTCTTAGCCACCCCACACCAGTCTCATCTGGTCTGGGAAAAAGTGGATGTTGGTCCACTCGTGAAGATCTGTTGCCATATGGGATGGGTTTAAGTGTGTACTGATGATTCTTATTAAATCCTTTCTCTCATTTTTAACATCTTTCATAGACAGGGAGTTGGGTGGTCATAGAAAAATAGTGTAACTGGCTTTTGCCTCCTTACCTGCATGTGTCACCTTGATGGTCCAGCTCTTCCTATTGGGATGGGAAAGTATTACCATTTGTTGTTTTGATCTGAGTCTTTTCCCTTCCCTTCCAATGAAAATGAAACAGTGAACTCCCGTCTTATGTCCTATTCCATCTAGATCCATCATTACACTAGCTTTGTTATTTGTGTAGTTCTGGGCACTGTTTAGGAAAAGGCACTGGCACCCCACTCCAGTACTCTTGCCTGGAAAATCCCATGGATGGAGGAGGCTGGTAGGCTGCAATCCATGCTAAGGGTTGGACATGACTGAGCAACTTCCCTTTCACTTTTCACTTTCATGCATTGGAGAAGGAAATGGCAACCCACTCCAGTGTTCTTGCCTGGAGAATCCCAGGGACGGGGGAGCCTGGTGGGCTGCCATCTATGGGGTTGTGCAGAGTCGGACATGACTGAAGTGACTTAGCAGCAGCAGCAGGGCACTGTTTAATAAAAAGTGAAAAATGTATTTGAAAAAAATCTCTGAAGGTGTTATTTAGCTTCTTTTCCCATTCCATGTATTAAGTGATCCTATTTGTAATTCATTATTTCTGTTTAAAATTTAAATTGTGTTAGTTGACTTCCTAATGGATTTCATTTGATTGATTGGTGCTTGATTCTAATGGATTTATTTCGTATCCATCCTTAACACCTATAGCTATTGAGGTAAGGAGATGAGCCAAAAACGTCCATCAGAGGATGAAATTTGAAGAGCTAAGTGTCTTTAGCTGACACAGGAATCTGACCATTCAGTCCCACTGGTTTCTGGACAGCCAGCAAATGCTGCGGATAGCATGCTCCTTGCTTTATTGCTTGTGACATAATTCCTGAAGAGAACCGAGCTGTGGAACAGAATGCAAGAATAAATACAGCGCTGATGATGGCTGGAGTGGCTGAGATGACTAAAAGCTGTTTGAGAACTGTTGAGAAAGGAAGTGTTTATTCCATAGCCAGAGCTACAAATAGCTGTGAGACTCTAAGAAACAGAACAAACTAACCTCTAAATTCATCAATTACAATAGATCTCTCTCAAAGGCCATGTCTCATGTACCCTTTTGACCATTTTCTCTTATAAATGATAAATATCAATATGATCATTAAGATTTAATTAACCAGGTCTTGAAATGTAGTTCTCAGGAGTAGACAGTGACCTTAAAATTGGACTATATAAATAAATCACATTCCATTGGCAAGGGACGATGCAAAATAAATGATTGAACTTTAAAAGGCTAATAAATTATACTGTATTGTGACATATTTTAATCAACAATGAAAAATGATATATCACAGTTAAGCTTTTCAAGCATTTGAATAGAGAATCATGTTTTTTTCTTCAACTGTTTCATATACTGAACATAGAATGTCTGGATATGAAATTCACCCTGTGTCAGAGAATATAGAAAGCCCTCCTGATGTGAAGAAACACCTTTTAAGGTTCAGGAATATTTTATAAAGTATAAACCCTGAGAATGATGACCACTACTTACTCCTAACTCTGAATTTTCTCTGTTGGGCTTTTGTGGAAGCATGTGAGGTTGATTTAAAGAGAAAAAGCTCTTTCTGGTTTTTCCATCACCTTCTGCTTTGGCTTTGGAGTATTAGTCTATTCTGGAAGCTAGAATGACAATTGCGTGTGTACTTTGAAAAATGGGAGGAGTTAATGAGGTCTTTTATTATGTGATTATGTTCTCTACTTTCCCATCTAATTTGCTGTAAGGTAATTCAACCTGTATTTTTCCATCTCTTAATGAGGATGAATAGCTACACACTCTGTTTTAGGGCCTTTAATTGCTTGCTAGACATTGCAGATTTTTTTCCAAGAATGCATATGATGCTTGAGAGAATGTTTCCACTCTTGGAGGGATTCTGCCAATCTGATTTCCTGAATAAGCTCTAATGATAACACTGTTGAGGAGACCATTATGAGGATGCTATCAAAGTCTTGAAAGCGAGTTATAGGCATCGGAGAGTCCTCTGGGTGGGGAAGGAGGAGGGGAGAGCCTGCAGGAACACTGACCAAATCTTTCCTCTTCTCAACTATAATGAAGCAGAGTTGTTCCCTTTTTAAAATTGCTCTAGTTAAAAGCAATGAGTAAACTCTTAAATCTTCATTCCATGACAACTTTGTGGTCTCTACAGCATATAGAATAATGCATTCATTTCCTCCATCAGGCTTAATGGTTTGTAGCATATTTCCTTGATAAAATGTCTATTTGCTTCTCCTTTTATACTTTTCCTTATGGTCATCAGAAATATACCACACAAGAAAAGAAAAGTGAAAGTAAGACTGTTAGTTGCTCAGTTGGGCCCAACTCTTCGCCATCCCATGGACTGTAGCCCACCAGGCTCCATCCTTGTATTCTCCAGGCAATAATACTGCACTGGGTGAGCCATTCCATTCTCCAGAGGATCTTCCTGATCCAGGGATCAAACCTGGGTCTCCCAAGTTGCAAGAAGATTCTTTACTGCCTGAGCTACCACACAAGAAAAGTGCACCTTAGAAATCTATGTATCTATATATGTATCTAACCATCTATTAATCAATCTATCCATCTATCCATCCATCATAAAACAGGAATTTCCTACAAGTTTCTACTATCTTCCAGGAAGGTGTCTAGTGCTATTTATGAAGCATGCTGGGAAACAAATAGAAATAACGTAAGAAGAAGCAATGGTTAATGTAGAGACACATGGAAGGAGGAGAAATAGACATGCAGCTGCACTGAAAAAGGAATGTGAAAAATCTAAGCCCAAACAGGAGTGTAACAGACCCACTGATACCTTTTTCTGGAGCCCATGAATCTGTAGTGGATGAATCTTCTGAAAACTAATGATGGAGTGGATTTGAGGTTGGTTTCAGGAGCTGTGCAGATACTGTAAGATAGTTGAACAATGATCAGGAAAGGGCAATCCTATTCTCAATGGTAGTTAACAGTAAGGTTGAATTTTCTCCATATATTCTCTCTACAATTAAAAAAAAATAAAATAAAAGAACAGAAAGGTCCAGCTTGATTTTTTTGACTGTGGGTAAAGCTAGGAAGTTCCCCTGCCTGCCTTCTTGAAGAATGGATCAAATCAAGGGCAGGGTTGGTCATGGGACCACAGTGAGGAGGAAGGTACTTGGTGTGTGAGGGACAGTGTGCTTGCTACCATCTAGTGACTAACATCCAGGCCTAACACCTAATATCTAACCTCAGCTCTACACGTCCATTCGTGTGGTACACACACACTTGGCTGCCTCCAAATGGAGAGAACTCTGTGTCTGGGCTCCTGAGAAAACCTGTGATCAGTTGTTTCGGCCGCTTTAGTTCCAAGTATTGGAGAAATCCTTTACAACCCTTTGCAGGTCATTTGACTGCTGTATTAGTGTGCGCGCGCATGTGTATATGTGTACGCAAACAGATGTCTATGTGGAGTTGACTTACACAATGATGAGAGTTGTGTCAGTGGTCCTTTGGGGTCTGTCTCCATGTCACTGCTAGAGCCTGAAGTTCACTGCAGACGGTCAGGAAGGGAGGAAGATGAGAAGGCTGGGATCCTGCAAGGACAGACGGACGCTCAGTCCGGTGCTTGCTGCCTCTGACCTTGGTGACAGGGGTTCCAGCAACCACTGGGTCCCTTCTTCATGGTGCTGAAACACACACCTGGTCCCTGGGGCTCCTTTACACCATTGGAGTAATTCAGCAGATCAGCAACAGTGTCCATGTGCCTCAAAGTGGCTGCTGCCTCCCTGCCAGCCTCCAGGAGCTCCCATTCTACCTAGACACTCACAGGAATGGGAGTTCTGCGGAGGGTCCTTACACCTGGGCAGGTCGGCCCCTTGAAAGGGAGCCACGCTTGTAAAATCTGTGACGGCAGAGGCAGTGAGAGTCACACTGGCAGTGGCTGTGCTGTGCTCGGTCGCTCAGTCGTGTCCGACTCTCTGCGGCCCCATGGACTGTGACCTGCCAGGCTCCTCTGTCCATGGGATTCTCCAGGCAGTAGTACTGGAGGCAGGTGCCATGCCCTCCTCGAGGGGATCCAACCCAGGTCTCCTGCACTGCAGGTGGATTCTTTACCAGCTGAGCCACCAGGGAGGCCCTGACAGTGGCTGATGTATATTCAGTGGATTGTTTCCATTGATTAGGCCCTGGGTACTGCCCTTCCTAGGATTATTTCATCAGATCGTAACCACAATCCTATGAAGCAGATTTTATTATCTCCCTCCCAGAAGAAGAACCTGAAGCACAGAGATGCCATCATTGCAACAACTGACAAGATTGGAATGCAGGTGCTTTTTAAACAATTGTTTTCAAAATATCATCGCCACAGCATAACTGTACTTGGACAAATGGTTCATTTGCTTTCTTTATAGCTAATTTTTATGGGAGTATAGTTGCTTTACAGTGTTGTGTGCAATTCACTTTGTACAGCCAAGTGAATTAGCCACATATGAACTTATATCCCCTCTTCTTTGGCTTTCTTTCCCATTTAGGTCACCACAGAGCACAGCGTAGAGTTCCCTGTACTATACTATACAACGACTCAATGGACATGAGCTTGGGTGAACTCTGGGGGTTGGTGATGGACAGGGAGTGCAGTCCATGGGGTCACAAAGAGTCGGACACGACTGAGCGACTCAACTGAACCGAGGTTCTCATTGCTTATCTACTTTATATATACTATCAGTAGTATCTATTGCAATCCCCATCTCTCAGTTCATCCCATCACTCCCTTTCCCCCTCGGTGTCCATATATTTGATCGCTACATCTGTGTCTCTATTTCTGCTTTGCAAATAAGATCATCTATAGCATTTGTCTAGATTTTGCATATATGCATTAATATACTATATTTGTTTTTCTCTTTCTGACTTCATTTACTTTGTATGCCAGACTCTAAATGGTTACTTTTCTTAGTTATTTCCCACGTTTGTGTCGAGGGAAGAACGAAAGTGTGTATGTGTGTTTAAACTGGCAAGAATATCCATGTAGCCACGTGTCTTCATGAACAAGACTGGCATACTGGGGGCACTGAACTTTGACAACCAGTTTGTTAGGTCATTTATCCTAAGATGACTAGGGTACCTCAGATACAAAAGGGTTTCACAATTGTTTCCACTCTCATTACAAATGTTGTGATGGTCCTAATATACTTGAAATGTGCCATTTATATAAAATTTGCCACATCCATGGTGTCCTGTAACACACTGTGCATTTTGCTGCCTTTTCCTGCTTATGAATAATGCAGAGAAGAAAATTCACGTGTGCTGTGAGATCATAGATTTGCTGTGGATTTCTCTCTTCATTCCAGCAAGAGCAGCTGTTCTGTCAATGGTTGTTTACACATTTTTTCCATGAAACATTGTTTTTTTTAATCTAAGAAATAATTTAGTATTGAGATGATATCTTTTCTGGTGTTTTTTTCTATTGGCTCACACAAAGTAGCTTTCCGTTGTGTTTCATTATTGAAAGAGAATGTATAATATATGAAAATACTATAAGCTTGATGCATTAGCCACATCTGTGTTTTCACCCAACTGTGTAACGCTTTCTTCACACTGCAGATTTTTTTTCTAACATTGTTTTTTCAATTTTTCAGCAGTGTTTTCCCTGTCTTAGAGTAGTATTTGCTGACAAAGACATGCTTTTTATTTTGCAATTATTCTGTCTTTTATGTATGTGTTATTTCAGCCATTTTTAAATGCATCTGGAAGAACAAATGCTTTCCAGATTTGTGGGATTGTGTCTTTTATTTTTGAGTGAGAAACCTCAAAAAAGCCTTCTCAGCAGTAGCAATTTTGTAAGGTACTCTGTTACCATTTGCTAAATAATTGAGGTGTTTTCATGTTCTTGATATTTAATTTTAAAATGATTGACTGATTGTTAGCTAATAATTTACAGTATACATTTAGAGAGAAGCACATTGCAAATGATAAATGGTTTTCTTGATACAACTTTTTAGTCTAACTTATACCTAATTACTTCACCACTATTTTTTATTTTTAAAAGAATTTTATTTGATCATGTTTTGTTATATATATATGTATGTTATGTATATATTTTTTTCATTCATTTATTTGTTTATTTTGGCCATGCTGTGTGACATGTGGGATCTTAATTCCCTGACCAGGGATCGAACCCACGTTCCCTTCAGTGGAAGCACAGAGTCTTAACCACTGGACCACCAGGTAAGTTCTACCATTGCTATCTTTAAACTCATAAAATCAAAGAACTTGTACTAGGAAAATATGGTGATCACTCTGAATATTTTTTGCTGTTCGATTGTGCTTGCATTATTAATGTTCTCTTCAATTTTGATTTCTTTGCAGACATCTCTTAGAACCAATCTCCCATTTTGTGGTTTAATTAAAAAGTAGGAAATATAATCTATAACTTCACATATTTGAGCCAGTGCAAATGGTTACGTATTCATGACAGACTTAGTTTGGGTAAACCTCTGTTTTCAGTTCACATACTAAACATTCCCAGGTAGCTCAAACAGTAAAGAATCTGCCCGCAACGAGGAAGACCCAGGTTCAATCCCATGGTCGGGAAGATCCCCTGGAGAAGGGTATGGCAACCCACTCCAGTATTCTTGCCTGGAGAATCCCACAGACAGAGGAGCCTGGTGGGCTACAGTCCATAGGGTCTCAAAGAGTCAGACATGCCAGAGAAACTTTCACTTTCGCCCTTATATAATGACACAGACCGGGGTAAGGGGTTGGGTGGAAGGAGAGGGTTGAAAGAACTGAGAGAGTAGCATTGAAACATACACATCACCATATGTAGAATTAGATAGCCAGTTGAAATTTAATCTATCATGCAAGGAGCTTGAATCCAGTGCTCTGTGATAACCTAAAGGGGTGGGATAGGGTGGGAAGTGGAAGGGAGGTTCAAGAGGGATGGGACATATGTATACCTATGGCTGATTCATGTTTATACATGGCAGAAACCAACACACTACTGTAAAGCAATCATCTTCCAATTAAAAACAAATATACAGATAGATAGATAAACGATGGTTATTTCATCAACTTATGGAACAACTCTTTGTCAAGGTCCATCCTAAGTCCTTGAGATTCAACTGTGAAGAAAGCATATACATTGTATAATGAAAGCAATGGAAAGGACAGTGTAATCTTATGTGTCAAAAATATCCACACTGCCCAGAAAATTACAGATATCAGTGAACATTTCAGGTGGATAAATAGAGACATTAAAGTAAGTGTTATTCCAGGAGAATGACTGAACTATGTAGCCAGATGGATGAACTGATAATGTGGATGACAGGTGCAGAGGAGATGCAGGCAAGCTCTCCAGGCATTGGCTGGATCACTTCTTGGGCCAAGTGGAGAGAATCAGGGAGCATCCAGATGGATCTTTTTGAGAGTTTTATATCTTACAAGGCATAACCTTGTTCCTCAGAATATGAATATTCAACAGCCACACCAAAAATCTTATAGTATATACTTCATAGTTCAGATTCTTGGGCATTCCAAAGATTCAATAAATTCTGTTTGTGGCATCAAAGTTTCTGATTTTTAAAATTAAGCATCCTAGGTGATACTTGTGCTGGTACCTATGTACAGACAAAGTTTGAAAACTGTGAAGACACGGGAAACAATTGACTGAACTGATTCTCTGAATCAATAAAACAAAAGTTGGAGAGGGAACTTAAGGAAATGTGACTATTTCATCCAAAGGTGTGTCGTCATCAAGAAAGGATAAACTGGGAAGAACCATACTGCTTTGCTTGCTCCTTGGAAGAAAAGCTATATCCAAACTAGACAGCATATTAAAAAGCAGAGACATTACTTTGCCAACAAAGGTCCATTTAGTCAAAGCTATGGTTTTGCCAATAGTCATGTATGGATATTAGAGTTGGATTATAAAGAAAGCTGAGTGCCGAAGAACTGACGCTTTTGAATTGTGGTGTTGGAGAAGACTCTTGAGAATCCCTTGGACTGCAAGGAGATCCAACCAGTCCATCCTAAGGGAAATCAGTCCTAAATATTTATTGGAAGGACTGATGCAGAAGCTCAAACTCCAATACTTTGGCCACCTGATGGGAAGAGCTGACTCATTGCAAAAGACCCTGATGCTGGGAAAGACTGAGGGCAGGAAGAGAAGGGGACGATAGAGGATGAGATGGTTGGATGGCATCACTGACTCAATGGACATGAGTTTGGGTAGACTCCAGGAGTTGGTGATGGACAGGGAGGCCTGGCGTGCTGCGGTTCATGGGGTGGCAAAGAATCAGACACAACTTAGTGACTGAACAACAACAAAGGAAGATGTGTCCTGAAATGAGATGAGGCCAAAATGCTCACAAGTTTATTCATTCACTTATTTATTTCATTAGTGTTTCATTTTACAAAGATCAGAAGGGGAGGGTTTGCTTTTAGGCTTTATTGTGAAATGATAAGGGCTGACCTTTTAAACTACTTTGATTATACCTCTAACTTATTTTCACACAAAAAAGGTGTATAAAGGACATACGTTAAATCCAAATGAGAACTGTTTTTTCCCAAACAGACATAGATTGGAACTTGGCACTGTTATTCACTAGTTCTTAGCTTCAGGAAATTTCTTATTTCTTTGAGCATCATTCTTCTTGTCTTAAAATGGAGAGAAAAAATATCTGACTCTTAAAATTTCTTCTTACCCTACTAGAGACATTTGCAAATAAAATTGCAAATTGCTGAATCTAGTGGGTCATTTTTGAAACACGTAGAAAATGTGATAAGCATGTAGACAATGTCACTCCAAGTTTTAAACTGGGGACATTGTCAGATTTAGAAAAGCAAAGATTTGTGTGTTTAGCTTTGATTTCTGATAGGATTTTTATGCATTTTATTCAAAGAATGGGATGTTTGCATATATGGGAGACCTATGACACGCCAAGTCCTGACAGGAGTTCACTATGAGCAAGTCACATCAGATTAATTGAATTTCTTTCATTGATAAGGTGCATTGGTGAGGAAACTTTGTTGATAGATGTATAAGAATTATTGCAAAACATCTCAGTTTCTTTGTGTGTTTTAACATTTAATAGCTATAGCGATGATTGTTGGATTAGGAACTGATTGAATATTGATATTTTTTCATGTGCTAAACAGATAAAAAGTGAGGCATATGAAAAATTTGTATATAGTATATATAAATTTATACATAATATATTAGCATTTATATATATATTTTAATATTTGAGCAGAAACCCATTCATGTCAGGCGGCATCCAGTCTAGCAGATAGGAGGAGCTCCGTGGAGCCGTACAGGCAGACAGGAGCGGGAGCAAGGAAGTTACACTTTGTGAGAAGAGCAGGTTGGTTTTTGCAAAGTCACTTTCCTTCAGAGGGTGGCTGGGGTGTCCCAGGCAGGTTACCTAACTATTGCTACTGACTCCTAACTCACTGGCTTAAGATTCTGTTTCTTGAAGAACCAAACTGTAATTTAAGTTTGTCTTGGTTTGGCTACTTGTGGCTTAGCATAATTGTCACCATTTGGGGCCTGTTGTCCTGGTTTTAACAGTTTCTATGAATTTTCCTTGGAAGCTCAGTGTTCACCCCTTACAGCTTGTTACCATGGAGGAGTAGGGTGATGAGTATCTCTGTCTGGCTTGTGTGGTTTTCCTTTGCTGCTGTGGCCTGGCTTTGCTTACAGTCCATTCATTTTAATGGAAGCACTGACGGGGTGGTTTTTAGGAAGTGGGCCTGGGTATGGGTAGAACACTGAGGGGGCCAGGCTGCCTTAATCCCCACAGATGCCAACACAAAGGCTCTTAATCTCCACAGAGAACACTTAAACTTGCATTTATTCCCAGGTAAAGCTGCCTTCGAAATTTTGTTACATGTGTGTTTTTTTGAAAATTTTTTGCTTTTGTTTTTATTTTATTTTTTTCCAGCATCTGATACAAAGTCCAGAGTTTCCTCAAGTTTTGCTCTTGCTCGTGGGCCTGACAACCCACTGGCTACTTAGATAAAGCATTGTTTTGGCGAGTGGTTCTCAAGTTTTATTCAGGAAGTTAAAGCTTTTCTCTTCACGCCCCAGGAACCAGGAGAGGCAGCACCCATGAGGCCAGGTATCAGCCGTTGAGGTTGTTCGTGTTACTGCCCGTGGGGCTCGCCCAAGGCCCACACCTGATCCTAAGGCTAATCCTGGGTGCTTATCCTGCAGTTTGCTCTGAGCTCTTCCAGGAGGAACCACGCTCACCTCTGCTCTCTTAGGTGTGTCTCCCCTGGTTTTTATTTTTCCCTCAGCTTGTTTGTCACTTCCTTGGGGTGTAGATTTTCTATGTCCTGTTTTCCAACCTGGTTATGGTTTCCTGTTTCCTTTTATGTCTCCTTTTTGCCTTTCGTCAGGACCAAGAGAGATGCCAAAGGTAAGCGGACATGTTGGTTGTTTCCTTTGGTTCACAGTTTGTATGGTAGCATCTCGAGTTCAGTTCAGTTCAGTTGCTCAGTCATGTCCGACTCTTTGTGACCCCATGAATTGCAGCACGCCAGGCCTCCCTGTCCATCACCAACACTCAGAGTTCACTCAAACTCACGTCCGTCAAGTTGGTGATGCCATCCAGCCATCTCATCCTCTGTTGTCCCCTTCTCCTCCTGCCCCCAATCCCTCCCAGCATCAGAGTATTTTCCAATGAGTCAACTCTTTGCATGAGGTGCCCAAAGTACTGGAGCTTCAGCTTTAGCATCATTCCCTCCAAAGAAATCCCAGGGCTGATCTCCTTCAGAATGGACTGGTTGAATCTCCTTGCAGTCCATGGGATTCTCAAGAGTCTTCTCCAACAACACAGTTCAAACGCATCAATTCTTTGGCGCTCAGCCTTCTTCACATTCCAACTCTCACATCCATACATGACCACTGGAAAAACCATAGGCTTGACTAGACAGACCTTTGTTGGCCAAGTAATGTCTCTGGTTTTGAATATGCTATCTAGTTTGGTCATAACTTTCCTTCCAAGGAGTAAGCATCTTTTAATTTCATGGCTGCAGTCACCATCTGCAGTGATTTGGAGCCTCAAAAAATAAAGTCTGACACTGTTTCCACTGTTTCCCCATCTATTTCCCATGAAGTGATGGGACCAGATGCCATGATCTTCGTTTTCTGAATGTTGAGCTTTAAGCCAACCTTTCACTCTCCTCTTTTACTTTCATCAAGAGGCTTTTTAGTTCTTCACTTTCTGCCATAAGGGCGGTGTCATCTGCATATCTGAGGTTATTGATATTTCTTGAGGGGAAACTCCAAACCACCACAAGAGAAAAATCTTACTTAGTCATGCTGACATAGTTTTGCAAAGTGCTGACATAGTGTTTTAGATTTTAGGGAAATATTTGCTATTAGAACCTTGAGAAATATGGAAACATGATGAGGAAACCCCAACTTGAAATAGTTCAGTTGCTTGGCCTCAGCTAGAAACTAGACTAGTTGGGAGTTGGCCCAAGGTCTCATGACACCAAAGGCAAAAATTTATAATAAATGGAGTAAAAGCATTACAGTGTATTGGGTGAACTGAACATATATTTTTGAAATGCACTAAAAATCTAAGCTGTTATAATTGGAAGATGCATTTGTGTTTACATCCAGAATTTTGTTTGTGTTTTCACATAATTGTGTTAAAAATTCAGAAATAGCAGATGTAAAACTGCTGAATCATTGACACAGTAATTAGTAAACATTTGTTGTCCACATACACGAAGCTGGTGAACTGGGAGCCCTCAAGGTAAGCATGAACTGAGTCTCCGAGGTATGTTGTAAAGCAGTTTATGCAGTAGGGAGGCAGCGCTGTGTACTTCTCGCAGTGGTTGGTTATAATATTATTAGTGTTTTCTTGACTGTAAGGACTTGGCTAGCTTCTATCAACTTGCGGGAACAACCTGAGGGTGTTGTTTTTTTTTTTTTCTGATTTTCAGAGGTATTAACAAGAAGTGACCCAGATTGTCTCACTTATCTTGCAAAATAAGCTAAATTAAGTTTTGCTTGTATGAGTAAAGTGTTTTGTTTTTTTTTTCCTGCTCAAGAAGTTTCCAAGTCTGGTCTCCATTTGTGTTTGATTTTTAACAATTGTAATTATGGTGGCTTCCCATTTAAAAAACTACTTAGGTTTTATTTTCACTGAAAAAAAATCAATATTAAAAGTATTGCCACTACACAAAATCTTTATGCATTTTGCTGTCAATATTTCCTGAGGACAAATTCACCAAAATGGAAATTTAAATTCAGAAATTAGGAGGTCTAAACACTTTGTTTCCTATTATGTATTGACAAATCAGTTTTCAAATGTTTTGTCCCAGTTATTCACAGTCTCATAGCAAATCCTGTTTCCTTAAACCCTTCTTGTCATTATTTACCTTTAGAAACAAGGCTTCATGAGCTGGCTTTCATTGTTGGTCCATCTTAAACACACTGTGGGATATACCAGTGCATGGTTTATAATACTTACTCATCATGTAAAGAGAAAATAAAGCACTTTTAGTTCTTAATGGCATGGTTTTGAAAATACATGATTTTTTTCCTCTAGGTGAATGAAATGGATGCAAAAGGGCTTAAACCTGTTAAGAGCAGTTAAAAAACTTATTAGAAGAGGAGAAAATAAGAGTAAATGATACTTTTAAAGAACTAAGAGATACTATTCAGTCCCAAGTGATAGAACTAGGAATCACATAGATTGAAATTTTAGCGATATGAGGCCAACATGAGGAAGAACTTTGTCATGAATCAGACCAAAGATAAAATGTGCAGTGAGAACTAACATTTTTGGCCACTGTATTGAAAATTCTATGGCTTTTCCAGTGAAGGGTTGAATTTGGTATAAGCTGAATATGTTTATAACTGTGTAAACAATTCCCAAGGCAGGTTCTTGGACTCTTTAATCAATAGAGTCGGTAAGAGGACAGAGGAGAGATTCAGGTGAGGCTTTACTGGGGCTCAGCTGTAGCACAGAGTGCAAGAACAAGCAACAGATGTCCTTGTTATTCCCTGAGTAGGTGGGCTGATTCCCTAAATGGGGTGAGGGTCGGGTAGATTGGTGAGTTGGGCTGCAAGGGGACTTGGTGGCCTGCCCACCGCCTTGCTGGTACTGGGTGCAGGGATCATGCATGGGACCCTGCTTCTGCTGCTGGCATTTCAGAAGTAGCCGCTGGCTGGGTTTTGGCCTTTTTGTATATTATTGTTCAAAATTTGCCCCAACTGTGCATGACTGCAGTATTTCTAGTCCTTAGAGGTTTTGTGTCTTGTTGTTGCTTGTGTAGACATTTGTACAGGTGCAAGCACTTCTGTAAGGGCCTCAACCTGTCTCAGTATCTCTTAGCATGTTCAACATAACTCAGGTTCACCCAGATTGGAATCTCATATCTGTATACAACATAAATGAGAACTAGGTGAATAGAGGTGATAAATACAGTGTTTAGCAAAATTATATTTCAATTTATCAATTGGATTTGTTTCTGAATCCAAAAAGGAAGACCTTTCCTTTTTAAGTAATACAGTGAAAGGAATCTAAGAGACTACCACTCACTTTGGATTTTCTATAACCAGAAAAAGGAAAAGTAGTGTTTGGGAAGAGATTAATTCTATTTCTTAGTGTTAATTTGTCCTAAAGACAGATATTTTCACATAATTGGTTAATTGCCTCCAATGTAATTTGATTAAAGTGAAATGCACATTATCTTTTGGAGACATACAAATAATGGACATCTTATTCAGCCAAAAGTTTAAGAGTGTTCTAAAATGTATATTGTCTCCACAAAAAATCATATATTTGCTTTGTTGTAATGTATCAAGTCTGTTTTGTGACTGATGAAAAAGTAGTAGTTACTAGTTCACTCACCTCATTTATTTTGATGGTAGAATATTTGATTTGCTATTCACATGGAAAATAAAGTAGGAAACCAGTAAAATGTGCTTATGGTTTAAAATCCTAGGTAGGAAAGGAGAAAGTGGGATTGATGTTTCTTTAGTAGGCAGGCCAGAGGCAAGAGAACTCCATATTACTAATATCTGTTCTCAAGTTTACTGTCCTTGGAAAAACTGACTTTGAAAAATGACTCTCTGGGGCTTGGAGTGTGTCCTGTGCTGGACAGATGTGGCTGAAAAGGCACTGGTGGGAGGTTCATGGTACTCACAGGAAGAGAGCAGACTCCATCCTAGTGGCCTGGAAATCACATAAATCAAAGTGATGGATATATTTTTATTATGAATCTCTTTAGAGTAAATAACTGCTTCCATTTCCCCATCATCCGTTAGACGTATAAACCAAAAAGTCCTAAACTAGTGGAATAGAGCACAGAGGAAGCAACCCACCTAATTACATCATCATCGCAAACTTGGGGTCTCCAGTAGATTCCTAAGGCAGTGGTGGAACCAGGATGGTATAGATAGATTTTTTTATGACGGTATTTTGGTGTTAGAAAGACTCTTGAGAGTCCCTTGGACTGCAAGGAGATCCAACCAGTCCATTCTGAAGGAGATCAGCCCTGGGATTTCTTTGGAGGGAATGATGCTAAAGCTGAAACTCCAGTACTTTGGCCACGTCGTGTGTAGAGCTGACTCATTGGAAAAGACTTTGATGCTGGGAGAGACTGGGGGCAGGAGGAGAAGGGGACGACAGCAGATGGGATGGCTGGATGGCTTCATGGACTTGATGGACGTGAGTTTGAGTGAACTCCTGGAGTTGGTGATGAACAGGGAAGCTTGGTGTGCTATTCATGGGGTCGCAAAGCGTCAGACATGACTGAGCAACTGAACTGAATGACAATTTCCTCAAATCTTTCCCCAAGTGTGTGGTGGACTCCACATGACTTGCTGCCAACAGCAGAACGGTAGCATTTTATGGTTGTCAATTCTGTCCTTAGTACAATCATAATTTAATTTTCATTTCCCTAGGAGCTTTTTTTTTTTTTTTTTTAAAGATTTTTACCTGCTTGTCTGGTGATTTTTATGTATTGAAAATTGTTGAAAGCCTCCAAATTCTCAATCTTGAACCAGCTGGAGTCAAACAAGAAGAGGAAACAAGGTGAATGACATAGTCCTCCGCCCTCCCCCCAATTCAGCTCTGGCCTCGCAGATGAGTGGGATTCTCTGGGACTTTAAAGGGGATGGGATCATTATACAGTGAAAGTAGCCCCCAGTCAGTTTTCAAATGGGAGTTTGAAAAAGGCACAAAACAAGGGAGTCTTCTTTGACTCCCAAAGGCTTCATTTTCTAGTTTCATAGCCCAGATATGTTCTCTGCATTCTGATCAGAATATTTCTTGTAAGTGGAATGAATATCTGTGTGTCTAAGGTGAGGACACTGTCAGGCATTAGATATTGGTCAAAGGAATAGACTCATGGCCAGTCAGGCCCTTTATGTCAGAAACTGATAGCATCAGGGCAATGTTGTGCAACACTGAGATGCACAGAGGCAGTTGATTCTGTGATCTGCTGTATTTGCAAAGCATCTTAGAATGACCTTGGGACTCTCTTGACTAGCTGAGTAGGATTTCCTTGCTCCACTTGTTTCTCTCCTTCATAAAATCCTTCTGTAGCTTTGTCATACCAAATAATATTTGAATGTTTGGTTTAGGCCAGTGATTCTCAGGAGTTAGCCTGCTTGGAGTTACTTGGAGGGCTTTTAAAAAAGTTGATCCTTAAGCGTGGTTTTGAACTGCCTGGATCTATTTGTTTCCATAGTGAATGCTACATAGTAATACAAGATCCCTGGTTGGGTGATACAAGATCCCTGGATGAGGGCCTGTGGATGTTGAGGACCAGAGGATACAGAGGAATTCGGTGATGGAGAGATTTCTTGAGTGTTAAGTGAGTTGACATATAAAGAATTGTGGTTGACATGTGGCAATTATGTCAGCAATTCATAAGTGTATGATCCCAGTATCACCAGTATGTTCACAAGAGCAGCGACTTACATCTAAATAATACTTGATTATTATTGGAGATTCAAGAGGCTTGCGGAGAAGGAAATGGCAACCCAATCCAGTGTTCTTGCCTGGAGAATCCCAGGGACGGGGGAGCCTGGTGGGCTGCTGTCTATGGGGTTGCACAGAGTCAGACACAACTGAAGCGACTTAGCAGCAGCAGCAGCAGCAAGAGGCTTGAGAATGGCCTCAATAACTTAAATTGAACCATGAGGACATTTTCCCTTGAAAGATTATCTTAGCAAGAATGATATCCACATGGTAATGCTTTTCTTATTGAGTATGGAGTCTTTGCATTTTAAAAGAGCCTTTATTTTTAGAACAGTCTTATGTTCACAGAAGAATGGATCAGAATTCTCATTTGTCCCTCCTTCACAGGGGCACAGTTTCCCCTTTTATTTATATTTTGCATTGTGGTATATTATAATTGAGCCAGTGTTAATACATTATTACCTAAAGTCTGTAGTTTACATTGGATTCACTCTTCACATAGTTCTATGGGTTTTGACAGATTCATGGCACATATCCAACGTTACAGTTTCATATAGAATAGTTTCACCACCTGAAAATGACCTCTGTTCCACCTCATCACTTCCCAGGAGACCAGGGCAGCTGCTACTCTTTCAACAGCCCTTCTAAGTTTGCCTTTTCCAGAATTTCATAGTTAGAATCATACAAGTTGTAGGCTTTACAGACTAGCTTCTTTGACCTGGCAGTGTACACTGAAGCTTCCTCCATCTTTTCATGGTTGATATAACTTGGTTCTTTTTATCACTGAATGCCATTCTACTATCTGGATGTACTATAGTTTGTTTATTGACTCGCCTATTCAAGGACATCTTGGTTGATACTAGTTTTTGACAATTATGGATAAAGCTGCTGTAAACATTCATGTCCAGGTTTTTGTGTGAACAAAAGTTAACTCACTTGGGTAAACGCCTGGGAGCGAGTGTTGGATCGGATGAGAAGCCTCTGTTCAGTTTTGTAAGAACCTGGCAAACTGTCTTCTGACATGGCTGCACCATTTTTCATTCTACCATCAGTGGATGAGTGTTCCTGTTGCTCCACCTTTAGGATTTAGTGCTGTTTGCTTTGGATTTTAGCCGTAATAGCAGATCCTTTTGTTTACATTAAAAGAAACTCCTTCCCATAAAACTCCCTCTTGATCCTTTGTTGGTTGTGTGATTGTGTGGTGGGAGGTTGATGTTGGCAGACAGTTTGTCCAGGGCTGACCCTTTCCTTTGTTTCCAGCCTGAAGCCAAACGTGAGAGAAACTTGCCAATCGAATTGCATAAAGTGAGCTGTGTAGCATCACTGATGTGGGCTGCATGGAGAACTCCCTAATGCATCTTGGGAATAGGGGGGCGGTGCACGCATGGAGCTGATCTTTGACCTCATCTCCCTTAGACGGTGCAGGGTTTCATAACATCAGTCGTCCTAACACAGCAGAGGAGGATTATGAGGGCTGGGGACCAGGAGCCGGGGGTAACGTGCCTGATGTTCTACTAGTTAATCCGGTGACCTTCAAGCACATCACATAACCTGTAGATCCACAGAGACGTGTACTATGGAATTTGTAAGATCCTCCTAAGCTCCAAAACTCTGATTCTAAAATCAGTCTCTGATCTTACATTTAGATCTTTAATCCATTTTGAGTTTATTTTTGTGTGCGGTGTTAGAAAGTGATCTAGTTTCATTCTTTTACAAGTGGTTGACCAGTTTTCCCAGCACCACTTGTTAAAGAGATTGTCTTTACTCCATTGTATATTCTTGCCTCCTTTGTCAAAGATAAGGTGTCCATATGTGTGTGGATTTATCTCTGGGCTTTCTATTTTGTTCCATTGATCTATATGTCTGTCTTTGTGCCTGTACCATACTGTCTTGATGACTGTGGCTTTGTAGTAGAGCCTGAAGTCAGGCAAGTTGATTCCTCCAGTTCCATTCTTCTTTCTCAAGATTGCTTTGGCTATTCGAGGTTTTTTGTATTTCCATACAAATCTTGAAATTATTTGTTCTAGTTCTGTGAAAAATGTGGCTGGTAGCTTGATAGGGATTGCATTGAATTTGTAAATTGCTTTGGGTAGTATACTCATTTTCACTATATTGATTCTTCCAATCCATGAACATGGTATATTTCTCCATCTATTAGTGTCCTCTTTGATTTCTTTCATCAGTGTTTTATAGTTTTCCATATATAGGTCTTTAGTTTCTTTAGGAAGATATATTCCTAAGTATTTTATTCTTTTCGTTGCAAACTATAAAACTCCTAGAGGAGAACATAGGCAAAACACTCTCAGACATAAATCACAGCAGGATCCTCTATGATCCACCTCCCAGAATTCTGGAAATAAAAGCAAAAATAAACAAATGGGATCTAATTAAAATTAAAAGCTTCTGCACAACAAAGGAAAATATAAGCAAGGTGAAAAGACAGCCTTCGGAATGGGAGAAAATAATAGCAAATGAAGCAACTGACAAACAACTAATCTCAAAAATATACAAGCAACTTCTGCAGCTCAACTCCAGAAAAATAAACGACCCAATCAAAAAATGGGCCAAAGAGCTAAATAGACATTTCTCCAAAGAAGACATACAGATGGCTAACAAACACATGAAAAGATGCTCAACATCACTCATTATTAGAGAAATGCAAATCAAAACCACAATGAGGTACCACTTCACACCAGTCAGAATGGCTGCGATCCAAAACTCTGCAAGCAATAAATGCTGGAGAGGGTGTGGAGAAAAGGGAACCCTCCTACACTGTTGGTGGGAATGCAAACTAGTACAGCCACTATGGAGAACAGTGTGGAGATTCCTTAAAAAATTGCAAATAGAACTACCTTATGACCCAGCAATCCCACTGCTGGGCATACACACCGAGGAAACCAGAATTGAAAGAGACACATGTACCCCAATGTTCATCGCAGCACTGTTTATAATAGCCAGGACATGGAAACAACCTAGATGTCCATCAGCAGATGAATGGATAAGAAAGCTGTGGTACATATACACAATGGAGTATTACTCAGCCGTTAAAAAGAATTCATTTGAATCAGTTCTGTTGAGATGGATGAAACTGGAGCCGATTATACAGAGTGAAGTAAGCCAGAAAGAAAAACACCAATACAGTATACTAACACATATATATGGAATTTAGGAAGATGGCAATGACGACCCTGTATGCAAGACAGGGAAAGAGACACAGATGTGTATAACGGACTTTTGGACTCAGAGGGAGAGGGAGAGGGTGGGATGATTTGGGAGAATGCCATTCTAACATGTATACTATCATGTGAATTGAATCGCCAGTCTATGTCTGACGCAGGATGCAGCATGCTTGGGGCTGGTGCATGGGGATGACCCAGAAAGATGTTATGGGGAGGGAGGTGGGAGGGGGGTTCATGTTTGAGAATGCATGTAAGAATTAAAGATTTTAAAATTTAAAAAATAAAAAAATAAAAAAAAATAATAATTAAAAAAAAAAAAATCAGTCTCGGCACAAGTCAATCAACGCAGAACAAAGGGAAGAGGCCTTCAGCCCTCACTCGGAGGCGGACATGAGTTCATCAAGCAGAAAACTCTCTTGAGCGAGTTGTCAGTCTTGGAAGCGGCTGAGACTTGTGACAGGGAGGCCTAAGGTAAATTTCTTCGGGGGAGATGCTGGAAATTTCACAAAGGGGATCCTGTGTGTTGTCGACCTGAGTGCGGGGATCACAGGGAGTCAGCGTCCCTGGCTGGTTGGGGTTTGGTTGCTGGCTTGCAGCAGCCAGGGCAGGAGGGAATTTGGAAACGGAGTGGAACACGCCCGTTTTGAGTGCTCTGATGTACAGCGACGCTCTGTCATGCTGAGAGCTTTATTATTTTTCACTTACAGGTGAAGTTAGAGGGATTGTGTGACAAGCAAATTAAAAACTGAGTGCGGTGCAGAGGGACACTGGAGAGAGCCGGGAGTGACAGAGAAAAGCCGTTGTCACAGCGCGAGGTTCTGCGGCGCGGCGCCCAGGGCTCACAGCGCTTTTTACGGGCGATGAAATCGCTTCTCTCCCTTTGAGACTGAACAGCAGGCGAGATATTGCTGGGAACTAAAGGGACATTTAATTTTAAGAAAATGAAAGGCATCGCTCACGCTCTTCTGTCCTGCTTGTATCTTTGTCTCTAGTTAACATTTCGCATGGAGCTAATTGGTTTTTCGGGAAAGTCGCTGGGGCGCAGGAAGCCAAAGGGCTTGGGATGAACGCTGCCAACCCCCGGGTCAGGGAGTCATCCTGAACCGCCACCGCTGGTTTTAATAACCTTTGTGGCCTCAGAGGAGCGGGTCTCGCTCATTCTTCGGGCTGTCTCCATCCTTCTGAAGCAGCCCCCTGAGCATCTCTGCGTCTCCTCAGGGCGTCGTCATCCCCCCAACCTGTGCCAGGATCACCCGGGTGAGGCCTCTTCACAGGAGAAGGAGCCACGATGCGATCCACGTGCCCCGCTGGCGTCTGAGCGCAGGGGCCTCATGACACTGCCCCAGGTGCTTCTCCAAGGAGAGGGGGGACCGGAGCCTCCAAGGGGGGGACTGGAGCCCTGAGACCTCGGCCCCGAGGGACATGGGGGGACCGGGGCCCTAAGACATAGGCCCCAAGGGATGCGGGGACCCCGAGGGACATGGGGAGACCGGAGCCCCAAGACCTCGGCCCCGAGGAGGGATGAAAGGTTCGGATACGACAGATAGGAAGGTCACAGGAAGGTCCTGGTGGTCCACCCAGATGGGGAGCGTGCTCACACAGGTGCCCCAGCACTGAGTGGGGGCTTGACCAGCTGCAACAGGTGACCTCTGTGGCCCCCTTCGTGGGGGTGCAGCTGTCACAGCCAAAAAAAAGTTCAGAGCAAGGCTGGGGGTGGGGTAGGGGGTGGGGACCGGGAAGTGGCTCTGGTCACTTCTGGTCACTCCCAGGACAGCCCCACTATCCTTCCTGGTGACAGAGTCTGGTTTCTGCCGCTCCGTGCACTCCTCTGGGAAGGACAAAGCAGACACTTGGCAGGAAGGACACTGACCGTGAGAGGGTCTGAACCGAAGTGATGATGGCTCCCCTCCTGCTTGAGATAGGTCGTCCCAGGGAGCTTTGTTCTGGACGGAGGACCACATGGACCTGGGGAAGACAGGGAGGCACTGTCCTCACTGGGGTCAGGGGATGGTGTGGGGGGAGGGATTACCCAGCCCTTCCATGGTTAACGTAGAAAATGCAGGGAGGCTGTCTCTGGTCTCCCCTCTCCTGGTTCTTACCATGCAAGACTGCATTTCTCAGTGAGATTCTGACCCTCCTCTCTGTCCTATCAGGGAGACTGGGGAGGAGGGAGCCGTGACTCCTCACTTTATCTTTGTTGTGGGCATGTCCTCTGTGCTGATCTCTTATTTTTTACTTTTTCTGATTCCACAGACAGACAGGAATGGGTTGATTCTTGTCAAGCCCACTTCCAAGGTGTTTCTTATATTAGACACTTCTCTTTTTAGTCAAGTTTTGATTTAGAAGTTTGTAAACATGCTCACTTTTTCTGTAGCAAGATATTTAGATGTTTTCTGTACATTGTCTGGAGAAGGCAATGGCACCCCACTCCAGCACTCTAGCCTGGAAAATCCTATGGACGGAGGAGCCTGGTAGGCTGCAGTCCATGGGGTCACAAAGAATCGGACATGACTGAGTGACTTCACTTTCACTTTTCACTTTCATGCATTGGAGAAGGCAATGGCAACCCACTCCAGTGTTCTTGCCTGGAGAATCCCAGGGACAGCGGAGCCTGGTGGGCTGCCATCTATGGGGTCTCACAGAGTCAGACACGACTGAAGCGACTTAGCAGCAGCAGTACATTGTCAGTCATCCTTGGCTGATGAAAGCCTCTGGTAGAACGTGAGTGTTTCTAATTCACCTTCAAATGGTATGGCTCAATTTCCAAAATCCTCTTTCCCTTCTCCTTCAAAGCTCCCATTTCCTTAGCCATGTGAAGGAAAGTATTATTTTTAGCTAAAACAATAGCTAACAGGAAGGCCTGAGGGACTAGATATACTTTAATGTGTTTTCCTGCTCATCTTACAAGTTACCTGATTAGCTCAAAGGATTGCATCCCTAGCCGTCTAAACTGAATGTTTATCCTGGATTCTCTTCCTGGCTGTGACCTTCTTGGGCTGCTTGCATGGTTACATTTGCACTCACTTCTGTAGACTGGTGCAGCAGTCCAGAGTTGATGAGGAAGGAAGAGTGGGATACTGAGGTCAGCCTCACCGAAAAGCACCTGTGTCACTGTCCTGAGGCAGGGTCCCCTTTCTGGGATGTGAGCCTTCCTCTCTGTCACCTCCAGGCTGTCTTGTGGGGTGTGATAATTTTGATCTAACACAAGTGTATTATTACCTTGGGGATTGAAAAAGTAATTTGAGAGATTTTATAATCAGGGAAATCTTGATAGCTGTAGGGATTTCGCCTTCTAGAGTGACTTTATGAGAGTACCCAGGATGGTGATCAGACTGATCTCAGTTGTGGAATATATTCACTTGCCTTCATTGAAAATACAGCTAGTTTTTCTAAGGACAATAAAATGTGAACATTCTTCAGAATAGAAATTCCATTGGTTTCCATGTCATGCTCTTCAGTGTATTGCGATATTTGCTTGCATGAATAGCAAGGTGGTTATCTCTTTAATAAGAGATGTGAAGACTACTATCAGTATCTACCTATCTTGGGCCTGGAGTCAGAAAGACTTAATTTTTTTCTGACTGTTACTAGTGTGAATTTGAGAAAGTTTTTTTAAGCTCTGTTCTTTAGTTTCCTAATCCATAATTTTGAGATAATATTTTCAGAGTTGTTATGAGCAGTAAATAAACTGACATATACATTTGCAGTAGTTTGTGCAATGTAGTTCAGTTGCTCAGTCGTGTCCAGCTCTTTGCGACCCCATGAATTGCAGCATACCAACCCCTCCCTGTCCATCACCAACTCCTGGAGTTTGCTCAAACTCATGTCCGTCAAGTCAGTGATGCCATCCAGCCATTTTATACTCTGTCGTCCCCTTCTCCTCCTGCCCCCAATCCCTACCAGCATCAAAGTCTTTTCCAATGAGTCAACTCCTTGCATGAGGTGGCCAAAATACTGGAGTTTCAGCTTTAGCATCAGGTCCATCCAATGAACACCCAGGACTGATCTCCTTTAGGATGGACTGGTTGGATCTCCTTGCAGTCCAAGGGACTCTCAAGAATCTTCTCCAATACCACAGTTCAAAAGCATCAATTCTTCAGCACTCAGCTTTCTTTACAGTCCAACTCTCACATCTGTCCATGACCACTGGAAAAACCATAGCCTTGACTAGATGGACCTTTGTTGGCAAAGTAACATCTCTGCTTTTGAATATGCTGTCTAGGTTGGTCATAACTTTCCTTCCAAGGAGTAAGCATCTTTTAATTTCATGGCTTCAATCACCATCTGCAGTGATTTTGAAGCCCCCCAAAATAAAGTCTGACACTGTTTACAATGTTTCCCCATCTATTTGCCATGAGGTGATGGGACCAGATTCCATGATCTTCATTTTCTGAATGTTGAGCTTTAAGCCAACTTTTTCACTCTCCTCTTTCACTTTCATCAAGAGGCTTTTTAGTTCCTCTTCACTTTCTGCCATAAGGGTGGTGTCATCTGCATATCTGAGCTTATTGATATTTCTCCCGGCAATCTCGATTCCAGGTTGTGCTTCTTCCAGCCCAGTGTTTCTCATGATGTCCTCTGCATAGAAGTTAAATAAGCAGGGTGACAATATACAGCCTTGACGTACTCCTTTTCCTATTTGGAACCAGTCTGTTGTTCCATGTCCAGTTCTAACTGTTGCTTCCTGACCTGCATGTAGGTTTCTCAAGAGGCAGGTCAGGTGGTCTGGTATTCCCATCTCTTTCAGAATTTTCCACAGTTTATTGTGATCCACACAGTCAAAGGTTTTGGCATAGTCAATAAAGCAGAAATAGATGTTTTTCTGGAACTCTCTTGCTTTTTCCATGATCCAGCAGATGTTGGCAATTTGATCTCTGGTTCCTCTGCCTTTTCTAAAACCAGCTTGAACATCAGGAAGTTCATGGTTCACGTATTGCTGAAGCCTGGCTTGGAGAATATTGAGCATCACTTTACTAGCGTTTGAAATGAGTACATTGTGCAATAGTTTGAGCATTCTTTGGCATTGCCTTTCTTTGGGATTGGAATGAAAACTGACCTTTTCCAGGCCTGTGGCCACTGGTGAGTTTTCCAATTTTGCTGGCATATTGAGTGCAGCACTTTCACAGCATCATCTTTCAGGATTTGAAATAGCTCCACTGGAATTCCATCACCTCCACTAGCTTTGTTCATAGTGATGCTTTCTAAGGCCCACTTGACTTCACATTCCAGGATGTCTGGCTCTAGGTCAGTGATCACACCATTGTGATTATCTGGTCATGAAGCTCTTTTTTGTACAGTTCTTCTGTATATTCTTGCCAACTCTTCTTAATATCTTCTGCTTTTGTTAGGTCCATACCATTTCTGTCCTTTATCCAGCCCATCTTTGCAAGAAATGTTCCCTTGGTATCTCTAATTTTCTTGAAAAGATCTCTAGTCTTTCCCATTCTTTTGTTTTCCTCTATTTCTTTGTATTGATTGCTGAGGAAGGCTTTCTTATCTCTCCTTGCTATTCTTTGGAACTCTGCATTCAGATGCTTATATCTTTCCTTTTCTCCTTTGCTTTTTGCTTCTCTCCTTTCCACAGCTATTTGTAAGGCCTCCCCAGACAGCCATGTTGCTTTTTTGCATTTCTTTCCATGGGGATTGTCTTGATCCCTGTCTCCTGTACAGTGTCAAGAGCCTCTGTCCATAGTTCAACAGGCACTCTGTCTATCAGATCTATTCCCTCAAATCTATTTCTCACTTCTACTGTATAATCATAAGGAATTTGACTTAGGTCATCCCTGAATGATCTAGTGGTTTTCCCTACTTTCTTCAATTTAAGTCTGAATTTGGCATTAAGGAGCTCATGATCTGAGCCACAGTCAGCTCCCGGTCTTGTTTTTTTTTGTTGACTGTATACAGCTTCTCCATCTTTGGCCACAAAGAATGTAATCAGTCTGATTTCGGTGTTGACCATCTGGTGATGTCCATGTGTAGAGTCTTCTCTTCTGTTATAAGAATGTTAAAAATGTTTGCTATTTTTTTTATTAAATATTTGCTGTCAATTCCATAAGATTAGTTCAAATTTTGTTAATATATCTTTTAATAAGAAAGACCTTTTATATTGTATTATATCTTTTAATAAGAAAGTCTCTACTCTGTTCCATTGTATTCGATAAGGGGTATTTAGAACTCTGGCGAGAGGGGCGTGGTCACTGAAACTCTTGAAACCACTGATCTTAGATGTTGAAGAGCTGTGGGAAATGGGACTCAGCAAGGTAAGATCAAAACCATTGAGGAGGGGACCAGAGGGTTGAAGATTATGGGACAGCAACAAGTCACAAAAATTGAGCCCATTGGAGGTGTTTTGCATTAGGCTGATCTCCAAGGCTAATGCAGAGCTAGAAGCTGTATTTTTTCTTTAAGAAAATCTTCTCAGCTAGATTATATGTAATGTAAATAAAATCACAAAACACACCGATACCCATTTGGGGGACTGTTTTTCATCCCCATATTGCTAATAAAATAAATGTGGATATGAAATGTAAACTCCTTTAAGGTTATGAATAATTCCTTAATTGTTAAATGCAGACGAGGACATTTCCAGTTTCTTCCTTATTTAAGCCGTCTGCTGCAATTGACCTGGTTCACTGCACCATCCATCTTCAAATTCTACACCCCGGGTTTCTAGACATCATTTCTTGCCGATTCTCTTCTTGGCTCTTAGAATGTTCACTTTCCGACTCACCCTTTGAGTTAGCACTGGAGTAGATACTGCCTGAATGCACTGTAATGTCGCTCATTAGACGCGATGGAGACTGGGCTTTTCCTGCATGAACTTGCTGCCTCTCTGACAATATCAGAGAATTCTTACATCTGTCTTCACAAGGGAGATTGGTCTGTCATTTTCTTGGAGTGTCCTTGTCTGGCTTTGGTATCAGGGTAATTAATGGGGCTTCCCAGGTGGCACTTGTGGTAAAGAACCAATGCAGGAGACACGAGAGGCACGGATTCTATCCCTGGGTTGGGAAAATCCCCTGGAGAAGAAAATGGCACTCCACTCCAGAATTCTTGCCTGGAGAATTCCATGAACAGAGGAGCCTGGTGGGCTACAGTCCGTGGGGTCACAAAGAGTCATACACGAGATTAAGCAGCATCAGGGTAATGCTGGCCACATAAAATGAGTTTGGGTATGATACTCCTTTACAAACTGCGGGAGAGTTTGAGGATTGGCACTGATTTTCTTTTACATGTCTGGTGAAAGTGAAAGTTGGTCAGTCGTGTCTGACTCTTTGGGACCCCATGGACTGTAGTTCATGGAATTCTCCAGGCCAGAATACTGGAGTGGGTAGCCTTTCCCTTCTCCAGGGGATCTTCCCAACTCAGGGATCTAACCCATGTCTCTTGCATTGCAGGTGGATTCTTTACCAGCTGAGCCACAAGTTCAGTTCAGTTCAGTTACTCAGTTGTGTCTGACTCTTTGCAACCCCATGGACTGCAGCATACCAGGCCTCCCTGTCCATCACTAACTCCTGGAGTTTACCCAAACCCATGTCCATTGAGTCGGTGATGCCATCCAACCATCTCATCCTCTGTTGTCCCCTTCTCCTCCTGCCCTCAATCTTTCCTAGCATCAGGGTCTTTTCAAATGAGTCAGCTCTTGGCATCAGGTGGCCAAAGTATTGGAGTTTCAGCTTCAGCATCAGTCCTTCCAGTGAATATTCAGGACTGATCTCCTTTAGGATGAGCCACAAGGGAAGCCCTTAAATGTTTGGTAGGTTTCACTAAAGAAGCCATCTGGTCCTGGGCTTTGCTTTACTGGCAGGTTTTTGATGGCTAATTCAACCTTGTTATTGGACTCTGCAGATTTTCTGTTCATAAATTAGTCTTGGTAATCTGTGTGTTACTAGGAATTTTTATATGCATTTTTTGAATGTTATGTTTCTTTTGGTATGTTATCATACAGGAAACAACTGGATGGGGAGTTATGTGTACATTGTTTTTCATTCTACGATACTCCATTGTGTATAATCACTGCCTTTAAACTACTTGACTAGAACCTGATTCATCTTTAACTGGCTGCTACAACATATAACTTTAGAGGATTTCTCATATATCCATCTGGATGTGTACAGAATTCTCATTGCTGTATATAGCAGGTTGAACAAAAGGTACATTTGTGATTTTCCTGATAAATCTAGAAATAGAATGACTGGCTTGCAATTTCTTTGTAAAAGTAAGTAAATCTAGAGTTTTCCAGAATGTTCCTACTGCTCACAATGATACACACCTATATGGTGTATCTTGCAGTTTTCTAACTTTTATTAAGCTTATAGACAGTTTACAATACTTGACTCAGGAAAACTGTCATTTAAATTGTATGAGAAGATAGGCTTTCAAGCTGAAATTTTTACTTCCCATTTATCCATTTTGCCCCAAACAAAAACAGAAAATCGTAAGAATGCACACAGGAATAAAAGTAGTGAGACAAGGATACCACGGATTCTAAGGAAGCGTGTTGGCAATGAACATGGTTTGGCACCTAGACTTAAAAACCTTTATGTAGAATGTAATTGCTGAGGCTGTGTGGATTTGAAGTCTAAAGGATTTCTAGACCAGCCAAAGTATAGTAGAAAAAAAATCTGGAATAAAAATTCCAGTAAACTTCGGTGGTACTGAATAATAGCATGTTCCTTTTGGATTCACTGAGTATTATGGATACTGAAATTCTCAACATTTAATAAAAAAAACCTAGAATTTAGAACATGTTTTAATATGAGAACATTGGAAGAATGGAAATCTGGTTTTCCTCAGAATTTCTGTAAACTGACATGAACAAAAAACATGGTATTTCAAGAAAAAAATGGAAGAAAGAAAGCAAGATTAACATGACATCCAGTAAAGGCAAAAACTGAAAACAATAGCCCAAAGTTTCTGTTATCAAAACAGTTATGATTTTTAAAATGTCTCACTAGAACAAAAAGATAGTTAGATTTTATAAGTGAAAACAACAAAATTATTCCAAATACTGCTACTAAAACACACCCACAATGTGAAGGTGCACCCAGTCGTGTTCAGCTCTTCGTGACCCCACGGGCTGTAGCCCGTCAGGCTCTTCTGTCCTTGGAATTCTCCAGGCAAGAATACTGGAGTGGGTTGCCCTTTCCTCCTCCAGGGATCTTCCCGACCCAGGGGTTGAACCCATATCTATTGTGTTTCCTGCATTGCCAGGCAGATTCTTTACCACTGGTGCCACTTGGGGAAACGACCCCTCCCTGTGAAGCCCAGTTTCCCAGGGAGCCTTGAACAAAGGTCAGGAGGAGGTGGAGGGGAAGGGTCGGGAGGAAGACTTCGGGGTTATAGAGTCACAGTGGAGAAAGGCGTCTCCAGGTACCCCCACCCCTGCCTGCTTCCCATAACGGGGGCTCAGCAGACACATCCGAGGGGTCTTGGCCCACGGCCACCCCTGCATGGAGGTGCTCGGGCACAGAGCACAGGGCTGCCTGGAGGGTGGACGGCTGAGTCCTTGACTGAAACTTCCTCCAGAGTTGGCTGTGTGTTGTCTGTGCACCAGATCTGGTGGGGTGGGGTGAGGGGTGGGGGTGAGTTGGGCTAGTGGAGCCATTGTTATTGCAAAGGGCTGGGCCTAAAGGATTGATCACTCGTGGGGTTTGGGTCTGAAGCCAGGCTCCTAAATGAAACTATTGTGACATTTTAAAAAAAAGTCCAAGAGCAGTCTGACGTAGGGTGCAGCATGCTTGGGGCTGGTGCATGGGGATGACCCAGAGAGATGTTGTGGGGAGGGAGGTGGGAGGGGGGGTCATGTTTGGGAACGCATGTAAGAATTAAAGATTTTAAAATTAAAAAAATAAAATAAAATAAAATATTAAAAAAAAAGTCCAAGAGCAAAAAATAAAAATTATTCTGTCAGCTGGGAAGACACTTTCATACCTTGGAAAAAATTTGGTGTCAGAATATCACAATGGACATGACATTTTATTTTTAAATTTTAAAGGAGTCCAGTTTCAGAAATAGGAAAAGCATGATTATCTTTATAAATATGATAGTGTACTGTCATAGTTAGCAGGTGAATTGTTACCTTTCCTCTGTGCTACGTGGACAAAGGATTGGATAGTTCTTTCTTGATAACTTTCTGTAAATTCCAAAAGGGAAAAGAGGATGTTAGGATAAAGTATTAAGTTTAAACATGTAAGAATGTCCTCATTTTTTTTCGGAATCAATTGAAAATTTCTTCTCATTTAAACTATGGAGAGTGGTTATTTGGAGACAGATTGCATTGATACACAGATAAATTGTCACTGACTCAATACACAATTTAAAAACTAGCTCATTTGACTATGAGTTTCCAATCTTCCAAGATATTTATGCAATTAATTTGTGGGAATGTTGACTCCACTTCTAGTACAGTCCTGCATTTGGAGAGTTCCAGAAAAAGTTGCACAAATGAGCCACGGTATTACTGACCGCCAGCTGTAATTTTGAGCCAGACTGAGTAACATAAATGCGTTATTATCTCTTGTGATTTCCTTGCCAGATTGCTTAATGTCTGCCTATATGCCCTCACAAAAAGTAGACTTGCAGCATGACATGATGACTTGTGATAGCTTTTTTGAGGTATTTGGACGGTAACTGTCGCCACGTAAACAGTCTGATAAGTTGACTGCCTGCGGTGCTTACAGAGTTGGATGGATGTCAGTTTTCTGAGGTTTTCCCAAAATTAAACTAGGAAACAGTAGAGAAGCAGTGCTGTAACAGTGAAAAGGGCTGGGAAAGGGAAATCTACAAAGTGTTTTTTTGAATGTTTACACCATTACCTGAAAATTAAAAAACTAGTTGTATGTAATGATCATGATTTATTATTCCCCTCCCTGGCACTCCCCCACCACACTCTTAGATCTGTGATTCTTTGAGAGGGGCTTACAGGTTATCACATCAAAGAAGCAGAAAATTGTTTTAAAATCTCACAGAGCCTGTACAAAAATGATATAAAGTCTAAAGAAAGGCAAGCATTTATATTGTGAAGTTGTTAACACCCTCTTCTGCAAGGAGAGGGTGGTTAACTTTTTTCTTTCATGATTTTTTTTTTTTGCTGAGACAGTTAAAACCACTCACAGTAAATTGTCCTCCCTCTCAGCCCAACACCTGATTTCATGTCCTGCCCTGCTCAAGGTGTCTCCCAGGATGCTCTGGAGGAGATGCTGGGCTCAGCTAAAGCAACACACGCTTACTCTGACGCACACATCTGGCAGAGTTGTTTATCTGTCCTATGGCTTCTCAAATGAATGCAAAATACCCATTAGCTGGTCTAGTAAAATTACTTTCCTAACCATCAATGCTCAGGATAGCGTGATAACCAATTCAGCATTTTCTGAGTATCAAAGTTTTAAAAAGTGCTTTTAACTAATACTGTATCACTATAACAATGATTGATATAATGTTAATCTAATATTTACCACACTGGTCTTATAAGTAACTATTTTATGTATTTTATTGGAAATAACAACTTGAAAGTGAATTATACTAGACATTTCTTACAAAAGAAATGTCTGCACCTATGTCTTGAGTAATGAGCTATGTTAATCTACTTGGTCTTTTCTGTAGGTAAATAGTAATCTATATAATCACTATCTTTTCCATTGCTAATAATTTTTATTTACCTATTTATTTTGCTGTATTTGTTACTGCCAAGAACCAACTGAAGTCTAAGACAGCCTCCAAACAGAGAAATGATTCCTTTTCCTTCAATGTTTTGCTTTGGTCTAACCTGGTAGGCTGTGGTCCATGGGGTCTCAAAGAGTTGGACACGACTGAGCAACTTCACTTTCACTTTTCATTTTTATGCATTGGAGAAGGAAATGGCAACCCACTCCAGTGTTCTTGCCTGGAGAATCCCAAGGACGGGGGAGCCTGGTGGGCTGCTGTCTATGGGGTCGCAGAGTCGGACACGAAGGAAGCGACTTAGCAGCAGCAGCAGCAATCTGAAATCAGATTCAAAATTTCTACATTCGATTTATGATTCTACATACACTAAGAAGTTAAATATGTATGAGATCAGAAAGAAATCCCCTCTTGGCTAGTTTTCTTTATTAAATCCTATCACTTTTTAAATAGATAAAGGACCAATTCCTGGACTTTGATGCTCACTTCTCGTAGACTATCAGCTCCATGAGAGCAATATCCAGCTGGACCAGGCGTTTGTTAAAGACTTATTTCTATGCATATGAGAAGGCTGTGAGGAAGAAGGTGGGTTTGAACAGAGAGGCAATAGGAGATCGTGGAACAATATTTAGAATCTGCTTTGGAGCATAATTTAGAATGACATCTCCGTGACTTAGCAGTGGAGAGGAGAAGTGAGCACGGCATGTTGAGGCCTGAGATTTGAGACTTCAAGGGGGAGGGAGGCAGTTTACATGGGGAGGGAAAAGCGAATGTTTTGATAAATATTTTATGGGCCAGGCAGAGACCATGGGACACAGTGGACTCAGATCCTCGGGCCCTGCTGGGCTTCCCCGTCACACCAGCCCACACTGGCTGATGCTGTAGTGATGGCTCTGTTCCAGGAACTGGCACTTGAATTCTTTTAGGCAGTTAGTGAGACAGTCAGAGATGCTTCCTGAAGTTTTGGGGGGCCTTAGTTGTTTTCAGCTTGAAATAATCCACAAACCAAGAGAGACATTTAGGGGTGGGAAATGTCCCTCTGCATAATCAATTTACAATCAAATTTATTTAAAAAAAAGTTGTCAAGTTCTAAAAGTCAAAACCAAAAAAAAAAAGGAAAAAACCCTTCAACCCTGAAGGCTGACTTTGGCCTGTTACTGGCTCTGTGACCTGTGCTGGTCCAATTGCCCGCCTCCCTCCCACTGTGACCTCTGCCTGACCGCCCTTCCTGGGGTGTCCCTGTCTCACGTCTTCCTGCGCCGCATGCACCCTGCACAGCTTGGCCCCTTACCCAGGCTTGTCCGCAGGCAAATACCTTGTCGGATTCCAGTTTCTGGAAGGAGAAACTCGAAACCACTGGGGGCTTGAGGGAGAACACACACACACACACACACACACACACACACACACACACACAGGAGTCGCTCAGTCATGTCTGACTCTTTGCGACCCTATGGATTGTAGCCCACCAGGCTCCTCGGTCCATGGGATTTTCCAGGCATGAATACTGGAGTGGGTGGGGGAGAATTGATACATGCATATGTATGGCTGAGTCCCTTTGCTGTTCGCCTGAAGCTATCACAACCTTGTTAACTGACTATATCCCAATACAAAATAAGTTCCAAAAAAAAAAAACCAACAACAACAACAACATTGGATGAGGCCTGATATCTATGTTTGATGTTTTAACATTAAATGTTTTTCAAAAATTCTTTGAAGAGGTTATGATGGCTGAATTACTGTAATTATACATGATTGGCTGTCAGAAAGCAGAGCATGGAGGGGGTTATTTTATAACAACATCCCTAAACTATCTCTTACACTTAACAGATGATAGAACACTTATTTCTGAGGCCTTCTGAAAGCATTCCTTTCCCTATGAATAGATTGTAAGGCTGAACACAAGTAATCTTGAATTTCAAAAAAAAAAAAATGCACTCAAGACCTATTTTCATTTTCTACATTCCCATTATTGGTTTGTGACAACTAGGATACAAAATTAAATAGAATTCTTTAAATGATATCATCAGGAAAAAAATTGAAATTGTTGAACAAAAAGATGACTGCTTTAATAGATATATTTTTAAGCAAGGGAAGATAATAAAAGGGGCATATTTTGTACTTAAGCAGCATAAAACTTCTTCGCTGAAGGTTGACTTTGCCTCTTGATTTTTTTTTTTACTTGATATATTCCCCCCACCCTGTCCCATATTGAATAATACACTTTGCACACTTTAACATGAGCATGGCAACTTTAATGTGAGAATGGGTTAACTTAATTACAAATGTGCAGATATTGGGAATCATACTTGCTCAACTTGTATGCAGAAACCAAGAATGTATGTGTCTGTGAGTGGCAAACATGTTTTGATAATAAAGCAGAGTGAAGAATTTACCTCAGAAAAACTATTTCCTCATGTGTGCAAGGCAGGTGATAAGTATTTTAACCATGTTGTGTATTGAAATCCAAATACACAGAGAAAATACTGATCACCCTATACTTAAGTTAGATTTTTTAAAATGAAACTTTGGCACAACTTTCTATTGAGGTACAGGGCTGGTTCATACTTTAGAAAGCTGAGATATGGAAATCTGTACTTCCCTACCTGGGGATGAATCATTTTGCACCCTAGCCAAAAGCTGGAGGTCCAGAGCAACACCTCTTAATTGAATCCCCGAAACAGCTGAGGCCACGGACTATCACTACCGGAAACCAATACAGCACATCCTGAGATGCTGAGTGGTCCGTCGTTGGTGTAAAAGCAGTGAGACAATGAAGCGACATGGAGGGGCACAACTCTGACCTACTGGTTGTTCTTTTCTCGTTTCAGTTTTTTTTTTTGACTGAAAGTCCATTTTATTTACAAAAACTAAAAATGACAATCATATTTCTTTTTTAGATGAAATTCAGTCATGCATATGAGTTGTTACAAAGCAAAATATACAAAGAGCTGATATAATTTTGGTTACAACTTCCATTCACTTTTATTTTTTTTTATTTTTTTTATTTTTTTTTTGGGGGGGGTTATTTATTTATTTTTATTTTTATTTTTTTTTTAATTTTCAAATCTTTAATTCTTACATGCATTCCCAAACATGAACTCCCCTCCCACCTCCCTCCCCATAACATCTTTCTGGGTCATCCCCATGCACCAGCCCCAAGCATGCTGCATCCTGCGTCAGACATAGACTGGCGATTCAATTCACATGATAGTATACATGTTAGAATGGCATTCTCCCAAATCATCCCACCCTCTCCCTCTCCCTCTGAGTCCAAAAGTCCGTTATACACATCTGTGTCTCTTTCCCTGTCTTGCATACAGGGTCGTCATTGCCATCTTCCTAAATTCCATATATATGTGTTAGTATACTGTATTGGTGTTTTTCTTTCTGGCTTACTTCACTCTGTATAATCGGCTCCAGTTTCATCCATCTCAACAGAACTGATTCAAATGAATTCTTTTTAACGGCTGAGTAATACTCCATTGTGTATATGTACCACAGCTTTCTTATCCATTCATTTGCTGATGGACATCTAGGTTGTTTCCATGTCCTGGCTATTATAAACAGTGCTGCGATGAACATTGGGGTACATGTGTCTCTTTCAATTCTGGTTTCCTTGGTGTGTATGCCCAGCAGTGGGATTGCTGGGTCATAAGGTAGTTCTATTTGCAATTTTTTAAGGAATCTCCACACTGTTCTCCATAGTGGCTGTACTAGTTTGCATTCCCACCAACAGTGTAGGAGGGTTCCCTTTTCTCCACACCCTCTCCAGCATTTATTGCTTGCAGATTTTTGGATCGCAGCCATTCTGACTGGTGTGAAGTGGTACCTCATTGTGGTTTTGATTTGCATTTCTCTAATAATGAGTGATGTTGAGCATCTTTTCATGTGTTTGTTAGCCATCCGTATGTCTTCTTTGGAGAAATGTCTATTTAGTTCTTTGGCCCATTTTTTGATTGGGTCGTTTATTTTTCTGGAGTTGAGCTGCATAAGTTGCTTGTATATTTTTGAGATTAGTTGTTTGTCAGTTGCTTCATTTGCTATTATTTTCTCCCATTCCGAAGGCTGTCTTTTCACCTTGCTTATAGTTTCCTTTGTTGTGCAGAAGCTTTTAATTTTAATTAGATCCCATTTGTTTATTTTTGCTTTTATTTCCAGAATTCTGGGAGGTGGATCATAGAGGATCCTGCTGTGATTTATGTCTGAGAGTGTTTTGCCTATGTTCTCCTCTAGGAGTTTTATAGTTTCTGATCTTACATTTAGATCTTTAATCCATTTTGAGTTTATTTTTGTGTGCAGTGTTAGAAAGTGATCTAGTTTCATTCTTTTACAAGTGGTTGACCAGTTTTCCCAGCACCACTTGTTAAAGAGATTGTCTTTACTCCATTGTATATTCTTGCCTCCTTTGTCAAAGATAAGGTGTCCATATGTGTGTGGATTTATCTCTGGGCTTTCTATTTTGTTCCATTGATCTATATGTCTGTCTTTGTGCCAGTACCATACTGTCTTGATGACTGTGGCTTTGTAGTAGAGCCTGAAGTCAGGCAAGTTGATTCCTCCAGTTCCATTCTTCTTTCTCAAGATTGCTTTGGCTATTCGAGGTTTTTTGTATTTCCATACAAATCTTGAAATTATTTGTTCTAGTTCTGTGAAAAATGTGGCTGGTAGCTTGATAGGGATTGCATTGAATTTGTAAATTGCTTTGGGTAGTATACTCATTTTCACTATATTGATTCTTCCAATCCATGAACATGGTATATTTCTCCATCTATTAGTGTCCTCTTTGATTTCTTTCATCAGTGTTTTATAGTTTTCTATATATAGGTCTTTAGTTTCTTTAGGAAGATATATTCCTAAGTATTTTATTCTTTTCGTTGCAATGGTGAATGGAATTGTTTCCTTAATTTCTTTTTCTACTTTCTCATTATTAGTGTATAGGAATGCAAGGGATTTCTGTGTGTTGATTTTATATCCTGCAACTTTACTATATTCATTGATGAGCTCTAGTAATTTTCTGGTGGAGTCTTTAGGGTTTTCCATGTAGAGGATCATGTCATCTGCAAACAGTGATAGTTTTACTTCTTCTTTTCCAATTTGGATTCCTTTTATTTCTTTTTCTGCTCTGATTGCTGTGGCCAAAACTTCCAGAACTATGTTGAATAGTAGCGGTGAAAGTGGACACCCTTGTCTTGTTCCTGACTTTAGGGGAAATGCTTTCAATTTTTCACCGTTGAGGATAATGTTTGCTGTGGGTTTGTCATAGATAGCTTTTATTATGTTGAGGTATGTTCCTTCTATTCCTGCTTTCTGGAGAGTTTTTATCATAAATGGATGTTGAATTTTGTCAAAGGCCTTCTCTGCATCTATTGAGATAATCATATGGTTTTTATTTTTCAATTTGTTAATGTGGTGAATTACATTGATTGATTTGCGGATATTGAAGAATCCTTGCATCCCTGGGATAAAGCCCACTTGGTCATGGTGTATGATCTTTTTAATGTGTTGTTGGATTCTGATTGCTAGAATTTTGTTGAGGATTTTTGCATCTATGTTCATCAGAGATATTGGCCTATAGTTTTCTTTTTTTGTGACATCTTTGTCAGGTTTTGGTATTAGGGTGATGGTGGCCTCATAGAATGAGTCTGGAAGTTTACCTTCCTCTGCAATTTTCTGGAAGAGTTTGAGTAGGATAGGTGTTAGCTCTTCTCGAAATTTTTGGTAGAATTCAGCTGTGAAGCCATCTGGACCTGGGCTTTTGTTTGCTGGAAGATTTCTGATTACAGTATCAATTTCTGTGCTTGTGATGGGTCTGTTAAGATTTTCTATTTCTTCCTGGTTCAGTTTTGGAAAATTGTACTTTTCTAAGAATTTGTCCATTTCTTCCACGTTGTCCATTTTATTGGCATACAACTGCTGATAGTAGTCTCTTATGATCCTTTGTATTTCTGTGTTGTCTGTTGTGATCTCTCCATTTTCATTTCTGATTTTATTGATTTGATTTTTCGCTCTTTGCTTCTTGATGAGTCTGGCTAATGGTTTGTCAATTTTATTTATCCTTTCAAAGAACCAGCTTTTGGCTTTGTTGATTTTTGCTATGGTCTCTTTTGTTTCTTTTGCATTTATTTCTGCCCTAATTTTTACGATTTCTTTCCTTCTACTCACTCTGGGGTTCTCCAACTCTTCCTTTTCTAGTTGCTTTAGTTGTAGAGTTAGGTTATTTATTTGACTTTTTTCTTGTTTCTTGAGGTATGCCTGTATTGCTATGAACTTTCCTCTTAGCACTGCTTTTATAGTGTCCCACAGGTTTTGGGTTGTTGTGTTTTCATTTTCATTAGTTTCTATGCATATTTTGATTTCTTTTTTGATTTCTTCTGTGATTTGTTGGTTATTCAGAAGTGTGTTGTTCAACCTCCATATGTTGGAATTTTTAATAGTTTTTCTCCTGTAATTGAGGTCTAATCTTAATGCATTATGGTCAGAAAAGATGCTTGGAATGATTTAGATTTTCTTGAATTTATCAAGTTTAGATTTATGGCCCAGGATGTGATCTATCCTGGAGAAGGTTCCATGAGCACTTGAAAAAAAGGTGAAATTCGTTGTTTTGGGGTGAAATGTCCTATAGATATCAATTAGGTCTAACTGATCTAATGTATCATTTAAAGTTTGCGTTTCTTTATTAATTTTCTGTTTAGTTGATCTGTCCATAGGTGTGAGTGGGGTATTAAAGTCTCCCACTATTATTGTGTTATTGTTGATTTCCCCTTTCATACTTGTTAGCATTTGTCTTACATATTGTGGTGCTCCTATATTGGGTGCATATATATTTATAATTGTTATATCTTCTTCTTGGATTGTTCCTTTGATCATTATGTAGTGGCCTTCTTTGTCTCTTTTCACAGCCTTTGTTTTATAGTCTATTTTATCGGACATGAGTATTGCCACTCCTGCTTTCTTTTGGTCTCTATTTGCGTGGTATATCTTTTTCCAGCCCTTCACTTTCAGTCTGTATGTGTCCCTTGTTTTGAGGTGGGTCTCTTGTAAGCAGCATATAGAGGGGTCTTGTTTTTGTATCCATTCTGCCAGTCTTTGTCTTTTGGTTGGGGCGTTCAACCCATTTACGTTTAAGGTAATTATTGATAAGTATGATCCCGTTGCCATTTACTTTATTGTTTTGGGTTCGGGTTTATACACCCTTTTCGTGTTTCCTGTCTAGAGGATATCCTTTAGAATTTGTTGGAGAGCTGGTTTGGTGGTGCTGAATTCTCTCAGCTTTTGCTTGTCTGTAAAGCTTTTGATTTCTCCTTCGTATTTGAATGAGATCCTTGCTGGGTACAGTAATCTGGGCTGTAGGTTATTGTCTTTCATCACTTTAAGTATGCCTTGCCATTCCCTCCTGGCCTGAAGAGTTTCTATTGACAGATCAGCTGTTATCCTTATGGGAATCCCCTTGTGTGTTATTTGTTGTTTTTCCCTTGCTGCTTTTAATATTTGTTCTTTTGTTTGATCTTTGTTAATTTGATTAATATGTGTCTTGGGGTGTTTCGCCTTGGGTTTATCCTATTTGGGACTCTCTGTGTTTCTTGGACTTGGGTGATTATTTCCTTCCCCATTTTGGGGAAGTTTTCAACTATTATCTCCTCAAGGATTTTCTCATGATCTTTCTTTCTGTCTTCTTCTTCTGGGACTCCTATAATTCGAATGTTGGAGCGTTTCATATTGTCCTGGAGGTCTCTGAGATTGTCCTCGTTTCTTTTAATTCGTTTTTCTTGTTTCCTCTCTGATTCATTTATTTCTACCATTCTATCTTCTATTTCACTAATCCTATCTTCTGCCTCCGTTATTCTACTATTTGTTGCCTCCAGAGTGTTTCTGATCTCATTTATTGTGTTATTCATTATATTTTGACTCTTTTTTATTTCTTCTAGTTCCTTGTTAAACCTTTCTTGCATCTTCTCAATCCTTCAGTTCATGATGGCGGAGGAATAGGACGGGAAGATCACGTTCTCCCTCACAAATTCCTCAAAAGAACATTTCAACGCCGAGCAAACTCCACAAAACAACTTCTGTAGGCTGGCAGAGGACATCAGGCAACCAGAAAAGCAGACCATTGTCTTCAAAAACAGCATCCCCCCTCCCCACAGCGCGACTGAACTAGTGAGCCTAAAAACCAGCAAACAGAAGAAGTTAAACAGAGGGAACCACCTTGGAAGTGAGCCCACACGGCCCATAACATCAGAGAAGAGCCAGATATATTTTTAATTTTTTAATATTTTTAAAATCATTCTTTTTTTTTTTTTTTAGCTTTTTGCTTTTTTTTTTCATTTTTTTCCGAGCTTTTTTTTTAATTGTTAAGTCTTCTATTTCTCCTCTAATTTTTATTTCTATAACCTAGTATTACTATTTAAAAAAAAAAAGACTTTTTTTTTTTTAAGGCAAACACCATATATACTCTTTGGATGGTTGTTGGTGTTTTGTTTTGTTTTTTTTTGTTTGTTTATTTGTTTTTTAATAATTCTTTTTTTTTCTCTTCCTTTTTCCTTCTGCTTTTCTTTAATATTGTATCTTTGAATATCCAACCTCTACTCCAGATTTTTAATCTTTGCTCTTAGGTTTTTGTTGTCAATTTTGTACATTTAAAAACCCAAACTTCACTACCCAAGTTTACCTGAGAGCGAGATTACTGGCTTGACCACTCTCTCCTCCTCTGGCCTCTCCTTTTTCTCCACCAGGTGGCCTCTGTCTCTTTTCTCCCCCATCTCTTCTCTATCCAACTCTGTGAATCTCTGTGTGTTCCAGACGGTAGAGAACACCTAAGGAACTGGTTACTGGCAGGATTTGTCTCTCTCCTACTCATTCCTCTCTCTTATTCTCCTGGTCACCTCTGTCTACTTCCTCCCTCTCCTCTTCCCCGTATAACTCTGTAAATACCTCTGAGCGGTCCAGACTATAGAGCGCACATAAGGAAGTGACTACTGGCTAGCTTGCTCTCTCCTCTCTTGATCTCACCGCATCTCATTCCAGTTACCTCTAACTACCCCCTCCATCTTCTCTTCTCCTTGTAACTCAGTGAACCTCTCTGAGTGTCCCTCAATGTGGAGAAACTTTTCATCTTTAACCTAGATGTTTTATCATCAGTGCTGTATAGATGGAGAAGTCTAGAGGCTACTGTAAAAATAAAACTGAAAACCAGAAGCAGGAAGCTTAAACCCAAAGCCTGAAAACATTAGAGAACTCTTGAATTCAGGGAACATTAAGCAATAGGAGCTCATCAAATGCCTTCATACCTACACTGAAACCAAGCTCCACCCAAGGGCCAACAAGTTCCAAAACAAGACATACCACCCAAATTCTCCAGCAACACAGGAACACTCCCCTGAGCCTCAATATACAGGCAGCTCAAAATTATCCCAAAACCTTTGATGTCTCATAACCCATTACCGGTCACTCCACTGCACTCCAGAGAGAAGAAACCCAGCTCCACCCACCAAAACTCCAACACAAGCCTCCCTAACCAGGAAACCTTGACAAGCCACTGATAGAACCCCACACAAAGTGAGGAAGCTCCATAATAAAGAGAACTCCACAAATTATCAGAATATAAAAAGGCCACCCCAAACGCAGCAATATAACCAAGATGAAGAGACAGAGGAATACTCAGCAGGTAAAGGAACAGGAGAGTTGCTCACCAAACCAAACAAAAGAGGAAGAAGTAGGGAATCTACCGGAGAAGGAATTCCGAATATTGATAGTGAAAATGATCCAAAATCTTGAAATCAAAATGGAAACACAGATAAATAGCCTAGAGACAAGGATTGAGAAGATGCAAGAAAGGTTTAACAAGGACCTCGTTTCAGTTTTGAATTGACTACTCCATTCATTTTTTAAGTCTTTAAATCTACAACCATTTTAAAAATACAGAAATATTGAATAGATAGTACTGAGTTCCCATATACCCCACACGCAGTATTCCCTACTAACATCATTAGTATAATATTAACACTTTTGTTGCAATGGGTGGATTGGTAGTAACCTCCATACTTCATTCAGATTCTTTACGTTTATCTCATGTTTTTTCTATGATCCCTTCCAGGGTGTCACATCACAGGTAGTTGTCACCTCCTTAGATTTCTCTTGGCTGTGATTGTCTCTTAAGACTTTCCTCGTTTAATGACATAGGCAGTTTCTAGGAGTATTAGGTATATCGAAGGATGCCCTTTATTGGGAGGTGTATGATTTTGGGGCATGTGAGTTTCGGGAAAGAAGACTACAGAGGCAAAGGACCATTTTTGATACTGAGGATCAAGAGTACCATCCACATGGTTACCACTGATGCTTGCCTTGATCTCCTGGCTAAGGTAGTGTTGCCCAGGTTCTCCATTCTGAAGTTACCCACCTTACTTATATCTCAGCTCCTTCGATGAAGTTGTTCATACATTTGTAATTATTCTGGTTCAGTCGCTAAGTAGTGTCTAATTCTTTGTGGCCCTCACGGACTATAGTATGCCAGGCTCCTCTATCTCTGGGAGTTTGCTCAAAGACATCCATTGGGTCGCTGATACTACTCAACCATCTCATCCTCTGCCACCCCCTTCTCCTTTTGCCTTCAGTCTTTCCCAGCATCAGGGTCTTTTGTAATGAGTCAGCTCTTTGCTTCTCCAAGACTGTTGGAGCTTCAGCAATATGAATTCATATTCAACCCCAATGATATTCAGGGTTGATTTCCTGTAGATTCTCTTGTCAGTCTGCATCTCTTCCTGACATCACTCCAGCTCCTCAGTGATTTATTTAAAACTTGCCTACAGTAAGAACTGGGCTTCCCTGGTGGTGCAGAGGTTAAAGCGTCTGCCTGCAATGTGGGAGACCTGGGTTCGATCCCTGGGTCGGGAAGATCCCCTGGAGAAGGAAATGGCAACCCACTCCAGTATTCTTGCCTGGAGAATCCCATGGAGGGAGGAGCTTGGTGGGCTACAGTCCATGGATCACAAAGAGTCGGACATGACTGAGCAACTTCACTTTCACTTTCACAGTAAGAACCACTCCTTGTGCTATAAAGTTCTATGGTTTTAACAAGTGGGTAATATTGAATCGCCATCATTACATTATCAGACAGAATAATTTCCCTCCCCTAAAATTCTCTCATGTTTTAACTATTCATTCTTCATTTTCCTTCCCAAATTCCTGGGAATCACTGATCTTTTTATTGTCTGTTTTGCCATTTCCAAAATGTAATGTAGCTGGATTCCTATAGTATATAATCTCTTTAAATTGGATCTGTCACTTAAATGTGTGTTTAAAGTTGATGCTTGCCTTTATGGCTTGATAACACGTTTATTTTTATTGCTGAATAATACTCCATTGTATGGGTATACCAAAGTTTATCCATTCATTTATTTAAGAATATCTTGGTTGCTTCCAACTTTTGGCCTGTAGGGTAGTTTCTTATAGATATAAATTTTTTAAAAAATGGTTAAATACTTGGGCACACAGTTGTTGGATCTTATGGTAAGACTGTCTTTAGTTTTATAAGAAACTGTTAAACTGAAGTGGAAAAGAACTATAGAATAATTCAAATTCTACTTTTCCAGTGCTTTAGTTTTATCAGAAAATAATTTATTCATTGGCCTCCACATTTTGCTGAATACACTAGTGAGGACTTCCAGTTATTCTTTATCAACACTTTATAGATATCTTACTTTATATCTTAGTTTGGTCTCAACAGTATACTGTGGGAGGAAACTGTTGCCAGTCTCCTTTCTTTGTATGTTATTTTCTCCTTGAATGCTTTAAGGTCTATTTTGTGCTCCCAAGTTTCTTGACTACGTGTCCTGGTGTACATTTCTTTTTACTTATCTTTCCTTGTTATATGCTGTGCCTAATATACCTCTGGATTCTGGGCATACCTGTAATTCTGGAAAATTCCCAAGCCCTAGTTCTTCAATTTCCTTCCTCTATTCTCTTTTCTTTCCCTGAAGCTCTCATTGGATGTAAGTTAAGATTATTTCATTATATTCTCGTTGTTCTTCGACTGCTCTTCCAAATTTATCTCCATCAGTTTGTGTTTTAACCCAAGTGATTTTGTTTCAGAAACATGCGTTAATTAATACATTTTAATACCAATTAAATATTAAAATAAAACTTCAAATTAAATTAATTAATTAAGAGCAAAACATATTTAATATTAAATTGATAAAGCCAGTGGATACATATTCAATATTAATTAAACATATTTAATGTTAAAGTTAATATTAATTATGTTTAATATGTATTAATACTCTCCTTTTTGGTTTAGTCTATCCATTAATCCCTCCTAAGGTTTTTTTAGATATTTTAATTTTTAGTTTTAAAGAAACCTTTAAATTTTATATTGGAGTGTAGTTGATTTGGCTCAGACAGTAAAGAATCTGCCTGCAATGTGGGAGACCTGAGTTCAGCTCCTGGGTCAGGAGGATCCCCTGGAGAAGGGAATGGTAACCCACTCCAGTATTCTTGCCTAGAGAATCCCATGGGCAGAGGAGCCTGGCGGGCTGCAGTCCATGGGGTTGCACAAGACTGAGCGACTAACATTTTACTTGTAGTTGATTAACAATGTTGTATTAGTTTCAGGTGTATGGCAAAGTGAATTCAGTTACACATATACACGTACCTATTGTTTTTCAATTTTTTTTTTCCATTTAGGCTGTTTCGGAATATTGAGCTGAGTCCGTTGTGTTATATTATAGGTCCTTGTTGGTTATCCATCTCAAATACAGCAGTGTGTACATGTCCATCCCAAACTCCCTAACTATCCCTTCCTCCCCACTTCCTTACACCACCCCCCACTTCCCTCCTGGTACCCGTAGGTTCTTTCTCTAAGCCTTAGTCTGTTTCTGTTTGATAAATAAGGAACATGGATGAACCTAGAGATTGTCACACTGAGTGAAATAAGTTAGAGAAAGAGAAATGTCATATGATACCACTTCTATGTGGAATCTAAAAACACAGTGATACAAATGAACTTATTTTCAATTTTTTTATTTCTTAAGTTCTTTTCAGTTTTTTCCCAGTTCTGCTGGATAATTTGGGGACTTCTTTGTTTCTTGTTTTATTCTATCCTTTATTTGCTCATCCAGCTATATGGATGATGTATTTCCTCTTTTTTATTGGCTGCAGTCCTTGGGAGTCAATCTGTTTATTGCTTTTGTTTTGGCTAATCAGATATGATTTAATTCATTCTTAACTTGTGGAATAAAATTGGGTTGTTTTCCTCCAGAAAAAAAGAAGATCTTGTGGGATCTGTGTCATTCCTGGTTATCTTTTGACCCACCCTGTTGTTTTTCTCTTTAATTTTTATTTACTTATTTAGGGCTGTGCTGGGTCTTCATTGTTTTGAAGATCTTCTCTAGTTGCAGAAAGTGGGGGTTCCTCTCTAGTTGCGATGCTCAGGCTTCTCATTGCGGTGGCTTCTCTTGTTGTGGAGCACAGGCTGAGGCGTGGGGGCTTCTGTAGTTACAGCTCATGGGCTCCAGAGCACAGGCTCAGTCGTGTGGTGCATGGGCTTAGTGGAGGCACGTGGAGCCTTCCTGCACCAGGGATCAGTTCTGCATCTCCTGTGTTGACGGGCAGACTGTTTACCACTGAGCCACCAGGGAAGCCTGACCCGGGACTGTTTTAACTCATGGTCTGTGAGTAATCTTAAGTGAGTATTGGCATCCTAGAGAAGGCAACTCAAATGTAATGTTTTAACCCAAGTGTAGAAACTTTTGCCACCTGCCCCAAAGACAACTTTCGCTTTAGCATTTACTTAATCACTGTCCATTCTGTTAGTTTGCTTTTGTTTCTTTCCTTTCCTTTACGAGGGGAGTGCATTTTCTTTAGAGACAGGCTGTGCTATGAGAGTATGTTTTTGTGGCTTTTCAGAGATATAATTGTTTTACAGTGTGAGTCTCTTCAGAGTATTAAGGCAGTGATGGTGTCAGAACAGGAGAGGGCAATGGCAACCCACTCCAATACTCTTGCCTGGAGGATCCCATGGACGGAGGAGCCTGGTGGGCTGCAGTTCATGGGGTTGCACAGAGTTGGACACGACTGAAGCGACTTAGCAGCAGCAGTAGCAGATGGTGTCAGAAGCAAGGGTTACACCCTTCAAAAGCTTAGAGGAGGTGAATATTATCTAAGTTGACTTTCTGCTGTCTGATGTGAGGTGCTGTTAAAAATTTCTCTCATTTATTCCATAAGCACTTTGCTGCTGCTGCTGCTGCCAAGTCGCTTCAGTCGTGTCCGACTCTGTGTGACCCCATAGACAGCAGCCCACCAGGCTCCCCATCCCTGGGATTCTCCAGGCAAGAACACTGGAGTGGGTTGCCATTTCCTTCTCCAATGCATGAAAGTGAAAAGTGAAAGTGAAGACGCTCAGTCATGTCTGACTCTTAGCGACCCCATGGACTGCAGCCTACCAGGCTCCTCTGCCCATGGGATTTTCCAGGCAGGAGTACTGGAGTGGGTACCATTGCACTTTAGTGATCCTTAATTGTTTTTAGTCACCAGTCATTCAGAGAATCTGATGAAAGCAAAAACGTCTCTATAAAAATGTGAATATGCATATACGATGTATATTTTGCATATCATTTCAGAGGTTGCAGACACTTGAAACCTATCCATGGGCCTTTTTTTAATGACTGAATGGGGCAGCTAATTTTATAAACTTGACCAGAAGTGATGAATTGATGAGAAGATGTAGGGTCAGTGAGCGGGAAGGCATAATAAGTCTGTTATCACCAGGTTCCTTCAGTTCCTCTTTACTATACAAGGCAAAACAGAGTTCGACAACAGTTTTGGTTCTGTGCGTATTAAGTCGTGATGTTAAATTGGTTTTTATATTTATGGCAGTAAATTGAAGTAAGCGCAATCTTATTTCTCATGTGGTTGGAAATGTAGGTCATTAACAGTGAAGGTCATTTGCATGCCAAGCCCAGTTTTAAAGTTGGGATTCAAAGTTATAATCTGGATACTTAGGGGACAGATTTGAGGGGTAAATTTGGGAGGGAAAAAAAAGCAAATAAGAGAGCTTGCTTGATTTCCCAGTGGGGTAGCGTTCCATTTGGCCTAATCCATAACTCTTCCATCATGAGGCTGATGGAAGTCCTTAGCATCTCCTCTCTAAGAGCTTTCATAATGGAGAGAGAAGGAGGTAAGTCAGTGGCAGGCAGAGCAGTGGGGAGGGATGAATCGGGAGATTGGGCCTGACATATGCACACCACTGTATATAGAACAGATAGCTAATAGGGACCCACTGTGTATCACAGGGAACTCTATACTCTGTAATGACCTATATGGGAAAAGAATCTTAAAAAAGTGGCTATATGTGTAACTGATTCACCTTGCAGTACTCCTGAAACTAACACAACATTGTAAATCAAACTTTAGTTCCATGTAGAGCAGACTTTTGGACTCTGAGGGAGAGGGTGGGATGATTTGGGAGAATGGCATTGAAACATGTATACTATCATGTAAGAAACGAATTGCCAGTCTATGTTCGATGCAGGATACAGGATGCTTGGGACTGGTGCATGGGGATGATCCAGAAAAATGATACAGGGTGGGAGGTGGGGTTCATGTTTGGGAACTCATGTACACCTGTGGTGGATTCATGTCAATGTATGGCAAAACCAATACAGTATTGTAAAGTAAAATAAAAAATAAAAATTAAAAAAAATAAGACACTAAAAAAAAAAAGACACGCACACACATACGTATACACATAAGGCAGAACAGATGAAGACATTTCTGAGTAACACTCAGTTATATGTGGCCACATACGAGTATCAGAAGTTGAATCAGGAGAAGCAGAGTGGATGCCGGAAGAGAGATGAGAACATCCAGAAGATTCTTCACATGACCAGCACCATAATTTCAAGTCCTCCAATTGATGACCATGAATGAGGATCAATTCTCATTTGCTCAATTGCAAATCAGAACTGTGCTGCAAGGAATACATAATTCCTGATAAACTGCTATAGGTAGGGAGTGACTTACTGTTTGTGTAAATTAGGCTGAGTTCAAGGTCATCTCTAAAACACTCTTACCCCCTAACTCACTTGCATTCCAATGTACCTTTTTAAGTTGGCATGTATTTCAAAACTTAAAGCATGTTTAATAATGCTGGAGGCTTTTTCACCTAAGTAATAGCATAAGAGCCTGGGTCTCTGGAGTTGGAATGCTAGAGTTCAATTCCTGACTCTCCTCTTGAATAGCTGCTTGATTCACCAAGATTATTAACATTCCAGGGCTTCACTTTTCTCATCAAAATAGTGGCAATTACAGTACGCATCTAAATGTTTCTATAAGAAACAAGAATGGTAATTATATAAAGCACTTAGTATAGTATCTGGCTTATAAAAGGCATTCAATGGATTTATTACTTATCACTGTCAGTAGTGATCTTACTGAACTATACTGAGTAACTCTTAACAAACGTGCTGCAAATGTTGATACGAGTGATGGATTATTTCAGTGGTTTACCTGGCCCTAGTCCCAAGAATCTTCCTCAGAATCTGGACACACCTACGGGAGTCTCATACCCAAGGCCATCATCCACGTGTGATTTGGCAGCAAATAAAATAGGTAATCTCCTTCTTAGAGGATCAGGTGGATTGAATCCTGTAGGCGGTTAAATATGAGACCGCTATAGAAGCCAGTTCAGGAATGACCAAAGAGAGAGGCTGAGGTCAGCTTGGGGCCACAAACCGAACGGATGTGCCAAGAGCCTAAGAAGGTAGAAAAGTGAAGTGATGGAGCAGATGAATTTGTAGTGTGTGAGACCCTTCTTATTCTAGTAATCAATGAGCAAGTGACTTAGTCAATGATGCTGATCATATGAAAAGTACGATTATGGATGTAAGTATGAAGAATTCTTAGGGCATTTCATGGGACACTCAGAATTCACTCATCTTAAACTAGATTGTCTCACAAAGAACAGACTGTTATTTTTATTCCTCCTGGTGACCAAAGAATCGGCACAGTCAAGGTTTATATCTCACTCTATCTGCCCATGGTAAAGGGCTAGTTATATGGTTACTAAGTCATTGCATGAAAATACTTTTTTGGTTCTCTTTAATCAGTACCAAATCATCTCACATCACAGAACAGCTGTGAAATTTACATGAGTGACACTTTGTCGAAAACAAGCAAATCCCTTAATACTTCAGAAAAGGGAACTGCCTCTCCATTAAATAGAACTGAAAAATGTTAGTCATAAAAGTGTTTGAGGGAGCAGGAGGTGGAGAGTTGTGGAAAGGTTGTACTGAGACCTGAACTCTGAGTGATTCAAGTGGTTTTAAAGAAAGTTTGGTGAGTCATTCACCTCTTGGAAACAGGAGAGCAAGAAACACTCTCTGCACAGTGTGAAGCTCCTCCCGTCTTTCATATTTCTAATTCCAGGCAGCATGCTGTCTGTTCTGAACAGGGAGACACAAATGCTGGGCTTTAATCAGAGAGTGTGGGCTGTGTGGGCTTTCAGGTCGCCTGCCCACACCCACAAGCATGCTGGTTCCCATCAGAATTCGTGCTGGTTCCCATCAGAATTCCTGCACCTGAACCTTAGCTCGTATTGCAAAGAGAAAGTTGCAAACTACTGAAGATGAGCATCAGTTCTGGGTTAGGGTAACATTCTGTTTCTGTGTTCAGAAAAGTAACACTTGCAATTGGATTTAATTCTATAATGAAACTAGGAATTGAAATCCCTAGGTGTTGAGCTAATCTTTCTCAAGAGTCAGGTTTGTGTGTGGAGGGATGTGTATTTTAACTGTGTCTTTGTGACACTGGCCCAAGCCCAAGTTAACAAGAGAAATAACTTAAATTCTCTTGAACCTTATAAAGCTATTTTTTTTTTAAAAAAAAAGACTTCTTGTTTTTTAAAATACGCAAGCACTAATTACCTTTAACCATAAAATATTTGATAATTTTACCTTATTCTTTGTAAAAATTAGACAGAATTTCAGTGCTGTTTATTAAGGCTTGAAACTTTTGGTTCTTCATAGCCCTTAATTTTGAATCCTTACGCTGTGTTTTTTTTTTTTTTTTCTCTCAATGTATTATATCCCCTAAGACTTTGATTCCCACTGCAATAATTGGAGTTCCAATTGGAACTGAATTTAAAATCTTATCGTCTCAAAGGAATTGTACTGGGTAAGTTCAGCAGGCAAAGACGACTTGATCCAGGACTGCGGCAATAAGGGAGAGAGACTGAACTCAGATCTGCTGGGAAAAAGGGGAGGATTTTTAAGTAGAGTCAGGGAGGGTGAGGACTGGAGACTGGTCATGGTGGTTAGACCCTCTGTGTTTGCTAATTGGCCCTTACCAAGATTAGGCTCCTCCCCTTCCACTGAAATGTGGGAAGATTCCATTTTAAAGGAGTGGCTTACCAGGTACTTAGAGATTCCTGGGTGATGAAACCTGAAAAAGGCTCTTGAAGAATTTACATCTCAAAGGGGCTGCGAAACAATTTACAAATGCAAAATTTCTTAGGTTGATGCACTAAGAAAATAGAGGTCAGGGGCTCACAGTCAGGAGGAACCCTTTTTTAAGTTGAGTCAAGCTAAGAGGAGCCAGCAAACAGGTAGTGCAGTGGTAAAGAACGTGCCTGCCAGTACAGGAGATGCAAGAGACTCGGGTTCCATTCCTGGGTCAGGAAGATGCCCTGGAGGAGGAAATGGCAACCCACTCCAGTATTCTTGCCTCAAGAATCCCATGGACAATGAGCCTGGTGAGCTAGAGTCCATGGGGTGGCAAAGAGTAGGACATGACTGAGCAAGCACACAAGCTAAGGGGAACTTATGTTACCGAATCCAAGCTTGGTCTGCTCATCACACAACAGGCCAATAATTGGGAGATGAGGTGTTGAGGCAAGGAATAGTGACTTCATCTGGGGAGCTGGGTGTCTGAGAAAATGATGGACTAGAGTCCTAGAGTACCATCTTACGGTGTCTGGATGCCAGCTTCTTTTACAGAGGGCAGGAGGAGGTGAGGAAGTGAAATAAAAGGCCATAAGTCTTGCGAAATATCTCCTGGTTTAGCCCATATTGGGAAGGGGATATGTTAATTTCTTCTTTCTGCAGCCATTTCTGGGCAGTTTCAGAAGGCTTCCCAGTTCACTCAGTGGTAAAGAATCCGCAGGAGATGCAAAAGATTTGGGTTCTATTCCTGGATACAGACCATCCCCTTGAGGAGGGAATGGGAACCCACTCCAGTTTTCGTGCCTGGAAAATTCCATGGGCAGAGAAGCCTAGTGGATTGCAGTCCCTGGGGTTGAAGAGTCAGATTTGAATGAGCGCAGGGTCAGAATGTCTTGCTATGAGTGAGCAAAAACACTTTGGTTTAAGGCAGAGGGGCAGGTTCCCAGAAGCAGGCCATTATGTACTTACAGCTATGGATAGCATCCTTTCAGCGATTACAGTAACAAAAGCATAGATAAACAGAGATTAAAACAGATCCAGCATGGAGTCAGATATTTCTATTCCCTGTTAAACTATGAGTAGAAATACAGAGCCCCAAGAATTGATTTGTGTGGATAATAGAGGCAAATCCTTCATTTACTTTCTGCCTGCCCCCACTAGAATTCCATTCCAACAGAGCAGTATTTATAGTTTTCATATAGTTATAATAGCTCCAGAATCAATAGTGTTTAGAGATGTCTATAGAATCATTTAGAGTCACTCTCACATTGATAGAATAAACTCGTCTTGTTGTAATTGAGGTGGAAAGATCACGCCCACTGGAACGCATCTGAGTGGCAGTCCCTGTTCTGCCACTTAGAAACCGTGTGACCTCAGGCAATGACAGCCTCTCAGGGCCTCAGCTTACTTACCCATCAAATGCGGATAATAGTGACCTAAGGTGGTTGTGAAGATTAATACAAACACCACTGAGAACAGTGTCTTGATCAAAATGAGTAATAAATATTATAACTTAAACACTATTAAAAATATATGTATATAATAACAAGATATATTGTTCAATGACAATATTTGCATTCCTGTCTCTCCATCTATCTAATATTCTGAGACTATTATTGCTAATATGATCACTGAAAACAGCTACAATGTACTTTGAAGAGCTTTTTTTCCCATCTTGAGGCTGTCTCTAACTATGGATCATTAGTCCAGTTACTAACTTTAGCCATTCTACTCATTGTATGTTAGTCCATCTTTTTTTCCTCGATACAGTTTATGGAACTTTTATATAAGTAAATAAACATTTATTTTTTAAAGAAACATTTTATCTTCACTATTTCTTCTATTTGTTAAAAAAAAGTATGTTACCGGTTTGTACATCTGGCTATACTTAGTCTCTTTGTTGGTTTTTGTTATTTTCTGTTTCTTAGCATGCCAGCTAGTGGCTTTTATTTTCAGCCATTATTTAATTATGGAGATCTTTACAACTGGACATTTCTGAGCACAGCTCTTGCAATATGAGTGTTAGGAACAAGTTTTTAAGTATCAAACTGATTCATATATTTGGTCATTTTGTATTATAAATTCATTTTTTTTTTTAATTCCTCCAGAGAAGGTATACTGGGAGATATGTATCTTGTTAACTTGTTCTTTGTAGCAAAAGACAGGGTTAGATTTTAAACATTCTGTAGACTCCCAATGGCTCAGTGGGCAGGCGACGTAAGAGATGCAGGTTTGATCCCTGGGCTGGGAAGATCCCCTGGAATAGGAAATGGCTACCCATTCGAGTATTCTTGCCTGGGAAGTCCTATGGACAGAGGAGCCTGGCAGGGTACAGTCCACGGGATCCCAAGAGTCAGACGCGGACTCAGCGCCTTCACCACCACAGCCTCCTAGAAGTAGGCGCACTGTTACTGACGCTGGTAAAGTCTGCCTCCCTGTTCAGGCTTCTTCTCGGTAATATCCATTTCCTTTTCTGTCCTCTCATTTATCCCAGACTTCTGAAAACATGCACGGAAATTCCCCTCCGGATTTGGGTCCTCTCTGAGTGCTGCTTGTTGACTTGAGTCCTTGCTCCTTCTGTGTAACTGCGGCTTTGCTTCCTGTCTGCGGACTGCTCTATCTCCTTCTCTCCGGGGCCCTGTTCACCCCTCACTACCTGATGGCTCTTCACCAAGTTCGGTGCTTCGGCCCTGCAGTCCGCCTCCTCGGCTTGCAACACTGCCACTCCTGCCTCCTTTGGTTTTTCCTAATATTTTGCCCACCAACCCTTGTCAGCCTTCTTGTTTGAGACTTTGTTTTAAATAAATTTCTGGTAAAGAGCTGCTGTTCATTTCTTTGTTTTAAAGCGATGCTACAATCTTTGGATGGAGTTGCTTTTTCTGCTCACATCATGTATAAAACTCAGCATGCTTTATTCTTTGTGTTCACCACTGATGTGTCTTTGGGTGCCCTTGTCCTTTGGTTTGGGTTGCTTAAATCACACTGCCTGTTGAGATATTTGGCTGGGCTTGTCCATTCCTTTCTGGTTGATCAGCCATACTTCCTCAGTAGCCCCCAGACAGGCCCTTTGGTGCTCATCATGATCAATAGAGCCCCTTCACTCACAGAAGTGGTCCTGCTTGGATCATGTATCATACGTGGTCTTCGGGCTCAGTGGTTACGTTGCCTCTCCCTGTATTTCTAATTGTGCATGTATTTCTTTACTATAACGTGGAAAGAAAAATAACTCTCTGCATGGCAACAGTCTTCACACTATTCCCTCTCAGTCTGGAAAGAAGATATCATATAATTTCCCTGCCTTCCTTTCCTACCCTGTGAACAAAACATTTCCCTCCCTCCTTTTTTCCTTGGCCCCAAATCTGAGTTTTGATCTTTTAGTTCATTTAATTTCAAAATATTATGAGAATGTGTATGTTTGGCAGTGCCTTTTTCTCTTAATGTCAGGAATCCTTATTTAGCATTTATATTAACTCAGAATAGCATCATCCTTGATGCAACTCCATGGAGTCCCTCACTGCTCTCTCTCAGTGATTTCAGATTTTCTGAGGTTGCGATATTTGGATGGAGTCTTTCTCAGTTATTTTTTCGATTGGGGTTTTGTGGGCGGCAGAGTCGCGGAGTCTGTGCTGTCTTTGCCCTGTGATGACGTGTTCCCATCCTATGCGTGGCTTTGCTGGCGTGGTCTGCGTCTGTGTCTTTTTCCAGCAGCTTCTTTCATGTTAGGATTTTGTTCTGGGTCTTCTGCTGGTTTGTTCTTCTCCGAGGACCTCAGGCAGGTGTTTTCTCTTTCCTGCCTGCTGAGGTCCAGGAGCTGGAACACAGATGTGGGGTCTCATCAAAATGGACCCGTTGGCAGCACACCCTTTGGTGGGTTTCCAGTCCCCAGTCTGGGCACTGGGAGGTTGGGGCTCTTCATTCTCAGTGTCAATGCCATACACTCTCCAGTTACCTCTAAACTTGGTGATGACCCGGAGCAAAACACGGACAGGCTTCTCCTCGTCTATTTTTAGGCGTGAAAGTGCCTGTTGTGAGTTCTCCTCAGACAGCTATTACCTAGTTGGAGATAGATTCCCAGGCGCGTTCTTCTAGGATATCATTAGGAAGGAAGAGAGGGTTTTGTCTGCTTTGTTCTCTGCATTATCGCTAATGCTGAGAGGAGTGCCTGGCACAAATTAGTGAGCAAATGGATGCCCTTTAGAGGTCATGCCATGGTCGGTTGGTGAGAGTTTTGGAGAAGTGATGTCCCATAGCATCTCTGCAGTATCACATGCTCATTTCTCGCAGTAGGGCCATTTTTTCTTCTTTAAAAATGAGCGTAAATTTGTCTTACTGAGGGCAATAGTTAACAGTATTCATTTGCCATCTTTTTCAATGAAAGAGGAAAGATAAAATATAAAGCATATGGTGAGAGACTTCCCTGGCTGTCCGGTAGCTAAGACTCTGTTCCCAGTGCCAGGGGTCTGGGTTTAATCCCTGGGCAAGGAACTAGGTCCCACATGCCGCAATGAAGAGGTCACATGCCACAACAAAAGATCCCGTGTGTCACAACTAAGAACTGGCACAGCCAAATAAACTTAAAGCATAAGGTGACTATTAAGAAGGCTTAAGGCTGGAAAGGGCAATTGTACTAAGGGCGTCCCAAAAGCTTGATTCTTGCAAGGATACAGAGATGGACCTCTAGAGACTGTTCCTGGTGGAGGAAAGTGTCTTTGCCAAGGGTGAATTAATGGCTGTGAAGTTGGGCTTGTCCCTGTGAGGGCATTTGTGATCAGGCTAACATGAGACCAGTCAGTAGCTGAGGCCTGAAAGACTGCAGGACTGGTTACGTGAGGCTGGAAGGTGGCTTAGATGGAGACAGACAGGCAGCATCCTTGTGTGGTGATGTGGACCCAGTGAGAGGAGGCCTTGGAGCAGCGCTGGTGCTCAGCCACTCCCCACCTCTTAGCACCTAATTTCGAAAAAGAAAGGAGGAGAAAACAGCTCTTTTTGTTGTTGTGATAAAAAATCTCCTAAAGACTCTAGAAATGATGAAGTTAGTTCATGCATGCTAACTTCAGTGGTGTCTGAAGTTAGTTCATTAATGCTAACTTCAGCAGTGTCTGACTCTAGGCTCATCTGTCCATGGGATTCTCCACAGTATTGGAGTGGGTTGCCATGCCCTCTTCCAGGGAATCTTCCCAGCCCAGGGACTGAACCTGCGTCTCTTCTGCTGCTGCTAAGTCACTTCAGTCGTGTTTGACTCTGTGTGACCCCATAGACGGCAGCCCACCAGGCTCCCTCATCCCTGGGATCTTCCAGGCAAGAATACAGGAGTGGCCTCCTGAATTTGCAGGCGGGTTCTTTACCACTAGCGCCGCCTGGAGGAATCCTCAAAGCCAGGCTTACTGTTTTCCATGTGCAGAGGCTGCTGGGAAGGCGGTGATAGGTGGTTATGCTGTAGCAGCGTGATCTTTTGTATACACTGTCCTCTGGACACGCAGTGTACTTTCATATTTGTCTCTATCTGAGTGTATTTGCACACACCAAAATGTCTGAGTGTGTGTGTGTGTGTATGTGTGTGTTGAAGGTCAAAATGTTAATAGTGATTATATGCTCCTGGGGAAGGAAGTGGTAAACCGCTGCAGTATTCTTGCCTGCAGATTCCCATGGACAGAGGCGCCCGGCGGGCTACAGTCCGTGGAGTCACAAGAGTCAGAGACGACTGAGCGGCTAAACCACCATATGCTGTACTGCGGGTAGAATTCTAATTCTGGGTAGATTTAACTTTTTAAAAATATGTGCTTTGTATTTTCAAGCTTTTCTGAAACTTGAATAGTGATTTTTAGAACAGGAATAGATGCTGCGGTGATTGTAGCTTACTTTCAGGGCATCAGCATATCGCATGTAAAGTTGTCACCTGGGTTCTCATCAGAGCGTAGGGTGGTTTTAAGTAGGAAGCACGTACTTAAGAAGTGACCACTCTCAGAAGTTTTATTTCACATATTTCCAGCAACTAGGCCCCTTGGCTAATTTGTTTATTAAATATTAAAAAATGAACTTTTGTTGTTGAGAATGATAACTTGTTACTTAGCATGATGAATTTCAGAAGTGGGCGCTTCTTGGGATAGTAATTCTAAATTCATGGACTGGCTGAAAGTATTTTAGACATCCCCACCTATATGTGGATGGGGCTAAGGCGTCTGTCTTTAGCGTGTAGGGATGATATTCTGGGCTCAGTCCTTCAGTGGTCTAGTATTCAGCCTCTGATTGCCTCAACCTAGCCTTAAGTTGAAGGAATCTTGGCTCTGGATATTGGGAATAGCCCTAAATGAAAAATTAATAAACTGGTGGCTTAATGAATTGAAAGACTAGAAGCCTGAAACTTTATCCAGTTTATAGGTAGGCTGTGAAGACCACCTTTTGTGCTCTATTGCTGATAAGCACTTTATTGTAAGACTCTGTTGCAGAATTCTGTCTCTAGGTAGCAGTCCTCATAACTTGGCAGGTTGTGGGGAAGATGGGAAGCTATTAATAGCATCCATCTGAGACTTCTTCAGTGGGTACCACCATCGACCCAAAGGAACCTGAGTCCAGCTATGGCTTAAATCAGATAGTAACAAACGGTGTGTAGAAGGGGAGAGATCTAAAGTTGTTATGTCACTCATCCCTTCACCATAGATTTTTTAAAAATAAAAATTAACTTTCTGCAGACAGTCATTCAGTTGACTTTATTTAAATACCTGTCATGCAGGTGAAGGAGAAGGCCTTTGAGTTGACTGTCTTTGCCTCTTCGGATCGTTTCAGCACATTGATTCTCTTGCATGCTTTGGAGATCAAAGCAAGCAAAGATGTAGAAAGAATGCTTTTGGTTAAAGATATTAAAAACCGTGTTATGTCTCAGATTCAATTTCCCATTTGCTGTTTCGCACAGAGCATTGTATTATTTGCCCTTAATCTCAATGAAAACGTGATGCAAAATATAATCGGCAATTACCATTCATCTATTTTTCCAAAGGCAGATGTGTGGATGTTTCCATTTGAGGTTTCTTGTTTCCCTTTGATTGGTTCTCTCTTTAACGCATCCTGAAACTGTAGACATGGGCTCTGCAAGCAGCATCTTTTATAAGTCAGGCACTAGGTCAGTCCTTCAATAGAAATAAAATGGAAATCTTTATCTGTTCCAACATCAGAAGAATTAAATATGAGCTCCAGTGATTCCTTTTGCATTCAGCAAACAGTTCACTTATTCCTGTGTCTACTTAACATATGGATCATCGCTTTTGCATGTAAATGAATGCTTCTACGACCTCATCCTTCTTTCCATTGCTTCTTTCTTGAGTGATTTGCTATGATTAGTACTTGATTAAAATCATGTTTTCACCCATATGTGCATCACACATTCATAAATACAGTTGATGTGGTGGAGGGGTATCTTTTTCCTTTGATAATAATTTATAAAATTAATACATTTGGAAGGATAATGTACTGCATAATCTAGTAATTAGAATTAAATGAATACAACTGTTCTAATTTTATAAATAAGTTGGGAATTTGTCACTGTACTTTTCAAGTGTAAGCTGTGATCTGATCTTCACAGCATCTTCTGGATAGAGAGGATTTAACATGTAAAGAAGTTTGTGCTAATCTGTTACAGGAAACGATCACTTTTTAATTTGTAATTGTCCCTTTTCAGTTTTATCATGTCATGTTTGTCTGATTTAATTTTCTGTCTATCTTAAGCCTTGGATGGCATGTCTACATCTTATATTCAGCTTTTTTGCTGGGTCTGCCATTGCCCCTGTTAAGGATAACTGGACTGGCATTCTCTACCCTGCTAAAATCCTGTCTTACCATTAAGCTCTTCACACATTTTGCATGACTTTATACTCTGTGATCTTATAAATAATTCATTGGCCTCAGTTTTCTCATCTCTGAAGTGGGAGATGTTTTTATTAGGAAACCTTTAGTTTTCATTCAGGAACTGGCATCCATTTATTCAATGGTTATCAAACATTTATTGAACAGGGATTATGGATTCACAAAGATGACCAAAAATGTTACAATGATCATAGGTTTCCAAAGCTATGAGCAGTGTGACTGGGGCCAGTTCCTCAAAGGCCATGAGAATTCAAAGAATGGAAATGTGGATTAGAAGTTACATATGTGTTGCCTATTTCTTTTGGATAATATGGATCAGTGTTTGTTTGTTTTTTTCCCTGATTCTCTTCCATGCTCTTTATAGAGCATCACAGTAAGGGCTGCATATTAAGTGGATGTACACACGGCACTGCTCACGGTTAAAATGGACTTTGGTTTCCATTAGAAGGACTCTCCCATTTTATCTTGTCCAAAATATGAGGTATTTTTAGTTTTTATAGTTTTATGAAAAATCATCTCATGGTATTCTTCATTTGGACTGATTTTCTTATTTGTGCATTAAATACGTTAAATTTGGTTTTAAGAATAGACTGATACAGAGGGTCTATCAAGTGTCATATGCTGTTGCAGACATGGGACTCTACAGCTTTTAGATATGTGAATATCTTTCAGGATCTCACTCAGTTTAGGACCATCCCTAGTAATACATTAGTAGTTAGTATTTTATGAAATTTACAATGGTCTTTTGATGAACATTGGGTATGTATTTCAGCTTATTATCACAACAGCCTTCAGAGGCTGGTACAATTATTTATTTAGCCTTTTTTTTTCTTTTCTCTGAGAGGTGAGACAATTGAGATTTGGAAAGTTTAAGTAACTTATCCCAAGGTCAAAGAGTTAGTAAGATGTGAAGCTGGGATTTCAAGCTAAGAGCTCTGATTCTAGAGTCAGAGCCCTTGAGATTCACTGAGCCAATGCCAACTGCCTTGGATATGTAGGAATGCCGCTACAGTATGGACCTACAGATGGCTTGATTACCAAGAAGTGTGGCTTGATGAAATGAAAATTAAATCAACACTATTGTATTTGCCTCATCTGATTATTGAACACGTAACTGCATATGTATAATCTCATACCTGCAGTTTGATAAACTGTAGCTCTGAAAAAGATCAAGTATAAATAAACCTACTTATGTACATATGTAAAAAAAAAAAAAAGAGAGAGAAAATAAGACTGACTTGAAGGAGGATAGATGGATTCTTCAGACCAAACACCACAGAACCCATAGCACTCCTGTAATAAACGCTATTTAAATTTTTACATCTTTGCAGTTAAGATTAGTATTATATTCAGTTCTTTGGATCATGAGTTCTTTTGGATTAATGCAAATGCCCTGCTATCTACTTAGTTGTTGTAAGGTGGTGGTGGTGTTTAGTTGTCAGTCATGTCCAACTCTTTGCAACCCCATGGACTGCAGCACGCCATGCTTCCCTATACTTCATTATTTCCTGAAGTTTGGTCAAACATGTGTCCACTGAGTCAGTGATAATATCCAATCGTCTCATCCTCTGTCACCTCCTTCTCCTCTTGCCCTCAGTCTTTTCCACCATTAAGGTCTTTTCCAATGAGTTGGCTCTTTGCATCAGGTGGCCAAAGTATTGGATCTTCAGTATCAGTCCTTCCCATGAATATTCAGGGCTGATGTCCTTCAAAATGACTGGTTTGATCTCCTTGCAGTCCATGGGACTTTCAAGAATCTTCTCCAACACCACAGTTCAAAAGCATCAATTCTTCGGTGCTCAGCCTTCTTTCCGGTCCAACTCTCACATATGTGAGGTGGTAAAATAATGCAATTCTGCACTGTTGGTGGGCATCCTAATTCTCAACCAAGCAACCAAATACACACATATTTTTCCTGAAGAACTACAATTTCTTTAATGTTCATGCAATATTTATGTGTGACTTCCTGACTATATACTGTTTGTTCCGGAGCAAAAAGCTTCCTAGTGAATGCTCCCCACAGGAAATCAAAAATATTTCAGACTAGAGAGAGGATTGAAAGGACACTGAAAACTAGGGAGAATTATGTTAAAGCCTCAATTAATAGTTAAGAATCTCATGTTTTATGAAGCAATGGACAAAGAATTAAGCTCAAAAATATACAAGCAACTCCTGCAGCTCAATTCCAGAAAAATAAAAGACCCAATCAAAAAGTGGGCCAAAGAACTAAACAGACATTTCTCCATAGAAGACATACAGATGGCTAACAAACACATGAAAAGATATTCAACATCACTCATTGTGAGAGAAATGCAAATCAAAACCACAATGAGGTACCATTTCACGCCAGTCAGAATGGCTGCTATCCAAAAGTCTACAAGCAATAAATGCTGGAGAGGGTGTGGAGAAAAGGGAACCCTCTTACACTGTTGGTGGGAATGCAAACTAGAACAGCCACTATGGAGAACAGTGTGGAGATTCCTTAAAAGCTGGAAATAGAACTGCCATATGACCCAGCAATCCCACTGTTGGGCATACACACAGGAAACCAGAATTGAGAGAGACACATGTACCCCGATGTTCATTGCAGCACTGTTTATAATAGCCAGGACGTGGAAGCAACCTCGATGTCCATCGGAAGATGAATGGATAAGAAAGCTGTGGTACATATACACAATGGACTATTACTCAGCCATTAAAAAGATGAATCAGTTCTAATGAGGTGGATGAAACTGGAGCCTATTATACAGAGTGAAGTAAGCCTGAAAGAAAAACACCAATACAGTATACTAATGCATATACATGGAATTTAGAAAGATGGTAACAATAACCCGGTATGCAAGACAGCAAAAGAGGCACAGATGTATTGAACAGTCTTTTGAACTCTGTGGGAGAGGTGGGATGATATGGGAGAAGGGCATTGAAACATGTAAATTATCATATGTGAAACGAATCACCAGTCCAGGTTCGATGCATGATACAGGGTGTTCAGGGCTGGTGCACTGGGATGACCCAGAGGGATGGGATGGGGAGGGAGGTGGGAGGGGGGTTCAGAATGTGGGACACATGTACACCCATGGTGGATTCATGTCAATGTATGGCAAAACCAATACGATATTGTAAAGTAAAATAAAAAGAAAAAAAAGAATCTCATGTTTTAAAAGACATTCTGAAGAAAATATTCACCTTAACGTATCTCCTAAAATCAAATTTATTCACCCTTTTGTTCTGAATTGTCATACTGTAGTGTCACTCACATTTCTTTAGTGGCTTGTGGGACCAGAATATATATGCATGCTCAGTTATGTCCAACTCTTTGCAAACCCATGGACTGTAGCCCACCAGGCTCCTCTGTCCATGGGATTCTCCAGGCAAGAATACTGGAGTGGGTTGCCATTTCCTCCTCCAGGAAACAGACCCAGGGATCAAATCCATATCTTCTGTGGCTTCTGCATTGGCACCTGGATTCTTCACCATTGTGCCACCTGGGAAACCCAGATAATCAATATGTAAATTTCATCAGATGTACAGAATGCTAGTTTTTTTTTTTCCCCAAAAACACCATAACTTGATAAAGTGTATTTAAGTTGTAGGACTTGCTCAGATTTTGCCAATTGTTAGCAATATTCTCTTTCTAGTCCAGAATCAAAACTAATATCATGGATTATGTTTTGTTTTCATGCCTTCTTGATATATTTTGTTCTTTAATAATTCCTCAGTCTTCATGCTTTAGGTCCTTCAGAGTTTGAAAAGTATTGGCCCGGTTATTTGTTAGACTGGCTCTGCATTTGGTTATGATGTTGACTTATGGTTAAATTAATGTTGCACATTCTTGGCAAGAATACAACAAAGTGAGCCTGTGTGCCTCTCAATGCCTCATATCAGGAGACCCATGTGGTGATGTCTCCTGTTGTTCACAGTTAATAGTGACGTTAACTTGAATCTCTTGGTTAACGTATTGTCGGCGGCAAGTTTATCATTTCTCTTTTTAAAGATCACTATTTGGCAACAGCCAAGTGCAGCCATGAAATTAAAAGACGCTTCCTCCTTGGAAGGAAAGTTATGGCCAATCTAGATAGCATATTCAAAAGCAGATACATTACTTTGCCAACAAAGGTCTGTCTAGTCAAGGCTATGGTTTTTCCAGTGGTCACGTGTGGATGTGAGAGTTGGACTGTGAAGAAAGCTGAGCACCAAAGAATTGATGCTTTTGAACTGTGGTGTTGGAGAAAACTCTTGAGAGTCCCATGGGCTGCAGGGAGATCCAAGCAGTCCATCCTGAAGGAGATCAGTCCTGGGTGTTCATTAGAAGGACTGATGCTGAAGCTGAAACTCCAGTACTTTGGCCACCTGATGCAAAGAGCTGACTCATTGGAAAAGACTCTGATGCTGGGAGGGATTGGGGGCAGGAGGAGAAGGGGAGGACAGAGGATGAGATGGCTGGATGGCATCACCGACTTGATGGACGTGAGTTTGAGTGAACTCCAGGAGTTGGTGATGGACAAGGAGGCCTGGCTTGCTGCGATTCATGGGGTCGCAAAGAGTCGGACACGATTGAGTGACTGAACTGAACTGAATGCTTACAGTATGCTGGTAGCTGAAATATACTGAAAATCGGGGCATTTACTTGGTCTCAAGGAACATCTCATAAGCTATTTATTGATTACAAAGAGAAATGATAAACTTGTTCTTTATGGGCTTCCCTGATAGCTCAGTTGGTAAAGAATCCACCTGCAATGCAGGAGACCCCAGTTCAGTTCCTGGGTTGGGAAGATCCACTGGACAAGGCATAGGCTATCCACTCCAGTATTCTTGGGCTTCCCTTGTGGCTCAGCTGGTAAAGAATCCGCCTGCGATGTGGGAGACCTGGGTTCAATCCCTGGGTTGGAAAGATCTCCTGGCAAAGGGAAAAGCTACCCAGTCCAGTGTTCTGGCCTGGAGAATTCCATGGGGTCACAAAGAATCTGACACGACTGAGTGACTTTCCCTTTTCTTTCATTGTTCTTTATATATTTGTTAGTTGGAATTATAGGAAAGAGCTCTTCTCTCCCTGTTGGTTTATTGAATTGTTGGGTCGCTTTACTCTTCTGGTGCCTTGTTCTCTTCTGTGGGGTATAATCTGTCACTACCATTTCTGCTGTAATTGGTTCAAACCTGATCATTAGCAGCCTTTCAAGTTGGCTCCTGTGCTCTTTGACATGCCCAAAATTTGCCATGCTTTGAAATATAGCAATAGATGATACGTTCCCATAAAGGGGGAAATATAAACAAATGATTAACCTCTTATACAATTTCCACTTTATGATTCATGTGATTATGTGAGTATGCATATATACAGCTATATAGTTAAAAAAACTTTGACATTGAATAATGTGTTTAAAAGTCACTGACTTTTAAAAATCAATAGATTTTTAAATAGTGTTTTTTTTTTCTTTTTAATCACACAGCTTCTGCAATGTAACATTTTCCTCCAGAAACAAAAGCACTATTCACCAGGTAGTTTCGCCTAAAGAAAGTTTCTGTTCTAGCTGCTTGGTCAACAGATTCATTTACTCAACGAATACAACTGAGAACAAAAGTCTGGGCCAACCAGGAAGGTGATAAGATAAAATAGCCCACTTTTTCCTCATACATCCTTTCTCTAGTCGGTGCCTCGTCATTGATGGGAAAAGGTGACCCCTCTGAAATGAAGCACCTGAGCTGCTCACAGCATTCAGCCAGCGCCTTTACTTACGAGAGGGAAATAAAAACAAGTGGGGCCTTCTTATTTGTCCATTCCATACATAGCGTGGGACTGCATCTGCTAATTGCAAACTCCCACTCCCTCCACCACCCCCACCCCACCCCCCGCCCCACCCTGTGGCAACCACAGGTTCTCTCTCTCTCTGTGAGTCTGTTGCTGTTTCTAGGCAGGCTTATCTGAATGTGGACGCACCACCAGCAGCACCCTGTACTACACAGTGGGAGTGGACAGCCCCTTCTGTACAAAAAGTATCTGGACTCCATTTCTCCTTCAGCATTTTCTGCTCATATAATGCATTCTTCTCATCTTTAAGCAGATCCTTCAGAGGTTCGTAGACACTGTGACCAGAGATGAGTTCTCTCTTCTCTTGTTAACGATCAAGCACAGAACCTGACAGCCCAGCCCTGCAAACGTAAACCTCATAAGAGCATTTTATTTTAGGCTCTGTTCTGATTTTGCATAGAAAAACCTTACACTACCTAGAAATGTGTATATAAGAATGAGATCTAGAGTAAAAGCCTTTGAGGGAGTAGAAACTTTATTTTTTTTAAAGGATTAAAAAATGTTATTGAAGTATGCTTGATTTACAATGTTATGTTAATTTCTACTGCACAGCAAAGTGATTCATTTATACATAGCTACATTCTTTTCCCTAATGGTTTAATCACAGATACTGAATATAGTTCCCTGTTCTGTATAGTAAGACCTTGTTGTTTATTCATCCTGTAAACAGTTGTTTGCATCTGCTAATCCCAAACTCCCAAACCATCCCTCCCGTACCTGTGATTTTGTATTTGTCCCCATAGGATTTTCCAACAATTGCCAATACTATTCCAAATAAAAATTTACAATATCTGTGATATTTACTTTGGATTGTAGCCCAAGATATGAATATCTGTTAATTGGGATACTGATTGAGTCTGTATATTTCATATTTTTAAAACTTTTTATTTCGTATTGGCATATAGCTAGTTAACAATGTTGTGATAGTTTCAGGTGAACAGCAAAGGGACTCAGCCATACCTATACATGTATCCATTCTCCCCCAAACTCCCCTCCCATCCAGACACCACCTAGCATTGAGCAGAGTTCCCTGTTCTATACAATGTGTCCTTGTTGGTTTCTATCTTAAATATAGCAATTTAAAAATAGATCTTCACATGACATAAGTAGACCATACTACCTTGTTCTTAAATTATGGTAGATGAAATTCTTGAGTTTTTACAGGGGCTGGGCAGTTTCTGTATATTGTCAGGTGTAATAAAAAAAAATATTGATCTAACACATCTACTGGGGGCAAAGTCCTGTGTGCTGAATGTTGAGGGGAAGCCAGATCAGAAGGAACATTCCTGCTGCTCTCATGATACTTGAGATGTGGCAGGAGAAATGTACGCTTGTATCACTCTAATAAATAGGTATTTGTGAGCTTACAGATGGGAAGTTACCATTTTTGAAGACCCTGGGATGGGAGGCGCGGCAGGTGGATTTGAGGAATGGAGAGAAAGTTCATGGGGCTGGAGGGAAGGAGAGGGTGGACTGGGAGCCCGGGCTGCATCCAGAAAAGTGCTGTGTTAGGTTAAAACAGGCGATGGCACCCCACTCCAGTACTCTTGCCTGGAAAGTCCCATGGACGGAGGAGCCTGGTGGGCTGCAGTCCATGGGGTCGCAAAGAGTTGGACACGACTGAGTGACTTCACTTTTCACTTTCATGCATTGGAGAAGGAAATGGCAACCCACTCCAGTGCTCTTGCCTGGAGAATCCCAGGGACAGGGGAGCCTGGTGGGCTGCTGTCTATGGGGTCGCACAGAGTCGGACATGACTGAAGCAACTTAGCAGCAGCAGCAGTAGCAGCAGAATTTGAAGTGAGAGGAATGTGAGTTGTGATTTATTAATTTTTTTAAAATTTAAATTTATTTATTTTAATTGGAGGCTAATTACTTTACAATACTGTATTGATTTTGCCATACGTCAACATGGATCTGCAACGGGTGTACACGTGTTCCCCATCCTGAATCACCCTCCCACCTCTCTCCCCATACCATCCCTCTGGGTCATCCCAGTACACCAGCCCCGAGCATCCTGTATTATGCATCTAACCTGGACTGGTGATTTGTTTCTTATATGATATTATACATGTTTCAATGCCATTCTCTCAAATCATCCCACCCTCTCCCTCTCCCACAGAGTCCAAAAGACTGTTCTATATATCTGTGTTTCTTTTGCTGTCTTGCATACAGGATTATCATTACCATCTTTCTAAATTCCATATATATGTTAGTATACTGTATTGGTGTTTTTCTTTCAGGCTTACTTCACTCTGTATAATAGGCTCCATTTTCATCCACCTCATTAGAACTGATTCAAATGTATTCTTTTTAATGGCTGAGTAATACTCCATTGTGTATATACCACAAAGCTTAGTTGTGATTTATATTCACCTCTTAAAAAGAGCCCTTCAGTTACTGAGAAGGAAATTGAAGGGAATGGGGGAGTTCAGACCTGAGAAGCTGCAGCGGTGGCCACACAGGAAAGGGGACCTGAGTGTTCTGGAGGCCAAGCTCATAAACAACACACCCCTGGGACCCCAACTTCTCCTCCAAACACTGCCTGCTCTGAGTGCTTAACCAACAAACAGTCGCGATTTCTGTTTCTCCCTGTGAAAAGCAACAGCTCTCAAGTAAAATGGAGCCTGCCATATTTTTTCAGGGCGTTGTCTGAATTCTTCTGCCTGCCTGCTATTTCTCCACCCTGACTGTCCCTTGAAATCAGCTGGTGAGCTTTTCAATTTCCCTATGCCTGGGCTCCAGGCTTCCCACATGGCTCAGTGGTAGAGAATCAGCCTGACAATGCAAGAAATGTGGGTTCCATCCCTGGGTTGGGTAGATCCCCTAGAGAAGGAAATGGCAACCCACTTCAGCATTCTTGCCTGGGAAATCCCATGGACAGAGGAGCCTGGCAGGCTGCTATTCATGGGGTTGCAGAAGAGTCAGACACAACTCAGAGACTAAACACCAACACCCCTGGGCTCCACTGCTTGGATCCATGGGTTTGCAATCCAGCACAGATGTTCTTGTTATACAAAGCACCCTGGCAAAGTCTGTCCTTCATTTGGTTGAGAATCCCCGTTCTGGTTCCTCAGATTCCTTTTAGGGAGCTTAACTCACAGGTCAGCACTTACACTGTGTCTCAGGGTGAATATGGGATGTTCCCAGAGGTCAAACTTTTACATTCAAATAGTCATTGTCTTTCAATCTACATAGATTTTTAAAATATTAAAATATAGAGATTACCGTAGACTTAGACGTAGTAAGATGATTGAAGCCTCAATATACCCTATTGATATCTCATTTTGGTGGTCACACAAATATTCTCTGAGAGAGCCATGACACAGAATAAAGAAATGAGCTGTCTGTGTTCCACAATAGACTTGTTTGGTTAGCTTCCCTCTTATTAAATCAGATTTCTCAGGAGAACTGCTCTTGAAGCAGAATCAACAGATATATTCACAGCCCATCTCTTTCCCTGGAATAATTATGCATCACTGTGAATATCGTAGTCATCTCCCCTTCATTCTGACACTCTAAATTGCTGGTTCAAAATGCCTTTTCCTCAGTGAGGTGGAAAAGGACATGATATCTGGCTTCTTTTCTGCTGAAGAGCTAATAATGAGAAAATATTATGCTGTCTTTGGCAAGCAAAGACCCCAGGAGAAATCTAAAGAGTTGTTTCGACTAGCATCTCATTACAATTGGAAACCTTTATCATTTTAACTCAACTAAAAAAAATTATTTTGTGGGTTTTTTTTTTTTTGCCTTTAAAAGTTCAAAAATATTTTTGATTATTGAGTCCAGATTATTATAATCCCTTAGATTTAACAGCTACCAGCTTCATCTTTGGATAAATCATATTTTATATTACATTAAGATCCAGTGGGGAGAGCTCATTGATATTATTCATTATTATGTAAAAATTATTCTTTTGTAGACCAGAGAGGTTTCGTGGGCTGGATTTCCTAAATTTTTTTTTTAACCACCTAACTTCTTAAGATGGTTTTACTGAGGTTTATTGGAGTTTATAGAGTATTATATCACAAATCATTTTTGTGATATCAGAATTGCCTTTACTACTTGAAACCCATAGGGTCATGTCTATCCCCCTGTAGTATTAGGAACTGGAGATACGGAACTAGGTAATTCGTGTTGCATTTGTTTCCTGGTGTCTCATGTCTAGCGCCTTCCTTTCACTCAGCTATTAATATTTCTGCTCTGCTGTGATGCCTGCTTTGTGTGTCAGTTTGGCAGAGTGATAGCCACCAGTTATTCAGACAGTGATCTAAGTTTTGCTGTGAAGGTTTATTGTGTTGCAGATGAGATTAAAGTCTGTGATCAGTTGATTTAAATAAAGGAGAATATTCTAGATAATCAGAGGGAGTTCAATTAGTAGAAAGGGATTAGGAGTAGAATTCAGGATCTCCTGAGGAAGAGCAAATTCTGCCCTTGGATAGGAACTTCAGTCCTGTGCCCAAGCGTCCCTTCCTTCTTTTCCTGAGGGTTTAGCCTGCGGCTTTGAACTGACCCTGCCAGTCCCCTACAGTCTCATTAGCCATTCCTCACGGCATCTGCCTTAAAGTAAAGTAAAGCCCCTTCTGGCTCTGTTTGCCCAGTGGAAGCCCGTCTTGGCACACACACCTTCTGATCTGCACATCCTCCTCTGCCCCTGCCATCTAGGCATGGGGACCAAGGCTTTTCATCCTTGAATTTCCATGAGAACTGTCTGAGCACCTGGTAAACTGGAGATCCTGTTAGACAGTCTGGGGTGGGGCCTGAGTGTCTGCATTTCCAACAGCCTCCTAGTTGGGAGATGGATTCTTGATGAAATGCCAAACAGTAACTAGTTAAGGCTTTGTGGATCATAAAATTTCTGCTTATCCCTGCTACTGCAATACAAAAAGTATTACAGACCATATTCAAACAGACAGACATGGTTTATTCTAATAGTGCTTCATTTACAAAAGTAAGGCACCAGGAACACTGAAGATTCCCAACACTTGTCTGAGATTCTGCCAGTGCTCTTCATTCAGGGGCTATACTCTCTGTAGCAACATTTTACAGCAGAGGTTCAGGGCAGTAATGGATACATTTTTTATATAATCTGAGTGTTCCAATGGTATACTGGAGTCTTCTACTACCAGGTAAGGAAAGCCAGTTCTTAAATATTTGGGAATTTTGTGAGCCAGTTGTTAAATTATTATTATTGAAACTGACCATTGTGGAAGTATTTGTACAATGAAAATCAGCACATGCCAAAAGCCAGGACTTTTTTTTTTTTATTCCAGTGGCTGGGGGCCATTTAGTAGAAAACCACAGGCGTTGACTCCTTTAGGGTTATTTACAATTTGAAATTCATCATGTTGAAAGAATTATAGAAATATGTTTATATAAAATGGCAAATGAAATATTTCAGCTGACATTCATTAAATATTAAAATCTGACTTTTGGGTTGAGTCTTCTGTAGAACACAAAAGATGAGGTTCATCTGGTTGTTTTGCCTGGGCACGTGAAAACAAAGGCTGATTAAAAGATATCCATGGATTTCAGCCCTTGGTTTTCCCTTTAGAGTGTGAAAAAGGAGCAAGAGTGTTTTAGACCACAAAGAGTTGGCCGACTGAGGAGTTACAGGCAGCCTAATTTGTTTCCCTTGCATGTCATCTCTGGTCAGGGAGAGGCAGTACAATCCTGAAAATCGCATAATGTTGAGGATAAAAGGATTTATTTTCAACTCAGTTGACACTATCTATTTTCTTACTGGAATTTGAAGAGTATTTTCTTTTCTTAGATATTAGTGTCATCCCTGGTAGAAGTTTGAGCTAAATTTGTAAGCATTTAGTATTAAAAGTGTCTTGGAAAAGTGCCCACTCATCTTTGTCTTTTACAACTAGCTCTCTGGAGCCCGAGAGGTGAAATGTTTCGGGAAATGTCGTGGGCAGTCAAGAGCAGAGTTGGGCGTGGCCCTCGGCCTGCCCGTATTCCTGCACCATGGACGTCCTTCTGTCCTCTAGCCTCTTTCTGTGTTTCTTGGCTCCTACCACGAGCCAGGCTGGGTGCTGGGCTCTGGGCAAAGAACACTGAGGAAAAGACGTCCTTGTTCTTGGGAAGTGCCCAGTCTTCTGTAAGTAAAGCAGTAATTCCAGTGTGTTCGGAGCCTTAAGGCAGGTGGGGAAAGTGTTCTACAGGGCCACAGAAACTGGAACATTGATCTCTGCAACGACAAGAAGCTTCCAACAGTAGGGACACTGATTCTGTTTCTTAAAATGAATGTTTGTTGAAGGAATACATGGACGTGGTAAGTGATTAGTTAGATATCTCACAGTGAGAGTGTTCTTGCAGATCAGGGCTTTGTCTTATCCTCACTGTCCTCTCCAGTAAAGGAAGATCCTGTCGAGATGCTCCTCAAAGAATGAGAAAATGACTCGTCAAGGTCTGTGCATCCCGTCAGTAAAAACCATCCCTTTCCAGGGACAGCTAGGGCAGCGTCTGAGGAGGTGTATTTATCTCATATTGAGAAGTCCAAATCCAGCACCTCAGGGCAGGAAGGAGACAGAGGCTGCGAGGCTTTCAAGGACTTTCAAAGCTTTCAAGGACTCAACTCTTGGCTGCTGATCAGCAAAGCTCCTCTCACGGGGCCTCTCCACTCAGCTTCGGAGATGTGCGGCAGCGTGTGGTTCTGGCTCCTGGAAGGCAGCCGTGTTCATCTCCTCCAGCATCCCGTGCCTGCAGTTGGGTCAGCCGCCTGGGTGCCGTCTGCCCTGATTGGCACTACTTGACCGTGGACACCAGCAGACCTCATAGATGAGGGGCTAGGGTCTGTTTGGGTGACAGCGTGTTTACCAGCATCCTGTCATCCCTTTGTCAGTCTCTACAAACTTCTGGCAACAGGAAGGAAGAAGTGACTGGACTGAAGGTGATGTCAGGACCGAGGGGCAGAGAGATGGGGGTAAGGGTCATGATGGCAGGGGTGTTGGAGGGGCTGACGTAGAGCAGACACTCTGTGTGGAGGCATGGATCCAGAAGAGAAGAGTGAGTGAGTGTGCCCTGGTTGGGCGGACAAGCGTCACCTGTGTCTCACTACCACCCTCTTTGGAAACTGGTGCTGGTGTGTGTGCATGTACACACCTGTGTTTGGAGACAAACCCACTCAACATGCCATTGTCCCTGAAGGCACCGCTGTTGCCTGGATATCTTGACAGGTTTGGATGCATCCTCTGGCCTTCTCCTTTCTCAGATTGAAGGCAAGCTTTAGGAATTCAGAGAAACCCTAGAACTTGTCCTAGAGTCACCTCAGTGTTGGACCCAGCTTTCTCCTAAAGTATGCGGTGACATGTAATTTAAACTTATTTTATTAATATATATTTTTTCATGGGAGAGAAAGCTATGACAAACATAGCAGAGATATCACTTTGCCAACAAAGTTCATATGGTCAAAACTATGATTTTGCCAGTAGTCATGTATGGACATGAAGGTTGGACCATAAACAGGGCTGAGTGCTGAAGAACTGACGCCTTCAAATTGTGGTGTTTAGAGAAGACTCTTGGACTACAAGGAGATCAAACCAGTCAATCCTAAAGGAGATCAACCTTGAATATTCACCAGAAGGACTGACGCTAAAGCGGAAGCACCAATACTTTGGCCACCTGATAGAAAGAGCCGACTCATTGGAAAAAGACCCTGATGCTGGGAAAGACTGAAGGTTAAAGGAGAAGGGGGCAGCAGAGGATGACATGGTTGGATGGCGTCACCAACTCAATGGGCATGAATTTGAGCAAACTCCGGGAGATAGTGAAGGACAGGGGAGCCTCCGTGCTGCAGTCCATGGGATTGCAGAGTCAGACACAGCTCAGAAACTGAATGACAACATATCTTAAGAGGGAGAGGGTGGGATGATTTGGGAGAATGACATTCTAACATGTATACTATCATGTGAATTGAATCGCCAGTCTATGTCAGACGCAGGATGCAGCATGCTTGGGGCTGGTGCATGGGGATGACCCAGAAAGATGTTATGGGGAGGGAGGTGGGAGGGGGGTTCATGTTTGGGAATGCATGTAAGAATTAAAGATTTTAAAATTTAAAAAATAAAAAACTAAAAAAAAAAATAAATAAAAAATAAAAAAAAAGAGATTGAGTTGAGCTTTACATCTTGGCACTCCCTGTTCATTGTTGGGTCTTTCCAGGATTCCTTCCTTGTTTACATGATCCCTTTCCCACATTTTACATGGTTCCCCTCCTCTCTGTCTGTCTGTTTGGAAATGATTCTTTTGGTTCGTTTGTTCCAACAAGGAACATTTTGCCTGCAGGTGAAATCAATAGTGTTGACCACAGTGGTCTTTGGTTGGCCGGAGAGATTTTGTGCTGTCATATTTCAGCATGTCTCTCTTCCTAACTTAATTCTTGTTTTTTTCTTTTGCTTGAGGGACACACAACAATGTCATCTAGGAGATATTAGGGTCTAAATGGACAAGCTTCTGTTCTCTTTGCCTTCATGGCATCAGGGACTGCAGGCAGCGAATGTTGAACGTTAATGGGAGTGCCGAGTTCTGACAGTTCTTCCATCTTTGAGGCTCTCCTTAGGGCAGCAAGGCTCCAGATAGAAGCTCAGGGACCCCCAGGCTGAACTCTGTATTTCCTTTAATGTACTTCAGAAATGTTATTAAAATTGATTGTGGACAGATTTGATTTTTGGTAATATAGTTTCTTACAGACAACTAAAAGGGGACTTGGGGACTTGTGTTTTGGTCACTTAATTAAACCTCTCACACTCACTTCTTTATTTTAGCTGAAGTCAGAAGTGCCCAAAGCTAATTTACTTAGTTGTGGATGAGACTGTGGCGGCACATTCTCAAACCTTAGCAATTATTTCCTTACTAGCTTTTGACCTTGTAACTCAGATAATTTGAAATGCCACCCTTTGAAACCCATTCTCTGAATGTAGATCTCTTCCTGAGTGTAATTTTGGAGACTACTTTCATTAAACTGTTCAGAGATCTAATAATTATAAAGTATTCCCCCAAACACAGCATCCAGGCCTTAAAATTCCAAAATACAGAAAGGAATTTATAAGAGCTGGAAAAGTATTGACACAAATTCCATTTTGAATAATAAATTTTCCAAGGTAAATATACACAGATACATGTGGAAGAGAATGGAATGATATAGAACATGCTAGAAGGTAAGATAATAAATTATTTCTAGCATTCAAGTTTTCAGAATGATTAGAAATATTTTCAGTTTGGAAAAGCTTTTCTCATATACACAAACATTTTAAGCTGTATGCCACTACCAAATTAGTATTTGATATTTTGGAATGTTTTACTCAAAATTATTTTAACTATTTGTGGGGTGAAGAATCAGTGGGTAAAGAATCCACCTGCAATGCAGAGACACAGGAGATGCAGGTTGGGTGCTTGGATTGGAAAGATCCCCTGGAGGATGAAATGGCAACCCACTCCAAAATTCTTGCCAGAAAAATCCCATGGACAGAGGAACCTGGTGGGCTCAGCCCATGGGGTTGCAAAGAGTTGGGCATGACTAAGCATGTTAAGAAGTGTTTTGTATTTTACATCTTGTACATAGGAAGTATATTTGCAATATATTAACATAGAAGAGGCTCTAAATTAATCTATTACCTCTTTATTTCAAATGTGAAACTAGGTGTTAAGACTATAATAAATTATTTTCTTTGAAGTGCCATTTTAAAGAAGAAAAGCAAAAATATTGATGCACAGAGAATCAAAGTAAATTAATCTGATAATATAAGTGAAATGAACAAGCTGTGCAGTATAAATATTTTAATCACTTCTTGATCCAGAAGTGCCACATCTACAAAATGAGCAATTATGTGCTACCCCTTGGGAGTCGACTCTAATTACAAAGCAGTAGGAAATTACTAGATGTTAATATTGTAAATATCAAACATCAGGCCCGTGAATTTTCATGTGATTTTTAAAATATTACAAATACTTTAGGGCTAAACTCTACAGGGCCAAGAGTTGAGAAGTATTAGTTAGTTGTCTTTTAAGTATCAATAGATCATTTATATTATAAAATATTATTCACTGAGTCTAAAGAACAAATGTTTTAAAAATGAGCAGTGAAAACACACACTTATGTAGAAAGCCAGTAATTTACCCACTCCAGTACTCTTGCCTGGAAAATCCCATGGGTGGAGGAGCCTGGTAGGCTGCAGTCCATAGGGTTGCAGAGTCGGACACGACTGAGTGACTTCACTTTTCACTTTCATGCGTTGGAGAAGGAAATGGCAACCCACTCCAGTGTTCTTGCCTGGAGAATCCCAGGGGTGGGGGAGCCTGGTGGGCTGCCGTCTATGGGGTCACACAGAGTCAGACACGACTGAAGCAACTTAGCAGCAGCAGCATATACTATGTGCTGTGGTGTTACTATGTAACTGTGGTGCTTGAGAAGACTCTTGAGAGACCCTTGGACTACAAGGAGATCCAAGCAGTCAATCCTAAAGGAAACCAATCCTGAATATTCATTGAAAGGATGGATGCTGAAGCTAAAACTCCAATACCTTGGCCACCTGATGTGAAGAGTCAACTCATTGTAAAAGAGCCTAATGCTGGGAAAGATTGAAGGTGGGAGGAGAAGGAGGTGACAGAGGATGAGATGGTTGGTTGGCATCACTGACTCAGTGGACATGAATTTGAGCCTACTGTGGGATATAGTGAAGGACAGGGGAGTCTGATGTGCTGCAGTCCATGGGGGTCACAAAAGAGTCAAACACAGCTGAGCAACTGAACAATAACAAATGTACTATGCAGGATATTTCTACCCAAGAATCAGATGTCACCAAAAGCATTTTGGGAGCCATAGTTATTGAGAATCTAGGGACACTGGACTTTGGTCCTGGATCTTCAAACCCAAGACCAGGGAGGCTTAGCTATAGAACTAGGCTCTTTATGTCCTGTGATGGCTTAGTGAGCTTCTCTGTTTATAGGATCATAGGGAAAAGGGCAGTTCCTTGGGATGCAAGCATGTGTATGTATTGAGTTGTCCAAAAATTTTGTTTAGGTTTTTCCATAAGAGGTTGTGCAAAAACCCGACAAACTTTGTGGCCAAGCCAGTATATGGACTGTACCTTTACACAGAGTTTGGAAGTGTGTGGTAGGCTGAGTTCTAAAGTGAACTTGAAATTTCTGACCATTGTTGTGCACACATCTTCGTCCAGTTATTCAATCAAACACTAATCCTAGGTACTATTGTGATAAAATTTTGCAGTTAAATGTAAATGATAGAAAGATGATACAGATAAGTTTGACCTAAACTGATGAGCCCTTTAAAAGCAGAGACCCAAAGCAATCTATAGATTCAGTGCAATCCCTGTCAAGCTACAAGTGGTATTTTTCACAGAGCTAGAACCAATAATTTCACAATTTGTATGGAAGTACAAAAAACCTCAAATAGCCAAAGCAATCTTGAGAAAGAAGAATGGAACTGGAGGAATCAACCTGCCTGACTTCAGGCTCTACTACAAAGCCACAGTCATCAAGACAGTATGGTACGGGCACAAACACAGAAATATAGATCAATGGAACAAAATAGAAAGCCAAGAGATAAATCCACACACCTATGGGCACCTTATCTTCAACAAAGGAGGCAAGAATATACAATGGATTAAAGACAATCTCTTTAACAAGTGGTGCTGGGAAAACTGGTCAACCACTCATTTCTGCTCAGTCGCTTCAGTCATGTCCGACTCTGTGCGACCCCATAGATGGCAGCCCAACAGGCTCCGCCGTCCCTGGGATTCTCCAGGCAAGGACACTGGAGTGGGTCGCCATTTCCTTCTCCAATGCATGAAAGGGAAAAGTGAAAGTGACGTCACTCAGTTGTGTCCGACTCTTAGCAACCCCATGGACTGCAGCCTACCAGGCTCCTCCATCCATGGGATTTGCCAGGCAAGAGTACTGGAGTGGGGTGCTATTGCCTTCTCCAACCACTTGTAAAAGAATGAAACTAGATCACTTTTTAACACCATACACAAAAATAAACTCAAAATGGATTAATGATCTAAACATAAGACCAGGAACTATAAAACTCCTAGAGGAGAACAAAGGCAAAACACTCCCCAACATAAATCACAGCAGGATCCTCTATGACCCACCTCCCAGAATACTGGAAATAAAAGCAAAAATAAACAAATGGGACCTAATTAAAATTAAAAGCTTCTGCACAACAAAGGAAACTATGAGCAAGGTGAAAAGACAACCTTTGGAATGGGAGAAAATAATAGCAAATGAAGCAACTGACAACTAATCTCAAAAATATACAAGCAACTCCTGCAGCTCAATTCCAGAAAAATAAAAGACTCAATCAAAAAATGGACCAAAGAACTAAATAGACATTTCTCCAAAGAAAACATATAGATGGCTAACAAACACATGAAAAGATACTCAACATCGCTCATTATCAGAGAAACGCAAGTCAAGACCACAATGAGGTACCATTTCACTTCAGTCAGAATGGCTGCAATCCAAAAGTCTACAAGCAATAAATGCTGGAGAGGGTGTGGAGAAAAGGGAACCCTCTTACACTGTTGGTGGGAATGCAAACTAGTACAGCCACTATGGAGAACGGTGTGGAGATTCCTTAAAAAACTGGAAATAGAACTGCTTTATGACCCAGCAATCCCACTGCTGGGCATACACACCGAGGAAACCAGAACTGAAAGAGACATATGCACCCCAATGTTCACTGAAGCACTGTTTATAATAGCCAGGACATGGAAGCAACCTAGATGTCCAGCAGCAGATGAATGGATAAGAAAGCTGTGGTACATATACACAATGGAGTATTACTCAGCCATTAAAAAGAACACATTTGAATCCGTTCTAATGAGGTGAATGAAACTGGAACCAATTATGCAGAGTGAAGTAAGCCAGAAAGAAAAACGCCAATATAGTATACTAACGCATATATATGGAATTTAGAAAGATGTCACTGATAACCCTGTATGTGAGACAGCAAAAGAGACACAGATGTATAGAACAGTCTTTTGGACTCTGTGGGAAAGGGAGAGGGAGGGATGATTTGGGAGAATGGCAACCAAACATGTATAATATCATATGTGAAATGAATCACCAGTCTAGGTTTGATGCAGGACACAGGCTGCTTGGGGCTGGTGCACTGGGATGACTCAGAGGGATGGTATGGGGAGGAAGGTGGGAGGGGGGTTCAGGATGGAGAACACGTGTACACCCGTGGTGGATTCATGCTGAAGTATGGCAAAACCAGTACAATATTTTAAAGTAAAAAAAATAAAGCAGAGATATCCGTCTGGCTGGGCACAGAAAGGGAGTCAAAAGTTCAAAGAAAAAGAAAGATTTGACTGCCTGTTATGGGTTTTTAGATGGTTGTTCAGTCACTTAGTCATGTCCGACTCTTTGCAATTCCATGGACTGCAGCACGCCAGGCCTCCCTGTCCATCACCATCTCCCGGAGCTTCCTCAAACTCGTGTCCATTGAGTCAGTGACACCATCCTCATCTCATCCTCTGCCGTCCCCTTCTCCTGCCCTCAGTCTTTCCCAGCATCAGGGTCTTATCCAATGAGTCGGCTCTTTGCATCAGGTGTCCAGAGTATTGGAGCTTCAGCATCAGTCCTTCCAATGAATATTCAAGGTTGATTTCCTTTAGGATTGACTGGTTGAGTCTCCTTACAGTCCAGGGGCTAAAGGTGGAGAATGGGGGCCTCTCTGGGAACTTAAAGTAGCCTCAACTGACAGCTCGCAAGGAAGCAGGAACCTAAATCCTATAACTGCAAAATTTGGGCTCTTCGTGTTTTTTTTTTTTTTTTTAAGTTTCCAACAGATTTTTCCTTTCAGAATCTGCTGATGATAATTCAGCCCAGCCAATAGCTTACATAGACATTTTTTACAAAATCAGGGGGAATCTCAATAGGTTCATGATAATGTCTTGAAGCTTACCATATTCCCCAAACTTCATAATATATTTCAATCTAGATAGAAAGTGAGTAGCAAGTCCCTTTCTCAGTCAAAGAATCCTATCATTCCTTACATTCCAGGCTGGGGGTGTTACACTTCCTATATAATATTGGTTGTAAAGTATGTGGTCACAGACCCAAGTATGAATAGATGTGTAACTGGATACAGAGAGAAATGTTTTATGCAGAATTCTGGTAAGGATATATGAAGATCTTTTGGTCACAATCAACTTGACTATTAGAAAAATCATTTTGATAAAATCTTAGTTTATTAAAAATTTTATGTGATTGCTCACATCTTCTCTCCATTTACGTAAAACCTTTAACTCAGATCTTAACTAAAAATTGTGGACTGTGAAAATATCCTTTATAATAGTGCTTATGCCTCATATATAAAATTCTCATGTGAGATTTTAAGGAACTTGCCAAGAATGTTACCAATATTCACTTCTTTGGAGTAAAGAAGAGAGATTTCCTGGTGTATTTTGACTGTTCGGTCTTCTATCATGTCTCAAGAATTCCGTATGCTCAGCCAATCTTCAGCACAGTGGGAATCAACACCAATTTCCTGTCCTTGGTGGAAATTGCTGCTGGTTTCATTTCAACTTTCTTATATTCCAGGCTGTAAAGAATACTCTTTCATGTTCCACGCACATGATTCAGCCCATTTCTGCCCTAATGTCCTCATTTTTTTTGACATTTTAGTTTATTTCTGTGCTTTACATAATGCAGAGTGCGTCTGTGTCTCTCTTATGCACCAGTTTGAGTGTACCAAATTTTCCATTCCCGTTTGAGAGATAGGAAAATAGAACATGTTCAGGGACCTAGCCAAAAATAGGGAGTGCCATCTGAGTCCAAATCCAGGTCCCTTTCCAGAATACAATGATGACTTAACATCATCATCACAGTATATTTTATAGTGTAGGAGAAACACCAGCTCATAAATCTGAAGAATGTTATGCTGGAAATGATTTTCTCATGTGGATTTTTTCGAGGCAGCACTTGTTGGGCACTGAGAGGCCATAGATCTGGTGGCTTACCAAGATTAGAATTTTCTGCTTCCCTCAATAAGCATTCGATATATTACCAGGTTGTATTCTCTAAATTCATGGATGCTGAGCGGCGCCATGTGTTACTCTGTTACCCACAGAAATCAATTTTCTCATAGTATAACTAATGGTCGCACCCCAAGTTGCATTGCGAAATGCTCCATTTATACAGAAGTACGCCTGCAGTTCAGTTCAGTTCAGTTCAGTCTCTCAGTCATGTCCGACTCTTTGCGACCCCATGAATCACAGCATGCCAGGCCTCCCTGTCCATCACCAACTCCTGGAGTTCACTCAGACTCACGTCCATCAAGTCAGTGATGCCATCCAGCCATCTCATCCTCTGTCGTCCCCTTCTCCTCCTGCCCACAATCCCTCCCAGCATCAGAGTCTTTTCTAATGAGTCAACACTTCCCATGAGTTGGCCAAAGTACTGGAGTTTCAGCTTTAGCATCATTCCCTCCAAAGAAATCCCAGGGCTGATCTCCTTCAGAATGGACTGGTTGGATCTCCTTGTAGTCCAAGGGACTCTCAAGAGTCTTCTCAAACACCACAGTTCAAAAGCATCAATTCTTCAGCGCTCAGCTTTCTTCACATTCCAACTCTCACATCCAAACATGACCACTGGAAAAACCATAGCCTTGACTAGACGGACCTTTGTTGGCAAAGTAATGTTTCTGCTTCTCAATATGCTATCTACATTGGTCATAATTTTTCTTCCAAGGAGAAGAACGCCTGCAGCAAATCCCAAATGTCAGAGTTGAGTGATACTGTCCTGACCTTGAAGTTTACAGGCCAACCAAACATAGCCTGAGCTTGAAATCTGTCTTCTGTTTACTGCTTCTAAAAACAAAATGTGCTTTCAAATTAATGACAGTGGTATTTAAAGCATTTAATTTCATAAAATCACACTATTAAAATGATAGAATTCAAGAGTTCATAAGAGGGGTTTGATTTTTGGAAGTGTTTTTTCCCCTAGCTTTCAATGTCTTAGCCTGTCTTTACTTATTTCAAAAATCCTTATTTTTGTATATGTGTGTTTGTGTGTACATACTTAGCAATTTCTGTGGCTGTGACTTTGAAGTTTACTCAGACTTTGGATGAACTGGTGGGAAAGTTGTGGGAGAACTTAGAACAAGAAGAATCAACTCAGGGGTATGTTAGATCCTTGAGGCTTCCCAGATGGCTCAGTGGTAAAGAATTTCCCTGCCACTGCAGGAGAAGGGGGCTCAATCCCTGGGTAGGGAAGATCCCCTGGAGAAGGAAATGGCAACTCACTCCAGTATTCTTGCTTCCTCTGCCATGGACAGAGGAGCCTGGAGGGCTACAGTCCATGGAGCTGCAACAAGTCAGACACCACAGTGCACACACACACACACGCACACACACACACACACACACACACACACACAAAAGATCCTTAAGGGAAATAGCTGGCATTATTTTCTATATGGGGTATTATGTAACCGTTAAGAAAAAATAAGATCTGCATGTGCTGATCTGAGATTTTCATGTGATGCTGAAGTAAACACACATTACTGAATAATGCATATAGCATATACTTGTTTCTGCTTTTTAATTTAACATACTTCATATATGTACATGGAGTATATATTCATATGTGTCAGACATTGCTGAAGTATTTAGGGGGAGTTTAGGAGGTAAGTAGGCTTATAGTCCATTATAATTTTCACCATATACGCTTCTTTTCTTAAACAAAAGATTCCCTAAGGTCAAGTGAGTTAGAGCAACTATAATGAGACTGAGATTCAGAATAAAAGAGTTCTCTGAATTATGAGTTCTGTGATACCAAAAACAGATTTAGCTGCTTCAGTGCTGTTTTTTCGGTGGGTAGAGGCCAGTTCTCATTTAGAATATGGTGAAAGGACTAAGGTCTTTGGTCTTCTGTGTTCTCTGCAGAAGTATCATCTTTAGTTAAAACAAGAATGTTGACCCACTGTCTAGCTCCAATACTTTAGCCACCTGATGCAAAGAACTGACTCATTGGAAAAGACTTTGATGCTGGGAAAGATTGAAGGCAGTAGGAGAAGGGGGGCAACAGGATGAGATGGTTGGATGTCATCATTGAATGAATGGACATGAGTTTGAGCAAGCTCTGGGGGACAGTGAAGGACAGGGAAGCCTGGCGTGCTGCAGTCCATGGGGTTGCAGAGTCGGACACGACTGAGTGACTGAACAGCAACAGCGACTGTCTAGCTTGGGCTGCCGCAATAAAAGTGTCAGGGCCTGGATGGTTTGTTAACAACATAATCTATTTCTCAGAAGGGTGGAGGCTGGAAGTCTTAAAACGAGGTGCTGGCAGATTTGGGTTCTGGTGAGAATCCTCATCCTTGCTTAGAGATGACAGTCTTCTCACTGTAACCTCACATGGCAAAGGGGACAAAGGAGCTCCTGGGGTCTGTTTTCTAAGGACACTAATTCGTTTCATCAGGGCTTTCCTCTCATGACCTAATCACATCCCAAAGGCCCTCCTTTCCAAATACCAGTATATTGGGCTTTAGATTTTAACTTATAAATTTTGTGGGGATACAAATATTCAATCAATAGTTCAGTTCATTCGCTTAGTTGTGTCTGACTCTTTGTGACCCTATGGACTGCAGCATGCCAGGCTTCCCTGTCCATTACCAACTCCCAGAGCTTACTCAAATTCATGCCCATTGAGTCGGTGATGCCGATCTATAGTTAATCTATAGTTTAATACTCAATAAAAATAATTTCTCTGCAACTTGAATCATGTATTCCACAAAAATTTATTAAGCATATTACAGGATTGCTTCAGGACTTTACATCTAGTAGGGGAATCATCAGTAAACAAAGGAAAATGTAAATACATGTAAAATTATACATTCCAGAAGTGGTATGAATGAAACACCCATATGTCAGCAGTCTATTGCATGGTTCCAGTTAAATGCCCCATAGTAACATTTAACTTAATAGGTATAAATATCTATTTGTTTTATTTTAACCAAGCCCATGTCTCTTCCTGTTAATACTACCATTGTACTCTCATGAAATGTAGAAACCTGGTTCTCATCCATCTTTACCTCCTCATATCAACTTAGTCACTAAGTCCTTTTTCCTTGAATATGTCCCAAATGTGTTCATTTTCACGGTTCTCTGTTTCCTGCCTCCATCTACATTCATATTTAAACTATTCCCCTCCTCCGAAAATCCGCTCTCTGTTACTTCATCTTTCCCCTATTTATTAGCGATCTATCTGATATATGAAATGTTCCCTGATTTTGACCAACCTAGATACCATATTAAAAAGCAGAGACATTATTTTGCCAACAAAGGTCTGTCTAGTCAAGGCTATGGTTTTTCCAGTGGTCATGTATGGATGTGAGAGTTGGACTGTGAAGAAAGCTGAGCGCCGAAGAATTGATGCTTTTGAACTGTGGTGTTGGAGAAGACTCTTGAGAGTCCCTTGGACTACAAGGAGATCCAACCAGTCCATTCTAAAGGAGATCAGTCCTGGGTGTTCATTGGAAGGACTGATGCTGAAGCTGAAACTCCAATACTTTGGCCACCTCATGCGAAGAGTTGACTCATTGGAAAAGACTTTGATGCTGGGAGGGATTGAGGGCAGGAGGAGAAGGGGATGACAGAGGATGAGATGGCTGGATGGCATCACCGACTTGAGGGAAGTGAGTCTGAGTGAACTCCGGGAGTTGGGATGGACAGGGAGGCCCGGCATGTTGCAATTCATGGGGTCGCAGAGAGTCGGACATGCCTGAGCAACTGAACTGAACTGATGCATACTATAGTGATTCAAAGTATATCATGTGGCACTGCTAATAGAGTCTATGCATATACACCCAGCAATATTTCACAAGTAGTTTGTAAAATGCAGAGTTACTTAATTGTAGGCCTTCTCAGTACCTTTAGTGAGATCATACACATAGTATTTACTAGGCAGAAATAGTACACGGCACTTCTATGATTTATTTGATAATTAAATTTTAAAGCTTATTTTGGGACTGTTTCAGTACGCATATTGGAAAATATTGGTCCATTGTACACAGTTTAATCTTTCGAGCGTTCAGAATTTCACTGTTGTCTGTATCTTTAATCTTCCATTTTCTTTACTATCCATACTTCAGTCATTTTTGACTCTATCTTTACAGAAACATACACTCCTTTTCACATCCCTACTCATCTATTCATGGTAGTCCGTCTGTGGAGATGTTCATATCCTCAAGGCCAAGTTTCTGGATCTGCTCTTTTATGATACCTTCTCTGAATTATCAACCACTGTCTTCCGAAGTAGAACTGATGAGATACTCTTTTTGTTTCATAATCCTTTTTTATTGCTAGGGACCATGTCTTAAATACTCAAGATAAATTACATAGTTCTCAGTACAATGTAAATTACTCAGTGGGTAACCTTCCATTTCACCTATGCAAATTGCTAAATGGACCCATTCAATCAAGACATTCATTGAAACCCTAATACTCTAAGCACCATACTACGCACTGGGGATCAAGTGATTAATTCAGTCATATCTGTGGCACTTACGGAATTTAAATCTAGAATTAAAAAAAAATAGAAAAAAATGGCTGCAATACATGTGTTTAGGGTACTATGGAATTACACAAGCAGACTGATTATTGTGAAGGCAGCTGACCCATAGAGCAAAAACATTTGAGAGATCTCTGGTCGCCCTTACATTAACATCTTGACAGCCTTACTATCACCTAACTTGGGCTTCCCAAGTGGTGCTAGTGGTAAAGAATCTGCCTGCAATGTGGGAGACACAGGTTCAATCCTTGGCTAGGGAATATCCCCTGGAGAAGCAAATGACAACCCTCTCCAGTATTCTTGCCTGGAGAATCCCACGGACAAAGGAGCCTGGTGGGCTGTAGTCCATAGGGTCACAAAGAGCTGGACATGACTGAGTGACTGAGCCCAAGCACAAGCTTTACTATAGTCAAACATGATACCCAAATAACAAATGACTGTATGAGACTCTCTAAACAACCACTGAGATAGTCCCTGGAAACTTGAGAAACACACGTTAGGATTTACCAGCATATAAAATTTCAGTGAGGCCAGCAATGTTGTATTCAAAATTCAGAATCTGGTCATACTACAAGTAAAAGTATGTGCCACATTTGGAGGGACCTCTTTATTTACCCCGTTTGACAAACTAGTTTAGTACCAGCATCACAGAACTGACAAGGCTGAATTTGAACACAGCCAGAAGATTGAGCTTTACGAGTTGTTTACCTGATAGTCTATAAACTCCCCACTAAAGGTATGTGTCCTGGTTAAATACTTACTCTTATTTCCAATTTGTAGCTTAACTTAATACTGTAATTGACAGAGGACTTTTAATGTGTTTCCATTATCAATGCCTGTGGCATTTCTTTAAGGAAAAACTCTTTTTTTTAGATGATACTGTTAAGTAGGGGCTGTAATGGTCTCACCATGAGTATATTTGCATAGCTGAAGTCTTATTTTGCATTTTCCTTTGTTGCTGCTGGTAAGTTGCTTCAGTCTGTCCACTCTGTGTGACCCCCATCCCTGGGATTCTCCAGGCAGGATCACTGGAGTGGGTTGCCATTTCCTTCTCCAACGCATGAAAGTGAAAAGTGAAAGTGAAGTCGCTCAGTTGTGTCTGACTCCTAGCTACCCCATGGACTGCACCTACCAGGCTCCTCTGTCCGTGGGTTTTTCCAGGCAAGAGTACTGGAGTGGGGTGCCATTGCCTTCTCTGCCTTTGTTACTAGGATATTTTATTTAGAATATCCTTAGAAAATTTCCATTGAATGCCCTCCACCCAGGATATGTAACAGACAATAAAACATTTTACCTACATAAATCTTTTTTCTCTATGAACCGTGTATTAAATTTGTGAATTACTTGTGACCCGGAATATACTACTGGTTTCTGTTAAGTACCATCTGTGACGAGACAGAGGTATAAAGAAGGGGCCACATTGAAGGGGAACACAAGTAAACAAGGAGATAACAGTGGATGTCATGCTCCAAAACTAGCTTTAGCCATGCTTTGGTTGTTGGGTGTGAATGAGTGCACCCACGTGGGTGTGTGTGAGCTGAGAGAAGCAGGGTGGTGAGACATTTCAAAGCAAAAGCAAGGCTCTGGAAGCAGAATTCTCTGAGTCCTGGTTCTACCGAATTAGGTCCTTGACCTTGGGCAGGTTACTTACACTCTCAGGACACCAGCTACCTTGTCTCCAGGTAGCTGTAATATGGGAGCTTCCCTCATTGCAGTGATGAAAGCATGAGTTTATAAATATTTATTGCTTAGCTATAGGTCCAGGGCCTGGGAAAATGTCTCCATGGGAAAAAATTTGACAATGTCTGATTTCGAGCTGGTTAAGTAGGCAAATGAAATATGAAGAAGAAACTGCGTTACGACCTAGGTGTATCTGTTCAGCTTGTCTGATGACCTCTGTTGGACTATTTGGAAAAGAAAAGGCAGTTTGGTTTTCAACAAAGAATAAATGTTCTATGTATGTATCTATCTACCTACCTACCTAGGTTTAAATCTGTGGAACTGAAACTGTTTATGTCTTCATTTATATCTGACTTGATTATTTTTTTATCACTTTTTCAGTGAATAAACATATTGGTTCATTTTTTTTAAAAAAAGGCAGTCACCGCTGAAGCAGTTTTCTCCAAATGACCTAAGTCAGTAGCTATACCACTTCAAGTTTATCTGATTGTTCCACTTATAACTACATCAGTAGGAATCTTTTATCTGTTAGGTAGAGGGAATACAGAGAGTATGTACTAGACATTCTCAGTTTATTTTTTCACACTAGAGAAGTTTTCATAAGAACCGCAGAGGGAAAGAATTCAGGCTAACTAATGATGAGTTGTCAGTGAAGGTAACATCTGGTTACCTCTGGACTAGCCTCAGTTCGGGTGGTTTTTGCCTTGATTTCCTCAACCCTGACTCCCCTCCTGTGAATGCCACCACACTAGCTGCGTTCTAAGATGGACTAGCATCTTAAAAATGACTTATGTTCACCTTTTTATCAAGTCATATATGGGGGGAATTTTGATGAATTTAACAATCATTTTTGAATTCTCACTCATGCAAGTATAAATCTGAAGCCTGTTGTAAATTTCCATTTATAAAACTTGGAAGATTTTATACTGTAACTTAATGCTATTTTATCTTATAAGGGTCACCTTTTATTTCATATGACCCTATAATCCAGAAGCGTGCACCTCCTACTGTAGCCTCTAGTCACATGGAGCTGTTTAAACTTAAATCAGTTCATTATAAAATATAATTCAAAAGCCAAGTTTCTTCACAGTATCCACATTTCATGTGCTCGGTCATAACATACAACTAACGGCTACCATCTTAGACAGCCCAGCTTATAGAACATTTCTATCATAGCAGAAAGTTGTATTAATCTGTAGTGAATCGTAGAGCCTATAGACCAGAAATCAAGGGCCATGTCTTATCTTATACTTCTGTTAAATGTACCCATGTCCTACCATAAGAGCAATTATGATACTTGTTAAGACATCCAGTTGAGTGATATCTCGCAACTTTCCTCTTCTTCCCGGGAACCTACCCAGTCTTGGAACAAAAAGAATTTTTTTTTTTTTTGACCATTTTTATTTTTTATTTTTTTTTTAATTTTTTTTTAATTTTTAGTTTTTTATTTTTTAAATTTTAAAATCTTTAATTCTTACATGCATTCCCAAACATGACATGCCCTTATACTAGATGAACCCTTCATCTCCCATATAGGCACCACTGTCCTATGAAATACTTCCTCCTCTGGCTTAGCTTTCCAGTTTTCAGGTTCTTCATTAATACTGTCAAGAATATGAATGATTATGATGCTTCATTATTCTTTTATGGTTGTGGTCCTTCTCCTTTGAAGCTTATACTCTCTGGCTTTACCAGTCTCTATGCTAATCCCCACCTCCATGCCCTGCTGTGAATTGATTTTTCATACTGAATTTTTTGAAAAAAAAAATTTTTATTGAGCAATCATTGAGCCATAATCTTGTAAGTCTGAAGTGTACACAAGCTGACCTGATACTTCTGTGTGTTGCGGAATGATTACTGCTGTGCTGTATGCTTCCTTGTTGTTGTCACCAATAGAACAGACTTTTGCATTCCTATCTGTAGTGGAAAGCTTTTTGTTTTTGGTTTCCTGATAGAGTGCATCTTCTTAGTCTTCAGATTATTTGAACATGATTTTTAATGTGCTCACCTCTCCCCAGTCATGATCTATATCACCTGAGCTAGGCCAAGCAACTGCTTTTTCCCTGGAAATGAAGTTTGAATAGCGTTACATAAAATGTTGGAAAGGATGGGAGCTTATTCAGTTCCTGTGTTTCCATGGTGAAAGTGAATTTGAGATCTTGATAACTGACATACAGAATTGCCTGTTCCATGGATTTCGAAACTGATATTTCAGGCTTTGGAAAAAATGGGCTGATTTCTAATATTTCCTTTCATTTTCTTTGCTGCTGTTTGCTTGAAATATGGAGCATTGGTTTCTCTTGCAACTAATCTTAAACGGAAATTGGTACCATAGTGGGACTTTGAAAGTGACACACTATAAAACATGACTAGAACAGTCTTTTGGACCCTGTGGGAGAGGGAGCGGGTGGGATGATTTGGGAGAATGGCATTGAAACATGTATAAGATCATGTAAGAAACGAATCGCCAGCCTAGGTTCAGTGCAGGATACAGGATGCTTGGGGCTGGTGCACGGGGATGACCCAGAGAGATGGTATGGGGAGGGAGGTGGGAGGGGGGTTCAGGATTGGGAACTCATGTACACCCGTGGCGGATTCATGTTGATGTGTGGCAAAACCAATACAGTATTGTAAAGTAAAATTAAAAAAAAAATGACTTTGGCTGAGCTGAGGTTATGTGGAGGGTTAGAAAGTTGGAAATTCTTACTATACAGGGGCAGCAGAGCTGATTAAGTTGTTCTGTATCAAATCGTGGGACCCATATCATTTGGTTTTTGAGACTAAGGGGCTACACAGGAATGTGAGTTGAGACTTTTTTTATTCTTCATTCTTTCATCTTAATTCTTTTAACTGATTTCAGTTTGGGATTTATGCCTTCCTCAGTCTCAGTTCTTTAGGTCTGAGTGAGGTCTCATCAGATGTAATGCTCAAAATTCTCCAAGCCAGGCTTCAGCAATACGTGAACCGTGAACTTCCTGATGTTCAAGTTGGTTTTAGAAAACGTAGAGGAATCAGAGATCAAATTGCCAATATCCTCTGGATTATGGAAAAAGCAAGAGAGTTCCAGAAAAACATCTATTTCTGCTTTATTGACTATGCCAAAGCCTTTGACTGTGTGGATCACAATCAACTCTGGAAAATTCTGAAAGAGATGGGAATACCAGACCACCTGACCTGCCTTTTGAGAAATCTGGGATTTCTTCGGAAGGAATGATGCTGAAGCTGAAACTCCAATACTTTGGCCACCTCATGCGAAGAGTTGACTCTTTGGAAAAGACTCTGATGATGGAAGGGATTGGGGACAGGAGGAGAAGGGGATGACAGAGGATGGGATGGCTGGATGGCATCAGCGACTCGATGGATGTGAGTCTGAGTGAACTTCGGGAGTTGGTGATGGACAGGGAGGCCTGGTGTGCTGCGATTCATGGGGTTGTGAAGAGTCGAACACCAGTGAGCGGTTGAACTGAACTGAATCGAGGTCTCATCTTTTTCTAGGAGTAGACCCTGTGGTCCAGTTCCAGCCAATTAGTGCCTCAAACCTCCAGACAGTGTTTTTTTCAGGGTTGGCTTACAATGAGAGCTAAGTCAAGGGCTTTGATTTGAGGTGCTTTTCCTGCCAGACTTGCATATTATGTGACATGAAGTTGGAGATGCTGCTGACTTTGTGTTGCCGTATAGAAGCGAATCCAAGTTAACTTGCAAAGAACAGCAACGGTTAACCCAGTGATACACAGAGAGATAATCTTTATGATATCATTTAAGCCCTTAAACCAAAGAAACCAGCCTTCTCATATTTTTTCAAATTCAGAAGACAAATTCTCTAGGTTCTTTAGATGTTTATATCACTTAAAGTCAAAATATCCACTCTCCCATTTACTGAAGATTTGGGAACAATTTCAGAGTCTCTTTGTGTGCAGGATAAATTGTTTCAGTCATGTCTGACTCTTTGTGACGTTATAGGCCATAGTCCACGAGGCTCCTCTGTCCAGAGGATTCTCTAGTGGGTTGCCACTCCAGTGGCAAGATTGCTGGGAAAAATATCAATAACCTCAGATATTCTCTTCTCCAGAGAATCTTCCCAACCCAGAGACTGAACCTGCATCTCTTTACATCTCCTGCATTGACAGGCAGTTTCTTTACCACTAGCGCCATCTGGGAAGCCATACTCTCTCCCTTTACTCCAACCATTATCGCAATGATAGGGGATTTTAAGAGATTAGTTAGACCCTCTTATCCTTTAGAAGTATTCTAATCTCAGAAATGGTAGATATTAAAAGTCCATTATTTGGGCACAATCTGACCACCATTTCCTATCTCCATATGATATTTGATTTCAGATCTCTGCTCTTTAGAGGCCTTCATTATATCAAGTTCTTGTCCTTCTCTTTCCTTTGGTTCATCCCTCTCATCCATGAGTCTATTTCTTCCGTGATATGAGCTATATTTTTATCGATTATCTCGGGAACCACTTCTTACAGAACTGTCTGGTTAAACTCGAACTTTGCAGAAATGAAATAATTCATTCCCTACTTTGATAGTTAAGCCTCTAGGTGGGATTGAGTTACATTTGGCTAAAACACACACCGCTTCAAATGAGAGCCTCAGAATGGCTTGCAGTGAGCTCTTAGATCCACCTGTTTGCATGAATATAATTCCAAATTTCACCTTGCTGTACAAGACACCAGCTCAGACTCTGCGTCCTTCAGAGCCTCGGCAAGTGATCTTTCTTCTACTTTACTGAGAATAGGGGGGCTTTCAGTAAAGAATCTTGCTTCTCTACCCCAACATGCATTCCTTTCAGCCTATATCTTATCTCCACTATGTCAAGATTGGAGTGTGAGCTATGGCTCTATTTAAATCCCTGAACCCCCCTCCAGCCTTCTCCAGACTATAACTCTATTATTCATCCCCTCTCTCATATATATTTTACTTCTTCCTTTCCACTCAGTACTTCCCCTCAGGCTGTACACATCCTCATTCTTTCTTGGCTTAAAAAGAAAAGCCACCATCAGTCAGGTCATTCAGTGCCTCATATGGGGTGCTTAGTAGCTTGTGCTTTTTCAGAGGATGGAGAGAGTCTGAAGGAATTCAAGCAGGGGCAAGACAGGGTCCTCTTGGAATTTTAGTCAGGTGGTTCTGCTTGCTGTGTGGAGATGGGTTGTGGAGCTGTACACAGGATCCGGGAGTATAAATAGTGTTCCAAAAACGTGTTCTGCAAAAAAACTGCTGCGGCTGCTGCTAAGTCGCTTCAGTCATGTCCGACTCTGTGTGACCCCATAGACAGCAGCCCACCAGGCTCCCTTATCCCTGGGATTCTCCAGGCAAGAACACTGGGGTGGGTTGCCATTGCCTTCTCCAATGCATGAAAGTGAAAAGTGAAAGTGAAGTCGCTCAGTCATGTCTGACTCTTTGCGACCCCATGGACTGCAGCCCACCAGGCTTCTCCGTCCATGGGATTTTCCAGGCAAGCAAAAAATTAGATGTTGTTAAAAGTTACTAGTTTTCTTCAGAACAGGTAAATGCAACAACTTTGACTCAAACATCTCTTTGAAAGCATCCAAGTTTTAATCCATACTCGAATCAACTCAGTCTCTTTAACCAGCACACTCTTTATTTTCAGACAGTTGTGAAGAGGTAGCCCATTTAGTTTCCTTTATATCTTGGCATAATACCCGGCTTGTAAGATGACGGTCCTACACAGGTAATTGCTTCTCCCATGGACCCATGTGACCTAGCTACACTGTCTAGTCAAGTGCAAAATTCTTGTGGAAGTGCTGTAAAATCCTAGGGGTTTCTTTTTAAGCTGTTATTTAACTGAAGGTACATTTTAATTGTCTCCTCTTGACTCCATTGGGCTTCCCTTGTAGCTCAGTTGGTAAAGAATCTGACTGCAATGTGGGAGACCTGGGTTCAGTCCTTGGGTTGGGAAGATGCCCTGGAGAAGGGAAAGGCTTCCCACTCCAGTATTCTGGCCTGGAGAATTCCATGGACATATATAGTCCATGGGGTTGCAAAGAGTTGGACACCACTGAGCGACTTTCATTTTCACTGACACCGTTGGTGAGGAAGGCATTCCTGCCCTAGGGTTATGTGGATGATGGAACCCATGACACTTGACTTTGGACAGATGAAATCAACAGCAATTTCACGAATCACCTGTATTCACAGCCTGGATCCCACGTGTCATGCAGGATACACAGGGGTTATACTTGAGATTGGAACAGATAAACAGGGGTGGTAGGAGTCAGTCCTTGTAGTACCAAGAGGATGAGGTTACCCTGGTTCCCACTGGTGCGTGTGATTGACTTGTTTGAATAATTTTCTGGGCTGGCAGGGAGCTGAAACTCACTCCATAGGGATCAGCAGGCATCTGCTGGGTTTGTTGGGCGAGTTGGGTTGTTTGGCTCGGGGACCTCATCTGTTGGAGCCGAATGGGCAGGGGAGATAGTGGTTATGTGATCTGAGGCTTCTCTGTTTTACCAGACGACAAGGTGGTCCATTTTAATGGGCTGTGATTGAAAGCATGGATATATACACTGCCTCTCCGTGCCCTTGGAAAGCAGAGCATGGAGCCTTAAAAAATATAGCTTTCATAAGCACTTCTCTAGGCTTGGGTCTTCTTGTATTCGGAGCGCCTCATGGAAGAAGCACAAAAACGATTCACAGAACATTTGCAGCTTGTCTTTGGTTCAACCAAGAACCGCTGTATGCACATCACCCATACATTCTATCCACTCCTCCACTCTTGAAGACAAGGAAATGGATTTAGTATTTCCTTACTAGGTTCTAATAAGTGTTAGAGTTAAGATGATTATAATATTACACTGCATAGATAAGTATAAGTTGTTTATGTAAGTCTAAATTTCCCTAGTGTATACTTTCTAGCAGCAGTATATTAAATTATCAGGAGTTGTAAAATGTTCTTTATGATAATAACATCTCAACTTTACAGAATTTGTAATTTTGTTAAAGAATGTCAATTGTTTCCTTAGATATTTGTGTGTGAGGCAAATTTTGAATTCCCTGCAATAATACCTGATATGGGATCTTCTTTATTTTTATGTCTCAATTTCAATATATTTTCCTGAAGAAGCAATATTTTTGAGAGGCACATTTTTCTTATAAAATGTAGAGGCATGACAGATAATGTCCTACGAGATCCTCTTCACGACTGGGAGATTTTTTTTTGGTCTCTAGGTTCTAATTGTATTTCAGTTTCTCCAAATATTAGATTGGCAGACTGATTGAATCACCTGGGCATCTGGTTTAAAAGGTGTCTGTAGAGACTGAAGTAAGTCAGAAAGAGAAAAACAAGTATATTAACTCATATATGGGGAAATTAGAAAACTGATATAGATGATCTTACTTGCGAAGCAGAAATAGAGACAGATGTAGAGAACAAATGTATGGATTCCAGGGGGGAAAGGCAGGTGGTGGGATAAATTAGGAAATTGGAATCAATGCATATACACTGTTGACACTAAGTATCAATATAAAATAGAGAACTAATGAGAACCTACTGTATAGCACCAGGGACTCTACTCAATGCTCTGTGGTGACGTAAATGGGAAGGAAGTCCAAAAAAAGATATATGTATACTTATAGCTGATTAACTCTGCTGTACAGTAGAAACTAAACAAAATTGTAAAGCAAGTGTAGTCCAATAAAAATTTAAAAACATTAAAAAAATGAAAAGGTGCAGTAGAGAACTGCACAGCATCACCGTGGCTGGCTGCACTGTGTGCCCATCAGATATGTGTAAGCCCTTGTCCCCAGTACTCGTGAGTATGACCTGACCTTGGTTGTGATGAAGATGTAAGTCAAGATTAGGTCTGGGATAGGGTGGGCCCTTAATCCGCTAGTACTGCTGTCTGTGAGATGAGCAGGGAAACTGCGGCAGGCGTAGGGCAAGCACCACGTGGTGATGGAGGCAGAGGTTTGGAGGGATGCCGTTTCCAGCCAGGGAACTGAAGTATGCCTGGCAAGCCCAGAAGCCAGGAGATAGGCCTGGAACAGATTCTTTGTTAGTCTTCAGAGACCATCACCCTGCCAACATCGTTAATTTGAAATTCTAGCTGCCAGAACTGTGAATTAATTCCTGTTGTTTTAAAGCCACCTAGTATGTGGGACTTATATCAGTCTCATAAGTGAATATCCTCCTCGAAGGACCAAGTCAGTCATCTTCATAAACCCATGTCTGTGTAGACATCCACGGGCTTTTAGAACTGAAAGAGTCTTAGGAGGTGACTAAATCCCTTTCCTATACAGAGACTGAGGTTTCTTAAAGGCTTGCTCAAGATGTGTGAGTATTTGGAGTTAGGGTCCTAGTTTAATTCAAGAACCCCCGTTTCCTGATGGTTTCCTGATGCCCTTCCATCTCATGTCCACACTGGAGAATGAGGACGTATATTGTCCATCTGCCCTCTTGGAAAGCAGCTCACAGAGCCTTAACAAAAACACATGTGTAAGGTGGGTGTTCTGGAATTTAGGGAAATTCTCCAGGGAGCATGTCCCTAGTGGCAGTCCTCACAGGGTCTCTTCTGCATTTAAGAAATAACAGAATGGTTGTGATTAAGCCTGTTGGCACAATTGTTCTGAAATTAAATACTGCCTGATGAGGCCTGAGTGGCTGGGTTGCATGAGTGATTTATTCATGATGAGAGAGAAGCAGAAGCTTTATGTTTACAATGCATTTGAGACTGACACCATAAACTTGGCCTTAATACATTCCGAGCAAACACCCTGTTTGAACTGAATGCAAGCTCACAGCTTCATTGCTGGTCTGCTCCTCCTGCCTGTCCTATGCTGTATGTCTTCTGTGATACATTTTCTACCTGTCACTTAATGACAAAGAGTGTGGAAGCTCACTTGCATGAGGATACTAACTTCACAAGAGGGTTTGGGATCATGGCTAAATGCCAGCTTGAGGAAGAGAAAAAGGTATACCCAAGCCGAGAGGTATATCTGGCTAGAAATGTGTCATGAAAAATGAGCAATATAACCAGAGAGTCTTGAGTAAGTTTGAGAGTATGTGTACGTGTGCACACCTGTGCCCACATATTTATTCCTCTGAAGTGGTTAAAGTGGTAATAGAGAGGCTTTGGTTTATCTTCAGAAGGGAAAACATCTTCACTTATGGCACATCCCTAAAAGGGATGGGTGTGTGTTCAAGGGAACATATAGGGTGCCCTGGAGATAGTCACGATAGAAAATTTTGCACTAATATTAAAAGTTGTACTTTTTCAGTAAGTAGAGCATAATCAGGTCATTTTTCTTTTTTAACTTTCTCATTTATCCAGGTAACACAAAAATTTTAAAACAAGAGACTTTTTTGGGGGGAACTTTTGATTGTGTATTGGGATATAGCTGATTAGCCATGTTGTGATAGTTTCAGGAGAACAGTGAAGGGATTCAGCCATACGTATACATGTACCAGGCTGCCCCAAAGAAGCCCCCCTCTCCCATCCAGGCTGCCAAATAACACTGAGCGGAGTTATGTGCTATACATTTCCCTTATGGCTCAGCTGGTAAAGAATCCACCTGCAATGTGGGAGACCTGAGTTCGATCCCTGGGTTGGGAAGATCCCCTGGAGAAGGGAACGGCTACCCACTCCAGTATTCTGGCCTGGAGAATTCCATGGACTTGGGGTCACAAACAGTCAGACACGACTGAGCTACTTTCACCTCCTTGCAAGAGACGTCTGAACCTGTTGCAGATTATAGTAGTTTCATCTGTTTGTTAGATAGCTGTTATGTTCTCATGGAGCAACATTTTGGAAGATGTTTTTTAGTTTCTATTGTACAGCAGAGTTAATCAGCTATGTGTATACATATGTCTCCCTTTTTTGGACTTCTTTCCCATTGACATCACCACAGAGCATTGAGTAGAGATCCCTGTGCTGCACATGTAGGTTCTCATTAGTTATCTATTTTATATTAATAATTAGTGTCAATAGTGTATCTTTCCTTACTTATCCCCCAGGCAGGTAGTTTGCTCACCTTGAAGATGCTGGTGTTGTAAAGTACCTGTTTTTTTACAGATATAGATTATGTGTATGATTTGTTTGCTTGCTGTTCAGTCTCATGTCTGACCCTTTGTGAGCCCGTGGACAGCAGCACACCAGGCTTCCCTGTCCTTCACCATCTCCTGGAGTTTGCTCAGACTCGGGTCCATCAAGTGGGTGATGCCATCCAACCATCTCACCCTCTGCTATCCTCTTCTTTTGCTTTCAATTGTTCCCAGCATCAGGATCTTTTCCAATGAGATAGAATTGCAGTATGCTACATACACAGAGCTGTGCATTTGGTGTTTTAAATTTACATATTTATTGGGTGCCAATATGTCTTGGTGATGTTTCACACACTATAATTAGAGCTATCTGATGCTTTCTAATAAAGATCTGATTTCCTATCATATGGAGGAGCTATAATTTATTTACAGGCCCTGTTGTTTTCTGTTGTTTATGTTCATTCAATAAATAAACCTGTAATACACTACTGGTAAATAATATAATGCAGTAGGATTAATGAATGTTATAGGAGAAAGATAGTAGGGTGCATCAGGCAGGTTGGAAGTTTGTGGAAAGCTTCAAATATTAGCTAGTGTGGCCATTGTCAGCATCCTTGAGTGGAGGTATTTTAGGGCAAGCTTGAATTAATAAGAGAATGTACGGCTAAGGGAATGCAGAAGAAGTTTCAGGAATTAGGGCCACCTGGAACAAAGGCTATTCTGGATCTTTTGTGTTGCCACGTTTAATGTTAGAGTCAGTGGGTTGATATGCACAAAATGCTTTGCTGGAGTTTTGATTGGGATTACATTGAATCTATAGAACAAGTTTGGAAAAAGTGACACGTTAACAACTGTGAGTCTTTCTGGCATGCTGCAGTCCCTGGGGTAGGAAAGAGTCAGACACGAGTGGGCGGCTGAACAACAACCACAAACATGGAATGAGCGAGTGAGTGAAGTCGCTCAGTCATGTCCGACTCTTTGTGACACCATAGACTGTAGCCTACCAGTCTCCTCTGTCCATGGGATTTTCCAGGCAATAGTACTGGAGTGGATTGCCATTTCCTTCTCTAGGGGATATCTCTTCATATATTTACGTCTTCTTTGATTTCCCTAATCAGCATTTTATAGTTTTCCTTGTATAGCTCTTTCACATATTTGTCAGATTATACCTAAATATTTTATTTTTTGAGATGTTAGCATAAATATGTTGTGCTTTAAATTCAAATCCCACTGGTTCATTGCTGGTACATAGGAAAGTGATTGACTTGTGCATAATAACTTTTTATCTTGCAACATTGCTATAACCATGAGTTTTGTTGTCGTTGAGGATTTTCTTTATAGACAATAACGTTATCTGTGAACAGAAGCAGTTTTATTTCTTCCTTCCCACTGTATATACCTTTTCCACTGGTCGTACTGCACACACTAGAATTTCCAGTGGGATACTGAAAAGAAGTGATGTGGGGGGGGGGCATCCTTTTGTACCTGACCTTAGTGAGAAAACCTTATCTTTCTTATCAATTATGATGTTAGCTGTTGGATTTTTATAGAAACTGTTTATCAAGTCAAAATTTCCCTTTATTTCTGGGTAGACTGAGTTTTTTTCTTTATCATGAAAAGGTGTTAGACATGGGCTCATTTTTACCAATAAATTCAAATTTATTTTCATTAAAGAAGAAAACATGGTCTGAGTCAAAATTTTGGGGGAAGGAGTTTAAGTGGAGATCCCTTTTGATTTAATAGGTATGGTATTCCTCCTCAAGGATCTAATGAAACTTTCTTTGTGGTCAAATACAGTCAATTTTTCTGTTTCATATGTGCTTGAAATGATTATAATTTACATTTTTCTACTTTGGGTTACAGGAATTGCTTTAGCTGCATACTTATATATCACTTAAAGTATGCTTAGTATTTGTGTTATATCTCTAGTATACTTGCTATTTTGCTATCCATATTAGGTGTCTGGTTTTAAGAAAAATGTACTAAAATGTTCTGAAATTAATAATGCACTTTTTTATTATACTATGTTTCTTTTTCATACTTTATTAGTCTTTTCAGTCTCTAAGTCCTTCCAAACTTTTTTGAGTGCCATCATAAAATGAATAGTAGCTACATAATTATCAATATCAATTATTTTACTATTATTCTTTAATATCAGTGCCCTACATTTAGCATGATCCTAAATGTCTAGCCCCAGTTATGTCCTGCTTGCCATGGGATTGAATTTTAGCTGATGAGTTATAAACAGAGGCTGTGTACAAATTGTTTGGGACAGCTTCTAAAAAGAGAAGTTGTGCTCTTCTTCGTCCAGTTATCTGGAATAAGCATGTAATGACTGGCTCTTCAGCAGTGATCTTGTGCCCAAATACCACACTGAGAAAAAGATGAAACAAGAGATCGAAGAGTTCTGGGCCTTGGCTGGTATATAAGTTAGCTATCTTAAAAACATAGGGATTCAGTTCTATTTTCAAGTTTCTGGTTTTATAAAGCCTTTTGATAAAAGGCACAGCCCGCTAACCTCAATACCAATACTTTTATTTTAACCCTATTCACTTAACTAAGGGTTTAAAGGAGAAAACTTCTTTGTGTCTGTAAAACTATTCATATTCTTGAGTTTTGGTTAGCTAAAGACGGAATTCTAGGTTAAAGTTTCTCTGATAACTTGAAAGAACTTCTCCTTTGTCTTGCAGGAGGTAGTAACTCTGCCTAGAAATTTGGAATATTGATCATTTTTAAATTTTTCTCTGGAGTCATTTTAGAACCTCTCTTTATCTTGATGTCCTGAAAATTGTTGATGATGAGCTTGTCAAAGAAACATTGCACCAGATCAGTTAAACAGGCAAAGAGAACTTTATTAAGTTGAGAGCAAGTGGAGAGATATAACTTAACTCTGATGAAATGAGAATTGGAAGAATCCTTAAGTGCTAGGGTGAACCAGTGGAAAAATAATAAAGAGTGTTCCTGGGTTGTAAAGTTATCAAGAGGCTGGGAGGTTTATATCTCAAAGGAACAAAGACAGATTTACAATTAGAAGTTTTCTCCAGGTGGTGGTCGAAGAAGAGGGAAATCACAGAGCTGTAGTCAGGAAGAAACTTGTCCAGATTTAGTCAGGCTGAGGGGAACACTAAGACCATCTGGGTCACTCTTCTGCATTGGCCTTATTTTTCTCATTAGTCACACTTGATGTGACTTAATCTGGACAGTTCTCTACTTAAGCTCTGGGGAATTTTTGTTGCATGGCTTTTTAAAAAAATACTTATCTTTTCCATCTTCCTTTCTTTTTCCCCCCTGGAACTTGTATTGATTAGATGTTGAACTTCCTAGTTTGTGTATTTTGTCTTCCATATGTCCATCTCTGACCTTTATTCAGCTCTCTGGGAAGTATTCTCCATGTGATCTTTCAAACCTTTCACTGAATTTTTAAAATGTATTTATTACTTTCGGCCACACTGAGTCTTCAAAGCTACGTGGGCTTTTCTCTAGTTGTGGCGAGCAGGGCCTACTCTTCGTTGGGAGCACGGACTCTAGGGCATGTGGACATCAGTAGCTGCAGTTCCTGGGCTCCTGAACACAGGTTCAGTAGTTGTAGTGCCTGGGCTTTATTTCTCTGCAGCACGTGGAATCTTCCCAGACCGGGAATTGAACCCTTGTCTCCTGCATTGGCAGGTGGATTCTTTACCACTGAGGCACCAGGGGAGCCCCTTTCATTGACTTTTAAATTTCAGTATTCAGTATTTTATTCCCTAAACAGTGTTAGCTTCTACTTACATTTTGGAAGCAGGGATCTATTTTTTTCCCCCCTGGATGTGATGTAATGGTACATGCCTCTGAGAAATCTAACTGGAGATATTTCATAATTAAGCATTTCTACTTGCTTTTCAAAGGTCATTTTTGTTTATATTTGTCATTTCCAGTGAGGTCTGTGGTCCTTATTTCTTTTAAGACAGAAGACCTCATTGGGAATTAGGAGCATGTAGTCATGGAGGTCTTGATGAATCTCCTATTGTGATTTAGGGTAATTTAATCAGATTAAAAACCCAGGTATGATGTGGGAAGATCTCAAAGGATTTCATCTTTTTTCTTTAATAGTTTTCAAATTCTCCAAAGAGGGACCCTTCATTAACTTTTAAACTTGGAATTGCAAACCTGCATTCTCTTGCTCTTTTTTGTATGGAAGTATGATGTTGGAAGTTAAAAATCCATCTATAGGACTTTCTGTCTGTCTTGTCTTCAGTCCCATATTTCACCCCCATTTTCTGGCATTTGCAAGCAAAATGCTCGGTCAGTAACAACGTCTATTTGCTTCCCCTGTGCACGTATTTCTCCCCATCTTGATCCTCTCTTACTGCCCTGCCTCAGCTGTTCTTTAAAATTTGCTTTCAACTTATGACCCTTTACACTGTGTGTCATCATTGCTTTTTTTTTTTAAATTGTTAGTTTATTTGTAATTGAGAGCTGCTTTCCAATGTTGTGTTGGTTTCTGCCATACATCAATATGAATCAGCCATGGGTATACACAGGTCCCCTCCCTCTTGAGCCTTCCTCCCATTTCCCACCCCAGCCCCACCTAGGTTATCACAGAGTGCTAGGCTGCGCTCCCTGCGTCTTACAGCGCTTCCCGTTAGCTGTTTTGCTTATGTTTTACATATGGCCATGTATATGTTTCAGTGCTACTCTCCCAATTCATCTCACTCTCCTTTCCCCTGATGTGTCCATAAGTCTGTTTTCTATGTCTGAATCTCTATTCCTGCCCTGCAAACCACTGATGAACTTAGAGCCTGTTTTACAGAGGGAAGTAAGTCAGAAAAACTAATATTGTATTTCATGTGTATGAAATCTACAGGGACGGGGGAGCCTGGCGGGCTGCTGTCTATGGGGTCGCATAGAGTCAAACACGACTGAAGCGACTTAGCAGCAGCAGCAGCATGGAATCTAGAAGGAGGGGGACTCATCATTGCTTTCTTCTTTGTCATTTATTTCTTAGGTTGTAGGAAAATGAGCTGGCAATCACGTGCTCATTGCTCGCTATTCATTAGGACTGAGCCCCTTCCGTATGTGTTTCAGTGTTCAGAAGGGAGAAAAAAAATGAGTTCCTGGTGCTTTGAATCCAACAGAAGGAATAGTAAGAGGCTGGTTCCCATTGCTACAGCCCACATTGCATTTGAAAGCACTTCTGTGTTATGTGGCAGCCTGAATGGGAGAGAAATTTGGGGGAGAAAAGATACATGTATATGTCGGGCTGAGTCCCTTTGCTGTCCACTTGAAACTGTTAATTGGCTATACTTCAATACAAATAACAAGTTTTAAAAAAGAAAAAAAAAAATGAAAGCACTTCTGACATTGCGCTCCTGGAATTTACTGGGCCTTTGAGGGCTGGTTGGGTTTAGGTCTGTAGGGCCAGAAAAAGCTGATCCAGGACCTAGGTGGCAGTGACTTAGAAGGTCCACATGGGCCTGCTCTGCTGAACCACCTTCCTCTCTCTGCTGTTCTTTGAGGAACAGCTGCCAAACACATCCGAGCGAGCAGCAGTGCTGGTGCTGTTTATAAGATACCAGATCTTGTTTATTGTTTGGAAGGATTGCCTAAACATATTTCAAATCAGGATTTCATACTGAAGTCAAAATTAAGTAAGCTCTACCCCAATTATAAGCAGTTTTAAAATGAATTTCACCGCCATCTCCAAAAATTGATCTCATACTGTTTGTAGTGAAAAATAAAGGGTGGTTCCTTGAGACAACTAGGCTTTATATTTGTGCTTTTCTGCTAGGCCACTTGGGCTTGCCTGGTGACTCAGACGGTAAAGAATCTGCCTGCAATGCTGGAGACCTGGGTTGGATCCCGAGGTTGGGAAGATCCCTGGAGAAGGGAATGGCAACCCACTCCAGTATTCTTGCCTGGAGAATCCCATGGACGGAGAAGCCTGGTAGCTCCAGTCCATGGGGTTGCAAAGAGTCGGACACAACTGAGTGTTTTGGCTACTACAACTATGCTGTTTAAGGACAGGCATAGTAGATTTCCAATTATGTTTGATTCTCTGCGTTTCATATTAAACCTGGCCTGCCTTTATCTCTAATGTATATTGATGCTTTAACTCACGTAAAGGTATGATTTGTTTCCAATCACCAAACTTCCCTGTGGTTTATCAAGGGCAGGATTATTTTAGCAAAAGTGTACCATACGGTGCATAAATAGCACTCATATATAAGCATATCATGCACAAGAGATTAATACAATTTTCCTGTTTTGAGTGATTAATATTTGCCCTGGCAGCTGTAACATTTTAGTCTTCCATTAGCTGACAGATGTGAATAAGGGTTGCATCTTGCCTCCACCAAGCGGCTATATCTTAATACGTGTTCATAGCTCAGGGACTGAGAAATATGCTACAGGAATACTTAGAACTCTCAGAGGAATTTCTTGTGGCTTCAACTGATGTTGTTCCCCACAAATACATTGAATTGAATATTTTATTTCTTCAGGGCAAAAGTTAACTGGCTTAAAACTCACAGGGGCAGAACAATAAAAAAAATTCCAACTTAAACCTGGGCATTTACATGTGAGTCATTGGCTTGTTAGACTGGTCTCATAGCAGAGCACCAGGAGAGGTTGTAAAGGAAATGATGGTTTGTAGGACTGAGTTTAGGATGAATAGTGAAAAGAAAACATGTTAGCATTTGAAAGATAATTATGAATGTGTACTGTCTCAGGTTTTATTTTGAGGCATCAGACAAGTTATATATTGGTAGCATTTTCACTGTAAATGGAAAATAACACGTAATCAGGCTTTGAAGGTAGGCACTAATTATGACTTTGTTATCTCATTTTCATACATGATAAGTTTACTTGTATGCAAGCTTGGTGTTAGAATGATATCCTGTGAGATCGAGGATGCCTAGACTTTTTCAGATGTTTATTTGAATGAATGCTTTTTTTGTAGAAAACAAAAGTACAAATTGGAAAAATATATACTGTCTTACAAATTAGGTATGTGTTATTTCAAAGTTACATGTGTGAGCGTATTCACGAACAATGTAAAAATATATTTCAGTGCTAGGTATTATGTTGTGTATACTAATTAATACTTAGAATGTATGTCTATTAAGAACTATATACACATACATGTATTTCTGTGTGTTTACCATTTGGACATTTACACAGTGAAAATTTAATAATGTTTATGAAAAAGTCTTAATGCTATTTGTCTATGCATTTATTTACTGAATAAGTATTACTCAAAATACTGGATGCTTAAGATCAAGTGGTATGTGTCTTGTAACAACCAAACAAGATATAAGCCCTGCTAAGAATATTCACACTCTGACTGGGAAATAAAAGCAAATCATATGGATAGTTGAATAATATCAAAGTAAATTGCACTTCACAAACTGTTGATTTAAAAAAAAGCTTATTTTTCTTTGGAAAACTCTTAATTAAATGTCTTTTAGATTTAATGTGGAGTAGAGGGGGGCATCGGAACGTTGTGTTGGCACAATCTTAGTCCTGTCTCATAAAAGGAATTCAAGGGAGAATATTCATGGAGTTTTAGGGCCTGGATGGAGTGATTTTTAAAAGGGGAAGGACTGGACTGGGGAGAATGTTAGACTCGCTTTAGAAAAGTGGGCAAAGAAAGGCAAGGTTTTTGACGCAAATGAAAACAAGCAAAGAGTCCATGTCGGCAGATCAGCTATACTATTTCACTCGTTGTGTTCTTTTCCAGGGGTAAATATTTCCCCGAGTAAATCGCCAGCTTATTTCTACTCATTCTCAACAGTATTTTATGTTGAGATGAAAAGCTCACAGGATTCCAGTGTTATTTAACAAAGGAGCAGGACATTTGTTGGTTTCCATTTTTAGCCCTCCAATTTTGCCTTCTTCAGCCTCAACTAGAGGACAGAAGATTATTGTTAAGGGAACGTGATCAATGCAGATATTCATCACTGTCGACTGTGTCATGGCTTCATGCAGAGGTTTTGATTGTAGTTGTTCCAGTCTTTACAAGGGTCAGATTTTGTTTTTCTGTAAAAGGAACATTATTTGTCACATCATTTGATGGCACAGTAGCTGCTGGGCAGCATTTAAAACTTCAGAGAACATACATTTCAGCCTGGCAACGTGAATAGTAAAGGAAAGACTTGATGACTATTTTAAGTCTACAGTAATAGCAGTAGCTGAAATTGCCCAAATTAAACCCAGGGAGCAGATTCCATAACAGAATCCAGAGCTCTCAGAACTAGAGCCTATAACTTCATACATCCTTGTTCTCTAAACTGATCTTTCTGAGCTGAGTCCCTTAGAAACATCATCACGTGGGTTTTAGTTTGCCCCCCTCATTTTGCAATTGCTTTTCTACCAGCCTACAAGAGAAAGACATACTTCTGGTATAAACTGATTCTCCCTGTGGTGCTTTATTCTAACACCACCAAAGCAATTATGATGGAAACTACCATTCTTGGTGTTGAGAATGAGTTTAATGACTGGGCACTATGTACTAAGAAAATTTTTAAATTTTCAACAATTTTACAAGCACCTAACAGCTCTCTAATGTTAGATCAAAATAGAAAAAAATGATAATTTTTATGTAATTTTTGACATTTAACTTAGGAGGAATAAAGACGGTTGTATATTTTTCTTTAAATAAAGCCTATTAATGACTATAAACAAGGTACCTTAATGTTTACATCTATTTACATAGGAATTAGAGTAAGACTGATCCTTAAATATGCCTGCTGCTGCTGCTGCTAAGTCGCGTCAGTTGTGTCCGACTCTATGTGACCCTATAGACAGCAGGCCAACAGGCTCCTCTGTCCCTGGGATTCTCCAGGCAAGAATACTGGAGTGGGTTGCCATTTCCTTCTCCAATGCATAAAAGTGAAAAGTGAAAGTGAAGTCACTCAGTCACGACTCTTAACGACCCCATGGACTGTAGCTTACTAGCTTTAGTTATAAACAGTGCTCACTAAGGGATTACTTTCCAAAAACATATCAAACAAATTTTTAAAAGCCTGAGTCATCTTTTAAGAGATATCATTTAATAAGATTTTAATGCTTGTTTAATAGTTATTTTTCACAATATTTAGTTTTGATAAATTACAGTTATCTACAATATTGTATAATTCATGTAATAATATTAATAGTTACATAATTATAATTTTTTCACTCAAGACATTGATTTTATTTGTAGGTAGGTAGAGAAGCAGTGCCAGAGAAGGCAATGACACCCCACTCTAGTACTCTTGCCTGGAAAATCCCATGGATGGAGGAGCCTGGTAGGCTGCCGTCCATGGGGTCGCTAAGAGTCAGACACGACGGAGCGACTTCATTTTCACTTTTCACTTTCATGCATTGGAGAAGGCAATGGCAACCCACTCTAGTGTTCTTGCCTGGAGAATCCCAGGGACGGGGAAACCTGGTGGGCTGCTGTCTCTGGGGTCGCACAGAGTCGGACATAACTGAAGTGACTTAGCAGCAGCAGCAGAGAAGCAGTGCAATAAGAGATACAGAATCTAAACTTTTGTTAAGAGATGTGTTGGTTTTAGTTGCTCAGTCATGTCTGACTCTTTGTGACCCCATGGACTGTAGCCTGCCAGGGTCCATGGGGTCCATGGAATTCTCCAGGCAAGAATACTGGAGTGGGTTGGCATGCCCTTCTCCCAGTGATCTTCCCGACCCAGGGATCAAACCCAGGTCTCTGGCATTGCGGGCAGATTCTTTACTGAGTTGAGATATTATCTGCTAAAAAATAAGCATAGGAGATATGTATGTATATATATCATTAGGATAAAATTCTCAGGAGTAAGTAGTAGGGGAATTAAGGATTCAAAGGAAAAAAGAAATGATGGACAATTTCAATGTATTAAAGATTTTGTCTGTAAGAGTTCCTTTGTATGTGTGTATTTAAATCTCCATTGGCTACATATAGAAAGTGTCTTAATTTTTATTTAAAAAGTTTAATAGTTGAAATAAAGTTGAAATTCTATTTGCTTCAGCTATTTAGAATGAAGCATTTCTAGAGACAATAAAATTATATAAAAGGGAATATTCTGATAGAATTTTTGGGATAATGTATAAATAAAAATGTTTGTAGATAGCAATACAGATAAGTCAGGGCAATTTTTGGCTCTGACCTTGTGGATTTATATTAATCAAATGTGCATAAATACTCAGTAGAAATAAACTGCATGAATAATCTTATTGTGTAAATAAGCCACTGATTATTCTTTTGCACAGCCATTAAATCAACAGTTTATTATGCTTATTATATTTATAAAGTACTGTTTTGACAAGGTAAATGCTTTGCAAATTATAAAAATAATTTTTATAATTATTTTTTAGCTTTAAAAAATAATTTTATTTATTTTTGGCTGCACTAGACCTTCCTTGCTGCGCAGGCTTTTCTTGAGTTGAGGAATATGGTGGCTGCTCTCTAGCTGTGGCGTGGGGGCTTCTCATTGCAGTGGCTTCCCTTGTTACAGAGCATAGGCTCTGGGCATGCAGGCTTCAGAAGTTGGGATTCCTGGGTTGTGGGGCACAGGCATAGTTGCTCTTGGCATGTGGGATCATCCCCCCATCAGGGATCGAACCCAGGTCTCATCATTGCCAGGCAGGTTCTTTACCGCTGAGCCACCAGGGAAGCCCATGATAACTTATTGAGTACCTAAACTTTGGGGAAAGAGGAAGCTTTCTTTACTTAGAGATTGTGGATGTTTACTGGCCAGGAAAAGTACACAGCAAAGATAAAGAGAAAAGTTGAACCTCTGGTTAATAATGGTGTGAAGGCATGGGTGAATCTTCACTCCCCCCAAATGAGTGTTAGATGAGGTAAAATTGTGAAAACAAGCATTTCCACACTCAGTGGCAAGCTATGTATTGAGAAGCGTGTGTTTATGAAAAAGTGATTCTGGGATCATGCGTGTGGCTGCTCAGCCCATGTCCACCACATCTTTTTCACACCGCCATTTTACCACAAGTTGGCGGTGGAAGCCCTCAGTCCTGCTGGTGGGAAGATAGGTACGTTTCTGTGCCTTAACTATTAATATTTCCACAATTCTAAGATATTGACGCTTCATCAAGTTGTCAAATATTTTTGTCGTTGTCATTGACAGCCCTGCCTTTGCCTACTTCTTTTCCTACGAGGCAGCCTGCAGTGTTAGAGCCTAGAAATAAAGGCGATGATTTGCTTTAGCAAAAGGGGCAATACTTAGGAGAGAGAGAGAATATTCTGGCAGTTTTTGAGAAGAGTTCTGAGAATCCACCTGAGAAATAGAGTTCTCTGTCTCCAGGAGGGCAAATAAATGAGGGGGAATGATCTGTGATCATGTACATTAAACTCCCTGCAAGAGTCTGCTATGGAGTATATCTTCAGTGAGTATTAGTTTTTTTTTTTCCATCTTCCCAGTTTGACATGTGGGCAATACCATTATCCCTTTAAGGCAAGAGTAATATCTAGGAAATATTTCACAAATTATAAACTTGATTCTCAGTCCTTATTCAAACCACTATCCATTTCAAGTCTACTATTAAGAGAAATACCTCTCCAGAAAGAGAAAGAAGTTATGCAAACTCTTTCCCCTGAAGAACCTGGACTTTAAATTCTCAGCCCTTCCTTATTGCATTCTTAATGTCTTTTCTGAATTCTGAAAATCTCAGACATCCCCATATCTATATATAAATTTATTATTAAGCCAAATATATTGCATAGGATACAATTTCTGCAGATAAATTCAGCTATTTTAAAATTTTTGCCCGAATTTCACCTCTTGTTGTCAAGGGATGAGAATTTTCATTTTCTTCTTTTTTTTTAAATGAACTTCTTTTTTAAAATGAAAGCCTTATTGAATGATTTTTAGTTATTTATCCTTATTAGTGAATTTCTATGTCAGATAGACTTATAAAATTTTTAAAGTAAGCAATCTTGAAGCATACTGCTAGGAGGGGAAAAAAAAAAACCCACAGATACCATTGCTTAAAAATTACTAACTTCAGAATATTTGATATCCAAGTTCCACAAGTCAAAGACTATGCAATTCAACTTGGCTTTTGCTGTAGCATTTTTCTCTTCAGGCTTTTCCAACAGAGAATAAATTATAATTATAATAAAGCATTCAGCAGAGAACCAGACATTAAAAAAATTGCAAGAGCCAAACTTGCATAGGACAGTGTTATTTTAGTGTCAGTAAAGTTAGCTCTTAATAGTTAACTAAAAATTATCTCACATGATTTTTAACAGCCTCAATTTCTAGAAACCTTCTGCCCTTATGAAACTGGGAAAAAGTTTTGATGATATGATATTTTGCATTTTAGAAATGTAAAGCAACCAGTCATTACAGATGCTTGGAAGGAATAAAACCTTTAGAAAAATTCTATGTTCAGAATCCTTTAGGCTTTATGTAAGAGTCTTTGAAAAGGTAAAATTGCCTCTGGCTGCATTCTCTGGGAAGAATGTAGAAGAGCTGAAAATTGCTTTATAGTCATGAATTAATCGGCAGTAACTCTTCTAAATAACTCTGTGTGATATTATTCTCATTCTATAGATAATACCTAGTCCCAGAGAGAGAGTCCTGTTTTGGCCCAATAGCAGATCAGTGGGAGAAGCCCCAGAGGGTTCTTGGAGTGGTTACGTGGGGCAGAACCTTTCAGAGCAGGAGTGAATAGGAGGATACTTGCAATCATAATGCTCTATAGTTGAGATTAAGTTACAGTTGAGTGGTTTAAAGTAATTTTCTGGAAACTAAAGTCAGCCCATCTGTACCTCCTGTTTGTTTTGATAGCAAAGCCACCCATGACTATGTTGCAGTTGTGTTAACATCAAGCAATTTGTTAGGCTTTTGTAGGATACGTAGGGCTTCCTAGGTGGCACAGTGGTAAAGAATCCACCTTCAAATGCAGGAGATGCAGGAGATTTAGGTTTGATCCCTGGGTTGGGAAGATCCCCTGGAGAAGGAAATGGCAACCCACTCCAGTATTCTTGCCTGGAAAGTTCCATAGACAGAGGAGCCTGGTGGGCTACAGCCCGTGGGGTCACGAAAGGCTGGACACGACTGACTGCACAGTACAGGATAAGTAGTTCCTTCATGTGACTTCAAAACTGTCATTGTTTTGGGTTCAAATGCAGAATAATATAGGAATTTCTTATTCATTTTGTATTTTGAATTTTTTCTGCCCCTTTTGTACAAGAGTTCTAATTATCATAGACTTTTTATAGCTTATTTGATGAACTCTGATTCCTAGCAATGGTTTACAGTAAGTCTGTGTTGATTCAGGCAAAGGTTTGTGCTGAATATAGATGGATCAAATATATTGAATGTTACTCTTCTTCTAGTTAAACAAAATGAAAAGTTGGTTCTCATTTCTGATTGAGATACTGTTGCGTTGACTGAGCTATCTATAAAAGAGACATAAAGGTACTGTAGACATGTAGTTGTTTCAAAGAAAAAAAATTTCAAAGTATATAGCAGAGCTAAGGAAAAAGTCTCTGAATAACATATAACCCAAAGTATTGTCCATGGACATTACTGTAGGGTGAATAGATTTGTCAGCAACTTTATTATAAATAATAAACTAGTCCCCATTTTAACTTATTAGAAAGATATATTTACATTTTGGCATTTTAGTGAACATGTAATACACTCTAGCCTTGTTCATCTTATTTATATTGTTATTAACAGCTCAATGAAATAGAGCCTTTAATATCTTGCTTTGAAATTCATACATATTTGTATGTTTTATGTTCATGCATTTAGGCAGATATTAATGTTCATTAAACTGAAACTGAGAGATGCCTTGTTTGAAACCCATGAATATGCATAGACTGAATTTATTCTTTGAGTTTTAATAGAATATTTGAGAAAACAATCATTTCCTTCTTCTAAATATTTATATTTGAATTATAATGAAATATGGGCTTATTTTGCTTATATTGCTTATAGTGAGAAGTGAACTCATAAAAATCAAAGAGCAAACTCTTGATCTAAGGGTATTGTATTGTGGCACTATGTAGAGATTTTCATAATTTCTCCCAAGGTCTTTCTGCTCTAAAATGAAAGTGGCACATTGGTCCAGGTTCTGCGATATTGTTGTTGGTCGAGGGTGAGGATGATATGAACTCAAGGAGGAAGCCTGCTTTTATTAGATGATTAAAGAATTGATTGCTCTCCCTGGAGAATGTGTTTATACCTTCTTTCTACAGGGCATGCATTAGAATGCAAAAATAGCTCCCTACCCCTCCCCTCAAGATGGTCTTAATTAATAAAAATGTAGGAAAAGAGAAGTTAGGTCATGTTTAATATATAATTCCCATCAGAAGCCAGATACATAATAGAGGTATATCACTGATATTATTCAGACTGTGTAAATGCTGTGCAGTGGGGTTCATGGCTCACTCTTACAAGAATTCAAATGCACTGAAGGTTTTCTTGTCTCTTTCTCCACCTTCCCCTAAATAAACTGGTGTAGTCAATAAAACCCTTTGTGGCATAATTGCCTGTAATGGGATGTCATTCATGAAAAGAAATTAGAAGTGAATGAAATCATTTTTTTCTACATGGAGAGCCTTACAGAAATCAGTTTCATTGCCTTAGAGTTGCATTCTTAAATTCAACAATCTGTTTTAGTGTTTTCTGGAATTGTAAGCAGGATTTTTCATTCCTGGTGAATTGACATATCTGAAGGAGAAAATGTGATTAATGGACACAGTAGTCTAACAAAGTGAAAAGATAATTACGTTTGGAAACTTGATAATTGTGGAGCAAATCAGGTACATCTTGTTGGTTCTATGTTTGACAGCCATAATAATGTGATATCATGGTAACAGAAGAATTTGTACATAACCTCAGCGCTCACTCTAGTATTACTGATGAGGAATCTTACGCTCAGACGGTCAGGTGGTTTCCAAGTTAAAATCATGCTGTACTCTATGCAAAAGGCGAGGCATTGTCTCCACTAATTATGATGACTGTGAGATAGAATTGAGGGTTAACCATTGCATTCACCTTCTTCTCTTTAGAGTTCAGCCTTCCATGTGCCTTGAATCAACTCCTCCTGGGACAGAAGGCAGAATGGCATTGTGGGATCATCCTTACTGGCTCTTATAATATACTTTGACATTTTCATATAGCAGGTAGGAGATTAAACATAAAGTCCTTTTTATGATGACACTCTGATAATTTAAATAACAGACCCATCTGAATTATTATCTCAAAGACTCTGGCATTTCAAATCTGTTGTCCTTTTAAACTCCCCGAAGAAAGGGGAAAGATGGGTGTCTGTTTATTTGTAAATATTACAGTGAAAGGTTGCCCCGTGCTTCATTTAAATTAAAGGTGTAGAACCTCTTTGAAATTTTGCTGGAGTTATAAATTAACTCTGAATGACCTATTAAATAATACCTGATTCATTAACTCAAATTAGATGAATCATTCTATAACATGCTTTGTCTACTTGTTTATATTTAACTTTCAAGTATATTCTGTCAGCAAACAAAGGATTTGCAAGAAGACTTTCATCACTTTCCAAGATCACTTTGCAATTAATGCAAGTTGTACCTTTTGGAATGTAAGTCAAAGAAGTGAAGGACGTACATATTCATAAACTAAATGCATGTGCTTTAATGTTTAAGCTGGAAATCCTTCAATATTTTGAAGTGTCTATGCACATTCGTTGAATCTACCTAGCTTCAAGCAAATGCATTTTCTTGTTACCACTAGGTGTCATTGTATCTGTTTTAAAGCTTTTTTAGTACACCGGTGACTTTGACATAATATTTTTGAAGACTTCATCAGTGATGCAACAATAGTTCAGATTAGAAGAGACGTTATAGGGGTGGAAGGAGCTGTGATAGAATGAGGAAGAGCAAATTAGGTCCTGAGGAAAAAAGAACAGTAATACCAGTATACGTAAGGTGACGAAATAAAAGTTTTGGCATTTTACACCTGTTCCTTTAGTAAGATATCAGCGCTCTATTCCATATGATGGTATCATAAGAATAAATCATTATGTAGACAAGTAAATTGTTTTAAAATCTGTGGTTAAAAAAATAAAACACTGGGACTTCCCTGGTGGTCCAGTGGTTACCACTCTGTGCTTCCACTGCAGGGCTCACAGGTTTGACTCCTGGTTTGGGAACTCAGATCCCACATACCATGCGGTGTGGCCAGAAAATATTAAATAAGAATACTTCAGAAATAAAATCTCACCATAAGAATTTTGATTGAACCAGTGTCATTGGGCTTGCCTGGCAGGAATACTGGAGTGGGTTGCTCTGCCTTCCTCCAGGGAATCTTCTGACCCAGGAGTTGAACCCACGTCTCCTGCACTGCAGATGGATTCTTTATCAGTGAGCCACCGAGGAAGGCCATTTATATTTTTCAGTTCAGTTCAGTCGCTCATTTGTGTCTGACTCTTTGAGACCCCATGAACAGCAGCATGCCAGGCCTCCCTGTCTATCACCAACTCCCGGAGTTTACCCAAACTCATGTCCATTGAGTCAGTGATGCCATCCAGCCATCTCATCCTCTGTCATCCGCTTCTCCTCCTGCCCCCAATCCCTCCCAGCATCAGGGTCTTTTCCAATGAGTCAACTCTTCCCACAAGGTGGCCAAAGTATTGGAGTTTCAGCTTCAGCATGACTCCTTCCAATGAACACCCAGGACTGATCTCATTTAGGATGGACTGGTTGGATCTCCTTGCAGTCCAAGGGACTCTCAAGAGTCTTCTCCAACACCACAATTCAAAAGCATCAATTCTTCGGTGCTCAGCTTTCTTCACAGTCCAACTCTAACATCCATACATGACCACAGGAAAAACCGTAGCCTTGACTAGATGGACCTTTGTTGGCAAAGTAAAGTCTCTGCTTTTGAATATGCTATCTAGGTTGGTCATAACTTTCCTTCCAAGGAGTAAGCATCTCTTAAGTTCATGGCTGCAATCACCATCTGCAGTGATTTTGGAGCCCCCCAAAATAAAGTCTGACACTGTTTCCCCATCTATTTCCCATGGAGTGATGGAACCAGATGCCATGATCTTAGTTTTCTGAATGTTGAGCTTTAAGCCAACTTTTTCACTCTCCACTTTCACTTTCATCAAGAGGCTTTTTAGTTCCTCTTCACTTTCTGCCATAAGGGTGGTGTCATCTGCATATCTCAGCTTATTGATATTTCTCCTGGCAATCTTGATTCCAGTTTGTGCTTATTCCAGCCCAGTGTTTCTCATGATGTACTCTGCATATAAGTTAAATAAGCAGGGTGATGATATACATAGCCTTGACGTACTCCTTTTCCTATTTGGAATCAGTCTGATGTTCCATGTCCAGTTCTAACTGTTGCTTCCTGATCTGCATACAGGTTTCTCAAGAGGCACTGGTATTCCCCCATCTCTTTCAAAATTTTCCACAGTTTATTGTGATCCACACAGTCAAAGGCTTTGGCATATTTTTAGCATTCATTAAATACTTCCTATTAGAAAATGTGCACATTAGATACTGCAACAAAATTTACATAAAATTGAGAGAAAGTTGCATTCATTTCCTTCAAAGGAGTGGTCCATTCCTTTGGAGGAACAATACTTATAGAAGAAATGTATGTAGTATGTACCAAAAATACAGCAGTATGTGCTAATACAACTATAGTATATGTAACATAGGTCGGGAAGATTGAAACGACTGTCAGAGAACGCTTGCTTTGGCAAGAGCACAGCTGTGAAGATTCACTTATTCTGATAATGAACAAAAGTTAAGGAGGCTAAGGAGGTCATGGCTGATCTAATTGTTGTTTGAAGCAGGACAGTGCGTGGAAAGTCGCATCCTATTTCTGCAAGTTCACCATGTTACCATGCTAAAGGGTAGGAATGCAACAAATACATTGGGGTAGCATCTTTTAGACTCCGGTCCAGGGCCCGCCAGCCTTTCTCTTGTCACTAAGGAGTTGACTTTCTAGACAAAGGAGGACATTTATTCCTAGTTTCTCAGGATTTAGGATTTTTTGCCTGTGAAATGTTGGAAAAGAATTTTAATCTTGCTGGGTTATGAGGATAAAAATTGTAGCAGTGAGGATTTGGGTAGAATAAAAGGCGATCCATTCATGCTGGGGAATTACAGAAGAGTTTAATTAGAGGACTTTTTAAACAGCTGCAGGCAGAGTGTATGAAAACCAACACCAGAGTGTATTCTGGTGCTTGTACAGGGGGCCAGCACATCTGTCCCGCAGAAAGACTCCTACCGGGGCCCTGACTGTGGTGGAGGGGTACATCTAACCTCAGATAATCAGACAAATAGCCAGAGAAATTAAGATACTGACCTGAATCTCCTCTTTTCTTCCTCCGTGGGGACCACCCATTGGTGGAACCCAATTGAAAATATCAGAGCTATATCTGGGATTCTGTTGTGCTTTCCTACAAATGCTGCTTTTATCTATGCAATACCATTTTTTTTTCTTGGGCTCCACAGTCAACTGCAGACAGTGACTGTAGCCATGAAATTAAAAGCTGATTGCTCTTTGGAAGGAATAGAGAGTGAAAGTCGCTCACTCATGTCCGACTCTTTGTGACCTCATGGAGTAGGCCAGAATACTGGAGTGCATAGCCTATCCCATCTACAGTGGATCTTCCCAACCCAGGGGTTGAACCAGGTCTCCTGCATTGCAGGCGGATTCTTTACCAGCTGAACCACAAGAGAAGTCCAAGAGTACTGGAGTGGGTAGCCTGTCCCTTCTCCAGAGGCTCTTCCTGACCCAGGAATCGAAACAGGGTCTCCTGCATTGCAGGCAGATTCTTTACCAACTGAGCTATGAGAGAAGCAGGAAAGCTATGACCAACCTAGACAGCATATTGAAAAGCAGAGACATCACTTTGCCAACTAAGATCCATATAGCCAAAGCTATGGTTTTTCCAATAGTTGTGTATGAATCTGAGAGTTGGACCATAAAGAAGGCTGAGAGCCAAAAAATGGATGCTTTTGAATTGAACTCTTGAGAGTCCCTTAGATTGCAAGATCGAATCAGTCAATCCTAAAGGAAATCAGTCCTGAGTATTCATTGGAAGGATTGAAGCTGAAACTCCAATACTTTGTCCACCTGATGGGAAAAGCTGACTCATTGGGAAAGACCCTGATGCTGGGAAAGATTGAGGGCAGGAGGAGAAGGAGACCACAGAGGATGAGATGGCTGGATGGCCTCACCGACTCAATAGACATGAGTTTGAGCAAGCTCCAGGAGATGGTGATGGACAGGGAAACCTGATGTGCTGCAGTCCATGGGGTCACAAAGAGTCAGACGTGACTGAGCGACTGAACAACAACAAGAAGGATAAAGCAGAACCCAGAGAGGAGGGAAATGATTGTTCAGCTGGCTTTCAACATGGAGGAAGGGGCCACGAGCCCAGGTGATGGGGAGCCTCCATTAAAAACAAATCTAGATGACACTTTAATTTTAACTTAGTGAAACTGATTTCAGATTTATACCCTTGAGAGTGTAACAGAAAGAACTCAAAATTTAGGTCACTAAGTTTGTGGTGGTTTGTTAAAGCTGCAATAGAAAAGTAATAAAATTCAAGAGGAGACTAGATTACATAGTTAGAAAATACCAGTGCTTACGTCCATCATAGCATTGAACACTTCGTTTTCATGTCTCTCTTCCAGTGTCTTGTGCTCTATTATCTGGATCCAATGCTTCTGTCATCTAGTAGGTTTCAGGACATCCTTGGGGAAGAAATGGCTGGGTTTTGCTAACTGAGCTAAGTGGTTGCAGCCATCTGTCCCAAATTTCCTAGAGACATAAAAGCAATAGGTAGGAGGTAGGGCTCCTAACTAGCTATATCACAACTTGATATTTACCAAGGGACTGGTAAAACATAGCTGATACAAATACATTTTAATCTGGAATATGAACAGATTTAGTCTTGTTCGCCTATGTTTTTATACCTTTCTCAAAGACAGGTATTTGGAATTTGGGAAAATGGTAAGATACTTTGTAGATACAGATTTTTGAAATCTGAGAATTAGATTATTATCTGTAATTGTTGTGTTTTGGAAACCTGCATTTGAAAGTAATGTCAGACGTCACCTCTGCTATCCAACTGTTATTCATTATTATTCAATGGTAATAATCTCTTACCATTGACTTTGGCACGTAATGTGGTTCAGCCACCAGCATGTTTGAAAACCCAGATACCTGGGTTTTTCTAAAGTTGCTTCAGACAAAGTAATTTAACATCAAATCCTGGTCTTCACACTCCAGCCCTGTAGAATCACAGGGAATGATATAATATCTTTTTTTTCCATTTATCCAAATAGCTCAGTTGGTATAGAATCCACCTGCAATGCAGAAGACCCTGGTTCGATTCCTGGGTCAGGAAGATCTGCTGGAGAAGGGACAGGCTACTCACTCCTGTTTTCTTGGGCTTCCCTTGTGTCTCAGCTGGTAAAGAATCTGCCTGCCATGCGGGAGACCTGGGTTCAATCCCTGGAATGGGAAGATCCCCTGGAGAAGGGAAAGGCTATGCACTCTAGTATTCTGGCCTGGAGAATCCCATGGACTGTATTGTCCATAGGGTTGCAAACCACTGGACATTACTGAGCGACTTTCACTACATCCAGATTTTAGTCAGTGACAAACAATCCCTAAATAGAGAAAGGTTAAAATGTACTGTGGAATTATGTAACCCAGAAAGATGTTATGGGGAGGGAGGTGGGAGGGGGGTTCATGTTTGGGAATGCATGTAAGAATTAAAGATTTTAAAATTTAAAAAATAAAAAACTAAAATAAAAAAATAAATAAAGATAAGAGGAAAAAAAAGAAACTTCAATAAAATGGGAATGTATTAGTTAAAAAATCAGTAGAATAAAAAATAATATACAGAAAAAAAAATGTACTGTGGCATTATGTAACTCTAATGACATTTTTCCTCTCAGTTGCATTTCTTCTGGCTTAATATTTCAGAATATTTTTAAATGGAGGAAGAAAACTGCTAAACTTTGCAATTGTAACTGATTAATGATAATAATTATACCAATAAGCATCCTGTTATCCTTTGAAATTCTTTTTCTAACTGTTTGATGTTTCTAGCTGCAAAATTTTAAGGAATGATGGTGTCATCTGTGTTGCTGTTTTGTTGCTGTTTTGAAGTGAAAACTTTCTGTCCTCGAGGTGTGAGGAACTCAGAAGGTGACATTTCACTAATGACTCCTCCAAGAAATTGGCAAAGATGGATGCAGTGCCCTTATTGATGGCCCTTGAGAAGCATGGTACTTCCAAAATGACATTAGCACTGTGGGAAAAAGCTGTGTTTGCTTTTGTTTACAGAAAAGAATGTTACATACCTTGATTACATAATGCATATTTTATCTTAGTTTATAAATTCTCACTTGTCTCCTGTTTAAACATAGATAGTTAATTATGCTATTTGCTCAGATCTAATAACTTCAGCATTATGACTTAATATTATGCAGTGTTACCTAGGAGAAGCTCAGTAAAACTTACACGTCTTTCACTGATGAAATCTTGCCACTCCCTTGTGGATGGAGTTCCTATAGTAGGCTTTAACTTTAAATAATATGCAAAGAAAGATATGCAACTAAAATCTGGACTCAAGTACTGTAATGCTTTCAAGTGTCAAGCTAAAAATTTCCTATGTTTTGAATATATATAAATTGCTAGCGCTAATATTGTGGTGTTCAATTACTAAGTTATGTCCAACTCTTTGCAACCCCATGGACTGTACCCCTCCAGGCTTCCCTTTCCTTCACTATCTCCTGGAGTTTGCTCAGATCCATATCAATTCACTCATTTGGTCAGATTCATGAGTTGGTGGTGATATCTAACTATCTCATCCTCTGCTTCTGCCTTCTCCTTTTGCCTTCAATTTTTCCCAGCATCAGGGTCTTTTCCAATGAGTTGTCTCTCTGCATCAGGTGGCCAAACTATTGGAACTTTAGCTTCAGCATCAGTCCCTCTAATGAATATTTAGGATTGATTTCTTTCAGGATTGACTGGTTTGCTCTCCTTGCAGCCCAAGGGGCTCTCAAAAGTCTTCTCCAACATCTCAATCCGAAAGCATCGCTAACGTGTTGACACTTAATGTGAAATAGTTGTGTCCTGGGAAACAGTTACAGTCTAGGGATTTCTGTTTCCCAGAGAAGGGAGTTAACATCTGTCCCCTGTGAGGCAGAGCCTGACCTGTCCCCGTATTTGTCACCCTTTACCAGCGTTTATTCTGAAAACAAAAATGGCTTTAGGGCTCTCGAGTCTCCTCAGAGCTTCTTTCTGGGCAAGTTTCCTGGGAAAGAGGCAAAATCGATTTCTTTCTGTCTTCCCCCAGATAAGGTGATAAGAAACCAGGACTGATTTCAAAGGTCTATCCCAACTATGAGTTCCAGCAAGGTTCTGAGCTCACAGTTTTGGACCCCTGAGATACTTAATGATCAAAATATGATCTCTGGGAAAGCAGGGATAATCAGTGATGAAGTCACACAGCTGTCTTCCCAAAGACTGAGTTAAGCATCTTAGTAGTTCATAGGATATTAGGAAATTTCATCACAAGAAGCTAATTATTTTAAGACAATGTTTCTGATCTGTGTATTTCCAAAATTAAGATTATTATGGATTATGTTCTGTATTCATAGGTATTTGTTTCAAATTATATTGATTTGCCTTTTTCCTGAACTAAAAGATTCTGTGGGAACCTACCCCTGATTATTTTCTGTTAGAGGACCTGTTTTATTTTAAACATTTAGTCTTTGAGCTTAATATCTATTTACGTGCAATAGTAAAATTCTTTAAAAATCAATAATAGAAAAATTCCATGTAGATGTAAAATTATTTCTCTATATCAAATGGCAAAAAAATTATGTACAAGATGCAATTGGTTAAAAAGTAACATTTGATATATAGCTTTTCATCCTGACTCACTGAATCACTTTGGAAAATTTCTCTGTTCTGCCTGTTGGATTCAAGTATCTGTTGTATTGGCATTGCTCTGTTGTGGGCAGAAATCAATTCTCATATGATTGCTACTTGACTTTCTCTCTAGAAAATTGTTTCAGATATTAGGTTTTGATACCATTTGACTAGGAAACCTCTAGACTGGATAATGCAAGCTGTATTAAGTAGGATATGAGTCCTGATGGCTGGTAGATGGACGATTTGGTATTCTACTGCATGATAGAATTAAGTCTAATGACTCCATCATTACTTCAGAACAAATTCTCTTCAAGTGAAATCGTGGAAAAGGAGACATTTTGTTCTTGCATGGATTAGACATGGCTTTCAAGGCTGTTTCAGTCTATGTCCTGCTTCATTTTTTCTTAAGGAAACTGAAGCTATTTACCCAACAGACAAATGACTGTAAACTGATGGTTAAACACCTGCATTCTTAACCTTGTTCTTAACAAAATTAAAACTTTAGACAGCCCTATGTCAGAGGTAAAACTTACCTTTTCTGTATGTGGTGGTTAGACTAGCTGTATACGTGATACCATCCCTAAACCTTTCTTCTTCTCTTTATTTTTTTTGCTCTACTGAAACAAAGGATAGACAGTTAATCACTACTGCTGCCGACAAGCTTTTACATTCAGTCTTATCACATGAGATACAGAGGTAAACCAAACCCAAATAGAACTCTTCTCTGTGGAGTATCGGCGCATTAATCTCATCTGGATGAAATGCACTGGTTGAATCAATAAGACATCTTCCCACATTTCCCTGCTGGTCACAAAGCCTCCAATTTCCACTTTAGCTATTAATTGATGCAAATTATAGGAGATTGCACTGTAGTATAAGTAACTCACCTCATTACTTCTGGTCTTCCTGTTTCACTCTGCACTGCTCCTGGTGATTTCTGTTTTCCTGAGAATGAATTTAGGATTATGTTCAGATTTTCCTTGTGTCTCACAATCAAAATAGTATCTACCACTTCCATGATTTAGAGTATTCGCTATGTTGAGTCTATGGTATATCAGAAAGTTTTTTTTTTTTTTGTTTTTTGGTAAAAAATATTTTCAAGACATTCATAAGTTAAGGAAATGTTTACATACCTGAATATACACTATTTCTATCCCATGGTTTTGCCCACGTATCTGGTGGGATAAGTCCCTAGGGCAAAGCTTTGAACTGCAATGAACTTTATTCTCCAGCAGCTGTCAGCCGCTTCTTGACTCACATCCTGGGACTCTTAGCAGACCTGACTTTTGGGATGAGCCTTTCCCTCGGAAAATGTATGAAACGTCAGTGCTCAGTCTGGGAGATGGGAGACTGAGGACTTTGGTGATAGAGTCACATGCAGACAATGTGTTCTCATGTCCTTGGCTGTTCATGGATGTTTCTATTATCTGTGGGGTTGTAAGAAACTCTGAGTGCTCCTCTTTGCCTTCACCTGTGCCTGACTGACAACTGTGCTAAGAATAGATGCAATATTAAGATGCTCTTAGAGAAGGCGATGGCACCCCACTCCAGTACTCTTGCCTGGAAAATCCCATGGATGGAGGAGCCTGGTGGACTGCCTTCTATGAGGTCACACAGAGTCAGACATGACTGAAGCGGCTTAGCAACAGTAGCATCAGCAAAATAGTCCTATGTGTGGTATTTCTCCCATCTTCAACACTTACAGGTTATATGATGATGGATGGATGGATGCAGTCCATGGGGTCGCTGAGGGTCGGACACGACTGAGCGACTTCCCTTTCACTTTTCACTTTCATGCACTGGAGAAGGCAATGGCAACCCACTCCAGTGTTCTTGCCTGGAGAATCCCAGAGATGGGGGAGCCTGGTGGACTGCCTTCTATGGGGTCACACAGAGTTGGACACGACTGAAGCGGCTTAGCAGCAGTAGCAGCAGCAAAATAGTCCTATGTGTGGTATCTCTCCCATCTTCAACACTTACAGGTTATATGATGATATTATACTTTACTAATGATTTTGAAATGTGAATTTTGAAACATAAGTTGGAAAACTATACTTTCATGCTGTATTTTACATTTTCTAAGTTACTTGGTGAATTTAGAAGGCACTTCACACCACACACCCATCTTGGATAGTGTTTATTAAGAGTAGCATGGAAACATGTACATTGCCATATGTGAAATAGATAGCCAGTGGAAACTGGCTGTATGACACAGGGAGCTCAAACCTGGTGCTCTGTGACAGCCTAGAGGGGTGGGGAGGGGTAGGAGAAGGGAGGGGATTCAAGCGGGAAGAGACATGTGTATACCAGTGGCTGATTCGTGTTGATGTATGGCAAAAACCAACACAATATTGTAAAGCAATTATCCTCCAATTAAAAATAAATAAATTAAAAAAAAGAAAGTGGGTAGTACTGAAAGTGGATTCTAGGTCATACAAGAAAGGTTTATATGGTTTTACTGCTATCTGATATGTTATATGTGAGCTTGAAAGAATTATTTACAGTACTTTCCTTGTCCTGCCTGAATCTGGGTTTCTAGACTTTTCTGAGACTAGAGTAAAAGACTGACCTGTAAGGTTGATGACAGTGATGACCTTTGAAATTTCACCTTTGCTCTCTCAGTACTTGACGTCCACATGGCTTTGGGGCAGTATGGCCATCATTTTAGATTTATTGCTTGTATCCCCTTGTCATTTCGATTTTATGATGACATGTCCACAATCTATAGTTGCCACACCTCATTGACTTCACTTGGCTGCCCTGGGCTTTCTACTTGAGCACACACTGAGATTTCTTAACACTGTAAATCAACTCTGATCCAAAATAAACCATTGTCAATATGTTTGTATATGGCAGGGAAGAGTTACTTAACCAAATACTCTTTTTTTTTTGTATTACCATATTTCATACAGTTTTGATGGGCATGTTTTGTGTATTGTATTGATAAACAAACACAATAGAACACTTAGCCTTTCAGTTCAGTTCAGTCGCTCAGTTGTGTCTGAATTTTTGCAACCTCATGAGTTGCAGCACGCCAGGCCTCCCTGTCCATCCCAACTTCCCGAGTTCACTCAGACTCACATCCATCGAGTCAGTGATGCCATCCAGCCATCTCATCCTCAGTTGTCCCATTCTCCTCCTGCCCTCAATCCCTCCTGGCATCAGAGTCTTTTCCAGTGAGTAAACTCTTCACATGAGGTGGCCAAAGTATTGGAGTTTCAGCTTTAGCATCATTCCCTCCAAAGAAATCCCAGGGCTGATCGCCTTCAGAATGGACTGGTTAGATCTTCTTGCAGTCCAAGGGACTCTCAAGGGTCTTCTCCAATACCACAGTTCAAAAGCATCAGTTCTTCGGTGCTCAGCTTTCTTCACAGTCCAACTCTAACATCCATACATGACCCTGGAAAAACCATAGCCTTGACTAGATGGACCTTAGTTGGCAAAGTAATGTCTCTGCTTTTCGATATGCTATCTAGGTTGGTCATAACTTTTCTTCCAAGGAGTAAGCATCTTTTAATTTCATGGCTGCAGTCACCATTTGCAGTGATTTTGGAGCCCCCCAAAATAAAGTCTGATACTGTTTCCACTGTTTCCCCATCTATTTGCCATGAAGTGAAGGGACCAGATGCCATGATCTTCGTTTTCTGAATGTTGAGCTTTAAGCCAACTTTTTCACTCTCCTCTTTCACTTTCATCAAGAGGCTTTTTAGTTCCTCTTCACTTTCTGCCATAAGGGTGGTGTCATCTGCATATCTGAGCTTATTGATATTTCTCCCGGCTATCTTGATTCCAGCTTGTGCTTCTTCCAGTCCAGCGTTTCTCATGATGTACTCTGCATAGAAGTTAAATAAGCGGGGTGACAGTATACAGCCTTGACGTACTCCTTTTGCTATTTGGAACCAGTCTGTTGTTCCATGTCCAGTTCTAACTGTTGCTTCCTGACCTGAATACAAGTTTCTCAAGAGGCAGGTCAGGTGGTCTGGTATTCCCATTTCTTTCAGAATTTTCCACAGTTTATTGTGATCCACACAGTTGAAGGCTTTGGCATAGTCAATAAAGCAGAAATAGATGTTTTTCTGGAACTCTCTTACTTTTACCATGATCCAGCAGATGTTGGCAATTTGATCCCTGGTTCCTCTGTCTTTTCTAAAACCAGCTTGAACATCTGGAAGTTCACGGTTCACATATTGCTGAGGCCTGGCTTGGAGAATTTTGAGCATTACTTTACTAGCATGTGAGATGAGTGCAATTGTGTGATAGTTTGAGCATTCTTTTGAATTGCCTTTCTTTGGGACTGGAATGAAAACTAACCTTTTCCAGTCCTGTGGCCACTGCTGAGTTTTCCAAATTTGCTGGCATATTAAGTGCAGCACTTTCACAGCATCATCTTTCAGGATTTGAAACAGCTCAACTGGAATTCCATCACCTCCACTAGCTTTGTTCATAGTGATGCTTTCTAAGGCCCACTTGACTTCACATTCCAGGATGTCTGGCTCAAGGTGAGTGATCACACCATCGTGATTATCTGGGTTGTGAAAATCTTTTTTGTACAGTCCTTCTGTGTATTCTTGCCACCTCTTCTGAATATCTTCTGCTTCTGTTAGGTCCAGACCATTTCTGTCCTTTATCGAGCCCATCTTTGCATGAAATGTTCCCTTGGTATCTCTAATTTTCTTGAAGAGATCTCTAGTCTTTCCCATCTGTTATTTTCCTATATTTCTTTGCATTGATTGCTGAAGAAGGCTTTCTTATCTCTCCTTGCTATTCTTTGAAACTCTGTATTCAGATGCTTATATCTTTCCTATTCTCCTTGGCTTTTCACCTCTCTTCTTTTCACAGCTATTTGTAAGGTGTCCCCAGACAGCCATTTTACTTTTTTGCATTTCTTTTCCATGGCGATGGTCTTGATCCCTGTCTCCCGTACAATGTCACGGACCTCAGTCCATAGTTCATCAGGCACTCTATCTATCAGATCTAGGCCCTTAAATCTGTTTCTCACTTCCACTGTATAATCATAAGGGATTTGATTTAGGTCATACCTGAATGGTCTAGCGATTTTCCCTACCTTCTTCAATTTCATCCTGAATTTGGTAATAAGGAGTTCATGATGTGAGCCACAGTCAGCTCCCGGTCTTGTTTTTGTTGACTGTATAGAGCTTCTCCATCTTTGGCTGCAAAGAATATAATCAATCTGATTTCGGTGTTGAGCATCTGGTGATGTCCATGTGTAGAGTCTTCTCTTGTGTTGTTGGAAGAGGGTGTTTGCTAGGACCAGTGCATTTTCTTGACAAAACTCTATTAGTCTTTGCCCTGCTTCATTCCGCATTCCAAGGCCGAATTTGCCTGTTACTCCAGGTGTTTCTTGACTTCCTACTTTTGCATTCCTGTCCCCTATAATGAAAAGGACATCTGTTTTGGGTGTGTGTACTAAAAGGTCTTGTAGGTCTTCATAGAACCGTTCAGCTTCAGTTTACTCAGCGTTACTGGTTGGGGCATAGACTTGGATAACTGTGATATTGAATGGTTTGCCTTGGAGACAGAGATCATTCTGTCGTTTTTGAGAGTGCATCCAAGTACTGCATTTCGGACTCTTGTTGACCATGATGGCTACTCCATTTCTTCTGAGGGATTCCTGCCCACAGTAGTAGATATAATGGTCATCTGAGTTGAATTCACCCATTTTAGTCCATTTTAGTTCGCTGATTCCTAGAATGTTGACGTTCACCCTTGCCATCTCCTGTTTGACCACTTCCAATTTGCCTTAATTCATGGACCTGACATTCCAGGTTCCTATGGAATATTGCTCTTTAGAGCATTGGACCTTGCTTCTATCACCAGTCACATCTGCAGCTGGGTATTGTTTTTGCTTTGGCTCTATCCCTTCATTTTTTCTGCAGTTATTTCTCCACTGATCTCCAGTAGCATATTGGGCACCTACTGTCCCGGGGAGTTCCTCTTTCATTATTGTATTTTATTTTAGTTCTTTTATTTGATGTTTTCATCTCCCCTGAAACTTATAGAGTAGATGATGGTAACTATAAGTTTCTCTAATATGTGGAGGCAGGCAGGATTATGCTGAAGGTCATCATAGTGAGGTAAAATTATGTTGTGACAGTATGGTATCAAGATTATATGGCACAGTACTTTATAATATATCTATGCATACACTGAACATTCTGAGTGAAGAGGTAAACTATGAGGAGAGATTCAGATTAGTGCTGAAAAATTATACTTTATTAAGAAGTTTTTATAATTTGGAAAACTTTGCATTATGTTGTTCATGAATTGCAGTAGTCTATTTTGCCAAGGGCTTCCCCTTCTTGACTCACTGCATGTTTTTCAAGTCCAGGGATGTATGTTTCTCTGTGCTTGATCTTGTGCTGCCTCTCTTCCTTATGAATGCCATCCCTCATTATGACTTATGACTATGATACTCTAATCTTTGCCTCAGTCCCATTAAAAAAAAAATTATTTGGCTACACCAGATCTTTGTGGTGACATGTGGGATCTGATTCCCTGACCAAGGTTTGAACCCAGGCACCCTGCAATCTCCCATCCTATTTTTGCCCTTGAAATCTAGAGCCAGATATTCAGATATTCAGCCAGATATTCAGGAATCTAGACCTCGGATGTCCTGATTCAACATACTATTTGATTGTTCCTCAGCTTCCAGTATGTTTTTCTTCTTCATTCTCCAGAGTTACTTCTCTCTGACCTTCCTCTGGTCTGTGGAAGGTTCTAAAACTGAGGAACCAGTGAGGCATCCTAGAGTTCTTATCTGGCACACCAAACTAAACAGCACATCCTGCAAACTTTATAGATTTTTCTCGATTTCCCCCCATGCAGCATACCCATTTGCCTTAAATCAGTGTTTCCTTATCTTAACCCAGATGTTTCAAGAGTTTTTTTGATTCTCTTCCCTTTCATAGTCTTACTTTTTCAAAACTATAATCAACGTTATTGCTTCTGCGGCTTTTTAATGTAAAACTGATCTTAAATTCTGTATCCCATTGAACTTTCAAAGGATTTTCCTTAGGAGGCCATGTTTCCTAGTGTGAGTTGCAAGGCCCTCCATTACCTGTTCCCTGTCTTTTGCTATAAATTTATTTTATTTCTCTTTCTACCTCTTGCACTGCAAGTCCAGCAATACTGAAAGACCTGTGGTTCCTTGAACACCATACACATCACTTATTGATGCTCTTCTTTCTGTTAGAATCCCTTTCTCTCTTCCCTCTTGCCCCTCTGCCTTGTAAATTCTATCAGCTGAAAGTCTTTCTCCAGAGCTTTCACTGTGTGCTCTGATGATTAATCATCTCCTGTTCATGTTGCATGTATACTTCTATCATTGAACTTCTCACCTCGTATGCATTCATTTGCTTTGCTTTTATAGTGTTATAATTATCTGTTCACTTAGCGGATTGTGAGGTCTTGAATGTAATGATGTATCGAGCACCAAGCATAATTTAGAGTCTCGGCAAATGTGCTGAGTGTTTGAGCTGATGGCCTCTGGTATTTTGGATGTGATATGCAAAAGGTAAGCTAATGGGATTTTGATAGTTGGAGACTTTGTGAAACTCAAGTTTCACAAATGTGTGTGTATGTATGTTACTTGCTCAGTCGTGTCTGATTCTTTGTGACCCCATGTTCTCTAGCCTGTCAGTCTCCTCTGTCCATGGAATTCTCCATGGGAGAATTCTCCACCAGGCCTCAGCTGGGCGGGAGGGGTCTGCGGTACAGGGAAGCGGACCGCCACACAGGAGCGTGTGCGCCGTCAGGGCCAGAGCAGAGCCCGCGCGTCCTGCCCCCCGCAAGGCCTCATCCACCAAGAATACTGGAGTGGCTTGCTATTTTCTTCTCGAGGGGATCTTCCTGACCCAGGGGTTAAACCTGGGGCTCCTGCATTGCAGGCAGATTCTTTGCCTTCCAAGCCACCAGGGACATAGGTACTCACAAATGTACTGAGCTACTAACAGAGGGGCACCATGGAAGTACTACATGCCCTGCGTGTGTCCCTGGACATCCCTGTGTCTAGTCAATAGATTCCAGCGAGGAAGCCTTCACAGGGCAATACAAGCAGTCAGTAATGTGACTCACTGAAGAGATTCATGCACCTGCTCTGGTGAGAACGATGCACATTTTCTCTGAGGATGTATTTGTCAGAAAATCCTCAAAGGTAATTTTTAAGCTATTTAAAAATTACCAAAAATGCACAAAACTTGCCACTTTACTCATTTTTCATTACACAGTTCAGTAGTGTTAAATGTATTTGCATTGTTGTAAAACAGAATTCCAGAACTTTTTCATTTTGTAAAACTTACTATATACCCATTAAACATACACACACACACACTCACACACTCACACACTTACACACATGCACATGCGCGCGCGCACACACACACACACACACACACACACCCCTTTTCCCCTTCTACCCAGGGTCTGGCAACCACCATTCTATTTTCTGTTTCTATAAATTTGACTATTCTAGATACTCTACATAAATGGAATCATAATAATGTTTGTCCTTTTGTGACTGACTTATTCTGTATAACATGCCCTCAAGGTTCATCCATTTCATAGCATTTGACTGGATTTCTTTTTTAAAAAAGAAATCTATCAGGGCTTCCCTAGTAGCTCAGTTGGTGAAGAATCCACCTGCAATGAAGGAAACTCTGGTTCGATCCCTGGGTCAGGAAGATCCACTGGAGAAGGGAAATGCTACCCATTCTGGTACTCTTGGGCTTCCCTTGTGGCTCAGCTGGTAAAGAATCCACCTGCAATGTGGGAGATCTGGGTTTGATCCCTTGTTTGGGAAGATCCTTGGAGAAGGGAAGGGCTACCCACTCCAGTATTCTGGCCTGGAGAATTCCACGGACTGTATAGTCCATGGTGTCACAAAGAATTGGACATGACTGAGCAACTTTCACTTCACTTCACTGTATTTTTTAAGGCTGAATGTTTATCTATTGTATATTTAATACCACATTTTTTCTGTCTACTCATTTGGACATTTGAGTTGCTTCTATCTCTTGGCTATTGTGAACGGTGCTGCTATGATCATGGGTATGCAAAGATCTCTTTGAAACCCTTCTTTCAATTTATTTGAATTACCCAGAAGTGGTTTTGCTGGATCATGTGGCAGCTTTAAAATTTTTTTAAGGAAACTCCATAATCTTCTCTCCGGTTGCACCATTTTACAATCTGCCAACAGTACATAAAGTTTCCAGTTGTTCTGCATTCTTTTCTTTTTCTATTCTTTTTCTATTCTATTCTTTTCTTTTTAAATAGTAGTAGTTTTAATGGGTTTGTCATTGTGGTTTAAATTTGCATTTAATTTCTCTAGCAGTATTGAGCATCTTTTCATATCCGTATTGATTATTGGTAAGTCACCTATGGAGAAATATCTGGTTAGGCCTCTTGCCCATTTAAAAATCAGATTATTTCATGTTTATGTTCTTCAGTTGTGGAGGTTGCTTACATATTCAGGATTTTAACTCCACATCAGAAACATCATTTACAAAATCTTCTCCTGTTCCATAGATTGCCTTTTCAATTAAAGATAATTTGGATACTATTAAAAATGACTCTTAAGTTTCCCCAAATGTAAGCACCATGGGTATTTTAGCATACTGGGCTTTGGCTAGGAACCATGACTCTTCAGATGTGTTTGGGGTTGTTCTGTAGCCCTGCATTTCATCAGGTGCTATGACTATAGTTGAGTTCCTTTCACCTTAGCTGATGCATTCTAAAGTCCAGATCACTGCAGTGCTTAAAGTTCATGACAGTATAAGTTAGGTTTTGCTAGTGAAAATAATATGCATAGAACTAAGAGAGGAAGAAGGGAACTTAACATCGGCATGTGACATGTGCATCTGTGCATTCATGAGTCGTGCAGAAGCCGGGCCTCTAGGATGGGGAGAGTGGAGAAGAGACTCCAGTTCCTCAAACGGAACGGTTGTCAAGTCCTATTAAAATCATCTGTCTTTGAGATTGAAACTGTTTTCACTCTGATTTCTGAAAAGTCATCTTGTTTCATTAGTCTGCCTAACTTCCCTCTTGGATGACATCACCAGCTCAATGGACATGAGTTTGAGTAAGCTCCGGGAGTTGGTGATGGACAGGGAAGCCTGGTGTGCTGTGGTCCATGGGGTTGCAAGGAGTGGACATGACTGAGTGACTGAACTGAACTGAACTTCCCTCTTTCCTCCTGCCTTTGTTGACTTCATCTTCCTGTATCTCGTGTCTTCATTGCAAATGAGCTCCTCCCTAGTTTCCTTTCTCTTGGCATTTATTTCCTCCTGACTCAGCCTTTCCATCCAGCATCCTGTCTGACTCTCAGCCCACCTTCTGATTTTGCTCACTTTAAGGGAATGAATTACCAGATTTAGAATTTATCTCTCTCACTGCCCCCCATGCATTGTTTATTTTGGTCTGGTTTTGGGTAGAGAATGAGTGCCTGGGAGTGTTCCATCACTCTGTCCCATCATCTTTTCACTTTATAAGGATTCCCACCTGTGGCCATCAGGGCTCAGCCTGGAAGACAGAAGCCACTGTATGGCTCCAAGGCTTTCATGGAGGAATAGGGGCTTACACAAATGTAGCGAGATTTGGAGGGGCAAAGGTCAGGGAAGCTGTCATTAAGGTTCAGGACTGTCCTTGCAGAAACCGCAGTCAGAAGGTCCCCAGCAGGTGGTTCTCACATGTTTCCTGAGAAATGGTGACAGTTCCAAACATCTCTGGGAAGCTTCTGCCAACTCTCTCAGTCTGCAACAGGACGTCACATTTCTCAGGAATTCACCTGATGTCTCACATCTGTCTGCACGTCTGGCTGCAACCCCTGCTAGAGAAAATAGGCCCATACCCAAGCATTCCAAGCCTCGTACTATGTTTCTCATGGGCAAACTCAAGTCCAGCCCCATGTAGATAAATGAATTTGAAAGATGGGTTTGCAATTCCTGGTGATGAACAAAAGACCTTAGATGATTCTGGAGCTATGGTGCATTATCTCAAATGGAGTGAAGAAAAGTGCTGAAATATGTCAAGAGTGCTGACCGTGTATTTAAGCAACTTTAAGTTTTTGTATCAACTTCATCTTAAAATATTCTTCTCCGACCCTTCTTTGCAGTGTAGCGGCGCTTTTCCTGTGCTTGCGAGTGATTTGGTTTACATGATATGTCTTCTGGCTTCCTAACAAGACCCCAGGCCCCTTTATACTGGGGGTGATGTTTCGCTTCTCTCTGTATCACCCTCTCCCAGCAGAGAACTTGCCCCTAGTAGGTTCTCAGCACCTGTTTGCTGCTTGATTGATAGCCCTGTATTTCTTTAGTGTTTAGACTTCCCCAGTGAATGTGTGTGTGTTAGGACCCACCGAAGTGTCAGGCTGAGAAAAATGGACATCATAAAACAGTCCAAAATAGCAATGTAGCTGAATTGACAGTGAATGCCTTGAAAAATGTGCCATAAATTTATATTCGGAGAACATACATCAAGTGTGTTCTGTTCCTTTGTGAAATGTTAAAAGTAAGAGCTGGTCTTCTTAAACTGCTCTTGCATTTCTGCATTTCCAAGAAAACACAGACAGCAGAACCTGGAAAATGTGCTGAACCAAAGACAATGAGATTGGACTTGAAAAGGTCCACCTCTTACTTGAAGACCAGTAAAAGCAAATTGGACAACAGTCACCAAAGGAAAAATAAGGCATGGAAGTTTAGAGCTCCAGATACTTGGTGAAATAGAAGGGTCAAGTCTAGGTTGCTATAACATAGAAAAGCACTTGATGGCTTAAGTGAGGTTCCTGACTAGAAGCGGGTGACCTGGCGAAGGGACAGGCAGAGGTGTTTCTGCTACTTGAAGTCACTCAAAGACCCAGAGTCGCCCCACCTTTCTGTTCTGCCATCCCTGGTGTGTAAGGTTGGGATTGGTTTTCTGCCTTGTGTGCATTCTGGTCTAAAGGAACTGGAAAGAGGGATGATACCTTCCCTATTAGGCTGATGATGTAGAAGCTGCAGACTTCATGTTCAGTGACATTCTGCGGGTGGGTACTTGTGTTGTTGTTGTTTTTTTTTAATTGATGCACTTGTATATAAAAAAGCATAGAGATGACTTGAGTTTTTAGGAAATATTGCCTTTTCAAGGAATTATCAAAAAATATTCTAAGCATTTTAGAATTTGGTATTAGCTGGTAGCTCAGCTGGTAAAGAATCTGCCTGCAATGCAGGAAACCTGGGTTTGATCCCTGGTTTGGGAAGATCCCTTGGAGAAGGAAAAGGGAAGCCACTCCAGTATTCTTGCCTGGAGAAGTCTATGGACAGACTACGTGGTCACAAAGAGTTGGACACGACTGCATGACTAACACTCACTTGGTGTCTATAAAGTTGCTAGATTGCACTGGCAGTATGTTGTGGTCTGAAATTCTAATATGTTTTCTTTTTTTAACCTGTGGAGGGAAGCCTGAAAAAAATATCTTTCACCATATGCTGCCACTTATTGTTTTCTGAAAATGAATTCTTATGGTAATTTCATAGCCTATTTTTTTGTGTCCCTTTCATCTTTAAAATATCTTTGGTTTTCATTAAGAGTTGTAAAGTTAAAACATTTTTATTGGCATAAAATGTACACAGATAATAGATTCTTTATCTGACTTAGTTTTGTGGTGATTAATTATATTGTGTATATGCAAAGAGGAATAACAAATACTTAATAGTTTAGTTGATATACATATAAACATGCCCCTTAACCCTGGTGTCTGAAATATTTAAAGTAACTGGATTTTTCCTATTAGTGAAATCTAAATTTGTAACTAGAAATTATATTGTAAAATATATGAGTTGAATTTCTTTGGTGTCTTAAGAAGTATTTTAAGTAAATCTTCCTACAACATAAAAATACCATTAAAATCTTTGAGTATTTAAAGAGGTACTTAAAAGAGTAAAGAATGCTGAGTGGAGTCTGGAATGGTTGGCAGTAGGTCTGGAAAAAGTTTAGGATTAATGCCACAGGACAAATGAATTAAGCAACTAACATGGGAAGAGAGGAAAGGCTTGGTCTTCCGCTACATAATGATAATGGTTCTTAGGTTCTTAATGATATTATTTGTTGCTTCAGGTTAAACTTGGCTAATGGAAAAAGTTGAAGGATACCCTTTAACTCAAAATAGAAATAAGTGTATCACCACTCAGGCAGGAGAAGGATGCGTGGCCAGGAGCTCTCTAAGCTAGGCTTCTTCAGAGAGTTCTTTCCTGCTGTCTTAGGTGAGGCTGTGTGATCAAGAAGCAAGGTGAAGCAGGTTGTGAATAATAGGAAGTAAATGTGGGTGAAGATGTGCTGCCTTGGGTGAAGGTCTCATCTTACTGTTAACAAAGGCAGGCGGAAGAAACACACGCTGGCATCTCATTACCCTGTGGCTTTGGTTACAGGTGCCTGTGACCTATTGCAGAAGGCAGTGGCAACTGACTCCATCGGTCTTCATCAGTCTATACTGGGCTAAGCCAAATTTCATTATTTGTATCTATTTTATTTTTAAAACAAGGATTTTCCTAATATAATTTTGTTAATGTTTAATTGGAGGATAATTGCTTTACACTGTTGTTTTGTTTTCTGCCACAGAACAACATAAATCAGTCATAAACATACATACGCCTCCCTCCACTCTCCCACCTTCCCCAATATTTTTAAAGTGTCTTTTTTTAATTTGTACTTCCATCATTTAATATCCTATGAAAAAGAGCACAGCAAAATACTTCAGTTCAGTCACTCAGTCGTGTCCGACTCTTTTTGACCCCATGAATCGCAGCATGCCAGGCTTCCCTGTCCATCACCAACTCCCGGAGTTTACCCAAACTCATGTCCATCGAGTCAGTGATGCCATCCAGCCATCTCATCCTCTGTTGTTCCCTTCTCCTCCTGCCCCCAATCCCTCCCAGCATCAGAGTCTTTTCCAATGAGTCAACTCTTCGCATGTGGTGGCCCAAGTACTGGAGTTTCAGCTTCAGCATCATTCCTTCCAAAGAAATCCCAGGGCTGATCTCCTTCAGAATGGACTGGTTGGATCTCCTTGCAGTCCAAGGGACTCTCAAGAGTCTTTTCCAACACACAAAATACTTAAAGAAGGCCTAATTCCTAAGGATTTTGTGGCATAAAATTTCTTTTAAGTAGTTCCTGAGTGAAAGCTTGCACAGGTATGACTGAAAAAATACAGTCACAACCTGGAAGTACAGAGTTATTTTATTTGGTGGGAATGTTAAAAATGCTGAGTCCAGGAGAGAGGATCTCAGTAGCTCTGAGAAAACTGCTCCGAGGAGGCAGGAGTGGCTGTCAGGCTGTATCCAAGTTTGCAACAAAGGGAGCAGGCAGTCTGAACATCAAAGATCAGTTATCAAGATAAGGAAATTAACATTCTGTGTATGGGAAGATGCAAGCCTCCGGGCTCACTGAATTCATTCCTTTCAAAGCACCTCAGCTATCTGGGGCCAATCCTGTTTCCTTGTTTGCCTTAAGGAGTGGTAAATGGTTGCTTCTTGCATTCCCTCCAGCTCCTCAGCAATAACCGTAGGGGGTGGTAGCATCCTCTGGATCGCAGTTTGGGGAGCCCTCATTCACATTTGGAGGCTGGAAATCAATGATGGCTGAGATATTTCTTGTTTATTGATAGGGCAGGAGATGTTTTCATTTCACATGGGTATTTGTTTTCCTCTCCTAAAAATGCAAAGTTATTTTTAAAGGATTATCTTGGGAAGCACATTTTGCATTTGTTTGGTAAGTGAAGAGAAAAAGTGGTTATGAAGCTTCTTTTTTTTTCCTAATAAAACTTTGATAAATGTATATATATTTATCACAAACATTAAAGAATCTGTTTTACATCATTTTCAGTCATCCAGTCATCCAATCTATAACATATACTGAGTACCGCACATGTAGAGAGTAACATATGAGACAGTGAGTGGAAAAAGTACACGGTGTTGTGCCCAAAGTCCGAGTCCCCAAAACTGAGAGAATAAGACATCCACAGCAATGCAAAAGCATAAAGGGGTTTATTGCTAGCTCAAGCTAGGGCCCAGGTCTCATCCAGCACAGTGGAATCCGACAAGAGCCCCGAGCTCTGAATCACATCTACTTTTATACAGACAGTTCTTTGTTCCTGTAACAACATAGCCGATTGGCTAAACCATACGTGCGCGGGACTTTTAAACCTTGCATCCCTATCCGGATTGGCTCGGGTCTGGCGTGGGCCGGGGGCTACAGGGATTTTTCTGATTGGTCGAGCTACACTGCCTGCGGGAGTTTCCAGTGCCTCAGCTTTCCTAGAGACTAATCCTCAGGCCTAGCCTGCCCCTTAGAGCCTGTCCTGGCTTCAGTTTGGCCCTAACATTCCGCCCTGTCTTCAGCTACATAGAGGAATCTTCCTCTTTATTTTGGGGCAGGGCCTGATACTGTTGCCTCAGTACTAGTACCTGGACTGTATTGATGTGCTCCTTAACAAATGTGATAAGTCTATTTAGGATGCAGGGGCCAAGAGTGAGAATCAGTAGTAGCACTATGAGAGGGCCCACCAGGGTGGAAATCAGCATTGCTAACCATGGGGACTGTTGGAACCAGGACTCAAACCATCCCTATTGGGCCTCTTGCTCTCTTTTCCATTGGGCTAGCCCTTCCCTTACTTTGGCCATAGATTTTCTTACTACCCCTGAGTGATTTACATAAAAACAACGTTCTTCCCCTAACACAGTACATAAGCCCCCTGAGAGACTTCATACTCAAGATACTTTTTGGGAATTGGGGCAGAGGTCTCTTTCTTCTGTAACTTCTTCCTGCTGTGCATGGGCGTAGGCCTGCCTAGCAGAGCAGAAGTCTCTCTCTACCTGAGGCAACTATGACTGTGATAACTTCCTGTCAACATGGGGCATAGGACTGCCCCAGCTTGGAGTATAGACACTGAATTGGAAGCATTTCTGAGTTTAAAGTTCTAGATCTGAGTCTGGTATGATTAAAATCCTAATCCCTTGGTCTGCCATTTTGGTGTAACAGACCCAATTAGAAGTAGTTGGAGGAGTGACAACTAGAATTTACTAACTTCCAGCAGACATTATTTTGAAAATGGTGGCATTTAAGCCTGCCACGACTCAGAAAACTCAAGTGTTTAGCAATACAAGGTCTAATCTGAAAGTATACCCATAGCATCACCTAGTTATTTTCCAGGATATCTGAACGATAGCTCCTCTATTTTGACTTTTAATTGTAAACTTTTCCTTAATAGCCAAAGCAGATATTACCATTAATGATGTCAGTGTTTCTCTAGGTATGAGAAGATGCAAGAATTGGGACTCATAAAATCTTTTCTTGAAAAGATCTAACTCTCTGAAGGCCTGTTCTGCCAGTTTTTCCCAGAGCACAGAGTGCCTCATTCCTGATTTTCACCCTGAACTCCTTTCAGAGGCATTGAAAGTCAGCAGTTGCAGTGGCCATGGTTTAATCTTTGTAGATGCAGATGGTGAGTGTCAGTCTTCAGTTGGCAGAGCCCCTTTTTGCTCATAAACTTGACCATGATTTTGAGGGGGGCATTTCATGACCATTTTATCCCATGGTGCTGAGAATGTCCATTCTCAGGTAAACAGGCCACTCAATGTGCTGTTTCTGGACTAGGCCATAAAACAGTATTTAAAATTCTATGGACCACCTGTCTTACTAGCTTTTTGGTCCAGGAAAATATTTTCTCTTGTTGCTTCTTGCCATATCTAGAGTTACACTGTTACCCTCATTGATCTCATACGGGACTATATATTATTCTATTAGAGGCCTCACACACACATTTGACAGTGTAAAAAACAGCAATTTTGTAAAACAGGGGAAATACAAATAACATAGCCAGCAGTATTAGTAAAGTCACAAGTAAGACTTATGTTAAGAACTTCCATTAGATGTAGCCCAGTATATCTTCAGGTCATCTGACTTAGTCTGCCCTGTAGAATCTTTATCTTTCAGGGAAAGTATATGTTGGCACCATTTATAAGGCACATAGCCCAGTTTTTTAGTGTTAGTAGACTGATTATCTTTAGTATGATTTAATTTTTTTTTTACGTAAATTTTCTCAGGGTCAACCAGTTAGAGTCTGGTAGTAGAGAAATTTACCAAGCTAACCCAGTACTAGACACAGGTAATTGGCCACAAACCCAACAATTGGATTGATTTTTAAAACTAGCATAGGATCAGGCCTATGATAGAAAAGCATTTGACTTATATGCAAAGGTCTAAGAAGTCAAGAAAACATAAATGATCATACGAATCAGGTCCAGCATCTTGGGGAAGCTGTCTCCCTCTGATGTCATCATCTTCTCATCCTGGTGTACTGTAGTTTCTCCTGATAAAAAAAGTCCTTCCATTCATGTTGGAGACAGTCCCTTAAATTATGTCTTTTTTCAGTCCTGGTTGCAGGTCATGAGGCATCTGATCTTCATCCAAAGATAGATTACTGAGATAAGCTTCAGAAACAAACTTAGCATATTCTTTAATAATTTAATTAAATTTTACATTAACATCACATAACAGCAAAGAACTGCCTAAGAGATGAGTCTTACTAGATGCAGACCTCCATTAACAAACTGGTATTTAACATTTTGAAATATCTTTTTTTCCTTAAAGTTACCCTTATTTTTGTTAAATATAACCAAATTAAGGCTAGTTTGTTTGCAAAATAGGTCTGTTCTCACTAATTTTGGTCTGATAATTTTTATAACAATAATTGATCATAGGCTTTTTATTTTGCTGAAACATTTATAGAGTCTCAGACTGAACTTTTAAAATAAAACAGGGCTGGGAATCTCACACCAAAGTCTTATCACAGATTTCGCCTAACAAATCTAGGTGAATTCTTCCCTTTTTAAGGTCTCAAAAATTTCTTGAGATTTTTGTATCCATGAGATAACCTTGCTAACTCATTTGATAAACTTACTGGAAACCTAAGAACTTCCAATTTTTAGAGGAGTCAGAAAATATAATTGCTTTGTTTATAACGTTTAATTTTACCAAAGTATTGTCATAATTAGTTTGAGAGGAAGATTTTCCCTACTTCCTGAAAACATAAGATTCAAACCCATAATTTTTCAGATAGAAACCATAAAATTTATAAGCATATTCACTGGTTCATTCAGTCCTTTTGCTAACTTTTTGTGAATTCATCAGGTTTTTCATTAAAATACCAGGACATATCAGAATGTTAAAAACTCCATATAATTTCTAGGATATCTGTATTAGTTATTTTACCATATATTATAATATGAGCAGATTTATTACTCATTTGATAATCTTTTCTATGTAATTTAACCAACCAAATAAACACAGTTTAATCTCTCTCTTTGGGATGTTCCAGGGGCTCTCTGAAGCACCCCAAAGTTAGCTAGAGATCAAAAGAACTTCAAAAGAGTTCTATTTAAGAAGTTTTATCAAAAAGATCGATTAAAAGGGTTTAAACCTAGGTACAATGAAAATATTTTACTTAATGTTAATTACTCTAAGACATGTCTATATTAGATAGGTCAACAAACAAACATTAATATCAGGTATTTAACATTGAATATTTCCCAGTTTACATGAACCTGGAATTTATTGTTTAATTTAGAATTACTTGATTTGTAAGCGCTTACCTTTTTTAAGCCAAATAAATAGATCTTATATACAAATTAACCTCAAAAATATTACCCAGAGACAGAGACATACCAAGACATGTTTAGACAGACACAGTGCAAGATCTAGCTTTAAGTCTTTTTTTTCCCTCAGTGTCAGGAGTTAGAGATGGTCTAGACAACTGTTCCTGAGAGCCCTGGTCTCAAGGCACAGGGAAAGAAAATCAAGTTCTAACCAATGGCAGCAGGTCTAAACCACATGGTGGCCAGACAAAGCAAAATGGCCATCAAAAATCACAACACAGATCACAGAGTTAAAACACACACATATAAACCCGGCAGTCCTCATCAAAGTGAAAGTGAAGTCGCTCAGTCGTATCAGACTGTTTGCAACCTGTGGACTGTAGCCCACCAAGCCTCTCCGTCCATGGGATTTTCCAGGCAAGAACACTGGAGTGGGATGCCATTTCATTCTCCAGGGGATCTTCTCGACCCAGGGATCAAACCCAGGTCTCCCATATTGCAGGCAGATGCTTTAACCTCGGCTCCACTAGGGAAGCCCTTAAATACAAAAATACAGTCTCTCAGAAAACCTCCTATAGAGACACAGAACTTCAGATCTAAGCACTAACATCAAAGATTTTAAGGGAGGAAAAGAAGCCAGGTTGAAAGAAGGGGGAGGAGGCGGGAGAGGGGGCAAAAGGGGTGGCCTTACAGACGTCTCCTGCCACCTACAGATACCCAGGCGTTACGGGACTTTTCCCTGGGCTTCCAGAGAAGGGAGGACTGGAACTCGGCCCTACCAGAAATCAGAACCAGAATTTGAGTTCTCTGCCAAGAGGAGGTGATCAGTCTCCAATCCTCAGCTCAGGCTGAGGGCCCTTTGACTAGATTTCTGCATCCAGGACCAGGGGACTAGAAAAACAGGGAAGGATAGGAAGCGTTAAGGAGAGGAAAGAGAGAGGGAAGGAGAGAGAGATCAATAAAGTCTCTTGTTTCTTACCGGTCGGGGCACTCTGGCCAGTTGTCCACGTCAGGAGGAGACCAGGGACAAAAGGGTCCCAGTTGCGACCGCTGGGTCTGGTCCATTGGCAGGCAAGCTGGCCCCTGAGTACCCTGAGTGGTCAGGATGTCAGTCTCGGTGAAGAAGAATCCCACCAGAGTCACCATTTGTTGCAGGAAGAGGGACCCCTTCCAGGGCCCAAAACTGGGCTCTTGCCTAACACTCGAAAATGAATTGTCCGAGGAGATACATGTGCTGACAAAGCAAGAGATTTTATTGGGAAAGGGCACCCAGGGGGAGAGCAATAGCGTAAGGGAACCCAGGAGAACTGCTCTGCCACGTGGCTCGCAATGTCGGGTTTTATAGTGATGGATTAGTTTCCAGGTGGTCTTTGACCAATTATTCTAATTCAGAGTCTTTCCTGGTGGCCCACGCATTGCTCAGCCAAGATGGATGCTAGCGAGAGGGATTCTGGGAAGTGGACGGACACGCAGTGTCTCCTTTAGACCCGAACTCTTCCGGTTGGTGGTGGCTTATTAGTTCCATATTCCTTATCAGGATCTCCTGTCATAAAACATTTCGTGCTAATGGTTACTATGGGACCTGGCCAGGGTCGGCAGTTTCAATCAGTGTGCTTCCTCTAACAAACTCAGGGAAAAATATTTTACATATACAAATTTTCCTTAATTTAGTTTTTATTGGAATATAGTTGCTTTACAATGTGTTAGCATCTATTGCACAGCAAAACAAGTCAGCCAGGTGGCTCAGACGGTAAAGAATCTGCCTTCAGGAGGAGACTAAAGATCCCCTGGACAGTTCAGTTCAGTTCAGTTCAGTCGCTCAGTCGTGTTCAACTCTTTGCAACCCCATGAATCGCAGCAAGCCAGGCCTCCCTGTCCATCACCAGCTCCCTCAGTTCACTCAGACTCACGTGCATCGAGTCCGTGATGCCATCCAGCCATCTCATCCTTGGTTGTCCCCTTCTCCTCCTGCCCCCAATCCCTCCCAGCATCAGAGTCTTTTCCAATGAGTCAACTCTTCGCATGAGGTGGCCAAAGTACTGGAGCTTCAGCTTTAGCATCATTCCTTCCAAAGAAATCCCAGGGTTGATCTCCTTCAGAATGGACTGGTTGGATCTCCTTGCAGTCCAAGGGACTCTCAAGAGTCTTCTCCAACACCACAGTTCAAACGCATCCATTCTTTGGTGCTCAGCCTTCTTCACAGTCCAACTCTCACATCCATACATGACCACAGGAAAAACCATAGCCTTGACTAGACGGACCTTAGTTGGCAAAGAAATGTCTCTGCTTTTGAATATGCTATCTAGGTTGGTCATAACTTTTCTTCCAAGGAGTAAGCGTCTTTTAATTTCATGGCTGCAGTCACCATCTGCAGTGATTTTGGAGCCCCCCAAAATAAAGTCTGATACTGTTTCTACTGTTTTCCCATCTATTTGCCATGAAATGATGGGACCGGATGCCATGATCTTCATTTTCTGAATGTTGAGCTTTAAGTCAACTTTTTCACTCTCCTCTTTCACTTTCATCAAGAGGCTTTTTAGTTCCTCTTCACTTTCTGCCATAAGGGTGGTGTCATCTGCATATCTGAGGTAATTGACATTTCTCCCAGCAATCTTGATTCCAGCTGTGTTTCTTCCAGTCCAGTGTTTCTCATGATGTACTCTGCATAGAAGTTAAATAAGCAGGGTGACAATATACAGCCTTGACGTACACCTTTTCCTATTTGGAACCAGTCTGTTGTTCCATGTCCAGTTCTAGCTGTTGCTTCCTGACCTGCATACAGATTTCTCAAGAGGCAGGTCAGGTGGTCTGGTATTCCCATCTCTTTCAGAATTTTCCACAGTTTATTGTGATCCACACAGTCAAAGGCTTTGGCATAGTCAATAAAGCAGAAATAGATGTTTTTCTCGAACTCGCTTGCTTTTCCCATGATCCAGCAGATGTTGGCAATTTGATCTCTGGTTCCTCTGCCTTTTCTAAAACCAGCTTGAACATCAGGGAGTTCACAGTTCACGTATTGCTGAAGCCTGGCTTGGAGAATTTTGAGCATTACTTTACTAGCATGTGACATGAGTGCAATTGTGCGGTAGTTTGAGCATTCTTTGGCATTGCCTTTCTTTGGGATTGGAATGAAAACTGACCTTTTCCAATCCTGTGGCCACTGCTGAGTTTTCCAAATTTGCTGGCATATTGAGTGCAGCACTTTCACAGCATCATCTTTCAGGATTTGAAACAGCTCAACTGGAATTCCATCACCTCCACTAGCTTTGTTTGTAGTGATGCTCTCTAAGGCACACTTGACTTCACATTCCAAGATGTCTGGCTCTAGATTAGTGATCACATCATCATGATTATCTGTGTCGTGAAGATCTTTTTTGTACAGTTCTTCTGTGTATTCTTGCCACCTCTTCTTAATAACTGCTGCTTCTGTTTGGTCCATACCATTTCTGTCCTTTATCGAGCCCATCTTTGCATGAAATATTCCCTTGGTATCCCTAATTTTCTTGAAGAGATCTCTAGTCTTTCCCATTCTGTTGTTTTCCTCTATTTCTTTGCATTGAACACTGAAGAAGGCTTTCTTATCTCTTCTTGCTGTTCTTTGGAACTCTGCATTCAGATGTTTATATCTTTCCTTTTCTCCTTTGCTTTTCACCTCTCTTCTTTTCACAGCTATTTGTAAGGCCTCCCCAGACAGCCATTTTGCTTTTTTGCATTTCTTTTCCATGGGGATGGTCTTGATCCCTGTCTCCTGTACAATGTCACTAACCTCATTCCATAGTTCATCAGGAACTCTATCTGTTAGATCTAGGCCCTTAAATCTATTTCTCACTTCCACTGTATAATCATAAGGGATTTGATTTAGGTCATACCTGAATGGTCTAGCAGTTTTCCCTACTTTCTTCAATTTGAGTCTGAATTTGGCAATAAGGAGTTCATGATGTGAGCCACAGTCAGCTCCTGGTCTCGTTTTTGCTGACTGTATAGAGCTTCTCCATTTGACTGCAAAGAATATAATCAGTCTGATTTCGGTGTTGACCATCTGGTGATGTCCATGTGTAGAGTCTTCTCTTGTGTTGTTGGAAGAGGGTGTTTGCTATGACCAGTGCATTTTCTTGACAAAACTCTATTAGTCTTTGCCCTGCTTCATTCCTCATTCCAAGGCCGAATTTGCCTGTTACTCCAGGTGTTTCTTGACTGCCGACTTTTGCATTCCAGTCCCCTATAATGAAAAGGACATGTTTTGGGTGTTAGTTCTAAAAGGTCTTGTAGGTCTTCATAGAACCATTCAGCTTCAGTTTCTTCAGCGTTACTGGTTGGGGCATAGACTTGGATTACTATCGTATACAATGGTTTCCCTTGGAAATGAACCGAGATCATTCTGTTATTTTTCAGATTGCATCCAAGTACTGCATTTTGGACTCTTGTTAACCATGATGGCTCCTCCATTTATTCTAAGGGATTCCTGCCCACAATAGTAGATAAAATGGTTATCTGAGTTAAATTCACCCATTCCAGTCCATTTTAGTTCGCTGATTCCTAGAATGTCGGCGTTCACCCTTGCCATCTCTTGTTTGACCACTTCCAATTTGCCTTGATTCATGGACCTGACATTCCAGGTTCCTATGCAATATTGCTCTTTACAGCATTGGACCTTGCTTCTATCACCAGTCACATCCACAACTGGGTATTGTTTTTGCTTTGGCTCCATCCCTTCATTCTTTCTGGAGTTATTTCTCCACTGATCTCCAGTAGAATATTGGGCAACTAACGACCTGGGGAGTTCCTCTTTCGTTATCCTATCATTTTGCCTTTTCATACTGTTCATGGGGTTCTCAAGGCAAGAATACTGAAGTGGATTGCCATTCCCTTCTCCAGTGGACCACATTCTGTTAGACCTCTCCACCATGACAAGGGAATGGCAAACCTACTCCAGTATTCTTGCCTGGAGGATCCCATGGACAGAGGAGCCTGGCAAGCTACAGTCCATGGTGTTGCAGAGAGCTGGACATGAGTGAGCAACTGATACTTTCACTTTCTTTTTTCATACATATATCACCCTCCCTTTTGGACTTCCTTCCCTGTAGAGTTCCCTGTGCTATAATACATGTTCTCATTGTTGTCTGTCTTATATATAGTATCAGTAGTGTATATGTATCAATCCCTATCTCAGAATTCATCCCACCCTTCCCTTGATATCCATATATTTGTTCTCTATGTCTTTGTCTCTATTTCTGCTGTGCAAATAAGATCATCTATACCATTTTTATGATAGGGCTTACAAAGGGAATAAAAAATAAGCAGCACGTAGTGAAAGCTAAACTTCTACTGTCCTGAAAAATGTTGAAGTCTTTGTTTGTTAGTCTATCTGCTTGCTGTTTCTGTTAACCCAGTGGCAGCAGTCCAGATGGGCACTTTTCTGTTGGCTTATCTGAGACAGCTGGTGAATTCCCAGGAGGGTGATAGTACAGAGATCATCTATGCTTGGTCCACCCTCCAGGAGCAGCCTGTAATAGGGGGCCTCTGCTTTCACTCAGAAATTCATAACTGCACATTGGATTGTTACAAAATCTAAACTCGTTTCTGTATGACCATTCTTATAGTTTACATTTCAATTACTTCACCTGGCCTTTCCCCAGCATTAAAAAGGTCTACAACTTGAGAACTCCTATGAAGAGATTAGAAAATAAAAAAATGTGGGTTTATATGGTGTTCTTTGCTGAACTTCAAATTGAAGACTCGAGCCAGGCTGTCAGTTGGAGGATTCCATCTCAACTAGGTGTAGCTCTTACAGCAAGACATAATCAGTCCTGGGTTCTTTGCAAACCTACGCAGACTAGCAGCCACAAATTCAGTGTGAACATAGTGGAAACAAGGTAAGGAGTGGTGGCTGTGCTTTGCTGGAGCAGCCATGAAGAGATTGCCCACGTCCAAGGTAAGAGAAACCCAAGAAAGATGGTAGGTGTTGCAAGAGGATATCAGAGGGCAGACACACTGAAACCATAATCACAGAAAAATAGCCAATCTGATCACATGGACCACAGCCTTGTCTAACTCAATGAATCTAAGCCATGCCCTGTGGAGCCACCCAAGACGGACAGGTCATGGTGGAGAGGTCAGATAGAATGTGGTCCACTGGAGAAGGGAATGGCAAACCACTTCAGTATTCTTGCCTTGAGAACCCCATGAACAGTATGAAAAGGCAAAATGATAGGATAATGAAAGAGGAACTCCCCAGGTCGTTAGGTGCCCAATATGCTACTGGAGATCAGTGAAGAAATAACTCCAGAAAAAATGAAGGGATAGAGCCAAAGCAAAAACAATACCCAGTTGTGGATGTGACTGGTGATAGAAGCAAGGTCCAATGCTGTAAAGAGCAATATTGCATAGGAACCTGAAACGTCATATCCATGAATCAAGGCAAATTGGAAGTGGTCAAACAGGAGATGACAAGAGTGAATGTCGACATTCTAAGAATCAGCAAACTAAAATGGACTGGAATAGGTGAGTTTAACTCAGATGAGCATCATATCTACTACTGCAGTCAGGAATCCTTTAGAAGAAATGGAGTAGCCATCATGGTCAACAAAAGAGTGTGAAATGCAGTATTTGGATGCAATCTCACAAACAACAGAATGATCTCTGTTCATTTCCAAGGGAAACCATTCTATATGATGGTAATCCAAGCGTATGCCCCAACCAGTAATGCTGTAGAAGCTGAAGCTGAATGGTTCTATGAAGACCTACAAGACCTTTTAGAACTAACACCCAAAACAGATGTCCTTTTCATTATAGGGGACTGGAATGCAAAGTAGGCAGTCAAGAAACTCCTGGAGTAACAGGCAAATTTGGCCTTGGAATGCAGAATGAAGCAGGGCAAAGGCTAATAGCGTTCTGCCAACAGAACGCACTGGTCATAGCAAACACCCTCTTCCAACAACACAAGAGAATACTCTACATATGGACATCACCAGATGGTCAACACTGAAATCAGATTGATTATATTCTTTGCAGCCAAAGATGGAGAAGCTCTATACAGTCAGCAAAAGCAAGACCAGGAGCTGACTGTGGCTCAGATCATGAACTCCTTATTGCCAAATTCAGATTCAAATTGAAGAAAGTAGAGAAAACCACTAGACCATTCAGGTATTACCTAAATCAAATCCCTTATGATTATACAGTGGAAGTGAGAAATAGATTTAAGGGCCTAGATCTGATAGACAGATTGCCTGATAAACTATGAAATGAGGTTCGTGACATTGTACAGGAGACAGGGATCAAGACCATCCCCATGGAAAAGAAAAGCAAAAAAGCAAAATGGCTGTCTGGGGAGGCCTTACAAATAGCTGTGAAAAGAATAGAAGCAAAAAGCAAAGGATAAATGGAAAGATATTGAAGGAGGAAACAGACAGAGCTGGACTCCATCTTAGGCCAGGCTGCGAACATTAGACTACATGCATGGTCACCCTCCCAGTGGACTCTGAACTTTGTGCCCAGTGTCTATAGAAGTGGCACACCAATGGAAAACCAGACCCCCAGGATAAAAGAGCCTCAGGACTTGTACTTGGACTCTCTGTTGCCTAAAAGAATATGCGAATTATCTCTGCAACAGAACAAAGTGGTAAATTCCATTATGTTTATCGGGATATGACCACGGTCTTATTGATAAATGTCCACTGTTCATCTTGTCTTGTGACACATGAATCATGGGTTAAGTTTGATCGTATCTCTCTTATACCTTGTCCAGACTAGTTTCAAGGAATTTGGGGAGGTGGGTTTGAGCAAGTACACTTCGGGTATTTAAGATTTTCACAAAAACTGGTCAGGGTCCTTGGCTAACAGGAGACTCTGCCTTGTGCCCGCTGGTGGAATAAACTGCACTCCACTATCTGCATTGTCCTTCTGAGTGAGTTTGTTTCCTGAAATGCGTGGCTACAACAATATAAGCATCAGAATGCAGAGTTCCAAAGAACAGCAAGGAGAGATAAAGCCTTTCTCAGTGATCAATGCAAAGAAATAGAGGAAAACAACAGAATGGGAAAGACTAGAGATCCCTTCAAGAAAATTAGAAATGCCAAGGGATCATTTCATGCAAAGATAGGCTCGATAAAGGACAGAAATGGTCTGGACCTAACAGAAGCAGAAGATATTAAGAAGAGGTGGCAAGAATACACAGAAGAACTGTACAAAAAAGATGTTCAAGACCAAGATAATCACGATGGTGTGATCACTCACCTAGAGCCAGACATCCTGGAATGTGAGGTCAAGTGGGCCTTAGAAAGCATCACTACAAACAAAGCTAGTGGAGGTGACAGAATTGCAGTGGAGCTATTTCAAATCCTGAAAGACGATGCTGTGAAAGTGCTGCACTCAATATGCCAGCAAATTTGGAAAACTCAGTGGTGACCACAGGACTGGAAAAGGTCAGTTTTCATTCCAATTCCAAAGAAAGACAATGCCAAAGAATGCTCAAACTACCACACAATTGCACTCATCTCACATGCTAGTAAAGTAATGCTCAAAATTCTCCAAGCCAGGCTTCAGCAATACGTGAACCAGATGTTCAAGCTGGTTTTAGAAAAGGCAGAGGAACCAGAGAACAAATTGCCAACATCTGTTGGATCATGGAAAAAGCAAGAGAGTTCCAGAAAAACATCTATTTCTGCTTTATTGACTATGCCAAAGCCTTTGTATGGATCACAATAAACTGTGGAAGATTCTGAAAGAGATGAGAACACCAGTCCACCTGACCTGCCTCTTGAGAAATCTGTATGCAGGTCAGGAAGCAACAGTTAGAACTGGACATGGAACAACAGACTGGTTCCAATAGGAAAAGGAGTATGTCAAGGCTGTATATTGTCACCCTTCTTATTTAACTTATATGCAGATTACATCATGAGAAACGCTGGGCTGGAAGAAGCACAGGCTGGAATCAAGATAGCCGGGAGAAATATCAATAAGCTCAGATATGCAGATGACACCACCCTTATGGCAGAAAGTGAAGAGGAACTAAAAAGCCTCTTGATGAAAATGAAAGAGGAGAGTTAAAAAGTTGACTTAAAGCTCAACATTCAGAAAACGAAGATCATGGCATCTGGTCCCATCACTTTATGGGAAATAGATGGAGAAACAGTGGAAACAGTGTCAGACTTTATTTTGGGGGGCTCCAAAATCACTGCAGATGGTGATTGCAGCCATGAAATTAAAAGATGCTTACTCCTTGGAAGGAAAGTTATGACCAACCTAGATAGCATTAGAAAGCAGAGACATTACTTTGCTGACAAAAGTCTATCTAGTTAAGGCTATGTTTTTTTCTGGTGGTCACGTATGGATGTGAGAGTTGGGCTGTGAAGAAAGCTGAGCACCGAAGAATTGATGCTTTTGAACTGTGATGTTGGAGAAGACTCTTGAGAGTCCCTTGGACTGCAGTGAGATGCAACCAGTCCATCCTAGGGGAGATCAGTCCTGGGTGTTCTTTGGAAGGACTGATGCTGAAGCTGAAACTCCAGTACTTCGGCCACCTCATGTGAAGAGCTGACTCATTTGAAAAGACCCTGATGCTGGGAGGGATTGGGGGCAGGAGGAGAAGAGGATGACAGAGGATGATATGGTTGGATGGCATCACCAACTCTATGGACATGAGTTTGTGTAAACTCTGGGGGTTGGTGATGGACAGGGAGGCCTGGTATCCTGCAATTCATGGGTCACAAAGAGTCGGACATGATTGAGTGACTGAAGTGAACTGTAGTGGAAACAAGAGTCCCACCTGCTTCTGAAGTTGTTTTCCCTCTGCGTATCCTTCAGTCCATGAAATTGTCACACTGATCATTCACTGGATCCAGCCTGTAAGTTCCCTCACTAAACGTGAATGTGATAACTGTCAGTGATAACAAATTAAACCCAAACAAACCATCAGTGTTTTGTTAAAATCAATGAGATTAGCTAGTAGAGTCCCGAGGTGAAGAATAAATGTTGGTGACAAAGGAAATGATGAATCAGTAGAACTACGATGATGGGGAAGATTCAGCCTGCATTGGGGATCACCTTGAGCAGCCTTGAAAGCAGAGTGTCCTCCTGGAGTATCAGAGATTTGGGTGGGCGTCTGGAAGTGTTGGCAGGAAAGGGAGCCAGTGTGTATGAAGGAAGGAGTTCTGTTTCATTGTTTTTGTCTGGAGTTTGTTTATAACTAATAATGGGAGTGACTTCAGTACAGCCCAACCACTTGGAATCAGGTTGGTAGAAACAGATGCACTCACAATGGGTCTTTGAGGACCAAAATGGGTGTGTCATCTTCTGATTCTGTGTGTTTCAAGCACCTGCATCTATGGATTTTTGGTTGCTTTTAGCATTAGCTCTTCCTACTAGTGAACCAACGTGTATGTTGAGACACATACATCCTTTTAAAACAGAGGATGGCTTACTCTTATATATTCAGTTTATGTAAGAACCATTCACTGTGCAGTAGCTGCCCTTAGATTTATGGTACCTAATACTAGTGTGAACGGGAGACCCCAGAGCAGTCACCTCTGACTTTACCTGGAGGTTGAGTCTAATGGCACCCGATTGCATTGTTACATGCACGAGTTTGCTCTTGGCTGTGATGACCTATGTTACTGAGTTCAAGGTAAACAGCCCTCCCACTGAGTGGTGCACATCTTCAATCATCAAAATTTGATAATCCAGTTGAAACATTGGGCTTGCCCAGTAGCTGAGTGGCAGAGTCTGCTTGCAACGCAGGATTCACAGGAGACGCAGATTTGGTCCCTGGGTCAGGAAGATCCCCTGGAGGAGAAAATGGCAACCCACTCCAATATTCTTGCCTGGAAAGTCCCATGGACAGAAGAGTCTGGTGGGCTAAAGTCCATGGGGTTGCAAAAGAGTCAGACCCGACTGACATGCATGCACACAATTGAAACATTAGTTCAGTTATTTTTAATAGGGAGTCAACTTGCAATGCTCTGTGTAAATACTATTTACCATTATTACCACAAATAGACGTTGTTCCTTTGCCTCTGAAAATTTTCATTTATTTTCATTCCACATCTGAAAGTAACATTTCTGATATTTTCTTATTTACTCATTTATAAAATTTCAAACTTGCATCTGTTTCCCACCCTGGGGACCTTTTCTGTTTGAAATGTAGAATTCCTTTAAATTCAAGTTCTTTATTTGAAGTTCCTTGGTTCTACTGTGTTCCTGTAACCTTGGCTCCAAGGTAGCCTTGTGGGAGATGAAAGGAGATTTTTTTCCCTATATGCAACTATATGTCCTCTATTCACCATTCTCTTTTGTATTATGTAAGTTATCTCCAGCTTGGAGAATGCAATGAAAACTTCCACAACTCCAGGAAAAAGTGACACTCTGTTTAGTACTGAAAAGCTAAGGGGAAAAATGGTGAAAATCGATTTCAGTTTTATTTACTGTAATGTATGGTCAGGTTTATTTAGCATCTGCATTTTTTGCCAATTAGATAGTCTTGGGAATATTTTGAGATTAAATAATCATTTTTCTGAGGCTTTGAATCTTTGCCTAACATTGATTTAGTGAAGCTAGTGCTATGAAAAAATGATAATTATTATTGAAGAAGTAAGTAGTTTCATGGAATGTATTAACTTAGGGAACAACCCTATTGTGCTTTTATAGATTTTCAATCAAGTTGGACATTTCTTCCCACCTTTCTTGTCATCCTTTCCTACTCTGATGCATCAGGAAAACTGTGTGTGAATGAAAAAAAGAAGTGTTGGATCACTTTACCTTAAACATTTCTTGAGTCTGTGTGATAAAGCTCCCCCATCTAGTATGTGTACACCTGATGCTTTGTCATTCATAGATGATGTGGTTAGTTCCCTCCAGTTACGGTTCTAGCAGTGACCTCAGGTTAAGGTCACCTCCCAGCGTGTATGGTGTGGAGTCTGTCTGACCACAGTCCCCCGGTCCCCGGGTCCCAGCCTCTCCAGTATAATGCCTGATGATCTGAGGTGGAGCTGAGGTAATAATAATAGAAAGAAAGTACACAATAAATGTAATGCACTTGAATCATCCCCAAACTGCCCCTCAACCCCAGTCTGTGGAAAAATTATCTTCCACAAAACTGGTTCCTGCTGCCAAAAAGCCTGGGGACCTCTGTGTCTGGTCAGCACCTGAAAATAACCTAGGTTCTCAGGCAGGGAAATAAAATACTAAAAGAGATGAAGAAAGTGCTTCTGCCATTCTCCAAGGCAGTCTTTCCTGCATCTGGACAGTGAGGAGGCTGGCTGTTGAGACCTGTAACCACTTTCACAGAGTCAAGGATGGAATGGGCTCAAAGTCCTCTGGGAATACACCATCTTTGTTTTTTGTTACTCTTGACCTTTATTGCCATAGTAAAGTCTTGTGTAATGTTTCAGATTTGTTTCACCTAAGATGATACAGAGCAGCAAGGAAAGGCTCCTGGGTCATAGGTTTAAAAAGAAGGAGTATATCGGGTTGGCAGAGGTGAAAATTAAGTTCTCAAGGGGGATGGTAAAATTCAACAGAAAAGTCACGGTGTTGAGGCATCGCTTCATTGCTCACATAGGTTTAGTGTTTTGCTACCACTCTGAGTAAATCACATTCTGTTTTAGAAGTTGCAGAAATTTTTTGTTTTCTTTTATACTCTTAACCTCAGATTTTTGGAAAAGAGGTATGTCCCATAATACCATGCTGCTATTCAATATAACTTTAAGAATAATAGTGTTTCAGGAATTGGGAGTACAAAATCCAACCGTGTGGCTCTTGACCTAAGGTGATGTGGTAGATTGAAAATGGCCAAGAATTAATTGCAACTTTCTCCCATAGAGAAGTGGAGTATGTTTTCCCACTCCTTGATTTTGGGCCACCTTGTGACCTGATTTGACCAACAGAAGGTAGTGAAATGGTGTGGGAGTTCTGAGGCTCAAGAAGCCCCAAGGTCCCACTCCCCCTTCCCTCCACGTGAAGATGGTAGCACTTGTCCTTTGGAGACAGATAGCCAAGACCACTTCCGGCCTCTACTGCCCGCAGTGTACGAGAAGACACCTTAGTTATTACAGCCCCAGTGGGGCTTCTAAACAAGCAAAGCATAGACATAGTAGACTTTTATTGAGCCTTAAAGGAGATTCTGACATTTGCAGCCACATAGATCAACCTGGACATAATGCTAAGTTCAGTTCAGTAGCTCAGTCGTATCCAAGTCTTTGCGACCCCATGGACTGCAGCACCCCAGATCACCTTCCTGTTCATCGCCAACTCCCAGAGCTTGTTCACTCATGCCCATCGAGTCAGTGATGCGATCCAGCCATCTCATCCTCTGTCATCCCCTTCTCTTCCCGCCTTCAATCTTTCCCAGCATCAGGGTTTTTTCAAATGAGCCAGTTCTTCTCATCAGGTGGCCAAAGTATTAGAGCTTCTGCTTTAGCATCAGTCCTTCCAGTGAACACCTAGGACTGATTTCCTCTAGGATTGACTGGTGGGATCTCCTTGCAGTCCAAGGGGCTCTCAAGAGTCTTCTCCAACACCGCAGTTCAAAAGCATCAATTCTTCAGTGCTCAGCTTTCTTTATGGTCCAGCTCTCACAGCCATACATGACTACTGGAAAAACCATAACCCTGACTAGACGGATCTTTATGGGCAAAGCTGTTATGCTAAGTGAAATAAGTCAAAAACAGAATGACGAATACTGCATGATCTTACTTGTGTGTGGAACGTAAACAAGGCAAATTCTCAGAATCACAAAGTATGGGTATCAGGGGCTGGAGGAAATGGGAGGAGTGGGTCAAGGCACAGAGATTCATGTGCACAAGATGAGTGAGTCCTGGAGACCTCCTGTGCCATGTGGTGATTGGAATTAACAGTACCGTGCTGAATACTTGACATGTGCCAAGAGGGTAGACTGTCTGTGTTCTGACCACATGTATATCTGTTGGCATGAATGCAAAGAGCCATCTTGGGAGAGACCAGCAGCAGAACCACTCAGCTGAGCCCAGCTGAAAGTGTAACACACATTACTGTAAGCAGATAAAATGCTTTTTTTAGTTGACACGTTTGAGGATAATTTCTTATGATTAATATATAACTGTTACAGAAGATTATCTTTTTTTCAAAATGGAAGACAGACTTGAAAAGCAAACACATCAGTTATACTATTACATGCATTATAATAGGAACATGTATGTGTCCTTTGAAACAAGGATTGCTTGGCCTCTTTCTTCTCAGGAGCCTCTCTGAGCCTGGGGACTTTCCCTCCACTCCAGCCCACTGAGTCTGTCTGCTGTTGTGTGAGTTCTGCACCCAGTCTACTCTCTGACCTCCAGATAACCTCAGCGTTTTTGTGGACTTCCCTTTTTGTGTTCTCTGCGTATACATTGGCATCCTTCAAAATTGTGTGCTCACCTGTTCTGTTCTCATTCTGGAAAGTTCTCGATTTGTCTGTGAGCTTAATCTATTATTTCAGTGCTGAAAACCAAAGTTCTCTATAGTCTATTATTTCTCTAAGAAAGAGATATTTCAAGCTTATTGCCTCAAAGACGTGATACATTCAAGATACCTGTAAAATAATGCTAGTTAATATTTAGTGCTTGCTCTGACTCCATGTAGTTTAATTAGAGAATCTCAATTCATTAATTCTCACAGACTCCTTTGAGGCAAGTGTCAGTGTTATCGCCATTTAGAAATGAGTTTCAAGGAGTCGTGGAACATGTTTGTAGCAGCATGATCATGAAGTGATGGAGCATCCTTTTGAGCCTCGTTTGTGTGTGTGTGTGCATGCACTTACGTACCCCAACACATATATGAAGCAAAGACTGTAGTTCACCGAGGAAATAGCTGTAACATTATAACGAATCATAAGTATAGCAGTTTTATGCTGGGCAAAAGGCAATTTGCAAGCTTTCCATGAGACATTTCTAATAAAAGGAACTGTGATCATTTCTACAAGATGATAGACTTTCTCTCTAGGCCTTTTTACTCTGACCTGAGGGTTCATCGCATCTGATAAAAGGCAGTAAGAGGGCAGATTTTGAAATAATCCCAACTAAAGGATGTTAGGAGATGAATAGCAGACCATGTCCTGGACAGGAGGTTAATTGCTGAAACGCAAAACATCCTGGGGGAAAATGTTGCTCAGAGGTGTGATCTTTCAACCCTGGGGTGTGAGAATCACGCTTCTTGTCATCAGATGTTCTAATTACATGCTCTGTACAAGGACTTCTTTATCATGAAGAATTTGAAATCCTCTAATTAGCCAGGATTTAAAAAGCAAACAGAAAATTGAGATGTCAAAGGTCAGTACAAATAAAAGCGAGACTCCACAGAGCCTGGATGAAGAGAAAGCAAAGATCCAAGGATCAGAGCATTCACCAAGAGCTAATTAGCAAAGTCCAGTCTTTAACATAACTAAGGCAGCAATTATAAATAATTACAATGGATAGAGTGTCATGATTGTGGCAGGTTAAAAAGCATGACTTTGTACTTCAGCAAGTAACTTCAATAAAATTTAAAATTCTTATAAAGAAATTATTAAGGTGAATCCTGGCATTTTTTTTAATCCATAAGCATAACTTTTGTATTAAGGTAGTTTGATTTTTAAAATATGCTTAATGTTTATTTGTGGGTTTTGCAATATGATACAGTCTTTCCTGTTGGCTCAGTGGTAAAGAATCCTCCTGCCAAGTAGGAGATGTGGGTTTGATCCCTGGGTCTGGAAGATCCCCTGAAGGAGGACATGGCAACCCACTCTATTACTCTTGCCTGGAAAATCCCATGGACAGAGGAGCGTGGTGGGCTATAGTCCATGGATCTCAAAGAGTTAGACATGACTTAGCAACTGAACACGCACACATGCATGCAGTATGGTACAGTTGATTTTTTTATGGCCTAAAATCCCATATATTCAAAATCATGATGGCCCTTGATGAGTTCTCTAGACTGCCTGGGAAGCTTCCTGTTTCATCCTTTCCTACTTGAGTCCCCTTCCTTCCTTCCCAACAGGTGAATCTGCTGTGCCTCTATCATGAATATGAATTCTCATCTTCCTTTGGAAGGTTGGTTTAAGAAGGAAAACAGCAAATCTCCAAATTTATGTAATACCTTCCTAAGTAGACTCTTTCTATTCAAATTTATGCTTGTTCTCTTGCAACTAGTCTTTATGAATTTTTTTTAAAAATAAAATCCTTTAGAGGTTCTTGCAGCTATCTATCTTTAGCCTAAGTACCACTGATAGTCACAAGCTGTCCTGTTGCCAGTCTGGCCCGTCCACCAGGCTCCATCGCCTGCAGGTTTCTCTCTGGTCTTCCAGCTTCCCTCTTGCTCTGTAATACACTCTGCAATCCACTTAGCAGCCAGTGCAATTCTCTGGTCAGAGCCCTCAGGGATTCCCTGTCTCTTTGTGTCCTATGGACTCCTTTTCCACTAACTCTATTCTCAATCCAGTCCAGTGTCCTTTGTACTCACCCCCGCCCCTCCCCGCAACCCCCCGCGTGCCCAGCTCCCTGGGCTCTGGGATTTTTTGCACTGAGCATTCTCTGCCCTGGGAACAGCTCTTCACAGGTATCCTCTTGACTTTTTTCTTTGTGTTCTTAGTGTTTCTTCTTAACCATCCCCTTATGAGTGAGGACTTCCCTCACCCACTCTGTATAAAAAAAGCCACCCCTTCCCATCTCTAACCTGGATGTTCCTATATCTTCTTGTGCTTTATTTTTCTCTTGTGCATTCATTCCCACCTAATAAACTAAACTCCTTGTATATTAATTGTATTCCTTTTCCATGTGGCAGGAAGGCTTTATTCTTGGTAAATTGGAAGTGTGCAGTTAACACCAATTGACATCTTTTGAGTGAATGAAAACACTGTGAAATTTGGTTCCTTTTTCTTTCTGCTGGCTCTGTTACACTTTTACTTTCACTCTCCAAGAGCTAGTTTTTTTTTGGTTTTCTCAGCACGAGATGCAAAGAACGCTGAGCTCCTTTGCATCTACAGGAAGCTGGCATCCACTCTTGTGACTACTATCCTGGCAGGATGTGAAGTCCATGTGGGCAGAGGCCATAGACTGCAAAGACTGAAGACCCTTGGAGGTTTTCACTTTTATGCTGGTACACAAATTAGTCAAAAATAGCATTTAAGCATTCCTAGTGGTTTCTAGTTCTGGTGGCTTCAAGTCCCAGGACATGTATATCAGTGTATTTCTCTGAATATGCCTTTCTGTATAGATTTAGAGAGGCAGAGTACCATATAGCCTTCTTGAAAGGGTCCAGAAAAGTCAGTGATTATCACTGGTGCAGTGTTTTCTTGTTGTATAGACAGGAGTGATGGTTACCAAGCACATGACCAAAAGGAACTAAAGCCATACCTCCGAATGCATTCCTTAACCTGACTGAAGATGAAAATAATACAATTTCTTCTCCTTAAGTTTGTAAAAATTAGAAGGAAAAATTTCATTGTAGTCAGTTGATCAGGTGAAGACTGTCAGATAAAGCAGTGATGGAGCACGGATCAGAGGGACATCAAGGAGGAAAGAATATGGGCATCTCAGGGGGATATTCCAGTGGGGATCCCAAGGTGGTTATATGCTTGGTGTGGCTGGTGAACAGTACAATGGGTCATGTGTTTGCATGGCCTGGGAGAAGGGTAAGGGGGATGCGGGATGTATCCTATAGGTTTCTGTTTTTTTTTTTTTTTAAATATTGTCTGCACTGTGCATCATGTGGGATCTTTGTTGCCCTACCAGAAATCAAATCTGTGCCCCGTGAAGTGAAAGTGCAGATTCTTAACCACTGGCCCTCCAGGGAAGGCCCTCCTATTGAAGAGGAAATATTTAAATTTTACATACCCTCCTGCTTGTTCTGCCTCTGTACCTCAGCTTGCTCCTTGCAAAGTCTGGATCACGTAGGTCATGTAGTCTCAGGAAGTGGGGACTTAAATGCTAGGAAATGGAGCTTATCTCACTCACCCTTGTCCTGCTCTTTGCAGTAGCCTGGCCCCTGCAAACCTACTTAATCACGCCTGTCCATGTATGGGTCAGGCATCCCCCTTCCCATCCTGACCACTGCTCCCACAGAAACCCCTTAGTTTAAACCAGGCTATTAGCAGCTAATGTTGCCCACTCTAGTAGGTCTTTAAAAACTCTGTGACCTCTTGGTTCGGGGCTCAGAGCTTGGAGTCTTAACTCCTTTGGGCCCGCCAACATAATAAACCTGTGTTCTCCAACTGTCTGAGTGTGGTGCTTGTTTTCTTGATTACTGGTATCTGCAACATTTCAGGAGGCCCCAGCGAGATTCCAACCATGCCAGCCTCTTGAGGCGCCAGACTGGAGGCTCGGCCGGGCCGGAGAGAAGGAATCCCGAGACGAATGCGAAGGCGCGCCATCTGACCGTATTCCGGGTTCTCTTCCGCACCGGCGTTCTGACTCTCCAAACGGCCGAGCCCTGACCGTACTCATTGGAGGGACGGGCCAACTCACCAGGAATGGCCACAGGATAAGGTAAGGCCCCAGGGCCAATCCGCCCACAGAAACCTACCCCGACGGGTGGAAGAGGAGACTGATCACCTCCTTGGGCTCTCAGGAAGGGAGCAACAGATAGGGAAACCTGGGGACCCCGGGTAAGGGAAGCATTGTGATAGCCTCTGAGTGATTGTGAGTGTGTGATTGCTGATTGAATGGAGTGAGAGAAATTTTTCTTTTTGGAAACTGCAAAACCAATTCTTTTTGCATATGTAATTCAAAGCAACCAGCTTGTTAAAAGGCCTGCCTAGGGAAAAGCTTGAAGTTAACCCTTTCCATGTCCTTGAAATACACAGCCACCTTTGCCTGAGACCTCAGCCTTGGTTAAGTTAGAACTTCAACCATAGAAAAATAGGGGTCAAAGATACATTTATTTTCAATCTCAAACACAAAATTATAAGATCTCTGACTGTCCATTGGTCTGGATTTATGTATATCTCAGTGTATGTTGTTGAAGTTGTAAATGAGTTCTAATTTAATTTGCCTAAAGGAAAGTAAGTGCTTACAAATCAAACAATTCTAAATACAAGAAAGATTAACCTAAATAAATTTCAGATTCATGTAACCTGGGAAATATTCAATATTAAATATCCAGTATTAATGTTTGTTTGCTAATCTAATAAGAAGGTAGGGTATATGTTTTTTATAAATAAGATATAAAAAATAAAATTACATTTTATAAGGGAAAAGAAAGTAGGTCTGACTTTCAGGTGACTGTTACAGAAAGTGATTAAAAGGTTTGTGGAAAGTGGACTCTGGAAAAAGCTTTGTGCATGGTTAGGACTGACTAAGTTTAAAATAAATTTAAGTTTATCTAAATGAGTTTAAAGTAAGCTGGTACAAAACTTGAATTTGGCCTTTCTCTGTGTTAAGAGGACATACTTTCTTCAGATGTTGAACTGCTTTTAATAATAGATTTAAATCTCTTTACCTCTTAATTGATCTGTTCTATATTTCTCTTTGAAATCTTTTGTTAACTTTGGCTAAGTAAACAACTATCATTTCACAGTGACTTATATGATCCTACCTGACTGAGTGTTATAAACCCTTTTGATCTTTATCTACAAAACTTCCTAAATAACTTGACTTCTAGCTAACTATGGGATGCTTCAGAGGCCCCTGAGACATCCCAAAGAGCTCTTAAGCTACCTGGGTTCATTGGACATGTTAAATTTCATGAGAATTACTGTTGCAGGGGTGGCAGATCTCTTCAGGTTATACTGTATGGTCAATGTCACGAATATAGATGTCCTAAAATTATGTGAAATTCATATAGATCTGATATGTTCTCATGAAATATGGTCAATTATAATTCTAGTTATCTTCTCAAAGTGTTATGACCAGGTTTCTTTTTCAATTGCAATAGAATCAGATTTTAAACATGCCTTCTATGGGTTTACTCTCATGCCTTTATAAGAATACTGCTAGTTCTTCAAAATTTATGGAAAAGACTTTCTAAGATTAAGCAGATAAACAAATTTTGTTATTAACAGTAAACTGGTACTGGACTGGAATTTGGTCTTCTCTCTGTTTAGAGAACAAAGTTTTCTTAGAATGCAGCTTTTGATAACAGATTATGAGTTTCTTTGCCTTTAAGTGATTTATATTTGTTTTTAAAATCTTTTCGTTACTTTGGTAACATAAATAACCATTATTTAAGGTTATGGGATGTGTAGACAACCCTCATTCTGCTTCTACAAAAAATAACCGCTCACGGTTAGACTTTTGCTATTCTGATGTCCCTGAAACATGGCACTAGTCTGTTCCTAAATCAGGAAATTAAAAATGGACAAATGACAGCTGAAAATCAAAGAGCCAGGGCTAGGGGAAATCCAAGATGGTCGCTTGGCTTTTCCTGGCTCCCTGACAGACCTTTTTTATTTGATGGAATAAAGCCTTCCCTGGCTACAGTGTTAATGCCCTCACAATGAGCTCTCCAAAAAGAAAAAATTATGTTCCACTGAATATTAAGTTCTAGTTTTGTTAATTAAGGTCTGTGCTGACTAAGACTCACTAAAAGGTTAAATTAAGTTATTAGAAAGGACATTCCAAGATTGTTTCTAAAGCTCATCTCAGTAATCAATCTTTGGATAAAGGTCAGATGCTCCATGATGTACAACCAGGAGATTAACACTTGGCTATAATCATTTAACTGAGTCAGATGACCTGGGGTATACCAGGCTATATCCAATGAAAGTTCTTGACTTAAATTCTTGCTTGTGACCTTACTGATAACTGCTCAATATATTATTTTCTATATAGCTTATTTCAGAAGATTATTTCTTACGTTACCAAATGTGTGACTGAGTCTGTGATAAAATGCTGATATGCAGTCTGTATGAGATCAATAATTATAATAATGTTACTCTAGATGTGGGAAGAAGCAACAAGAGGGAATATTTTCCTGGACCAAGAGGCTAGTAAGACAAGTAGGGTCCAGAGACTTGCTACTTGCAAGGCCTGGTCTAGTGACAACACATTGAGGGGCCTGTCAGTGGAATCTTTGTTAGACCTGGGAATGAGCCTTCCCAGCACCATGGGACAAAATGATCATGAAATGCCCCCTAAACATGGTCAAATATGAAGAGGCCCTGCTGACTGGAAGTTGGCCCTTGCCAGTTGCCTCTATGAAGATTAAATCATGACCACTACAAAATGCTGACCTTTAACACCCTCTTGAAAGGAGTTCAGGGTGGAGACAAAAAATAAGGCACTCTGCTCAGGGAAAAACCTGAAAAAAAAGGCCTTCAGATAATCAGGTGTTTTCAGGTAAAGAGTTTTATGAGTCCAAATTCTTGCATCTTCTCATGCCTAGAGAAAGACTAATGTCAGAAGCCAATGTCTGGACCTGTTTCTCCTGGCTAGACCCCAGCAGCTTTGCTACCTCTATTAATCTTTGGCCATTTATCTTTAACTTTCTTGTTAAGTTTGTTTCTCCAAGTAGTAGTACGACAAGAATATCCCCCGGGCAACACCCAGACAGTGCCGGAACAAGCTGCCTCATCATTCTGTGGACTCTCATCTCCCTCCGTAAATGCACCCTGGGGTCCTCAGGCCATTCTCCCTTTGAGATCTTATAGGGAGACCACCCCAGTGATAAAAAAGCTCAAGGGAGACCACCACCAACATCTGATCTGGAGGTGTCCTAATATTTCAGGCCCTGGAAAAGTCTTCTGCCATATCACCCAAGAAACCTTAAAAAGGACACCCATTCCTTTGGGTAATTGGGTTCATACCTGTCAGCCAGGAGATGAGATATGGGTGAAAGATGAACAAACAGAACCACTTCAGCCAGTTTGGACAGGCCCTCACTTGGTCATCCTTGCAACCCCTACTTTTGATAAAGTTACAGGCGTCATCCCTTGGATCCACCACACCAGACAGAGTCAAGGAGGCAGCAACTTCCTGTGATGGAGGACACCTGGAAAGCAATTAGGGACCCCAAAAATCTCCTCAAGGTGTAGTTCCAAAGACAGTGTCCCTCACCTATGAAGGACGCTGAGCCCTACTCTAGTCACTCCAGAAGCTGACTAATCCATGCACAGTGGAATCTTGAGGATTCTACAGCCCTGCTCCAGCCACATTCTGGCAGCTGGCTGGTCAGCGCACGGTGGAGGCTTGAGGATCTGTCTATCGAAATATGGATGGATTTTCATTGTCAACCCTGGCCTTTGTCCCTAATCCATATTATTGCTGTGCTCTTCATTACAGGACCAACTAGACTCCCTGGCTGAGGTGGTTTCACAGAATAGGAGAAGGCTAGGCCTGCTGGATCATGGAAAAAGCAAGAGAGTTCCAAAAAAACATCTATTTCTGCTTTTCTGACTATGCCAAAGCCTTTGACTGTGTGGATCACAATAAACTGTGGAAAATTCTGAGAGAGATGGGAATACCAGTCCACCTGACCTGCCTCTTGAGAAATCTGTATGCAGGTCAAGAAGCAACAGTTAGAACTAGACATGGAACAACAGACTGGTTCCAAATAGGAAAAGGAGTACATCAAGGCTGTATATTGTCACCCTGCTTATTTAACTTCTATGCAGAGGACATCATGAGAAACGCTGGACTGGAAGAAACATAAGCTGGAATCAAGATTGCCGGGAGAAATATCAATAAGCTCAGATATGCAGATGACACCACCCTTATGGCAGAAAGTGAAGAGGAACTAAAAAGCCTTGATGAAAGTGAAAGAGGAGAGTGAAAAAGTTGACTTAAAGCTCAAATTCAGAAAATGAAGATCATGCAATCTGGTCCCATCACTTCATGGGAAATAGATGGGGAAACAGTGGAAACAGTGTCAGACTTCATTTTAGGGGGCTCTAAATTCACTGCAGATGGTGATTGCAGCCATGAAATTAAAAGACGCTTACTCCTTGGAAGGAAAGTTATAACCAACCTAGATAGCATATTCAAAAGCAGAGACATTACTTTGCCTACTAAGGTCCATCTAGTTAAAGCTATGGTTTTTCCTGTGGTCAGGTATGGATGTGAGAGTTGGACTGTGAAGAAGGCTGAGCACTGAAGAATTGATGCGTTTGAACTGTGGTGTTGGAGAAGACTCTTGAGAGTCCCTTGGACTGCAAGGAGATCCAACCAGTCCATTCTGAAGGAGATCAGCCCTGGGATTTCTTTGGAAGGAATGATGCTAAAGCTGAAACTCCAGTACTTTGGCCACCTCATGCGAAGAGTTGACTCATTGGAAAAGACTTTGATGCTGAGAGGGATTGGGCCCAGGAGGAGAAGGGGATGACCGAGGATGAGATGGCTAGATGGCATCGCTGACTCAATGGATGTGAATCTGAGTGAACTCCGGGAGTTGGTGACGGACAGGGATGCCTGGCTTGCTGTGATTTATGGGGTCGCAAAGAATCAGACATGACTGAGCGACTGAACTGAACTGAACTGAGGCCTACTGACAGCCAAAAAGGGAGGACTCTGCCTCTTCTTGAATGAAGAATGCTGCTTTTATGTAAACCAATCAGAAGTAGTCAGGAACATGGCCCAACAGCAAGGGAATAGGTCATAAAAAGGGGAGAGGAACTAGCTAATTCCTGGGATAACTGGAGCAATATCTGGAGCTGGGCATTGTGGCTTCTCCTTGAACAGGTCCTCTCTCCATCCTCTTTGCAGCACTCTTGTTTGGCCCTTGTATTCTCAATGCAGTTACCCAGTTTGTAACCTCTTGGATTGAATCCATAAAGTTACAAATGGTAATAGCTCAATATAGCCCCCTAAACAATGGGGAGCTCTGCCTGTCCTACCAAAACATGAGATGATGCTCTCTAAAGTGAGTGATAGAAGCATCAAGAGTGGGGAATGAAGAGGAAAGGTTAAATTTTACATAGTCTCCTGCTTGTTGTGCCTCTGTAACTCAGCTTGCTCCTTGCAATGTCTGGATCACGTAGGTCACGTAGTCTCAGAAAGTGGGGACTTAAATACTAAGAACTGGAGCTTGTCTCACTCACCCTTGTCCTGCTCTTTGCAGTTGTCTGGTCCCTGCAAACCTGCTTAATCATGCCTATCCAGGTCAGGCATCCCCCTCCCCATCTTGATCTCTGTTCCCACATGCATGAAACCCCTTAGTTTAAAGCAACCTGTTTGCAGCTAGTGTTACCCACTGTAGTAGGTCTCTAAAAACTCTGTAACCCCTTTGTTCAAGGCTCAGAACTTGGAGTCTTATCTCCTCTGGTCTCCCTGGTGTAATAAACCTGAGTTCTCCAACTCTCTGAGTGTGGTGCTTGGTTTCTCAGTTACTGGTTTCTGCAACACTATTGGTTTTTGAATGGTACTGAGACTGAGATAGGAAACTATTTAAAGATTTTGTAGAGAGCAGTGACATGATCTAAGTTTAGAAGAAACCCTAATACTTCCTGACGAATGAACTCCAGGGAGATTATTTGGGAGACTGGTTCAGGTCTATTCCCTCCAACGATGGAGTAGTGGATGTGGGGGTAACAATAGATAATATTCTCAGGCTGGTACTTGTGATCCATTATTTACAAAGAGAATGGGCTGGAAAGAGGGTTGGCAATTTTCACAAGAGTCCTTCATCTGAATCAGAAGTAACCTAGCATACTGGTACAAGGATTCTGGAGGCAGACAGCCTGGATTCAAATCTCAGCTCCAACAGTTACTCATTGTGTGATCTTGGGCAAGCATCTTAACCTCAGCACCTGTTTTTTTCTTCTGAAAAATGGAGATACAAATGCTATCTATCTCATAGGTTTGTAGCAAAGATGAGATGCATTGGCTTAGTGGAGAGTTGAATCCATAGGAAGTAAAATCATTCAAATTTATACTATCATTCAGTTCAGTTCAGTTCAGTCGCTCAGTCGTGTCTGACTCTTTGCGACCCCATGAATCACAGCAAGCCAGGCTTCCCTGTCCATTACCAACTCCCGGAGTTCACTCAGATTCACGTCCATCGAGTCAGTGATGCCATCCAGCCATCGCATCCTCTGTCATCCCCTTACCCTCCTGCCCCCAATCCCTCTCAGCATTAGAGTCTTTTCCAATGAGTCAACTCTTCACATGAGGTGGCCAAAGTACTGGAGTTTCAGCTTCAGCATCATTCCTTCCAAAGAAATCCCAGGGCTGATCTCCTTCAGAATGGACTGGTTGAATCTCCTTGCAGTCCGAGGGACTCTCAAGAGTCTTCTCCAACACCACAGTTCAAATGCATCAATTCTTCAGCGCTCAGCCTTCTTCACAGTCCAACTCTCACATGCATACATGACCACAGGAAAAACCGTAGCCTTGACTAGATGGACCTTAGTCAGCAAAGTAATGTCTCTGCTTTTGAATATGCTATCTAGGTTGATCATAGCTTTTCTTCCAAGGAGTAAGCGTCTTTTAATTTCATGGCTGCAATCACCATCTGCAGTGATTTTGGAGCCCCCTAAAATAAAGTCTGACATTGTTTCCACTGTTTCCCCATCTATTTGCCATGAAGTGATGGGACCGGATTACATGATCTTCGTTTTCTGAATGTTGAGCTTTAAGTCAACTTTTTCACTCTCCTCTTTCACTTTCATCAAGAGGATTTTTAGTTCCTCTTCACTTTCTGCCATAAGGGTGGTGTCATCTGCATATCTGAGGTTATTGATATTACTCCCGGCAATCTTGATTCCAGCTTGTGTTTCTTCCAGCCCAGCGTTTCTCATGATGTACTCTGCATAGAAGTTAAATAAGCAGGGTGACAATATACAGCCTTGACCTACTCCTTTTCCTATTTGGAACCAGTCTGTTGTTCCATGTCCCATTCTAACTGTTGCTTCCTGGCCTGCATACAGATTTCTCAAGAGGCAGATCAGGTGGTCTGGTATTCCCATCTCTTTCAGAATTTTCTATTATTGTGATCTGCACGGTCAAAGGCTTTGGCATAGTCAATAAAGCAGAAATAGATGTTTTTCTGGAACTCTCTTGCTTTTTCCATGATCCAGTGCATGTTGGCAATTTGATCTCTGGTTCCTCTGCCTTTTCTAAAACCAGCTTGAACATCAGGAAGTGCACGGTTCATGTATTGCTGAAGCCTGGCTTGGAGAATTTTGAGCATTACTTTACTAGCATGTGAGATGAGTGCAATTGTGTGGTAGTTTGAGCATTCTTTGGCATTGCCTTTCTTTGGGATTGGAATGAAAACTGACCTTTTCTAGTCCTGTGGCCACTGCTGAGTTTTCCAAATTTGCTGGCATATTGAGTACAGCACTTTCACAGCATCATCTTTCAGGATTTGAAATAGCTCCACTGGAATTCCATCACCTCCACTAGCTTTGTTCGTAGTGATGCTTTCTAAGGCCCACTTGACTTCATATTCCAGGATGTCTGGCTCTAGATGAGTGATCACACCATCGTGATTAGAGACCTTAAAATATACTGCTTACCTTCCAGACACTTTACAAATACTGTCTCATCTACTCTTCAAACTAATCCTAGGCTGTTAGGTGTCACTGTTGCTGTTTTAAATGTAAGAGGGAGACTGGACCAGAGGTAGCCTGAAGCACTGCTCACTACGTCAGGCATAGTGGGGTGATGCACAGTGGGATTATTGCCCATTTTCAGGAGCCTGGTGGGCTGCAGTCCATGCGGTCGCTAAGGGTCGGACACGACTGAGCAACTTCACTTTCACTTTTCACTTTCATACATTGGAGAAGGAAATGGCAACCCACTCCAGTGTTCTTGCCTGGAGAATCCCAGGGACGAGGGAGCCTGGTGGGCTGCTGTCTATGGGGTCATATAGAGTTGGACATGACTGAAGTGACTTAGCAGCAGCAGCAGCAGCAGCAGCAGCAGCATCTCACTCACATCTATGAATGTAGTCCATTTATTAATAGTGACATATTTGCACATGCAGTGTTACTGCCAGAACAAACCAGGAAACTGACTCTCAAAGGTGAATCCTGGGATTGGGTTTGTTCACATATTTCAAGAGCTCATGGATAACCTACTGGGAAAAAGGGTCAGGGTGTTAGACAGAAGAGGGACCTTTGTGTTTCTCAGATACTCACTATTATGGTCTGAGATGGGATTCAGAGCAGCCAAAGAGCCTGGTGTCCAGGAGGCTGGTGACAGCGGCACTTGGTGTCCATGGTGACAGTGGTGATGAGAAGGATGGGACTGTGACCTGGCTTCTCGTGGGCCTACAGAGCGCAGGGACGGGGGAAAGAGAAAGTGAGAGCTGTGAGAGTCTGACTGAGAAGGCAAGCCGTTTGCTGGAAAGTCACGAGGCTGCCGAGAAGCCTCTCATGCCCTGTAACTCAGGGCACACACCCAGGGTCAAGCCTGAAGCCCGAGTGACAGAGTGGTGGTGTGTGTGTGCTCAATCGTGTCTGACTGTGACACCACAGACTGTAGCCCGCCAGGCTCCTCTGTCCAGGGGATTCTCCAGGCAAGAATATTGCAGTGGGATGCCATTTGTTCCTCCAACGGGTCTTCCTGACCCAGGGGTTGAGCCTGTGTCTTCTACACTGCAGGCGGGTTCTTTCCTGCTGGGCCACCTGGCTGCAGTAAATAATCAGACGGAGGCTGAGGACTCCGTTCTCCTAAAGCCTCTGCGTCTCCCCAGTGGCAGAGGCAGACGCTCTACATACCACCTGGGGAAACTTCTTTCACATCAAATCGACTGTGATGGCCGTACCTGGGTGGATTCCTCACAAGGGCTGGCAGGTATCTGTGCTTCCTATTCCTCTGTCGTTCACAGCCTCCAGGTCCATAACTAGAATTAATTCCCCATGTAGGAATCAGGGACAGGTTAGTACAGGGTTTGCTCCAAGAGCAGAAAACTCTAACTACTGGAAGAGATATTACAGCTATGTATTGTCATGATGACTCTGTAATCTCTCATGTAAAGATAATAGAAACCAACAGAAACCCTCCTTGATTCTCTGACCCCTAGATTACAATCTATTCTGATAGAAATGGGCAAAGACTCCTTGGATGTGTTTCCATGTTCCATCAAGGCAACAAGCCAAAAGTAATACCACATTTCTGAGACAGAGGAGGAGATTGGTGCCGTTGTTGAAGGCTGCTAACATTCAGGCTTGCACTTCCTACCACATCCCACCACAGTCCCAGTTTTAAATTGCTTTTTTTGGTCATAGCAAAAGCCAGATGGATGAGAGAGAATGACAGGAAATTATTGCAGACTTAATCAGATGGTGTTACCCATTGTAGCTGGATTTTTGGATGTGCTGTCTGGATGGTAGCAAATCAATGGAGCCTCTGACACCTGGTATTCAGCTCTTGCTCTAGCAAATTCTGCCACTGTTTTCAGTAAAGAAAGCAGAAGCAGTTTGCTTCTGAAAGGGACAAGAGACTCTCTTAAAAGCTTTAGAGCTGGGTCTACCCTTCCGCTTCCACCCGTGTATCAAGTCCAGAGATACACGGGTGACTTTGAAATCCTGCTGAACATTACACTTTTGTGTGTAATAAGATTAAGCTACTTGGGCCCACTGAGCAGAAGTAGCAAGTACTGTGGATGCCTTGAAAAGACATGTGTGTGCCAGTAGGTACAAGACACATCCCTCATTAGTGAAGTTTCTCAGGTCCACTAGTTTCAGACCCATCAGTTATGCGTCTGTAAGGCAAGAAACAAATTCTGCACATTCAGGCCCAGCGTGGCCCATGCTGACCAAATAGGCAGAGAAGGAAGTCATCCTATTTCCTGGGATGATTGATTTTAATTATTGGAGGACACTGGGTTGCTGGTATATAGGAGAAGAAAGAGAAGGGGGGTCTAGATCTTAGATGGGACTCACTATGGCCTGTCTAAATGCACAAGATACGTGAGTTCCATCCCTGGGTTGGGAAGATCCCCTGGAGGAGGAAATAGCAACCAACTCCAGTATTCTTGCCTGAAAAATCCCAGGGACAGAAGAGCCTGGCAGGCTATATTCTCTGGGGTCACAAAGAGTCGAACATGACTGAGCAACTAAGCATGAACCCATGCAATACTCCTTTGGCTAGGGGTTTAGGTCAGGCAGTAGATTGATCAGTTTAACTGGAGCATATTGCTTTATAATGTAAATTTGCAAATGTGGCCAGTTAAGATTCAAAGAATAATTTAGGCCCTCCCTGCTGTATTAGAAGGGAGTCCAGCATATTTCCCCTTTGAATGCATTGTTTTCAGTCTTAGGACAGTCATATTTTCCTTTGAGTCACTGAAATTAGAGCTCTGATAAGCCCTCTCTGAGATTGGATGAATCCATCAAAGTGACAAAAACTTCTTGCCAGCCACTTTGGTGTGGTTTCCTGGAAACCTAAAAATACTGGGAAGATTGTTTACAACTTGTTCCAGCAGGATGATATGAATGAGACTGTCTCTTCCTGATATGAAACCATCCCAAAGCTGCAGTTGTTTTCCAAGGCAAGGTTGATGGCCATTGTTTCCCATCACCCCACCGCGCTTCAGTCTATGAACAAAGGTGGGAGGGGCGAGGGGAGGGAGCAGGCCTGCCAGTATGATGGCCCAGAGGTGGGAAAGGTGTCAGTTAGGCGCTTTGTCAGGTCTCCCCAGACCGCGGTGCTTTCGCCCGTTCTCTTTCATTACAGGGCAGGCGGACTTTTGGGATCCCTCACTTTTCTTCCCATGGTGACTGTTTCCTGCCAACCCCATTTCTTCTTAGCCACTGTTCCTTGATTAGTGCCCCCGCATCTTTTCTGAAAGTTCCCACTAACCTTGAATCTAAGAAATAAGGGATTCAGAATCTTCCTTCCCAGGGGACCTGAGATTCCTGATTCAAATAGAGCTGCTCACCCCTCCATGATCGTCCTCGTCCTGTGTCGGAATATTCTCCCCGAAAAAGACAAAGCATTCTTAAGTTACAGGCCATACTTCTTCAGGTATTCTGCTTTGTTTGCCAGTTAGTGATTTTTAAGGGTTAAAACATTGGCCTTTGAAACCTAATTGGATGATAATCGCTTCACAATATCGTGTGGGCCTCTGCCGTACAACAACGTGAATCAGCCATAGGTATATATGTGTCTCCTTCCCCTCCACCTGCTAGGTTGTCACAGATCACTGTGCTGGGCATCCTGTATTAGACAGCAAGTTCCCATTAGCCATCTATTTTTGCCTTAGGTAGTGTGTGTGTTTCAGTGCTACTCAATTCGTCCTACCCTCCCCCCCCTCCTTCCCCCGCTGTGTCTGAAGTCTGTTCTCTAGGTCCGCATCTCTATTTCTGATGATACAATGCGGTTTTATTTTCCGAGTACAATTCTTTGCGGTGTTTGTGAAAGACAGACGGTGAATCCAGCAAATTACACAGTACAGTCCGTGAAGCAGTGGATATAGAGCTTAAAATAATACCTATCACTTTCAGCTGAAAAAGATTACAACTCTCTACTGTATTATCCATCAAAGACATTTAACATGCCATTAGCATTTGCGGAATGATGCACTAATATGGTAAAATGGCATTGATCAAGGGTGTTAATTAGATGCTGAAAAATTTAAGTAGGTTGTTTTGTCAAAAGCAAGCCATGATTTCATCGATGTTATGAGCTCTTGATTATAGTGGCTGTGTTCTCTTGATGGATTCCTTAGTGGAAAGATAATTTGCTGATATCTACACCTATCAGCCAGAGATACTATTATTTTATATGGATGAGAAGTATCTTGATTTAGAATCTCCTTAGTTGCTGTTACAGAAAATTTGTTGTATCTTCTCTGACCCTGAAAAAAAGGGGCATTCTTTAGAAAGCAGCTGAAAAAAATGCAAAAGATGCCTGAATTGGAAGACTAAGTCTAGATGATAATAGTAAGCGGGTACTTTGGCCACCTGATTCAAAGAACTGACTCACTGGTAAAAGACACTGGGAAAGACTAAAGGCAAAAGGAGAAGGGAGCAGCAGAGGATGAGATGGCAGGAGAGGATGAGATGGTTGGATGGCATTACTAACTCCATGGATATGAGTCTGAGCAAACTTTGGGAGATAGTGAGGGACAGGAAGCCTGGTGTGCTGCAGTCCACGGGGTCTCTGAGAGTCGGACTCGACTGAGTGACTGGACAAAAACAAGAAGTGGATGTTTCTCTTCAATATGTAATGCAGAGAATGAGATGAGAGGATGTTGTAAGATGAGTGATTTAACCTCTAGCCTGATTCTACCAGATTGCATCTCTCAATGTGTCTGAGTGGTTGGGGGAAGATTTCAGGGGAGCCCATTTCCACTTACATGAGTATTTTTCTTATTACTAGTCTGTTTTACTTTTGGTCATCTCGGCCCTGAATTGTGGTTTTGCTTTTCAGCCACAACTGCAGCTGTTAATTGAACACCTTTTTCTTTATGAATATTTTCTGACTTGGCCTTATTTCAGAGACTATGATTTCTAGCTAAATGGATTGTTAGTGCAAATTGTTACATTATATTTAAGAAGACTTGAAACCTTTTTAACAATGATGCTTCATAAACTCTTCTCCCTGAGAAGCTTCTGACATGGTTTATTAAATGTATTTCCAGAGCATATATATGTGTTTAAAATCATATTTTCAAATAAATACATATGCACATATCCAGATAGATGGTATAGATGTAGGTGTATATATACCCATTGGTTTCCCTTGTGGCACAGATGGTGAAGAATCTGCCCCCAACGCAGGAGAGCCGGGTTTGATCCCTGGTTCGAGGAGATCCCCTGGAGAAAGAAATGGCAACCCACACCAGTATTCTTGCCTGGAAAATCCTATGGACAGAGGAGCCTGGTGGGCTACAGTCCATGGGGTTGGAAAGAGTTGGGGTGACTGAGTATGCATGCATGTTCACACTTAGATGTGGATATAGAGATGTAGATACAGACATGGACAGCAACATCAAGCATTATTTTAATGATCCCGATAAGGGAAAAAACAATTTGGGAAGAGTTGAAATTGATCCAAATGTAGTTTTGTAAGAATAAATCTCAAGCCTTTGATATTCAATGGAGGTGTTCATTTGGAGTTCTAAATAATTTATTACTATGAAGTATGTTTGCTTTTTTCAAGCAAGGATTGTAGGAAAATGTGAATTAGTGAATTAGTATAAGTTAAAAAAAAACACTTTGGATGTAGATCCTGTAACTTTTCAGCAGAGTGATCTGTCCTTAGGGAAGAAACTGAATAACTCCTGAATGTACACGGGACAATGATCTTTGGTCATCTGGTTGACCTTCACAAACCATCTTGTAGCAGACAACACAAACCCATCATTTCTCCAAGTTATGCAGTTTCCAAGCTTTCTCCGTGAATTGCCATTTCCTATCACAACTACTTTGGGGAAAATGAGCAATTATCCAATTAGATATAGACTGATACAGTCAGTTGCTACCGTCTTCTGCATTTGAAAACTGAAACTTTTGACCAAAGCCATAGGGTGAGAACAAACAGCAACAAGTGCCTGCCACTCTCATTAGAATGGATGAATACAAAGAAACTTTTTGTTCTTTGAGTTTATATTGTTCTTCACTTCACAATTTTATGTGAGGTATTATGTCTATGGGGAAAAATCTGTTTCATTTTTAAGATACATTGAATTCTTTTACTGTTAATATAGTGCCAAAATAATCTAAACAAAACTCTAAAATTTGAGAAAATTCCAAATTTTATCATGTTTATGATTAACCATATCCTTAGCCACTCATAAGCACAATGGTTATTTAGATATCTTGTAGATACTTTATCTTGCTAGCTGCAGGCATTGATACACAAAACAACTAAAAATAGTATGTACCCAAGAATAAAAATAATATTAATAGCTTTGAAATAAAGCTTTCATGAGGCTTATATTTTGGATAAATTCACTAACTTAAAAATCAGTTATAGAAATGCATTGAACTATACTGAATTGAACTAAATATGAATAATCAAGTATAACTATGTTAATTAAAGACCTTTGAATTTTGCAATATTAGATTTTTTAGGTTAGAGAGGTCTTTATTTTTTATATAGCAATTTCTTAAACAGGGTCTGTATGTATGATAAACCACAAAAATGACTGTGATTTAGTAACTAGCTATATGCAAGCTCAGTTCTTGGGCTATAGAGAGGTATTAAATGGAAGATGATGCTTTTGATAAGAAGTAATTTTGCTCGGATGTAACACAGTAGGTACATCAATCTCAGAAGATCTTATATGAGTAATAATGATTTCACATTGCTTAGCATCTATCTAGTGAGAAATTTTCAAACAAGCATATATATATATATATATATATATATATATATATATATATATACACACATACATGTATGTATTTTCAAAATACATACATACAGTGAGTAGGGTCAGCTTGTAGTCCCATGATACTTGTGAGACCTAAGCTTCTTACATAGAATATTATTTTTACATGAGTATTAGTTTACTGTTTTTCTTACATGAATATGAATTTATCTTTATTTTTCCCTTTAGATACAACTTTCAAAAATATATAGCTGCACCTAACGTGTAAAGGGTATGCTTATTCCAGGGTTCTTACATTCAGAAAACTCATAAAGTTTTAAGAGCTTTAGATACTGGAAGGATGATGTTACCATAGCAACCCATATCCGTGGCCAATCTTTCTGAATATTTAACTTAAAAGACTTAAAGATTAGGCCATTGCAGTGAGATGCAAAAATAAAGCTCAAAGTATTTATACAGTACTGGAGTAGAGTGGTTGCAAATACGTGTATTGTCTTTCTTAGAACTCAAAGTTTGGTAGTCAATGAGATTAAACTCGTTTTAACAAATGATTAAAAAGCATTTACCTTTCACTAAGTTATGCAGTAAGAATTAGGGGCAGAAACTAAATACTAGTCTTAAAAGTCCCAAATGTGGCTAGAGTACCAGCTACACATACTAGCTATTGTGACTTGAGAGCATGTGTTGGTGGTCAGCTCTTCCATGCTCTGGAATCCATGTGTTTGGGGATAAAGAAGCAACATTCACAGAGAGGGGGACAGGCAGTTGTAAAGCAGTACAAACACAGGCATGTCCTGGAATGAATGAGCACCAGGTTTCTTGGGAAAGAATTGAGCAGGTGAGAATATTAATAAAATAATGGAATAATGCTGGGTAGGAGAATTTGTTAGATGCCATGCTAAAACCCTGTAAGCTTCTGGCATGGAACATTTGAAAGTGGAAAGGTAATACTGAAAAAATTTGGGAAAGCAATTGTTTAGTAGGACAACTGTTTACAATGAGGAAGATTTACTGAAGATAAAAGTTGAGTGTTGGTCAAGTGGAGTCAGGGATGGGACAAAGGGATTGAAAAAGAGAGTTTTCAGAATTGTGGAGGAATAAAGAGCAGAAATCAAAGATGACGCTAACAAAGTCATCTATATGGTTTGGTTGTCAGCTCTTCTTTACTGGAAAAAAAAAAACACAAAAAACAGAACACTGTTTGACTTGGAACAGTTTGGAATTAACATTTTGGACATTTTGCATATTTGGTCAGCAGGAGAACTGGCCTTTTAGATCCTGGAAGAAAGAGGGAAATTTAGTGATGTCCGTAGGGGGATCTATATCACGGTGATGAGGGAAGGAGCTAAGGAGAAGGTATGGGGAGGCTGGAACCGTGTGGTCACCAACACTCTGGCGCAGAGCAGGAGAGGAGTCACTCAAAGGACCTTGTGTCAAGGATGCTCTCAATCTAGAATATAAGCTCCTTCACATCACAGATTATTTTTGTACATTTTTAATCTTAATCTGATCAATACAGTGATTGAGGATAAGAAGGATAAGACTTATAGTATGGACTGCACTAATGATGCCATATGGATGCTGTCAAAGAGAATTTCTTTAACTTAAAAACAAATCTGTCAATTAAGATCAATTGTTTAGGATTTTTGCAAGTTACTGGATGTTGAAGTAAAGGTCATTTGTTTATATTTACCCTCCAAGTAGGGCTTTCCTGGTGGCTCAGTGGTAAAGGATCTGCCTGCCAATGCAGGAGACACAGGTTTGATCCCGGGGTCGGGAAGATCCCATGGAGAAGGAAATGGTAAACCCACTCCAGTATTCTAGGCTGGGAAATCCCATGGACAGAGGAACCTGGCAGGCTACAGTCCATTGGGTCAAAAAGAGTCGGACATGGCTTAGCGTCTAAAACAACAACCCCCCAAGTAAGTGATAGTGTTGTTAAACTCCTAAATGAAATGCAGGGAAACACTTAGTGATATTCTTGCCAGATGAAGGTTTTGGGTTTTCTAATAGATGTTTAGATACATGAATATTGTAGATGTATTGTATCACTATGGCATGCCCAATTTCCACGCACTGAGGTAGTTTTACTCTGAGTAGCAGATTTTGTGCTCTGTTGGATTTCGGTGTCACATATACCCGATTCGATCAATCTGTAATGCTAGATACTGATATTTATAGAATATATTTTTGCTAATGATCTTGTCTTTGTTTCTGAAAGGATAACCCCATATGGGTTTTCCCTTTTACGTTCTATGCTCTATATCTCTGTGTGGGGCATCCATTCATATGCACGCACACAGAGGACAGGGGAGTGCTTTATCTTACTCTTATGAGGAATAAGTAGATTTATCTTTATGAAATATTGTGGTGGTTGATCTGGAGGCTGGAAATCCAAGATCAAGTTGCTAGTGTGGTTGGATTCTGGGGAAGGCTCTCTTGCCAGCTTGTAGAAGGTAAAAATATGTGCTTTTCTTCTTATGAGGATGGCAGTTCTCTTGGCCTAGGGCTCTTCACCCCTATGGCTTCATCTACTCATTGCCTTTTAAGAAATCCTGTCTCCAAATACAGTCACATTAAGGGTTAAGGATGCAGCATGAATTTTGGGAGACACAATTCTGCCCACAGCAGTGGGAAAGTTATTGTCTTCACCTAGTGGAGTTGTTAGAAAGATACATGTGCTTTGGTAAAGGGTCCAATGTCATAGCCATAATTGACCATTGAAGAGTATAATGGATCTGATAATAATCGTTTTACTGTTCATAAATATTATTTCTAAATATGTACATATTTGAAATAAACTTAGAAAAGTTTCTCCAATTTTATATTAGTAGAAAGTGGCAGCATTTCTTTAAAAAGTGCATTTTTAAGAAACTACAAGAGGTAGGTTTAAGTGCAGCTAAAAAGGATTGGAGATTGATGTGTGTAAAGATTGATTTCACAGGTGATTCCGTTCAGAAGTCATCCAGGTCTTTTCATAAAGTTTTCATAATGTTACTACTACCCATTACAAGTATGAGAAGCATTGAAGGTAAAAGGCAAGTAAATGTGATTTATCTTGGATTTTAAACCAGTACATTCTTTTTTTTTTTTTTTTAACTGCACAGTGGAGAAAACTCTTTAACACCTTACATGCAAGAGTGCCAATAACTCCTGTGCACTTGAAATGGCATATTTTAGAGTACTGTTTCTGAATTGGGTGATGTAGAATAGTCTGGATAAGATGTAACAGTATTTTTTAACGCTAGTCTAGTTCCCTTCTAATCTGTTGTTCGTCAACTAAGGCTGAACAAATCCTGAGATGTAATGCACGTTCTCGCGTATGCTTACCAATAGGTAAGAAGTATGTGATAATTAGAGTATGACTCAGGCTTGCAACTACCTTTATACTGTTTTAACCTGAATGGAAAATGGCAAGTTGTCATTGCTAATATCCTAAGTGCTTCTTTTTCTTCAAGTTGACCCAGGAGAGTGAAATATTCCACCAATCAGGGAACTGATGTAGACTGTCAATCTTTCCTCTGAGTTGCAGTGTGTCCACCACCATTTACATCCATCAAAAGTGGTCCTGATGCTAAAAATAGAGCTCATATTTTGCATTCTGTAAAGAACAATGCAAACATGAATTTAAAATGTATAGTCATAATTTTAAAGTGGTTAACATTCGCTGTCATGGAGAAGAGGATTATTCATCAAAATGGTAGAATATAGATATTATTGACATATTTGTCTCCATCAGCATTTATTGGAGAATAGGAAAACTGCAAAATGTCTATAGATGAGAAGTTATGTAAAGTGCAGAAAAAGAACAAAACAAAATCTGTTATCTAACCCAGCCAAAGATTGCACTCATCTCACATGCTAGTAAAGTAATGCTCAAAATTCTCCAAGCCAGGCTTCAGCAATACGTGAACCGTGAACTCCCTAATGTTCAAGCTGGTTTTAGTAAAGGCAGAGGAACCAGAGATCAAATTGCCAACATCTGCTGGATCATGGAAAAGCAAGAGAGTTCCAGAAAAAACATCTATTTCTGCTTTATTGACTATGCCAAAGCCTTTGACTGTGTGGATCACAATAAACTGTGGAAAATTCTGAAAGAGATGGGAATACCAGACCACCTGACCTGCCTCTTGAGAAATCTGTATGCAGGTCGGGAAGCAACAGTTAGAACGGGACATGGAACAACAGACTGGTTCCAAATAGGAAAAGGAGTACATCAAGGCTGTATATTGTCACCCTGCTTATTTAACTTCTATGCAGAGTACATCATGAGAAACGCTGGAATGGAAGAAACACAAGCTGGAATCAAGATTGCCGGGAGAAATATCAATAAGCTCAGATATGCAGATGACACCACCCTTATGGCAGAAAGTGAAGAGGAACTAAAAAGCCTCTTGATGAAAGTCAAAGAGGAGAGTGAAAAAGTTGGCTTAAAGCTCAACATTCAGAAAACGAAGATCATGGAATCTGGTCCCATAACTTCATGGGAAATAGATGAGGAAACAGTGGAAACAGTCAGACTTTATTTTTTTAGGATCCAAAATCACTGCAAATGGTGACTGCAGCCATGAATTAAAAGACGCTTACTCCTTGGAAGAAAAGTTATGACCAACCTAGATAGCATATTCAAAAGCAGGGACATTACTTTGCCGACTAAGGTCCGTCTAGTTAAGGCTATGGTTTTACCTGTGGTCATGTATGGATGTGAGAGTTGGACTGTGAAGAAGGCTGAGCACCGAAGAATTGATGCGTTTGAACCGTGGTGTTGGAGAAAACTCTTGAGAGTCCCTTGGACTGCAAGGAGATCCAACCAGTCCATTCTGAAGGAGATCAACCCTGGGATTTCTTTGGAGGGAATGATGCTGAAGCTGAAACTCCAATACTTTGGCCACCTCATGCTAAGAGTTGACTCACTGGAAAAGATCCTGATGCTGGGAGGGATTGGGGGCAGTAGGAGAAAGGGACGACCGAGAATGAGATGGCTGGATGGCATCACTGACTCGATGGATGTGAGTCTGAGTGAACTCTGGGAGATGGTGATGAACAGGGAGGCCTGGCTTGCTGCGATTCATGGGGTCGCAAAGAGTCGGACATGACTGAACGACTGAACTGAACTGAACTGAACTGAACCCAGCCTTTCTAGTATTTGATAAAAATATTTCCGTTAGTGGATAATCAATAAATTGCTTCAAAATGGCTAAGGAACCTTGCTTATTTGACTCTTTGGGGATCTTATGTTATGCCTTAGTAAATTTACAATTAATCAGAAGCTAATGTTTTCCAGATATATTGACAATTAATCAATACTGTTTGCTTGTTCTTCTCCTGCCTGCATTTGGGTACCTTTTTTTTTTTTTTTTTGTCTTTTTGCCAGTTGCCCAGCATCTAATAAAGAAATTTTGTGTAATGTTTAGTGGTTTGCTGTATCTATAAGCTAGCCTCTTATTGGTAGCTTGGTGTAGAAGACAGTTCACACTGACAAAAATGAGAATCTTAAATATACATTTATAAATAAAATGATTTTTCCTATTATAGACCTATGTTGTCTAAGCAGTAGCCAATACCCACATGTGGCTATCTAAATTTACATTAAGTAGAATAAAAATGTCAGCCCTCAGTCTCAGTCAATGAATTTTAAAGGCTGAGTAGCCATGTAGATTAAGAATGGATCTAGGTACACAAAAGCCTTAAGAATTTCTCTGGCTTACATTTAGACATGACATTTTATGTGCAGAGATATAAAAAACTGACATGGAAGCAAAACATGGAAAATTTTGTAGATTCACTGTTTGTTACAAACTTTGGTTGTGTAATTTTTGCCTTTAGGGCCAATCTAGACTGGCTGACCCTTCAGGCCATCAAAATAGTTAGGATGGGCAGATTATTACCAGGTGACAAACCTCTGACTGCTCTTCTACTTTAGAGAATTCAGGAGACTATGGTGTTGGAGAAGACTCTTGAGAGTCCCTTGGACTGCAAGGAGATCCAACCAGTCCATTCTGAAGGAGATCAGCCCTGGGATTTCTTTGGAAGGAATGATGCTAAAGCTGAAACTCCAGTACTTTGGCCACCTCATGCAAAGAGTTGACTCATTGGAAAAGACTCTGATGCTGGGAGGGATTGGGGGCAGGGGGAGAAGGGGACGACAGAGGATGAGATGGCTGGATGGCATCACCAACTCGATGGACGTGAGTCTGAGTGAACTCCAGGAGTTGGTGATGGACAGGGAGACCTGGCGTGCTGCGATTCATGGGGTCGCAAAGAGTCGGACACGACTGAGTGACTGAACTGAACTGAAGATCACTGTGTTACACTTGTTTGGGAAAAAGTGCGATCGGACTTCCCACAAAGTTTATCCCAACTCCAGAGAGTTCCACTGGACGGGGACAGCAGACACACGACCTCAGTCACTGCCGAGGCCATATTCCCCGGCCATGCAGCCCTGTTGCTGACGGAGGCCCCCAGTTGCCCTTGACCGGGTGGAACTGCACTGTTCACACCCTGATTTCTGATGGAGCTCAAACGCTGCTGTGTGTTGTAATGGGAGTCGCAGCCCCGCGGGGTCCTATGCCGGCCACTCAGAGCAGAGACAAGATCTCTGTGCGTGAAGCCGAGGTGCAGAGGGCACTGTGGCTTCTCTGGGGGTGTTGAGCAGGTTGTGAGCTAGAATTTTGTTTCCCTCCCCTGCCTTCCCTCCAGGTGCAAGCCTACTTCCAGAGATGCAGGCGAGGGTGCAGTTCCCCCCAGGGAAGTGCCTGGCCCAGGGAAGTCCCTCTTCCCCAGCAGTCATCGGCCCTCAGCCTGCATCTCTATTTTACTACCAGACGCCATCCCTTTTCCTAAATTCTTCCTCAAGATTCCCCAGGATCATCACAAGGTTCAGATTCTCCCGGCCCTTTCACAGCAACAGAAAGCTGTTAGTATCTGCGTCCAAATACAAACAGGTTTGTCCAAGTCTCTGGGCTTCCCAGGTGGTGCTAATGGTAAAGAGCCAGGCTACCAATGCGGGACACATGGTTTGATCCCTGGGTGGAGAGGGATTGACCTGGAGGAGGGCATGGCAACTCACTCCAGCATTCTTGCCTGGAGAATCCCATGGACAGAGAAGCCTGACAAGCCACAGACCATGAGGTCACAAAGAGTCAAACATGACTGAAGTCACTTAGCGTACACTGCCTCCTATCCTCAAACTACAGGAGACTCAATAGAAAATTAATAAAAATCCTTGTGCTGCAACAGTTAACCTGTGTCCAACTACATTTTCTGGCTAAGGTAACCAACAGATTTTCTTTAAAATCATGACATAACTTTCACAATGAAGGGGAGGGAACTTAGTCCTACTCAGTCCTCTCTTAAGCTCTGTGATTTTTTCCCCTGGATTTCCCATTTTGGAAACACTATTTATGTGCAAATAGCACCCTTTCTATCTCAATCTTCTGTAATTAGCCAGCTTTTGTTGACTGTTCCAGTAGACAACTAATCAATCTGAAAATAAATGAATGAATAACATTTTGATTTTCAGCTTTGAAACAAAGCATTGCAAATCCCTTTGAATTATAGCACTTTCTTGTACTTTGGGAGCTAAATATAAGTGAACCTGCTCCCTGAACTTAAAATCTTAGGAAATGAACCAAACAGAAAGCTAAAGGATAGATTGATCATACAGACTTCAGACTTAAAAGAAAAAATATTATTAATAGAGCATCAGAATGTTCTCTAGAAATATTCTGAGCAGTTCTAAATCTTTTGGATGTCTCATGACAATGAGAGAATGATTTCTTTTTTTCTGTTACTCAAGTGTACATGGATGCTGAAAAATTAAATGTTGTCTGTTTTAATTTTGTCTTATCAAAATTAAATCATTAATTTAGTTAACCATACTTTCACCACAGGGCCAAAGGCTCTCCTGTATTTTCAGTCACCTGGATTACGAAGTTGCTTTTGGCAAAGTGTCTTTCTTGTCTTTTGGGGCTATATTACCAGATCATTATAATAGATATATTCTATTAAATGATTGTTTCTCCTAATTCCTTTTTTTTTAATTGAACTTTTTCTACTTTGCATTGGAGTATAGCCAATTAGCAGGGTTTGTGTGATAGTTTCAGGTGGACAGTGAAGGGAGTCAGCCATACACACCCACTCTCCCCAGCCCCCTCCCGCCCAGGCCGCCACATGACACTGAGCGGAGTACCCTGTGCTGATTCTTGGTTTCCCTAATTTCTCAGATCAAGGGGAGTTAGAAGACTCATGAAAGAGATTAAGAAAAACACTTTTAAAAGTCATACAGATCTTTAGTGTATGATATCTCATCGTGAATTTCTGATTGACATTTTCAGTCTAGATATTGTCATCCATTCCCTTTGTGTCCAAATGGTGAGATTTGGGGCCCAGGAAGTTTTCATTGTTATAAAAAATATTTCTAAACTCTCTGCTGGGTATCTTTACAGGGCCAAACTATTTGGGTATCATGTAGATAAGTAGATTTTGCTTAGTTTATACAAGTGTTGTTTGTTTCCAGTCTCCACTGACAACAGTCAATATTGGGGTGTGTATGTGTGTGGGTGTGTGTTTATACCTTGTGTTGCTATAGAATGGGTATAGTACAGTAGAAAATGAAAGTGTGATAATCCATTGTATGTACAATGGTTTATTTGACATTGTCTCTATACTTTACCACTAAGGTTTTTTCTAATTTGGGGTGGTGGTGGTGGTGCAGGCCAGTGCAGGAGACGTATTAGATAAGGGTTCGATCCCTGGGTTGGGAAGATCCCCTGGAGGAGGACATGGCAAGCCATTCCACTATTCTTGCCTAGAGAATCCCACAGACAGAAGAGCCTGGTGGACTACAGTCTATGGGGTCACAGAGTCGGACATGGCTGAAGTGGCTTAGCATGCACACATGTAGGCTTAAAAATTGGCACTTCCTATTGGCCTTATTAGTAAATTCTGTATAGGTGTCTCTCATCAACAGCATCACTAGAATAGATTTTAAAGGAAGCGTTCACTTAATAAAATGTTCTGAGGAAGGAAGCCTGAGACTAATCACATTACAGCTCGTGGCCCTCCTTCTTCATCTGCCTGGTCTTTTCCTACTCCCAGGCGTTTTGCCATCACTTGAAGTCAAAGACAAGGTCTTATTCAAGTTTATAAAGCCTGTACTTTCCTGTGATGCTGCAAAATACTTTCGGCAAGGTGGATACTCAATAAATGTATGTTAAATTGAATTTTAAATGGAATCAGAACAAATTTGTTTTCATGACCTCAAAAAAGGCTCCTTTGAAAAGCTTTCCATGGATTCTCCAGGCCACATAGCTGTCTCCTCTTCGTGTACTCTATCAGCATTATACATCTCTGGTACTTCAGTGAGATCTAACAAATTCATGAGCATTGGAATTTAGGCTTACACAGGACATCATCACTCTTATATTAACCTTCCGTCCCCCATGAGTCTTGATAGCAGAGTGATCTATTTAAAGTGACAAGTCAATAGAACTTACTGATTATTAGCCCAGAATTCATGTTTTTATGGAGTCAAAATAACAATCAAAATGGTCATATTGGAAAAATATGCCTGATGTTTGAGGAAAAAAAATCTAAGCGTGTTCAAGTTGATTTTTGCTCATTATCTTGCCCATCTATCAGTACTTTTAAGCCTTTGGAAGAAAATAATTAATGGTTTCAACAAAGTAAGGGGTAGTATTTTGTTTGTTTCAAGAATAAACAAACCAGAGCTAAATTTTTTTAATGAAGGGGGAAAACAGAATATTTGGCTTGACACAGAAAAGTCTCTGATTCTACAAAGTACTAGAAAAGTACATTGGAAGGCTTCAGGTACAGCAAGCAACAATTTCTGAGTGTCATTTGTTTCATATATTTGACAGAATGTCTCCAGATAATTCTTCAGTCAGCCAGTACAGAAGGTTGTTAAAACTATGGCAGACATCCTGCTTGCTCTAAAGCTGTTTTCTACAGCCTGAAAGTAGACATTGTTCTATATTTTACTACTTAGGGAAATAATTTATTTGTGATGATGTACTGTCATCTCTGCCTAAATTGTGTTTAAAGAAGACTAAAATTAAATTATTGCAAAACTAGTTTTAGGGGCTTAGCCAAATGACAACATTTACTTCGGTTATAATTGTGTCAAGGGATACAAAGAATTTTTTAAGAGGACCAGAAAAAGTGCAGTGTTGTTTCAAGCCAAGTTTATTATTAAGTTTCTTTCATAAGTGGGGTTTGGTTGAGAGAGACCAAATCAAGCTAATTCAAATACAGAGGAATTAATGAAAGGAGAGAGGCAAACCATAGCTGAGCTTTTCCATGATCCAGAACTGGGAACGGAGTGGTGTCAGGGACCCCCAGCTACTCCCAGTAACAATTCTTTCAATTTAAACTTGTTTGGTTGCTAAGAGCAGAACTCACTTGAAGTAAGTATAAAAAGAAGAAGAAAAAAAAGTTTTTATATACCTTTCTTGGGTTGTTTCACCCAGTCTCATGATTTTAACACCTCTGCTAATGACTTCTTCATTGCTTACATTATTGATGAGTCTCTGATTACTCATAGAACTTCAATCATATCCAATTAATCATTCCTTTTTCCATTGCTCCCCTTTACTAAGCACCATGTTATATTTATATATATGTGAAATTTATTTTCTTATTCTTTGTCTGCTTCCGTTCCTTTTCCCATTCAAATACAGCTCCTAAGAGTACAGATTATGTGTTCATTGCTTTACATCTTAGCATAAAGAGTAGTGCATAACAGAAGATAGGAGCTTAACTTTTTTTTTTTCAGAAGATGAATAAACTGAAAGCATAAAAAGTTCTATCAGAATAGTTGCTAAAATAATAAGGTCATGAGACTCAGGTGGCTGTCATGCCATGGCAGCCCATGGAAGCAAACTGAAATCTAAGCCTGAAAATGCCTCATGCTTACAAAATCAAAACCTGATGACTGCCAATTACTAACAGCCAAAGAGGGTGTAAGTTACAGCGAATCAGCTCCATCTTTACTTTGCTTCTCCTTTTCTCTATAAAAGTCTCTCCAAGTTCCTGTGGGTGGAGCCCTAACTTCTTCCTGATTGCTGCCCTATGAAATTGAATTTTGCTCAAATAAAATCTTATCTTTTAACAACAGCAAAGTGCAGAGAATTCAATTGGGTGGCACGAGAATTGAAAAGTTATGAAAAAATTTACCCTTAATTTTCTCCCTTGGTCCACGTGTTGTCCCATGCTCCGCTGCTCTCTGTCCAGACTTCATACTCCTGCCTCTGTCTACCCAGCGGGTTTTTTGCAGTGGCTGCTCAAGGAAGCTCCAGCGCCGAATCTAAATGAACCTTTAAATCCCCACCATCTACCCCACCCCCGATCCCCACCATCTTCTGTAAGCTCCTGGCTCTTTGCATCAAGTTAATCTAGAAACAAACCTGGTAAATCATTCTTAGAGAGCGGATGGGTTTCTTGTTAAAGGTCCAGACTTTAGCACGTTTCTTCTACCCAGAGCCTCATGAGGTACATCTGACAGCCTAGATTCTCCTTTTGGCTGGTGCGGTTTGGAGGACACTGGTTACAGAAGCTGCTTTTATCAACTTTGCAAAAATTATAGCATTATCTGCCTTCTGCTCCGTGGGGAATCCCATGTTTCATTGTTTCACTTTAAAACTCTGCTTAAGCATCATCTAGGCATTGCCCTGGCTCTGCAGCCTGGCAGCCTAGTGGAAAGCAAGATGACATTTCGGCCTTTGTGATGTCTTTTCAGGAAGTACGCCATAGCACCCTGTTCTTGCACCTCTCAAAATATTTCCTAAGCATAGGTTTTTTTTTTCTTTTCTTTTTAAAGACATTTTCACACTGACTTGCCTTAATTTATTTTGTAGCAGTGGCTGTCATCTGGCCCTTTTACTGGGAGAATGCAATTCTTCCTATCTTAGTATTTAGGAGCAAAACTTCAGCAAGGCAAGTAAATAAATGGGTTGCTTTCAGATGTCAAGAGGTGTGATAAACTCCATTTGACACCTGACTACTTATTGTCTAATCAGATGTGCCCATAATGTGCAAATCTGGCATACAGATAGGCTTAGCCCTCAGGCTTGAATGACTGCCCCTCATGCTTTTATAAAGGGCTTGAGGTGTGTGGGCATGCTCAGTCATTCTGACTCTCTGTGAACCCATGGACTGTAGTCCGTCAGGCTCCTCTGTCCATGGGATTTCCCAGAGAAGAATAATGGGGTGGGTTGCCATTTTCTCCTCCAGGTGATCTTCCCAATCCAGCAATCAAACCCACATCTCCTGACGTCTCCTCCTGCATTGGCAGGTGGCTTCTTTACCACGGAGCCACTTGGGAAGCCCTTGCAAGAGACACAGTGTTTGATTTTCTATTTCACATCGCCGTCTCAACCTCCCGTTGACCATTTGTGTTTACTTGTTCCATTTTAGTGCTTCTTACAGCCCCGGGTGTCTAATGATCACTCATTATTCTGACATCACTTTTATTTTGCCTTTTAAAATATCCTTCCAACCTACTGTTCATACCGGAGGACCTTTAACTTTTTGCTAGAGGAAAAGTATATTCTTGAGCATCCCAATTCCTTCTTGAGAGCTTCCTCAGTGAAACCTTAGTTACTGTGAATAGTAACCAGGTGTGTGGGATGTGTTTGTATAAAGTATGCACAGCTGTTAGGGGAAGCGCACCCACTGAAACTGCCCACCCTGGCCAGGCACCATAGTTCCTATTTGCAGGAGTTGTTTTATGACAGGAGGTCTTGGTAAGGAACACAGAGCTAATTAGCTACCACCAACCGGAAGAGTTTGGGAAAGGTCAAAAGGAGACACCATGTGTCTGACCACCTCCCAGAATCCTCCTCTCTGGCATCCATCTTGGCTGAACAAGGCATACGCCACCAGGAAGGACTCTGAGTTAGAATGATTGGCTAAGGACAACCTGGAAACTAATCCATCACCATAAAACCTGAGACTGCCAGCCACATGGCAGAGCTGTTCTCCTGGCTTCCTTTACCCTCCTGCTCTCCACCTGGGTACCCTTCTCCAATAAGTCTCTTGCTTTGTCAGCACATGTCTCTCCTTGGACAATTCATTTCCAAGTGTTAGACAAGAGCCCAGTTTCAGACCCTGGAAGGGGTCCTCCTTTCTGCAACATAGCCACAGGAGGGGTTGTCAGATGAGACAGTGGTGACCAGTGAACAAATAAAGGAAATTTTCTCCTTTTTAAGAGTTTCTAGAACTTTTATGTATCTTGCAATTCTTTTCTTTTTATGCTTATATAAGTTAAAATAGTTCAGTTCAGTTCAGTTACTCAGTTGTGTCTGATTCTTTGTGACCCCATGAATCGCAGCATGCCAGGCCTCCCTGTCCAGCACCAACTCCCGGAGTTCACCCAAACTCATGTCCATTGAGTCAGTGATGCCATCCAGCCATCTCATCCTCTGTCGTCCCCTTCTCCTCCTGCCCCCAATCCCTCCCAGCATCAGGATCTTTTCCAGTGAGTCAACTCTTTGCATGAGGTGTCCAAAGTATTGGAGTTTCAGCCTCAGCATCAGTCCTTCCAATGAACACCCAGGACTAATCTTCTTTAGGATAGACTGGTTGGATCTCCTTTCAGTCCAAGGGACTCTCAAGAGTCTTCTCCAATACCACAGTTCAAAAGCATCAATTCTTTGGTGCTCAGCTTTCTTCACAGTCCAACTCTCACATCCATACATGACCACTGGAAAAACCATAGCCTTGACTAGATGGACCTGTGTTGGCAAAATAACATCTCTGCTTTTTAATATACTGTCTAGGTTGGTCATAACTTTCCTTCCAAGGAGTGTCTTTTAATTTCATGGCTGCAGTCACCATCTGCAGTGATTTGGGAGCCCCCAAAAATAAAGTCTGACACCGTTCCCACTGTTTCCTTATCTATTTGCCAGGAAGTGATGGGACCAGATGCCATAATCTTAGTTCAAGTATGATTTAAAAGTACATTGAGGCATATTAAAATCTCTAATAAGAGTTTAAGCAAAAATTTTTGAATTGGGTAGTGCCAAACAACAAAGGTCCGTCTAGTTAAGGCTATGGATTTTCCAGTAGTCATGTACAGATGTGAGAGTTGGACTATAATGAAAGCTGAGCACCAGAGAATTGATGCTTTTGAACTGTGGTGTTGGAGAAGCCTCTTGAGAGTCCCTTGGACTGCAAGGAGATCCAACCAGTCAATCCTAAAGGAAATCAGTCCTGAATATTCACTGGAAGGACTGAGACTGATACTGAAGCTCCAAATACCTTGGTCACCTGATGTGTCTTGCCCATCATTGGGCAAGACCCTGATGCTGGGAAAGATTGAAGGTGGGAGGAGGAGGGGAAGATAGAGTTTGAAATGGTTGGATGGCATCACCTACTCGGTGGACATGAGTTTAAGTAAGCTCCAGGAGTTGGTGATGGACAGGGAAGCCTGGCATGCTCCAGTCAACTGGGATCACAAAGAGTGGGACACATCTGAGTGAACTGAACTGACTGCCAAACTGGAAGTGATTAGGATCTCTACTAATAAGAGCTCAGAGTCAGACTTCCTTAGAGAAATGGGGGAAACAAAGTAAAGCTGCTGCTGACTGGCTGGAGCCAAGAGCCTAGTTGGCGCTTCCTGATTGGTTTTCCTTAGGTTTCTTTTCTGTGCTGCTGCTGCTGCTGCTAAGTTGCGTCAGTCGTGTCCAATTCTGGGAGACCCCATAGACAGCAGCCCACCAGGCTCCGTGGTCCCTGGGATTCTCCAGGTAAGAACACTGGAGTGGGTTGCCGTTTTCTTTTCTAATGTATGAAAGTGAAAAATGAAAGTGAAGTCGCTCAGTCGTGTCTGGTCGACCCCATGGACTGCAGCCTACCAGGCTCCCCCGTCCATGGAGTTTTCCAGGCAAGAGTACTGGAGCGGGTGCCATTGCCTTCTCTGTCAGTTCTGTGAGCTTGAGGCATTTACAGGCTGGGATTTTGGTTTTCCTCTGTGAGTTGTCAGGACATTAGAACCGTCTCAACCTGATAGCCTCCTGATTAACTTAACACATAGAAGACGACTGTGTGCCAATAAAACCTGATGATGCAACGAATATTGTTGTTTCGTATTACCGTACTTTAAGATACATTTAAAAGTTCTCTGTGAAAGTACATGATGCTTTTGCATTCTGTTTTCAATTTTTGCATTATAGGTTACTTACTCTGATATTATGAAACCATTTTTTGCTTGTTAAATATTTGTATTAAATGTTTAATGTGTTATTATATGTGTGTTATATCTATATACCACAAATATTACATGTGTTAAATATTTGTATATTATTTCCATCCTTTTAAACTTTTTGGACAACTATTTTTTAGATACATATCTGATTAAGAGGATTTGTATGATTTTATAATTTTATTCAATCTGAGATTTATTTATTATTTCTATGGTGTATGGGAGTTTTTTAAAGAATATTTTAATTTTACTGGAGTGTAATTAATTTACAGTGTTGTGTTTCAGGTGTACAGTGTGGTGACTGTTTTATATGTGTGTGTGTGTGTGTGTATACACACCTTTATTCTTTTTTAGAGTCTTTTCTCATATAGGTTATCACAGAATACTGACTAGAGTTCCCTGTGCTATACAGTAGATCTTTGTTGACTACCTAGCTTATGTGTAGTAGTATATGTATGTTAATCCCAAGCTTCTGATTTGCAACCCCCTCCACCCCCCCACCCCACGTTTCTTCTTTGGTAACCATAAGGTTGTTTTCAATATTTATAAGTTTCTTTCTGTTTTGTAAATAAGTTCATTTGTATCTTTAAAAAAAATTAGGTTTCACGTATAAGTGATAGCATATGATATCTTTGACATACTGAACTTAGTATGATAATCTTTATGTTCATGCATGTTGCTGCAAATGGCATTATTTCATTCTTCTTTATGACTTAGTAATATTCCATTGTATATATGTACCATATCTTCTTTGTTTATTTTTATTTTAAAAATTTTTTATTGGAGTATAGTTGCTTTATAGCATATTAGGTTCCTCTGTATAGCAGAGAATTAGCTATACATATACATATTTATTCCCTCTCTTTTGGAGTTTTCTTCCCATTTAGGTCATCACAATACTGAGTAGAGTTTCCTATGTTCTATAGTAGATTCTCATTAGGTATTTATTTTACACATAGTATCAATAGTATATATATATATCATTGGGAGAGTGGGGGGTGTAGTCCAAGAGGGAGAAGATATACGTATATGTATAACTGATTCACTTCCTATAGAAACTATGCTGTTGCTGCTAAGTCGCTTCAGTCGTGTCTGACTCTGTGCGACCCCAGAGACGGCAGCCTACCAGGCTCCCCTGTCCCTGGGATTCTCCAGGCAAGAATACTGGAGTGGGTTTCCATTTCCTTCTCCAGTGCATGAAAGTAAAAAGGGAAAGTGAAGTCGCTCAGTTGTGTCTGACTCTTAGCAACCCCATGGACTGCAGCCTACCATGCTCCTCTGTCCATGGGATTTGCCAGGCAAGAGTACTGGAGTGGGTTGCCATTGCCTTCTCCCATAGAAACTATATAACATTGTAAAACTATTTCTGTCATTTAGTTCCTAACTTGTGTTCAACTCTTTTGTAACTGCATGGACTATAGCTTGCAAGTCTTCTCTGTCTATGGGATTCTCTAGGCAAGAATACTGGAGTGGGTTGCCATTTCCTTCTCCAGAGGATCTTACAAATCGAGGAATCAAACTTGCATCTCCTTCATTGGCAGATGTATTCTTTACCAGTGAGCCACCAGGGAAGCCCAAAGCAACTGTACCCCGTTATTAACACTGGGACACTGACCCATGATGTAGGATTCAGTATTGTGCAAGGGTATCTCCTGAAATCCAGACATAGCTGTGCCTAACCTGGCGAAGTAAAGATGTCAGAATTTCCTTTGCATAGAACTAGATAAAGGATAAGGGAACTCAAGCTGTTGTGTATATATAACAATGGATATATCAGCAGCAGCCAAAGAAACCATCACTTGACTGTGCTCTACAGGAGCAAGGAATTTGCATCACAGCTGAGGAGCTCAGATTTGGGGGACCATAATGTCCAGAGGGAGACATTCCTCAAGGTTGGTCAGGGGAAACCCAAGCGCTAGAAGCCATCTTCCAGGGGAAATGGTCAGGACCCTGCCCACTGGGCATGCCCAGCAAGGGCAAGCAAGCGCAGGGAGGCCCCACGGCAGGCCGCTGCTCTCATTATTGTGGTAGCCACATCACAGATGCCGTGTCAGACGTGCTGGTGTTATACCAGAAGGCATCAACACAGCTGCTGGCACTCGGTATGTGGCCTTTTATCTGGCAGCTGCTTTCTTCTTGCTAACCGTTACCAGGGAGGATTAAGAACAGTTTGCCTCTGAGTAGTGAGCGGAGCAGCACGCATTCCCTGTGGCCCCAGAGCTGCGTTCCTTGTCCTGCTGCCTTTCATCCTATAGTACACAGGGACCTCGGTCAGGTTGATGCTCTAAAGGACATCATGCTGGTTGATTCTCTGGATGACAGTATGCTGATTAGACCTGGTGATAAGGAAGTTACAAGGATTCTAAACCTTCTGTCAAAGCACATGTCCCAAGGAGTAGGCGTGAACTCCGCGGACATTCAGCAGAATGCCGTATCAATCAAATGTATAGTAAAAGTGGCAGGGTCTCTGTCATGCTGGGACGTTCCCCTCCAAGATAAAGAGGAAGTAACTGCACCGTGCAACTCCTGCTAGGAAGACAGAGATGAGCGGTTGATAACTCTGGATTTTGGAGGCCACACATGTTTCACTTCAGAGTATGTCCATGAGAGGGACGTTTCCAGCTGTTGACACTTGCCGCCTCCTTTCTTTCTGTTCTCAGCCCTTCCTCGTCCTCTCCTCCCGCCCACTTTCCACTTTTGCAGCCCTCGCTTCCTTTTTTCCTGAGCCTCCATCTATTTTCTATTCCACAGCAGTTGCAAGGAGCCTATATTCATTTTTTCTGAGCTGAAACTGCTGTTAAGTGAGAAGCACACTTTCATGCAAACCGTTTTTTCAAATCTACTTTATCAAATGTGAAGTTCATCTTTCCAACATGTACTCTACGCAGAAGAGTGACTGTTGGAATGACAGTGTTAAATTGATAACTGGGTTAAATATTTTGATAACTTGTTAAATGTTAGTATTTACTGAAAGAAAATGCTAAGGTAGGGTAAGAGTGCTTTTCTAAATGGACATTGGCTCCGCTATTTGACTTTTATTAAGATTCTGGTGTTCACTTTGTTCTTTTTTACTCAGATTTTAAACCTTAGGAAGGAAAAGTTTTTGGTCTTAACACACATAGCCAATGAATATTAGCTAAGTGTTATGCTGGTGTATCTATGAATATTACCTAAGTGTTATGTTGGTGTGTCCAAGAAGTTAAAAATGATATACAAAGAAAATATTAAACGTATCCTGAAGGATGAAAATGTGAAATTCTTAAGATTTATCAAACAGGAAGGCTGGACCACACAGGGAATGAACAGCTAAAGAGTCAAGTATTGCACAGCTAATTGGGCAGACTCTCTATTTTTGAGGTTCTTCCACTTACGAGCTGACAGTTTAAACAAATACAAATGTGACTGCTTGTTTTTCTTTTCTTTCTTTCTTCTTCTTCTTCTTTTTTTTTTTTTTTTGATAAAGTGCATTGCAGTCTGTGTTTGCAGTTTAGGGTGATCATCTTTCTGTACTTAAGTACAATTCACCATGCTCCTTTATCTGCTCACAGCCAGTTGGGGTTTACCCTCTGATGATCAGTTCATACTGTTCACACTGGAGAAGGGAATGGCAAACCACTTCAATATTCTTGCCTTGACAACCCATGAACAGTATGAAAAGGCAAAAAGATAGGACACTGAAAGATGAACTCCCCAGGTTGATAGGTGCCCAACATGCTACTGGAGATCAGTGGAGAAATAACTCCAGAAAGAATGAAGAGACAGAGCCAAAGCGAAAACAACACCCAGTTGTGGATGTGACTGGTGGTGGAGGCAAGGTCCAATGCTGTAAAGAACAATATTGCGTAGGAACTTGGAACGTTAGGTCCATGAATCAAGGCAAATTGGAAGTGGTCAAACAGGAGATGGCATGAGTGAACATCAGCATTTTAGGAATCAGCAAATTAAAATGGACTGGAATGGATGAAGTTAACTCAGATGACCATTGCATCTAGAAAGGGAGTAGCCATCATTGTCAACAAAAGAGTCCAAAATGCAGTACTTGGATGCAATCTCAAAAACTACAGAATGATCTCTGTTTGTTTCCAAGGCAAACCATTCAATATCACAGTAATCCAAGTCTATGCCCTGACCAGTAGTGCTGAAGAAGCTGAAGTTGGACGGTTCTATGAAGACCTACAAGACCTTTTAGAACTAAAACCCTCAAAAGATATCCTTTTCATTATAGGAAACAGGGATGCAGAAGTAGGAAGTCAAGAAACATCTGGTGTAACAGGTAAATTTGGCCTTGGAATGCGGAATGAAGCAGGGCAAAGACTAATAGAGTTTTGCCAAGAGAATGCACTGGTCATAGCAAACACCCTCTTCCAACAACACAAGAGAAGACTCTATTGAAAGAAGATTTAGGTATGACCTAAATCAAATCCCTTATGACTATACAGTGAAAGTAAGAAATAGATTTAAGGGCCAAGATCTGATAGAGTGCCTGATGAACGATGGATGGCAGTTTGTGACACTGTATAGGAGGCAGGAATCAAGACCATCCCTAAGAAGAAGAAATGCAAAAAAGCAAAATGGCTGTCTGGGGAGGCCTTACAAATAGCTGTGAAAAGAAGAGAAGCAAAAATCAAAGGAGAGAAGGAAAGATATACCCATTTGATTGCAGAGTTCCAAAGAATAGAAAGGAGAGATAAGAAAGTCTTCCTTAGTGATCAGTGCAAAGCAATAGAGGAAAACAATAGAATGGGAAAGACTAGAGATCTCTTCAAGAAAATTAGAGATACCAAGGGAACATTTCATGCAAAAATGGGCAAAATAAAGGACAGGAATGGTATGGACCTAACAGAAGCAGAAGATATCAGAAGAGGTGGCAAGAGTACAACTGTATAAAAAAGATCTTCATGACCCAGATGATCACAGTGGTGTGATCACTCACTTCGAGCCAGACATCCTGGAATGCGAAGTCAAGTGGGCCTTAGGAAGCATCACTACGAACAAAGCTAGAGGAGGTAATGAAATTCCAGTAGAGCTATTTCAAATCCTAAAAGATGAGGCTGTGAAAGTGCTGCACTAAATATGCCAGCAAATTTGGAAAACTCAGCAGTGGCCACGAGACTGGAAAAGGTTAGTTTTCATTCCAGTCCCTAAGAAAAGCAGTGCCAAAGAATGCTCAAACTACCGCACAGTTGCGCTCATCTCACATGCTAGTAAAGTAATGCTCAAAATTCTCCAAGCCAGACTTCAACAGTATGTGAACTGTGAACTTCCAGATGTTCAAGCTGGTTTTACAAAAGGCAGAGAAACCAGAGATTAAATTTCCAACATCTGCTGGATTATAGAAAAAACAAGAGAGTTCCAGGAAAACATCTACTTACGCTTTATTGACTATGCCAAAGCCTTTGACTGTGTCAATTTAAACAAACTGTGGAAAATTCTGAAAGAGATGGGAATACCAGACCACCTGATTTGCCTCTTGAGAAATCTGCATGCAGGCCAGAAAGCAACAGTTAGAACCGAACATGGAACAACAGACTGGTTCCATGCTTATTTAACTTATATGCAGAGTACATCATGAGAAACACTGGGCTGGAAGAAGCTGGAATCAAGATTGCCAGAAGAAATATCAATAACCTAAGATATGCAAATGATACCACCCTTATGGCAGAAAGTGAAGAAGAACTAAAAAGCCTCTTGATGAAAGTGAAAAAGGAGAGTGAAAAAGTTGGCTTAAAGCTCAACATTCAGAAAACAAAGATCATGGCATCTGGTCCCTTCACTTCATGGGAAATAGATGCGGAAACAGTGGAAACAGAGATTTTATTTTCGGGGGCTCCAACATCACTACATATGGTGACTGCAGCCATGAAATTAAAAGACTCTTGCTCCTTGCAAGAAAAGTTATGACCAACTAGACAGCCTATTAAAAAGCAGAGACATTACTTTGCCAACAAAGGTCCATCCAGCCAAAGCTATGGTTTCTCCAATAGTCATGTATGGATGTGAGAGGTGGACTATAAAAAAAAGCTGAGCACTGAAGAATTGATGCTTTTGAACTGTGGTGTTGGAGAAGACTCTTGAGTATCCCTTGAACAGCAAGGGGATCCAAGCAGTCCATCCTAAAGGAAATCAGTCCTGAATATTCTTTGGAAGGACTGATGCTGAAGCTGAAACACCAATACTTTGGCCACCTGATGAGAAGAGCTGACTCATTTGAAAAGACTCTGATGCCTGGAAAGATTGAAGGGGGCAGGAGAAGGGGATGACAGAGGATGAGATAGTTGGATGGCATCACCGACTCAATGGACATAAGTTTGAGTAAGCTCCGGGAGTTGTGATGGAAAGGGAAGCCTGGCGTTCTTCAGTCCGTGGGGTCACAAAGAGTTGTACAAGACTGAGCAACCAAACTGAACTGATCAATTCATGTGTAAATGCATTGCCTATAATAATGCTAGGATAAAGTGTCTCTCTCTGCAAAGGAAAAAAGAAAAAAATACTTCTGTGATACTTTTATTGGACTAACAGAGGCTTTGAAGTTTCACATAGGGCCTGAAGCAAGAAAGAGGGAGAATGAATACTATATCCAGTTCAAGCTGTGGTTGAAGGTGTTTAGAGGAAAGGCTGTGTGATGTGGGAGGTCCTGGAGATCCGTATGGCATTCCTCAGTGTGTGAGTCACAGCACAGTCCCCTGGAATTCTGAAGTAAAGCCATACCCCTGAGTCGGACACAATAGCCCTCTGTTTTGGACAAAATAATCTGAATGTGCTGCTGGCCACTGGTGGACCTGCAGATTCTGGCAGTGTTCCCAGAAAAGAAGAGTGAAACATGTTGTGTGTGGTGATCAGTCTGATAAGTGTGCAGAATTTGAGAACCTCTTTAGACAATAGAAAGACATCCACTCTGGTTAAAGAGAAATACTCGTGGTGCTGAATAAAATATTTTAGTTTTATTCAGATGATTAAACATTTGGGTCATATGGTAGATGATCCTTCAGGATTGCAGGAGGTGTTGGAATATCACTTAGCTGTCAGTAGAGAGCCATCAGACATTTTCAGCATCGAAGAAAGACGAGGAGAATCTGTTTCTGATGCACAAACTCTATTATCAACACAAAGACGCTTCCATTCTTTCAGTGTGAAAGTTTTCATAAATTGTGTATAGATTTTTGAAAAATAAAATACATCTCTATTGAAAACTTGCTTCAAAATAAGGAAGTAGACCTTCCTCTCAAATTCAACTATTTAACTGTTCTGCTTTTTAAATTAGCTCAGATTTTGTTTCATATAACAGAATATATGGCTTCTAGGAAAATAATATATATTTAACTGTTCTGCTCTTTAAATTAGCACAGATTTTATTTCATATAATAGAATAAATGGCATCTAGGAAAATAATACATAATTTAGAAAAGAGAAATAGCATTTAATTCACAAACTAACTGAATATATTATCAGACAAGCAAAATTCTAGATGATTTTTCATCTTCACTGTCTTGCTTAGTTCTGTATTCTTTTATTTTTGTCATGGATCCTTTTTCTAGGGAGATATGAAGGCTATTGCTTGAAACATAGACTGAACTTGATACACATGTTCCATTTCTTTGAGATTGATTTTTCACTGTCTCCAGAAGTAAGACAGAAGTTGAAATGTTTTTATTACTTTCGATAGATTAAAGCTCTTTTACTCAATGTATATGATCTAGAGAACAGAATTGAGGTTCTTACTAGCCTGGATAGGACAGAGAATAATCCAGGCAGGCGTGATTATTTCTTCTGTGCAGTACAGATGTCTGATATTCATATGTAATGAACCATTTGTCTAAGTGCATCTCAATGGTAGAATCAAGCCGGATCCCAGTCAACAGTGGGTTCTGCTAAATGAAGCTTCCAGTCTTCCTGTTCATGTCACATGTGGGAATGTTAGAGAAAAGAAATGGCTTTAAGTACAATTAGGCCTTTCCTGCCAGAGGAAAAGCATTAAGATTACTGGTTTTATTTTCAAAGGAACTGTTTTTCTCATTTAAAAAGTTCCAATTTTCCCTCAACAACAAATTAAAACAACATGTACCTTTCTTTGCATTTTATCTTTAATGTTTAAAATGAAGTTAAAAAGTCATAAAATTAGCCAGAAAGGATGCTTAATACAAAATTCTGGCTTTGAAAAGAGACAGGTGCTCAAATTCCAGCCTTGTTAATTCTTAGCCACAGTTTTTTTCCTCCTAACCTTACTTTTTCCTGTGATGAGTATTGGCTTGAAATAAAGATAAGCTAATTCATCCTTTATACTATTTTAAGAACAGAGGGGGAAATCTGGAACAGACAAAGGCCCAGGGATTTTTCACATAATAAGCTTCAACATTTCAAAACTCGAAATGATTTTCCTGAAAATAGAGAAGAAAGCCAGAGTTTACTTCAATAATTATTGATAACATTTGGATTTCATGGTAAATGTATTGGTACATCGGAGAAGGCAATGGCAACCCACTCCAGTACTCTTGCCTGGAGAATCCCATGGATGGAGGAGCCTGGTAGGCTACAGTCCATGGGATCGCTAAGAGTCAGACACGACTGAGCAACTTCACTTTCGCTTTTCACTTTCATGCATTGGAGAAGGAAATGGCAACCCACTCCAGTATTCTTGCTTGGAGGATCCCAGGGACAGAGGAGCCTGGTGGGCTGATGTCTATGGGGTCGTACAGAGTCGGACACGACTGAAGTGACTTAGCAGCAGCAGCAGCAGCAGGGCTGGTACATGTGTGTTTTCCTTTATATTGAATTTACTCAAAAACCCATGTATGTTTTACCACATTTATTGTAGACTGTAGTTAAATAATTCATACTGAGTTGAGAAACACTGTTTTGCAGAAAATACATATCTCTTCTTCGCTTGGGAGCAGTTAAAATGCAGATCAGAGCAAGTCATCTCTCTATGCAACACTGTCAAATAGCTTTGTACCTCACTTCAAATAAAAAACCGCAGTCCTGGCAATGAATCACACATAGGGAGGTCATTCAAATCAATATGCCCAGAATATTCCCCATCAATGCCTATTCTTTCAGCATGATTATTTATAGCATACTTTCATCTTCTGAAGTGTCCAGCGCCTAGGGTAAGTCCTGGTCACCCTGTTTGTGAGGCATTCTCTATCTGGCCCCTGGTAACCGCTCAGCTTCCCCTGTTCCACCCTTGCTCACTGTCCTGAGCAAGGCTCTCTGGTGATTCCTCACAGGTACCAGATGGACCCCAGGGCCTTCGCACTGGATCCTGTCTACCATGATGTTTTCCCCAAAAGCTGTGTGGCTCACTCCCTCACTTCTTTCAAACCTTGACTCAGTGAAGACTTTGCTCTCCATCTTATGATCACATTCTTTCCAGGAGAGAGAACTCACATCAGAATTTAAATGAGAAAATTTCATGAAAAAGTTATCAGCTAAGCACAGAGATTTGTGAACCAGACAACTGGAAATGGGGCAGTGAGAACATGAAGGTATCAGAAGCCACCACTGCAGGAAACAGCTGACATCCCTTGGAGAAATGAGGAAACGACTGCCAAGACTACAGTTGAGAAGCTGGGAGGGAGGCTTGCAAAGCGCGGGAGGATGTGTTCCACTGGGTGGGCTCTCTGAGCTTGGAGGGAGTGATCATGGGCTCAGGCACTAGAGAAGCTACCAGCCAGCAGTGCAGCTGTTTCTCTGGGCTCACTGGGACGTGAGAAGACTGACTCTGAAGTCCATAAAAATGGGCTTCAACTGCTTAAGAGGGAATGGGAATGCTGGAGCAAAGTGAGTCTAATGCTGAGCAAAGTGGCTAGAACCAGGAACTCAGCCGGAAATGAGCAGGAAGTAGGAACCTTCCCGCTTCCCGTCATAGTTTGTCTCTAGCTCTCCTACTGGAGAGTCTTGCCAGGAGCAGCCCGCCGAGCAGATTTTAACTCTGAAGTCCCAGGTCCAGTGGGACCCAGTACCACTCAGAAAGGATGAGGTAGTTTAAAACTGCTAGGAAGATGTTTAATACTTAGCCCAATAAGCCCGCCCCGCCCCCACCATCCCCACCCCCATCCTAGCCTTTCTAAAACTTCACCACCTTACCACATTTCCTATTCTTAGTTCAGTTCAGTTGTTCAGTCCTGTCCGACTCTTTGCGACCCCATGGACTGCAGCATGCCAGGCCTCCCTGTCCATCACCAACTCTGGGAGCCTACTCAAACTCATTTCCACCGAGTCAGTGATGCCATCCAACCAGCTCATCCTCTGTCGTCCCCTTCTCCTCCTGCCTTCAATCTTTCCCAGCATCAGGGTCTTTTCCAATGACTTAGTTCTTCACATCAGATTGCCAGAATATTGGTGTTTCAGCTTCAGCATTAGTCCTTCCAATGAATATTCAGGACTGATTTCCTTTAGGATGGACTGGTTGGATCTCCTTGCAGTCCAAGGGACTCTCAAGAGTCTTCTCCAACACCACAGTTCAAAAGCATCAATTCTTCAGTGCTCAGCTTCATAGTCCAACTCTCACATCCATTCATGATTACTGGAGAAACCATAGCTTTGACTAGATGGACCTTTGTTGACAAAGTAATGTCTCTGCTTTTTAATATGCTGTTTAGGTTGATCATAGCTTTTCTTCCAAGGAGCACGTGTCTTTTAACTTCATGGCTGCAGTCACCATCTGCAGTGATTTTGGAGCCCAGAAAAATAAAGTCGGACATTATTTCCATTGTTTTCCCATTTGCCATGAAGTGTTGGGACTGGATGCCATGATCTTAGTTTTCTTAATGTTGAACATTTAAACTTTAATGTTTCACTCTCTTCTTTCACTTTCATCAAGAGAATCTTTAGTTCTTTTTCACTTTTGGCCGTAAGGGTGATGTCATTTGTGTATCTGAGGTTATTGATATTTTTCCTGGCAATCTTGATTCCAGCCTGTGCTTCATCCAGCTCGGCATTTCACATGATGTACACTGCATATAATTAAATAAGCAGGGTGACAATATACAGCCTTGACGTACTCCTTTCCCCATTTGCAACCAGTTCTAACTGGTTCTAACCAGTTCCAGCATGTCCAGTTCTAACTGTTGCTTCTTGACCTGTATACAGATTTCTCAGGAGGCAGGTCAGGTGGTCTGGTATTCCCATCTCTTGAAGAATTTTTCAGTTTGTTGTGATCCACACAGTCAAAGACTTTGGCATAGTCAATAAAGAAGAAGTAGATGTTTTTCTGGAACTCTCTTGCTTTTCGATGATCCAGTGGATGTTGGAAATTTGATCTCTGGTTCCTCTGCCTTTCCTAAATCTAGCTCGAACATCTGAAAGATCACGGTTCGTGTACTGTTGAAGCCTGAGTTGGAGCATTTTTAGCATTACTTTGCTAGCATGTGAGATGAGTGCAATTATGTGGTAGTTTGAGCATTCTTTGACATTGCTTTTCTTTGAGATTGAAATAAAAACTGACCTTTTCCAGTCCTGTGGCCACTGCTGAGTTTTCCAAATTTGTTGGCATATTGAGTGCAGCACTTTCACAGCATCATCTTTCAGGATTTGAAATAGCTCAGCTGGAATTCCATCACCTCCACTAGTTTTGTTCATAGTGATGCTTCCTGAGACCCACTTGACTTTGCATTCCAGGATGTCTGGCTCTAGGTGAGTGATCACACCATCGTGGTTATCTGGGTCTTGAAGATTTTTTTGTACAGTTCTTCTGTGTATTCTTGCCACCTCTTCTGAATATCTTCTGCTTCTGTTAGGTCCATATCATTTCTGTCCTTTATTTTGCCTGTCTTTGCATGAAATGTTCCCTTGGTATTTCTAATTTTCTTGAAGAGATCACTAGTCTTTCCCATTCTGTTGTTTTCATATTCTCTGTGATGCTTTATTTCTCTCCTTAGTGCTTTTTGTCTAAGTGCCATGTGTTTTTCTATTTCTAGTGCTTATTGGTTATCTGCCTTGTTAAAATATAAGCTTCACCATGACAGGGATGTGTGAACTTTGTTTGATGCTTTATCCACCTAAAAGAATTCCTGGCATAAATGTGGTCCTTGGGTATTCAGAATATTAATATGAATAATAACAACCCTCTCTTATGCAGTATTTGTTATATACATGGTTCAATTCCATGTAGTTAACATCTATTTGGTGTCAGAGAGATAATTCTGCACTAATTTACTATCATCCTTAGCTGACAGGTAAGGAAACTGATGTGTAAAAATGTTAATTTGCCTTAACTCATATTACTGATAAGCTAGAGAGAGTTGGAATCAAGGCAGCTTGTTCTAAGACTTGCATTGTTACTCATCATGTGAAATTGAAAATACCAATAACAATACTAAATGCACTCTTTCAATTTTCCATACTTCACAAAGTCTAACTATAATATCCTAAAGCATTACTTCATGTCAAGTATTTGAACAGGCTTAATAATTAAGAAGAAGTATTGTTATCAGATATATCTCTAACCTTAAATGAAGGGTAAATAAAATTGACAATAGAGTGCCCTTTGAAAGATGTTGCTATCGTTAATAAAAGCAAATTTCACAGGGATTACTTAGGCGAACCAGAGTCAAAATTTCTTTTGAACTGCCTTTGTTTAGTTCAGTAAAATAAGAATTGAACTCAGTAGAGTTTCATAAATGTTGTGTCAAACTGTTTGCGTTATGAGTCCGGTCTGCTCAGTATGGTGCACACACACACAAAAAACTTCTTCTGACCCAAACCTCTATTTTTCTTGTGATTAATATTTTATTAAGGATTAATGAATATCCAAAAAAGTGCCAAAAAAGAAATACAGTAGCATTCATCTCTGTAGTCACAGAGGGAGATAATCTTTCTTGATATACAACATGTACACCATCCTTACTTATCTTGGAGTTTTCCCCTCAAATTTTAAAGCTGTCTGAGAATAAATAATTCCTTTAAAAGGACAGTACATTTTATTAACAAAATGGAGAAAATAATGCAGTTTCAATTGACCTCAAATGCTTTTAAAAACCTGTTAAAATGTTTCTTTTTCTCTAACGCAAGGATTCGGGTTGTCCCTATGGCTGTGTCTACACGTGAAATAAAGCAGGTCTACACTGGGGATGATCCCGTGGGACTGATGAGCAGAGACTTAGATCCACCCCCTCTGCAGCAGCTGGTGTCTCCTTTGAATCATACCTGCTATTCTTCTAGCATCTTTATTTACATTTACATATGTGGAGATTTTCCAGGCTGTGGATGTTTGCGTGATTTGTGTCAAGTTTAAGAATTAGAGATTCACCGTCTCTTCTGGCTGTTTTAGTCATAGTTGTTGTTGTTGTTCAGTCACTAAGTTGTGTCAGGGTCTTCCAACCCCATGGACTGTAGCACACCAGGCTTCCCTGTCCTTCACTATCACCTGCAGTTTGCTCAGACTCATGTCCATTGAGTTGGTGATGCCAGTCAACCATCTCATCCTCTGTTGCTCCCTTCTCCTCTTGCCCTCAGTCTTTCCCAGCATCAGGGTCTTTTCCAATGAATCAGCTCTTCGTGTAGGGTGGCCTAAGTATTGGGGCTTCATCTTCAGCATCAGTCCTACCAATAAATATTCAGGGTAGATTTCCTTTAGGAATGACTGGTTTAATCGTCTCGAGAGTCCAAGGAACTCTCAAGAGTCTTCTCCAGCACCACAGTTTAAGAACATCAGTTAAGACATGGATGTTATGAGAAAACCCAAAGATATTTAATAAAATTTTTCAGTTATTACATTTCATTATTTTCACTGTATGTAGTGTTGAAGAAGACTCTTGAGAGCCCCTTTGACTGCAAGGAGATCAAACCAGTCAATCCTAAAGGAAATCAGTCCTGAGTATTCATTGGAAGGACTGATGCTAAAGCTGAAACTCTAGTACTTTGCCCACCTGATGCAAAGTACTGTCTCCTTAGAAAAGACCCTGATGCTGGGAAAGATTGATGGCGGGAGGAGAAGGGGAAGACAGAGGATGAGATGGTTGGATGGCATCACTGAATGGACATGAGTTTGAGCAAACTCTGGGAGTTGATGATGGACAGGGAAGCCTGGCGTGCAGTCCATGGGGTCGCAAAGAGTTGGACACGACTGAGTGACTGAACTGAACTGTAGAATAATTCTTGATATATATATATAACTTATATGTACATATGTATATATTAGATATGCACATATTTATTAGCAATATATATGCATATGTGAGATAATTGTCAATGTTTGACCTTTTTCTTTTTTTCTTCCTGCAGATGGGAAGTTTCCTGCTTGGGAATTGGGACCTCTACACTGGATTCTGCTGATGACAATCTATGGACAGGTGTCAGCTTTCAGCATCAGTTTTCCTTGCTGAACAACTTGGTAAGTTGGATAATGTCTGTGACTTATTTTGTGCCTTGTACGCTTTTTATTTTTATTTTTATTTATTTATTTTTTTAAATTTTAAAATCTTTAATTCTTACATGTGTTCCCAAACATGAACCTCCCTCCCACCTCCCTCCCCATAACATCTCTCTGGGTCATCCCCATGCACCAGCCCCAAGCATGCTGTATCCTGCGTCAGACATAGACTGGCGATTCAATTCTTACATGATAGTATACATGTTAGAATGCCATTCTCCCAAATCATCCCACCCTCTCCCTCTCCCTCTGAGTCCAAAAGTCCGTTATACACATCTGTGTCTTTTTTTCTGTCTTGCATACAGGGTCATCATTGCCATCTTTCTAAATTCCATATATATGTGTTAGTATACTGTATTGGTGTTTTTCTTTCTGGCTTACTTCACTCTGTATAATCAGCTCCAGTTTCATCCATCTCATCAGAACTGATTCAAATGAATTCTTTTTAACGGCTGAGTAATACTCCATTGTGTATATGTACCACAGGTTTCTCATCCATTCATCTGATGATGGACATCTAGGTTGTTTCCATGTCCTGGCTATTATAAACAGTGCTGCGATGAACATTGGGGTACATGTGTCTCTTTCCATTCTGGTTTCCTCGGTGTGTATGCCCAGCAGTGGGATTTCTGGGTCATAAGGTAGTTCTATTTGCAATTTTTTAAGGAATCTCCACACTGTTCTCCATAGTGGCTGTACTAGTTTGCATTCCCACCAACAGTGTAGGAAGGTTCCCTTTTCTCCACACCCTCTCCAGCATTTATTGCTTGCAGATTTTTGGATCGCAGCCATCCTGACTGGTGTGAAGTGGTACCTCATTGTGGTTTTGATTTGCATTTCTCTAATAATGAGTGATGTTGAGCATCTTTTCATGTGTTTGTTAGCCATCTGTATGTCTTCTTTGGAGAAATGTCTATTTAGTTCTTTGGCCCATTTTTTGATTGGGTTGTTTATTTTTCTGGAATTGAGCTGCATAAGTTGCTTGTATATTTTTGAGATTAGTTGTTTGTCAGTTGCTTCATTTGCTATTATTTTCTCCCATTCAGAAGGCTGTCTTTTCACCTTGCTTATATTTTCCTTTGTTGTGCAGAAGCTTTTAATTTTAATTAGATCCCATTTGTTTATTTTTGCTTTTATTTCCAGAATTCTGGGAGGTGGATCATAGAGGATCCTGCTGTGATTTATGTCTGAGAGTGTTTTGCCTATGTTCTCCTCTAGGAGTTTTGTGAAGGACTGTGGAAGTTACAATGGCTTACTTAATTTACTCAGTTTTAATGACAATGAATTTTCTTTGACATATTTCTTTGGAATCCTCCTGTGTTGGGTTTAAAAGAAGAAGAGCTGTGGGTCATGTTTTCTGGAGTCTTCAAGGGTGGGTGTTTCATTAGCTGACTTCCACTGGCTATTTCAAGTGGTGAATCTCACGACTGATGTGTGGCATCTAGGGTGATCTTCTTGAAACTGGGAGGGTTTAGGCTCTCCAAAAAATACTGCATTTCCAGGATGTACGTTTAAGTCTTAAGAATGTGCACTAGCCTCATGAATTTTTGTGCATGGTTTTCATAGAAAGGAAGATGTTAGCTCTCAAGGAGAATCATCTGCAGCTATATTTACAGACCTGACCAGCATTGTCTGATAGAAAACAGAAACTAAAAAGTAAGAATGTTATGATAATGTTCATTAAAATTTCTAACATAGTATGTTAGTGCCTCAAATATAATCTATTGCCACAACAAAGTTAGCAATCAACTTGGTATATAATCTCCCAGAGAAGGCTTGATTTCCAGGCCTTTTGTGTACATTACAGGACAGATTTCTGTTCCTTATTAAAAATGCTAAGCTAAAGAATCCCCTGGAGAAGGAAATGGCAACCCACTCCAGTATGCTTGCTTGGGAAATCCCATGGACAGAAGTTAGCCTGGTGGGCTAACCCCATAATCCATGGGGTCACACAGAATCAGACATGACTCAGCAGCTAAACAACAAAAGTTATATTTATGAAAAATTTATACTCTAGAGCAGAACATGTTCTTAATATTTTAGAATTAAATGAGCTTCAACCTTCAAGTTAATACTGGAATGAAGTTCAGTCTGTTCTTGCAAATTCTGTTTTGTACATCTTGTTTTTATTGAGACCCGCATTGAGTCTCTTCTATGTCTAAGGCAAGAACAGCAAAAAACAAAACAAGACAAAATGGGGGTGAAAACACAAATTCAGTGTTACTGAAAATATTTCCTTATGGATTTGGCATTGGGAATAGATAAAAAGGGGCTTCCCTGGTGGCTCAGATGGCAAAGAATCCACCTGCAATGCAGGAGACCTGGTTTGATCACTGGATATGGAAGATCTCCTGGAGAAGGAAATGGCAACCCACTCCAGTATTCTTGCCTGGAGAATCCCAGGGACAGAGGAGCCTGGTGGGCTGTCGTCTGTGGGGTCGCACAGAGTCAGACACGGCTAAAGTGACTTAGCAGCAGCAGCAGCTGGTATTCTTACCAGGAGAATTCCATGGACAGAGGAGCCTGGTGGGCTACAGAACATGGGGTTGCAAAGAATCAGACACAACTGAGCGACTAACACTTTCACTGTTTGCAGCATGGTATATCTTATTTTCATAATATTTGGAATAATTTATGCATGCAAATGCATATTTGGACAACTCAGGATAAAAGCAATCTGTCAAGACTGTTAATATTGTGTAACCATTGTAAATATTTCAGCAAGTCTTCTGACTGTTTTGGGAATAACTGTGCCTCTGTAAGTTTATGATCCAAGGGATCAGTAAAAATAACTATCATGATGAAACACAGCCTATTCTTCCATAGATTATTGGCTATTTCATATTGTCATGGCTGGTCTCCATCTTCTGTTCAGTGGTATTTGGATAGACAGTTTCTTCAATGAACCAGGAAGTATAAGTTAGGAATATATTGAGCAAATTGTGCAAGGTGTCTTGTTCCAAAGAAAGAATAATTCCTCTGTTAATATTTTATAGCTTCATGCTAATGAGGAGATTCTTCAGCTTGCAAGAGAGCAATTTAGGCCACAAAGTAGAGGTACCTTAGTAACTTGGAGGAGAAATGAACACTGAAATCTTTGCTGGAATGTTGGGGGCTTTTTCAGTGTTTGCAATTTCTACTAATAAGGCATCCTGCTCGGTTATCAATCTACTTGGCCCTTGCTAGCTTAAGGCTTGATTTGAAAACCCCCAAATCTTCCTTAGTTGAAGGAGAGATGGGATGAGGCAGAGGAACATTAAAGGAAACAGTACAAATGAGGTCTGTTAGCAATGATCAAAAGCAAAATGTGAAGGACTGTTAGCAGGAAGAGGAGGGTTATCCTTCTCTAACTCAAGCTAATGATTTTTTTTTTTTTTCCTTTAGACTCAACTAAGGATCTTACCTCAAAGCCCCTGAGTGGGAGGTTTTTGTTCTTGTTTTGGTTTTGAATTTATCCTCAGAATGTAATTTCTAAAATATATTACCAGTGTGGAAAGAACAGTGAATTAGACTCTGAAAGACTGGGCATCTTTTGGGGGCTGTGCCCTGTGTGACTTCACCAGGATAAATATCATCTTCTCTAGAATGAGTATGTGACCAGCAGATTTCCTTAGCCTCTAACGTGATTTTACATTTCTTTAGAATTATACCACCCTATTAAGTGTGTTAAAACGTCTTTCCTGTCGGGAGGGTTCATTTAGTTAGGCTTGCCTGGTTTAGCAACATGATATGAAATCACTGTACATTCCATTTCAGTAAATATTTCTTTTTATGGAATGGGTAGCAACTCTGCAGCATTTTTTGCTAGTCTTATGAGCCATGTAAGGGCTGCACCTGTCATTGGTCACACTTCGTGTGAAATGCAAATGTTGCTGTTTTTCCACAAACTTGTATTTTCTAATCGTGACCTTGAAGAGAATTAACGTGATACCATTTTTATGTGCTAGATTTTGACCTTGAGAGAATGTACGCAAAAAGGATTTATGTATCTCCAGGCTGTTTTGCATGTTTCCTCCCCAAATCATCTTAGGATATATGTTAGTAATTATGTTGCAGTGAAATTTATACAGCACAACTGAACTTTGGGGTATGAGATGCTAATATTAGCAACTTCTGAGATGTGTGGGTACAGTTGTTGTTCAGTCCTCCAGGCTCCTCTGTCCTTTACTGTCTCCAGGACTCTGCTCAAATTCACGTGCACTGAGTCAGTGATGCTATCCAGTGATCTCATCCTCTGCCATCTGCTTCTCCTCCAGCATCAGGGTAGATAGAGAAACTACTAGAATGGTCTAATAGGTGAAAAGGAATATTAATACTACATCAGGTCATTAAATGAAATTTGTTTTACCCTTGGAGATTTTTTTGTACATTGGTTATTGTCATTTTAAAATACTGACACGCTTTATAAGAGTGATTTTTTAAACTTTGATAATTGTGGTTGTGAAAATAGATGGAGATTTTCCAAAGGGTTGATTGAGGTTGAAAGGGTTCATGAACAAAGTTAATTCTAAAGGAATACATTTTGGGATCTACTTCATATACAATTTCTTATGATTAGTAAGTCTTTTATTCTTTCTATATTCCCAAAGACAATTGTTTTGCTTTGTTGTTCTCTAAGATGTCATTAGGGGCAGTCCATATCAAAGTAGACAGAAAGGTATAGGGCAGCCAGTGTGTATGCTATTTACCATTATTTTATTATTAGCATATGATTTGACATACTTCACACAGGTTATGGAGACCATTTGGTAAAGCATTTAGCTATTTCTTGGAATTTGGGTTATTTTTTTGTGGCAGTGGATGACATTAGTTAAGAAAACTAACCTTCAATAACCTGGCTCAGTTTATGATATATTAATGATCTAATGATATAATAATCTGGACCAGATTATTGTAAAAGCAAGGATTTTATGACTTTCTTTCTTCCTATGACTATTATCCTGAATAAAAGACACACATTTGGCAGAGCAGAAATTTTGATACTGCTTTGATTTTCTGCTTAAGTGCAAAAATCATCTTAAGAGAGATCATCTTCAGTCCTTTTCTTGGAGGCCTAACATATACATCCCCTGGACCAGGGTAGGTGACAGGCGACCTGGGTTTATAGAACTATGGAATTTATTAAAGGATACTCCCCAAAGGAGGTTAGTGTCATCAGAGTGTGGGTGCCTGGAGAAAGAACAGGGCTGGCAGTCTGGCCAGCACTGGGCACCGAGATTTAAAGTCTGTGGTTGAGTAAGGAGAAGCCACTGACCACAGGAGCTGGGATAACTGTTCGCAGTGGACAGGAAGAGTGGCCTTCTGAGCAGGTGTCCCACTCAGCCTCCCAGAGCCGATCTCAGCGGCCCAGGGACCTGTATCATCATTGACCTCCATCCATTTCATGGGTCCTGAATGGGGTGGGCCGCTATCCCCAAGGAGAGTTCTTCCAAAAATCTAAAAGCTAGAGATCTGTTAGGTTGTTATGCATGTAAAAGTGACTTGCAAGGATGATGTTCGTGGATGACACTGGATAGGGCATAATGCTAGATCTTCAGGCTCACGGTCTTCTCTTCTACACGCACAACTTGCCATCAACCTCATCCCACTGTTTTTCGTCTCACGCATTATAGTGTTCATCTCTCAAAGTGCGCTTTGGGTATTTCTATACTTTTTTATGTCTCTATTTAATTTGTCAACCATTTAAAATACAGTTCCTGCTTTATTGTCCTTACTTACTAATTCAAACATCTGTGTCATTCTTGATTTGCCTTGATTGATTTCTCTACTAGTCATAAATCATATGTTCTTTTTTCTTTGGAATCTAGTCAAATATTGCTAAACATGCAAATATTGTGTATTGTATATTGTTGGCTATTGGAAACAGGTTTGTTCTTGGACACAGTTAAATTACTTGAAAGCAATTTGTGTTTCTAGGGGTTTACTTTTTTAGAAGGATTAGGAGGGAGCTGTGCTAGTCTAGGACTCTTTATTTGAGGTAAAATGCTACAGCCAAAGTAACTTGTGAAGCAGAATTCAGTTTTCATTCTGTTTTTTTGGAAAGTTTGAGATGATGTAAAGTGTTCACATATGAGAAAAATGTTAGGCATAACTATTATAAAAATAAATGAAGATGGACCATATTCTTATCATTTGAGAATACATTGGCTTACATTTCTTAAAAAATCAATAACGCTAAATTATTGCAAGTAATTAACAGTTATCAATGAATACAAAATCAGGTGTTCAATACTTAAAATACCATTTCCATGATCAATAATCTGATGTTTATGTGCACTGATCATCTCATTCATTCCATTGGAACTGCTTCTCTTTACCTCCTTATTAAGTCCGGTTTGTGGCGTTGCCTCTTTACTGCCACTGAAAGTATATAACATGCTGTCCTTGCACTTACGATTGTGGGACTGTGGCTGTGCAGGAATCTGATTATCAAAATGCTTTAGGTACTTTGCTCCAGATTCATTCATAGCTTGTTGATAAAATCATTGCAACCAACTTTTTGGATTTATTTACAAAAATATTTGGCGCATTGTGTTTCTAGTTTTTGCCATTCCTCTTCTGTCTTTTGGCTATCATAGCCTCTAGCAGTGGTATCTTTATTAAATAGTATTCTTTAGATTTGAGCAATGCTTTGTTTTTCACATATTCTTCAGAAACTCTCTCAAAGTGTTATTTGCATAACATCATATTACCTTACATCCATATTAAATCAAGATTATTTTCTTCATGTGTTCACTTAATTGCCACAAATGTCAGGAATGTTTTGCATATGTTTTCAGTACCTGTAAGAAATTGAGTTTTCCTTCAATTTTCACTGGCATGTAAGTATTTCAATTACTGCAACTCAAAACTATAAAAGTTTTAAAAAACCAGGGCATGAATTTGTTTAAAACAGTTTACAAAAACAAAACTGGCATAAGATGCTATCGGAAGTTGAATAGGATAGTAAAGAACATTTCTTTTCATCTTGATATATTCAACTACGTTTCATAATACAAAGAACTTTTAATGCTGTCATGGAAAAACTTAATCTAGAACAATTGTGAAAAGTGATGAATAATATAAAATAAACATTGTTTTTCCAAACATTTATTTTTAATGGAAAGAAAATTGCTTCACAAGATTGTGTTGATCTCTGCTGTGCATCAGCATGAATAGGCCACAGGTATACATGTGTCGCCTACCTCTTTCACGTCCTTCCCACCCGTCTAGTTCTTACAGACTCCCAGCTTCTCCCTGCATCATACAGCAAATTCCCATCGATTATCTATTTTACACACAGTGGGGTCTATACTTCCATGTTACTCTCTCCATTCATCCCACCCTCTCCTTCCCGTCCCCCACCCCTGTCCATAAGTCTGTTCTCTATGTCTGCACCTCCATGGTTGCCCTGTAAATAGGTTCATCAGTACCATCTTTCTAGATACCATATGTATGCATTAGTATGTGACATTTGTTTTTCTTTCTGACTTACTTCCGCCTGAATAGCAGGCTCTAGGCTCATCCACCTCATTAGAACTGAGTCAAATGTGTTCCTTTTTATGGCCGAGTAGCATTCCATTGTATATGTGTAGTTATCTTATCCTTTCATCTGAGGATGCACATCTCCGTTGCTTCTACATCCTAACTATTGTAGACAATGCTACAGTGAACACTGGGGTACAGTTTTGGTTTCCTCAGGGTATATGCCAAGTAGTGGGATTGCTGGATCATATCATAGTTTCTGCTCCTGGATTTTTGAGGAATCTCCATACTCTCTTCCATAGTGGCTATATCAATTTACATTCCCACCAACAGTAGGAATGTAGCAAAAGGCAGAATAAACATTCTTTTAAAGATACAGATGAACTGGCAAGAGGTAAGAGAAATCTCTCAGGGTAAAAAATCAACATGAGGTCGGAGGTGGTGAGTGGTCTCTTGTGGCTTCAGCTTTCTTGGAGGCACTGCCAGTCTCTATATCAAAGAGGCTTCCTTTAATTACTGTGTGGAGGGCACTCAAGACTGGACTTATGTAAAGCATGAAGGTTTTATTGAAATTCTTTCAAACAGTCAGCCCTATTAAAGATTTACAACGTAAGTGAAAAAAAATTGGAATTTAAAAATAATTCTGGTCATTGTCAAAGAAATCATAGGACATCCTATTTGTCTTCACCTGACTGCCACAGAGGATAAAAATCACACCTAAGATTGGGTAACAACAGACTTGCTTTCTGTTTAATGTTCAAATATGCATTTTCTCTGTGTTGAGAGAACCATCAAGCTAAAATATTAATATGTGCAGTGCTAGACTTGGAAGAAAAGTTTTGACCAACCTAGCAGTGTATTTAAAAGCAGAGACATTACTTTACCAACAAAGGTCCGTCTAGTCAAGGCTATGGTTTTTCCAGTGGTCATGTATGGATATGAGAGTTGGACTGTGAAGAAAGCTGAGTGCCAAAGAATTGATGCTTTTGAACTGTGGTGTTGGAGAAGACTCTTGAGAGACCCCTTGGACTGCAAGGAGATCCAACCATTCCATTTTGAAGGAGATCAGCCCTGGGATTTCTTTGGAGGGCATGATGCTAAAGCTGAAACTCCAGTACTTTGGCACCTCATGTGAAGAGTTGACTCATTGGAAAAGACTCTGATGCTAGAAGGGATTGGGGGCAGGAGGAGAAGGGGACGACCAAGGATGAGATGGCTGGATGACATCACTGACTCAATGCACATGAGTTTGTGTGAACTCCAAGAGTTGGTGATGGACAGGGAGGCCTTGTGTGCTGTGATTCATGGGGTTACAAAGGGTCGGATATGACTGAGCGACTGAACTGAACTGAAGTGAGGCTTAAAATAACCCTGGACACCTGGCAAAACAAAAGTGACTCTGTAGAGGAACACACACTAAGATGCTTTTGTGGTCATGAGAAGGAAGACTCAGGAGCAAGTGTCAATGAAACAATAGATGGCAGAAACAAACAATCCGCGCCCTAAGTTTCCAGTCATTGAATTATCACCTGTGGACTCTAGGTAATATGTATCCAAGAATTAGAAACAGAGCCAATAGTATAAGAAATACTCCAGATCAAAAAAGAGAAGGCATATTGGAGCAACAATGGTCTTGTCTTTTACCTGCTGGAAAAGGCTGAGTTGCAGATACGCTTGTGTTGTAAAGGGAGGTTGGAGGGGGCAAGCACTCAGGCATCCAGGCTGGGCTGAGAACCGGCCCGCATCTCTCATTTCCAGAGAATCAGTCATCTGGCCTGTGCAGGAGGACAAAGAAAGAGAAGCAACTGAGTCATGAGGTCAGAAAAAAGAGAAGGGGATTTTGTCACACGCCTTACCATCATTGTCTCATCCAGTCAATTCTGTTTATTTCCTGCGTTATGAATCTTGGCTTGATGACACAGGGACAAAGCCATGTGATAGTGACATGAAGGAATTCAATTCTAGTTTCTGGTGTTTTGTAGACTTTGGTTCCTGTTTTCTTTGATATTAGGTTTTTGAAAACTTTCGCCTAGGTTCTTTTAGCCTCTTCCTATAAATCCCAGATCGTTGTCCATTATTCCAGTTAGCCAGATTTAGTTAATATGCTTTTGTTATTGTTTAGTTGCTAAGTTGTGTCTGACTCATTTGTGACCTTGTGGACTATAGCCCATTGGGCTTCTCTGTTCTTGGGATTTCCCAGGCAAGAATACTGGAGTGGGTTGCCGTTTCCTTCTCCAGGGGATCATCCTCACCCAGGGGTTGAACCTGCATCTCCTGCATAGGCAGGCAGGTTCTTTACTTGGGAAACCCTTGGGCTTCCTTGGTGGCTCAGCTGGTAAAGAATCTTCCTGCAGTGTGGGAGACCTGGGTTTGATCCCTGGTTTGGGAAGATCTCCTGGAGAAAGGCACAGCTCTCCACTCCAGTATTCTGGCCTGGAGAATTCCTTGGACTGGATAGTCCATGGGGTCGCACAGAGGCGGACGTGACTGAGTGACTTTCACTTTCACCTGGGAAACCCTTAGTTAACATGGCTTGCAGACAAAGAATTCTAAAAAATACAAGATAGAACATTAAAAAGCTACTCTCCCTAATGTAAAATGGACTAGGGCCCTATACATAGCCTGTGGGCAACCTTTGAATTTATATACTCAGATATTTCAATGTCAAAACATGCAGTTGACCAAATACTGCATTTTTTTAATATACTTTTTTTTTAACCATGGTTCTGGTACAGTCTTATGTCTTACTCTACATTTCTTCATTTGTAACTTAATTTAACCTTCTCTTATAACTAGAATGTGTATATGTATGTATGGCTTAAACGTATGTTTGTGTATTTTTAGAATGCAACTTTATCTTTAATCCCTTTTGACTTTTAGTTACATTAAATTGAATTATAGCTGTTTATATTTCATGTTGGTTGAAAAACCATCTTTCTAGTAAAACTGATTTGTGTAATCTTCAAAGTGGATATTCAAATTGTTTCCTGTAATGAAATACATGTCTTCATTACCCAAGGCATAGAAACTTATAAAACCCCTGATCTCAAAAATGTAAATCCACTGAGACTTTTATATTCTATATTTTGAAATAGTCAAATATCTATATGTTTATATATATTATCAAATATATATAAATTCTACTTATGTACCATTAATCCCATTATATGCCATGTATCTCTAGAGAGTTAGGTGAAGGTGAAAGTGAAAGTGAAGTCGCTCAGTCGTGTCCGACTCTTTGCGACCCTGTGGACTGTAGCCCACCAGGTTCCTCTGTCCATGGGATTCTCCAGGCAAGAATACTGGAGTGGGTTGCCATTTCCTTCTCCAGGGGATCTTCCCCACCCAGGGATCGAACCCAGGTCTCCTGCATTGCAGGCAGACGCTTTAACCTCTGAGCTACCAGGGAATGATTTATAGATAATTTCTATTTTAATTATCAAAACTCAAGTGATGCTGCTTCACTGGAATTGGTCTAAACTGACTCACATTTGTGAAATCATTAAATGATGCTTTAATAATTTGAAAATGATTTATGCCAAAAATAAGGGTGTTAGACATTTATCAAGTACTACAATTTATGATTTACAGATTTTTCTGGGGGACCTGCTATGATGTTGATAAACTAAATTCCAAAGTAAATGCTATAAAAATAAGGATTTAGACATTTGGTGGCTCCAACATAAAGAATTTGCCTACAATACAGGAGACCTGGATTCTACCCTTGGGTCAGGGAAGATCCCCTGGAGAAGGGAATGGCAGCCCACTCCAGTATTATTGCCTGGAAAATTCCATGGACAGAGGAGCCTGTGGACTGAAGTACATGATGTCACAAAGAGTCGGACTCCGCTGAGTGACTAACACTTTCACCTCTCAGACATTTAGTAAGTCAGGATTACATTTTTGTCTCTAGACAGATATAGTTCTGTTCAATTGTAGGAGGTAAGTCTTAGCAAGAAAAACAAAACTGGTGGTTTATATCTCTGTCCAATTCTACTTTACTTAGAAAAAAAAGCTGAATTCTGAGGTAAAGAGATTATAAATAAAGGCACCAATGGAAATAGCTTTAAAATTAATTTAGTAATATTTTTTCTCTCCTCAAATTACCATAGTGAGCTAAATTATAGAACTATCATAGATCTCTACAAAAGAAGTTTTTAATTAAGACCTGAAAGTCATTTAAGCACACACAAAAGATTACAAATATAAATCTTTTTGTTATTTTCAATATAAATTGTTATTATTTGATGGCTAGCCTTGTAATTTTACTATATGAGACCACTTTAAATGCAAATTCTAGTGATGACTACATGCAATTATTTGTATATATTTATTACTACTCAGTACATAAATATATGGACATGTAGAAAGAAATGTTGGCAAGTCATGCTTTTAAAAAATATTTTCTTCTTTTCTGTGGTTTAATAAATATATCCCATCCTCTTAACTGTCATAGTTTGGGAGTTGGGGGGAAAATGCGACCATATTGAATTTGAACCAGTTTGAAATAGCTTTGAAAAAAATAAAATTCAATAATTCTGTGAGCACAGTTTGAATAGAAACAATAGTTATTCAATAGCCATTTGGCTGAGCAAATTGACAAAGCAATGGCCTTGATAGATGAACTTGTGCTACCAACAATGACTCTGACATTCACTTGAATAAAAAGCTCTCCTAGAAGTTCTGGGGAAAGTAAAAGATGTTTTGGATGGATGGACTCATCCGTAGTTTTTATTTTTATTTTCATTCAGAGTTTTATTAGAGTTTAAATATTGAAAACTTTTCAGTGATGAGCCATGAGCATCTTAAGAAACTTATCTTTCAAATTTTGACTTTTATTAAACTTGAATCTTAGATGCTTACAATTTCTGACTCAGTCTATTAGCCCGTCATATAATGTTCACATTTAGTATATTATTTTTAAAGTCATTAGTGTAATTGACATCACATTTTTCTGTGCCTCCTTTTTCTCTAGTGGGTAGTATAATGAATGAATGTCAGGAATTTGAGAAGCTTCTAAAAGTTCAATGGGGTCTTAAACTCAATGCACCAAGACTTACCATTGATAGAGAACAAGTTACTGCTGCAGTAAATATCATGAATGTAGAATACAATTCAGCTTCTATGAGTAGTGAAAAAATTTTATTGGATCAAATGCCATTTAATAGAGTATGATTTACATACTTGCTGTTTAAAGAATACTTGAGTGAGAACAGAATATACGTATAAAAAAATGAGACCAGTCTTCCCTTATTCCTCAGTATTTTTCTGAGGTGGTGTAAAAAAATACTCTAAAATTTTGTTGGTCAGGAATTTCTCATGGGAGTTTAAATCAGGTCACTTTAATAGGGACAGCGGATGAGTGGAAAGCAGTAAGGTTATTCAGTAACTGATAAGTAAGGGAAGTCCTAGTGTTGTCTCTAGGAATAAAAGACAAGCCATGGTTTTGATGCCTCACTAACAGCTCTTTATTATCTAATGAACTCCCTTCGCCAGATATGGTTTTCAGTTTTTCCTCCATCAGTTGAGTTCAGTTGCTCAGTCATGTCTGACTCTTTGTGATCCCATGGACTGCAGCACACCAGACTTCCCTGTCCATCACCAAATCCTACAGCTTATGCAAACTCATGTCCATGGAGTCAGTGATGCCATCCAACCATCCCATCCTCTGTCGTCGCTTTCTCCTCCCGCCTTCAATCCTTCCCAGCATCAGGGTCTTTTCCAATGAATCAATTCGTATCAGATGGGCAAAGAATTGGAGTTTTAGCTTCAGCATCAGTCCTTCCAATGAATATCCAGGACTAATTTCCTTTAGGATGGACTGGTTGGATCTCCTTGCAGTCCAAGGGACCCTCAAGAGTCTTCTCCAACACCATAGTTCAAAAGCATCAGTTCTTTGGTGCTCAGCTTTCTTTATAGTCCAACTCTCACATCCATACATGACTACTGGAAAAACCATAACTTTGACTAGATGGACCTTTGTTGGCAAAGCAACATCTCTGTTTTTTAATATCCTGTCTAAGTTGGTCATAGCTTTTCTTCCAAGCATCTTTTAACTTCGTGGCTGCAGTCACCATCTGCAGTGATTTTGGATCCCCAAATTTAAAGTCTCTCACTGTTTCCATTGTTTCCCCATCTATTTGCCATAAACTGATGGGATTGGATGCCATGGTCTTAGTTTTTTCTAAGTGTTGAGTTTTACATGAACTTTGTCACTCTCCTCTTTCACTTTCATCAAGAGGCTCTTTAATTCTTCTTCACTTTTTCCCTCCATGCTGCTGCTGCTGCTGTCACTCCAGTTGTGTCCAACTCTGTGCCACCCCATAGAAAGCAGCCCACTAGGTGCCACCCTCTCTGGGATTCTCCAGGCAAGAACACTGGAGTGGGTTGCCATTTCCTTCTCCAATACATGAAAGTGAAAAGTGAAAGTGAAGTCTCTCAGTCGTGTCTGACTCTTCGCGACCCCATGGACTGCAGCCTACCAGGCTCCTCCATCCATGGGATTTTCCAGGTAAGAGTACTGCAGTGGGTTGCCATTGCCTTCTCAAGTACTAAAAGTATAACACAATATTCTGTCTTTTCAAAAGATGCTTCTACATGGTTCTTTAGAGCATCTCTACCTATGTTCCTGAAGATTCCTGACTATTCTCCACTGTTCCAGATTTTCTCATAACAACAGGTGATACCACAAGAGGTGTCAGAATGGAGCAGATTAGAGTAAGGCACCATCTCTTGTGGTGCTGAAGTTCTAGGTAGAAAACAAGACTTATAAGTAGATGGTCTTGGGCTTCCCTGGTGGCTCAGTGGTAAAGAATCTTCCGGCCAGTGTGGGAGAATGGGTTCAATCCCTGACCCAGGAAGATCTCACATGCCTAGGAGCACTAAGCACATGTGCCAGAGCTATTGAGCTTGTGCTCTAGAGCCTGAGAGTCCCAACTACTGAGCCCACACGCCACAACTTCTGAAGCCTGTGTGCCCTGGAGCCCATGCTCTGCGACATGAGAAGCTCGAGCCCTGCACCTAGAGTGAAGACCCAGCGCAGCCGAAGATGAACAGCTAACATAATATATAAAACAATAAGTAGATGGTCCTTTCTTACCATAATCTAGAGGAGGCCAACAAGGTGAGAGAGGAAATGCCTTGTGACTAAGAGCAAATTCCCTGCAAATAGCACGGCGTCGTCATCATTTTCCTCCCATGTACCTACCCCTCAACTGAAATAATAATTAATCCATGTTAAATTAACTTTTCAGTGCTGAGAAAAAGGTGAAAATAAGAAGTCCCCTGTTGAAAGTTTACTAATAAACTGTGCTTGCGCTTGGTCACTCAGTTGTGGTCAACTCTTTGGGACCCATGGACTGTAGCCCACTAAACTCCTCTGTCTCTGATTTCTCCAGGCAAGGATACTGGAGCAGGTGGCCGTTTCCTCCTCCTGGGGATCTTTCCAACCCAGGGATCGAACCAGTGTCTCCTGTGTCTCTTGGATTGTTGGGCGATACTTTACCATCTGAGAAAGCCACCTAGGAAGCCCTTAGCAATAAATAGAAGAAACGTAATGGTTGTACTTAAATTTGAAAAATAACTAAGAAATGATGCTTCATTTTCATAGGGCATATAGCCTATATTTGTGGTCACATAGATTTTGTTCTTAGTATATATTTGTTAGGATTTTGAAAATAATATGGATTTGGCATTTAGAATGCACAGTACTTGTATTTTATTATTTAGGAATGATTTGGGAATGAGTACTTTATGTGCAGTAGCACCATTTTAAGGCATTTTATTTTCACTTTCCTTGCTTCTGTGTTTTTTTTTTTCTTTTCTTCACTCCCCATAGATAGTTTTTCAGCTTTAAAAATTAGAGGTTTACACAAAATTCATGATGGCATCTTTTGCCCAATTATTTCTAGTGTTTCAGGTTATAGTGTCGAGACAAACAGAGGCACGTTGACACTCAGAGAGTAAATATTTCTTCAGAGGAATTCTTCTATGAGCTTTTCTGCCACAAATGACTAAGTGTTACTTCTATTCAAACTGATTCCCTTAAGCTCATAAAGATGACCTTGTGGCCTTATACGTAGAAATTTGACTCATTTCATCTCAAGAGTAGTATTCTTACTTTTCCTTAAAAATAACGGTTTTCATATTTGCATATTTATAACTGGGAGGATTTCGGCAGCAAGCTGGAGCAACCTCGATGGGACCGAGGGCTAGGAGAGTGCAGGTAGAGGTGCTGCTCAGATGTAGCAACAGCAGCAGCAGTGAAGCAGGAACTGAGCATCTTGAGCGCCGCCAGTGAAAGGCCTGCTGTTTCTCCTCAGGGCAGAATTCCGAGTGTCTTAGTCAGCACAATGGAGTTGAGTCAGGCTCACACCTCCGTTGGACTCTTTCCTTTTGGTCACTCGTGTCTGATACCTACTGTGTTGGCCCAACTCTAGGGTGAATCAGTGGCTCTCAAGCCCTAATGTCCATGCTTTGTATAACCCCTTGTCTCGATTGTGAATGGGGCCAGTGACTTGCTTCTGGCCAAAGTGACCACATGCCTCTCCCGTGGCAAAGGTGAAGGCGCTTCACAGATGTAATTAAGATCTCGAATGGGTAGATGTTGAGGGCGATTAAGAAAGGAAATTATCCTAGGTAAGTTTATCTGAAATAGCTATCAATCTTAAAAGATGGACTGAATTTCCCTCAGCCGAAAGTCTCCAAGCAGCAGAAATTTCTTCATTGGCCTGAGGAACTATGGTGTTGGCCAAAGAGTTCTTTCCATAACATCATCCAGAAAAACCAGAATGAAATTTCTGGCCAACTTAATACATGTCTGTATGTCGAGGAACTGTGAGTGGCCTGTAGGAACTACAGAGAGCTATCATTGCTAAGTGCCACCTCCAGCTGACAGCAAAAACTGATGGCTGTTAGCCTCATAGCTGCAAAGTGATGAAGTCTGCCAACAACCCGAGTAAGTGTGGAAGTGGAGCCTGCCTGAGCTGGGCCCCCACTGAAGGCAGCCCAGTCAACACTGTGGTTGTAACTTCGAGAGACCTTGAGGGGATCTAGCTAAGTTATGCCTGGACCCCTAACACACAGCGGGTAACTTGCTATGCAGCGTGAGTAAACTAAGAGATTTATGTTTCAGAATAGAGAAGGATTGATTTCAAGGCCATTGTTACTCAAGAGACGGTTCACCTTGATGCTGAAGTGGTTGATGGTAGTCATTGTTTATTAACCTTGTTCTCTTTATAATTAACCTGTTTTCGTAACGTTATTTTGTATAGTTTATTCTAAAATTAGGCAAGCTCTTAAATCAGTTTCAAATATGCTTCTTAATGTTTCTTTTCAGTTAGTGTGCCTTTATTCTTACTGGTAAAGTATTTGTGTTATGCGTTAATGCCGTGTTGTTGTGTACACTCAGTTGCGTCTCACTCCATGAGACTCCATGGACTATAGCCTGCTGGGCTTCTCTGTCTGTGGGGCTTCCCAGCAAGGAGACTGGAGCGGGTTGCCATTTCCTTAGATCCAGCAGATCTTCCTGAGTCAGGGATCAAACATACAACTCTGTGTCTCCTGCATTGGCAGGTGGATTCTTTACCACTAGTGCCATTTTGGAGTAGGCAATGGCACCCCACTCCAGTACTCTTGCCTGGAAAATCCTGTGGATGGAGGAGCTTGGTAGGCTGCAGTCTGTGGGGTCGCTAAGAGTCAGACACGACTGAGCGACTTCATTTTCACTTTTCACTTTCATGCATTGGAGAACGAAATGGCAACCCATTGTTCTTGCCTGGAGAATCCCAGGGATGGGAGCTTGGTGGGCTGCCATCTGTGGGGTTGCACAGAATCAGACATGACTTGCGTGACTTAACAGCAGCAGCAGCACCATCTCAGCTATAAGAGCATTTGGTTGAGCTGTACCGTATTCTGGCTTCTAGAGAAGGGTGCTAATATTTGAGTCTATTTCTCCGCTCCATCTACCTATATCCTGCCTTGCAGAAGTAGCTCCAATACTGTGGAAAAGTGCTGTAGAAGGGCATTTAAATTCTACTTGGTGGATCTAGCCCATGTAGTGTTTAGTGAGCCTGGGGGTCATTTGACACAGTGGGACTCCATTTCCTTACCTGTTTCTCTTTCTCAGTCATATATAAGAAAAGAAAAAAGCATTTTTCAAAAAGCATTTGAAAAGCACAGTGGTCTAAATAAAAGATTACCAACCTGACACAGTGTTTAATGATGTGTCTGATACCATGTGGGATGCAAATAGTAAGAACCTAAGTGGAATGATGTCAGTCTTGGGACCTGGGCAGTATGGCCATTGATGCTTTGAAAAGGATAAGGCAGGAAGTTGATAGCATCTGAATCCATCTGCTGCCACCCACTTCATGTCAGAGGCAACTTGTTTTGTGCTCTTTCACTGACACATTGTTCTGCACGTTTATGTCTTGTGCCATCTGGATGGTATGGTTCACCCAACATCCTCCCATGTTTCAGTTTAATGTCTCACGTCCTGTGTGTGCCATTCCTCACTGTGGGATTGGTTCCCTGGCACTGTTTCTTGGGGGAATGTCTGCAGAGCACAAACTCACCCCACCACGCAGTCACCGTTTGCTTCTCTACCCTCAGCCAGCATCTTGTTGGCAACAGCCTGGCCCCTTGCTGCAGCCACAATTTGCTCTTTTTGAATAGATCTTTCTGTTCTACTTGAGAACTGTGATACATCATCTGTTTAACAAATGCAAAGTTCTGTCAGATCCCTCACTTTGTACTAAAACTGCTGGCTAAATGTTCGCTTGTTCTTTCACCGATTAATTCATTTATCAACATCAGAAAACGCATCAAAAGCATATCACCAACTTGGCATTGTACTAAGTGCTAAAAACACAAGAATAGGTGCTCTTGTCTTTAAGGATTTTACAATCAATATACTGAGGGGGGATGTTGACTAGATCTTCGTGCCTTTGTGCCCTGTTACTGACTGCCCCTTTAGCAGTGAATCTGTGTCCTTGGCAGCACTTTTCTAGGGAGAGAACAGCAGGGAAACCTTATTTTCTTTGCTTGGCATGATAGACCCCTAACTTCCCTGTGAATTAACTTTTCTGCAGCCATGTTGCAGCAAGCTTAGTCCAGTGGGTAATGGGTATGAAAGAGATATGTGGGCTTCAATGGGACTCGAGGAGACGGTGTCTGCCCCTCAGTGAGTGGTTTTCATAAAGATCTATCTGAGCAATGTTTGCACGAAGATTTAAAGCACCGTATAAAGTCCAGGACAGAGGTAGACAGATTAACCTTGCCCAGGAGGGGAAGCCTTCACTTTGAAATGTGAGTAAAAGCTGCACAGATGCAGCCATTACTTTAAAGACACATGTGCAAGCCGGCAGAAAGGACCTGAATGATGCTGAACTTGAGATGGTCGTGGTAGATCCCCTATAAGGCTGTCCTGACTGCTTGCCTCTTTTTAGTTTGTGTTTGGAAAGATTTTCTCAGCTATCTTATTGTTTAGTCATTAAGTCATGTCGAGCTCTTTGTGATCCCATGGACTGCAGCATGCCAGGCTTCCCTGTCCTTCACCATCTCCCGGAGTTTGCTCAAACTCATGTCCATCGAGTTGGTGATGCCATCCAACCATCTCATCCTCTGTTGTCCCCTTCTCCTCCTGCCTTCAATCTTTACCAGCATCAGGGTCTTTTCCAATGAGTTGGCTCTTTGCATCAGGTGGCCATGGAATTAGAGCTTCAGCTTCAGCATCAGTCCTTCCAATGAATATTCAGGGTTGATTTCCTTTAGGATGGACTGGTTTGAGCTCCTTGCTACCCAAGGGACTCTCAAAAGAGTCTTCTCCAGCACCACAGTTTGAAAGCATCAATTCTTTGGTGCTTGTAATTATGTCATTATGTTCTGACCCCTTACCACTTGGAGCTCTGACTGTCATCTACTGATTGTATGTTCTCAAATGAAACCTTCTAGCCATATACCTGCTCTGATTTCTGTGAAATACAGAAGACTTACATTATCATGGTGCTCTACTTCTCTCGTTGGGTTGCATTCACTGGTGTTTTCTCAAGGCTCTCTTTCAAGTTCTCAAAAATGGCTCTCTGCCACAGAGACAAATGGAGACTTTATTGATTATATCACAGAGGAGTGAGACAGAGGTGAGTGCAGGAGGAGAGAAAAGCGCAGCTAATAAGATGAAAGACCTGTCTTTTCTCTTCCCCCAGATTTCCTTTTCAGCTGTCCCAGCATTAAAAGACTGTTCTCATGGCCCTTTCTCTGCAGTGATTCTGAACTGGGTGACTTCTCAGCCTTTCCTCCATCATTTTCCTCTAAAATTCCAGTGATTCTTCATAGATGTTTGCAGAGTAGTGTCCTCTTTCTTCCACAGTGTGTGTGATCCCTTGAAAGCTGGACTTTCCAGACCCCATCTTTCATTGTAATTTCAAACTGAAAAATTATCTCACAGACAGTGAATTCTGGAAAATTAGCTGAATTCAGAAGTGGTTTCTAGTTTTGAATATTTACTTACATTCAATTTTTCTCCGAAGTCTGACACATGAACATACTAGTCTTTAAAAGGTAATAGGACTAAATTTGCTGAGTAAAAATGTCCTAAGTGAAGACATCACTGTTTTAACATCCTTGGAGCATGGGGTTTGGACTACTTTTGTTGTGACTGAAATATATTTCTAGTAGGGAACATAGTAAGCACTCTGAATAATAGAATTTGCATTGTTTAATAATACCATATTTACTTAAGCTTTATAGGTTGTTGTTCAGTTGCTAAGTCATGTCCAACTCTTTGCAGCTCCATGGACTGTAGCATGGGATATTAATGTGCAAATTTAATTATCAGATAATTTAAAATATTGCCTGTGTGACTGCTAATAGTTATGGTTAGTATGTAGCATATGAGTCTGGAGACAAATTCTGGGTCCAGGATTGACTAGTGTGTGACCTTAACAAGAATATTGGGCTGGCCAAAAAGTTGTTTGGGTAAGATGTTATGCAAAAATCCAAACAACTTTTCAGCCAACCCAAAACTTCCTCTCTACTCTTTGGTTTTCTCAAAATTAAAATTAGAATTCAATATTATTTCTCAGGACATCCTAGGTAGGTTCATAAGTTCTGGCAAATTCTTTGTCAGTCAAGAAGGAAATGGTATCAAATTCACTGGGCTATTGATTGGATTCAATAAAAGGACACAGGTATCGAGCTCAGAGAATTGTCCAGAATGTGGTTGATGGTTCAGAACTTTTGTAAACACATCCCTCCTTCGATTTCTTCTCCCTGTTGACTCTGTGTCCATTCTAGTGTGTCTCATTTACGAAAACAGCTAGAAGTAGATGAGAAATAGGCACATTATGTTTTGAACTGGTTTTGCAGGCAGCGTTGTGAGCACTTCAGATGTAATTATGGTTGCTCCTTGATGGGATCGCTGGCAATTTCCCATTGCACAGAATTACTTTTTTGTTTCACTAAACATCTTTTTGTTTTTTCTTCCCTCATATTTAATAAATTGGGTCGAGATGCACCGGAAAGGTTTTGTGGTCTTCCCTGATGATCCTGAGGGTGTGAGAGGATTAAATATAAAACCAAATTGCTGCTTTTCCCTTTTCACACAAGAGCCATCCATTCAACAGAGAGAGGCGGGCGCCTCTCCTGGAGTACCTCGGCGTGCAGGGAAATATTGGTATTCGAATTAGAGTCTAATCAGGAGAAGCAGACAAAGTGACGTGTTTCAGCCTTGTCTTTTTCGTAGCCAATTACCCCAGACTCCTAGCGTTCATGTCTTCTCTGCACTTTCCTTAATTAGCACTTTAATAGCTCAGCTTCAGAGAGCTGGTGCGGGAGAGAACTTTCCCCAAAACTGCCGAATGGTCACAAGCAGGAGGTGATTAAATTTCAGCTGAGCAGTAGGCGTCTGCATGCGTCCTTTGTATCACTCTGTGCTTTTCGAGATGTGTTCCCAACAGCTCCTGACCAGAGGGATGCGATGCTGTCAGTAAATGCATTTGAGAAAGCTGCCTGGCATCATTGGCTCCTGTCTATATGCTATGGATTTACATCAGTTTTCTTAATAAGGGTATTGCCTCTCCATTAAGCAAGTGCTGGTTTATGTGGGGTGGGGAAGAAAAAATATATTTATGTAGAGATTGTTTTCTTAGCCCTGAACTGAGAGGAGAAAAATTTTTTTAAATGCTGCTTCATCCTTTTTTATTAGCCCTTCATGTTTTAATTATGGATGGGGCTCAATGGAATACTCTTGGCTTAGAGCATTAACCCCTTTGATTAGATATACTGGTTCAATTTTATGTAAACTGTGTTGATAGCCAATAATTAAAACAAGAGGAAAACCTCATCTTAATGTATCATGTAGGATTGGAGGCAGTAGCTTCCATAATATGATATTAAAGAGATATAGTCTCTATGGAAATTTGCTGAAACTTGGGTGGTTTCTTTCTTTCATATTTATCATCTCTGATTTTAGGATGCATATTAAAATTGTGAGAAAAAACTGCTTCAATGGTACATCTTATCATTAATGGCACCTTATGTATAGTATATAGTTTTTGGCTCAGTGTTTGTCTTAATGTAAAACAACTGGCATTAAAAACCACAGTACTTAAAAAAAAAGTGATTGTGTGTTTTATTACTAACTTAAGATAGGGAAACATGTCATCAATCTTTTCTTTATTTAATGATTTATCCTTATTGAAAACCATAGTACTTTTCTGATTTAAATTGTTAAGTCTAATTTCTTTGAGGAATGTTTTTCCATACTCATATGTATAAACACGGCACATATTTAATAAAGAAATCTTTAAGTGCAAGCATTATCAATATACTAAAATCTTGTCATGCAAAGTTCAAACAATCAAATGGAGTTTTTTTTAAAAGATTAATTTAAAATTCAAGCCTTGTATAAAACTAATCAAGTAGTTGGCCAGAATGGGAGAGGCCTGCAAGGTATATGATTGAAGGATATTCTTAGATGCCATGACCTTACTCATAGCAGGTAGTGTCAGGATGTATATATCTTGTTTCTCTCGGCAATAAAAATTGAAAATGAGGTTAAGATGAAGGGAAGGGACTAAGTATTGGGGGTGGCAATTCTTTTTAGTGTAAAAGATATACCTTTTTCCTTAATTATGAAATTAGTTATGTTTACTCAAAAAGAAAATAAATATTTAAAGAAAAATATGAATACTATATGTTAATATTTAGACCATAGCCCAGAAGATATTTCCATGAAAATACACACACATAGAATCATACTGTAATGCTGTTTGAATTTGTGGGAATGCAAACTAGTACAGCCACTATGGAGAACAGTGTGGAGATTCCTTAAAAAATTGCAAATACAACTACCTTATGACCCAGCAATCCCACTTCTGGGCATACACACCCAGGAAACCAGAATTGAAAGAGACACATGTACCCCAGTGTTCATTGCAGCACTGTTTATAATAGCCAGGACATGGAAACAACCTCGATGTCCATCAGCAGATGAATGGATAAGAAAGCTGTGTACATATACACAATGGAGTATTACTCAGCCGTTAAAAAGAATTCATTTGAATCAGTTCTGATGAGATGGATGAAACTGGAGCCGATTATACAGAGTGAAGTAAGCCAGAAAGAAAAACACCAATACAGTATACTAACACATATATATGGAATTTAGGAAGATGGCAATGACGACCCTGTGTGCAAGACAGGGAAAGAGACACAGATGTGTATAACGGACTTTTGGACTCAGAGGGAGAGGGAGAGGGTGGGATGATTTGGGAGAATGACATTCCAGCATGTATACTATCATGTAAGAATTGAATCGCCAGTCTATGTCTGACGCAGGATGCAGCATGCTTGAGGCTGGTGCATGGGGATGACCCAGAGAGATGTTATGGGGAGGGAGGTGGGAGGGGGGTTCATGTTTGGGAGTGCATGTAAGAATTAAAGATTTTAAAATTAAAAAAATAAAAAACTAATAAAAAAAAGAGACTCCAAAAAAAAAAATAAATAAAATTCAAGCCTTGTATAAAACTAATCAAGTAGTTGGCCAGAATGGGAGAGGCCTGCAAGGTATATGATTGAAGGATATTCTTAGATGCCATGACCTTACTCATAGCAGGTAGTGTCAGGATGTATATATCTTGTTTCTCTCGGCAATAAAAATTGAAAATGAGGTTAAGATGAAGGGAAGGGACTAAGTATTGGGGGTGGCAATTCTTTTTAGTGTAAAAGATATACCTTTTTCCTTAATTATGAAATTAGTTATGTTTACTCAAAAAGAAAATAAATATTTAAAGAAAAATATGAATACTATATGTTAATATTTAGACCATAGCCCAGAAGATATTTCCATGAAAATACACACACATAGAATCATACTGTAATGCTGTTTGAAAACTGTTTTCACTTTAACAATACGTTGAAATAATATACAAATTAATGTAGATAAGTGTGTGTAGTTAGTCACCATGGAATAGTTCCTTAGTGTTCCCTTGTATGAGTATAAATCAGTAATAAAACAATGGCTAAATTTCTCTAATATGTGCCAGGGACAGTTCTCAATGCCTCATATTCCCCATTTCCAAAAAAATCCATGAAGTGTGCACGTCGACTCTTAACATTCATAGTAATCCTATGATGGGAGAACTGAGGCTTGAGAGGAGAGAGTGATTGGACCAATGCTATCCAGTCAGAAGGAGAAAAGCTTGGACTTGTGTTCAGGACAAATGACCTGAGTCCTGAGACCCTCAGCTCTACAGCCTGGTACAGCACTCATGTCCTAGATCAGCTCTACCTTGGGGGCGGTTAAGTTGCTCTTAATAGTTTTGCTGTATAAAAAGTATAATGTCTATCATTTTATACATTTTTTGTTTGGTGCAGTTACATTTTCTTAGGATATATTCCTTAGAATTTTTTTAAAATGTATTGTGCTATTTCCCTCCAGTTATGTTTCAGTAATATACATACCCATACTGGTTTCTATTTTATTATTTATTTCAAACTTGGAGTGTAATTGCTTTACGATGTTGTGTTAGTTTCTGCTGTACACAAGCTGCTGACTCAGCTATATACATACATACACACACACACACACACACATACATCCCCTCCCTCTTGAGCCTGCCTCCACCTCATTCATCCCACCTTTCTAGATCGTCATAAGTCACACGGAAAACCAAGCTGAGTTCCACGTGCTACACAGCAGATTCACATCGGCTATTTTACACATGGCAGTGTATTGTAAGTGTACCAATAGTGTACCATTCTAATACCATTGGAATGTGCTTGTTCCCCTATGTCTTCACACTTACTCTGAACATATAGCACTTCTAAGCATGGGTATATGGTTTGAGGTGAGTAACCAGCCAGGAATGAGATGGGATGTCTGAATCCTGACTGCCATACTCTTTTCTACAATTTTCCTAAAGGGTACCTATCAATACAGTTTGCAATGGAAATAAACATTGACTTGATTTCTCACCTGTGCAAACACTGATAAATTCACAGCACACCATGCTGCAGAGATCTCTGTCAACCATTGGGTCAACACATGTAGCTTTTCCATCAGATGTTTCAGAAATAATAGCTAAATAAAATGTGAAGTGAAGTGAAGTGAAAGTTGCTCGGTCATGTCTGACTCTTTGCAACCCCATGGACTATACCTCTATGGAAGTCTCCAGGCAAGAATACTGGAGTGGGTAGCCTTTCCCTTCTCCAGAGGATCTTCCCAACCCATGGGTCGAACCCAGGTCTCCCACATTGCAGGCAGATTCTTTACTAGCTGAGCCACAAGGGAAGCCCAAGAATACTGGAGTGGGTAGCCTATCCCTTCTCCAGCAAATATTCTTGACTCAGGAATCAAACTGGGGTCTCCTGCATTGCAGGCAGATTCAGATAAAAAATTTATTTTTCAAATAAAATTTGAAAAATAGTTGCAAATCCTTCAATATTATTATGTTTTTTGAAGTCTCCAAGAGAATCTATATAGTAGCTGGCATTGCTTTCATTTACATTTTGATTTGGACATAATATTTCATTTGTAGAAAAAGGCATAGATCCATACATCCTCCTTGACTTGAGTCTCCAAATGATGGCATTTATCTTTTGACCTCTCTCTCTGTCATACCTTTATATTAATGTTATTTTTTTTATTCTAGGGGAAGCATTATAGAATTTGTTGCAGAATTGTTACAGACTTTAGCTTTCCTAAAAGCAAGAATGTTCTCTTTGTAACCATTGTATACTCCTCAAACAGGAAAACACAATGGGTTCAATACTTTTAGATGAGCTACAGACCTTGTTGATTTCCCCCATTGTCCTGATGGTGCCTTCAAGACAGAGCTCTGGATCATTCCTTGCATGAAGTTTGCACATCCCTTTTGTCTTTAATCAGAAACATTTCCTCAGCCATTTGAAACAGTACAGGTAATGAGCATCTATCTGTAGAAAATGTTTCAATTTAATTGCACTTTTGGCAAGAGGACGTAGAAGGGATATTGTGTTCTTTTCAGTGCCTCGTTTCATGATGTATGAAGTCACTTTGTTCCATTAATGTTGATGTTCCTGTTGGAAAAGGTGGTGTATGTCAGTTTTGTCCATTGACAAGTTAATTTTTTTTTTCTTTACAAACAGTAAGTAAATTGTGAGATGATTGAACATTATCCTTTTACTAGAAATTCCCTCTGCTGTTTTTACTGTTCATTGGTGATTCCTGCTTTAATGATTAAGCTGATCATTAGATTCTCTGTATGGTTATCTCATGATTCTCTGTAAGGAACAGGCTTCCCCTGCTTCCAGAGGGGGCTTGCATATTGCTTATATGTCTGGGTTATAAGTGCTATCAGACTTTCACTCATCTGGGACTAGTTGTGTCTTACACACAAGATATGGAGGATGTTAGTTTTAGGTTTTTGCTTTCTGTGAATATACTGATATTAACAGAACCATTTGTGTATGTGGAGATGTGACTGAAAAGACTGGTGTGTGCTTATCCTTTTTTCTATGTATTTAAAAATAATATGTATGTTTCCTTAACTGGAATATCCATCCCATGAACAGACAACTTTCAGCTCAGTTCTTCAACTGGAAGACTAGATCAAGCCTTTCTATGGCTAGACAAATTGACTCTTTCAATTTCAGTGAGTTTTATTTATTTCAGTATGACTCCAAAAGCACAAGCATTACTGCTACTTGTGTTTTCATCTGTGATGGTTTTCATTTTATTACATTTCCAGTTCCCATATAAAAAAAGAGCCACATATGCAAGGTTAGTGAATGGTTAAATAGAAACTTTCAAGTTATAATTTTTCCATCTTTTAGTTACTTACCTGCAGCTACACATATCCTATCTCAAGTAATTTCCATTTTTGACTCAAGAATGGTTGGAACTGTACTTGTTTCACAATTATATGTCAGTAACAGTTGATTCTTTATCTTTGATGTATTAACCCTAAACTGCTGCTAAAATCCATAGCAGGCTAACAATCTGTAATCACTGTTGACTAGCTAACTGTCTTATTTGTATGTGTTGACATCCAGTTTGAATCAATGCTCTGCATGATTTTCGAGAAAAGAATCATGAAAGTGGTTGATCAGTACTTTATACAAGTTTCACAAGGTTTGTCATTTTAATGATAAAATACCAAAGTAGAAACATAAGTCCATATTTTCATGGCTTATTTAGAAGTGCTTTTGCTTTTTATTGATCATCAACTTTCTTTTAGTTACCAAGGCCAAATTATGCAGAAAGCTAGCAAAACTTGTCTTGAATTCCTAGTTGAAAGGATGGTCATAAATCAGGTGATTAGAGTGGCTCCTAAGAGACCACAGAAAGCCACATGGTGTCTGCAAAGATAGTTAACATGATGAAAGGGTGCTGAGTTAATGAGATGGTTCAGACTCTTTAATTTAAAGGTACTGGTGTAAGGAGAAAGAGAAACCTAACGCCATCCTTCAGCCCTGTCAAAGGAAAACATAAGTGAACCCTCATGGTTTGGGAGACAGCGATCCATGCGGATTGTAAAATCAGGTTTTCTTATTATCACTTTGCATATATACCTCTCAGCAACCTCTACATACATTTACATATACAAGTACTTAATGTAGCAGTTTTACCAAGGTTTTGGAATAGCACAGATATATAAGGAGATATTACAGAAATGGTCATTGAAGAATTTAATATCATAGTGACATTCTAAAAAGAGAATGCCCAGCAAATCAATGCTGCATTTGCATATAGTGAAGAAGTGGGCGAGAAGGGAGGTTTTAAAGAGAGGCTAGCTTTTTAAAATTATGTGGTGGATTGCTGTGAGAAGACAGATGATCTCCTGGCATATGGAGTAAGAAATGCAATTTATAACAGGACATCGTATTTCAGTATCTGTAAACTCACTCATACACACAGCACCATTCTGGCAGCGTGACGCTTCAGTCATCAGACAGACTGCTCTCTGGGAGGAAGTGATCTTATTCTCTGTGTATGTTCTTGGCAAAATCAGACTCACAGCCCTGCTGAACAGTTTGACTCTGTGCGCTCTTTCAATCCGATGTCTCCAGTCTACCCTCCCTCACGTTTCGTGCATTCTGTTCTCTGTTCAGACATTCTCATCCTCATATCCAGCTGATGATCTCACCTCTCTGAGAAACCTGGAGTGATCAGGCATGGAACTGCCTGCCCGCGCCCCATCCACCGCCTAGTCCGTGCCTCTGCCCACAGACTCAGTGTTTCTCCCTGTTTCTACAGGTGAAACATCCTTGCTTCTTTGTAGGGCTGATTCCTGCACTTGGGCACTAGATCCCATGCCTTTGAATTTATGTATGAACATAGTCTAGTGATTTCCCCCTCCCTCTGATTCTCAGTGCTCATTTCACTTGAACTATTAGTAGCATTTGGCATAATTGATCAATCCAGTTTCCTTTGAAATGCTCTCTGCGTTTGGTTTTCAGAAAACTAAGCTCTCCGACTTTTCTCCCTAATGCCCAAGCCTTCCGCATTAAATACATTTTACTGGTATTTTCTCAACTGCCATGCCTGTCTACACTTATTCCATTGGGAATCCCCTTCAGCTTTTCGCCTTTAACTGGTATCCGTGTGTTAAAGATTTCCAAACTGATCCCTTTAGAGCAAACCTCCCCCTGTACTCCAGACTCAATCTATACTTGGCATTTTTCCTGGGATGGCTAGAGGTAGTGCATATTGAATATATCCAAAAGTGAAATCCTGATACTCTGTCAACTAAATTCACTCTTTCAGAGCTTCTTCATCTCAGCAGGTAATATAAGCTTCTTTGTTTTTTCTTTTGAAGTTTTCAGGCCAAATAGACCTAGGTTTCCTCCTTGACTCTATATGTGCCGTATCTCATCAGCAGTCAGTTCTGTTGGATTCAAAATAAATCCAGAATCTGACCACTTTTCACTTCCCCAATCATTCCCCTGTAAACCTCCATCACTTCGTATCTAGGTTACTGCAATGGCCTCCTAATTGGTTTTTATTACCTGCCACTTCCCTGATGGCTCAGATGATAAAGCATCTGTCTACAATGCGGGAGACCTGGGTTTGATCCCTGGGTCAGGAAGATCTCCTGGAGAAGGAAATGGCAACCCACTCCAGTACTCTTGCCTGGAAAATCCCATGGACAGAGGAGCCTGGTTGCAAAGAGTCGGACACGACTGAGCGACTTCACTTTTTCACTCACTTTCCTGCCTTTTGGTTTATTCTGAATGGGACAGACAGGAAAGCAATTTCATACAATATGTGGTACATATTTACGGTATACAATCTGATGTTCTGGTATACATTGTAAGGTGATTACCACAATCCAGCTAATTACCATATCTATCACCTCTCATAGTTACTTATCTGTGTGTGAGATAAGAATATTTATGATCTACTCTCCTGGTAAATTTCAAGTCATAATTTTTAACTTGAGTCTCCATGCCCTACATAAGGTCTCTGGTACAGATTCATCCTGAATAACTAAAACTCTGTACCCTTTCATCAGCATCTCCCTGTTTCCCTCACCCAGGCTCCTGACTACCACTATTCTCTTCTGCTTCTGCATTTTCAGATTCTATATATACGTTTAGATTGTAAATATTATATATATATTTAGTCCTTCCATGTCTGGCTTATTTAATTTAGCATGATGTTCTCCAGGTTCATGCACATTGTTGCAAATAGCAGGATTTCCATCTTTCTTATGGCTGAATCATAAGCCTATATGTACACACAAGGACAAATCACATTATCTTTATTTCTTTATCAACAGACACGTAGGTTCTTTGCACACATTGGCTGTTATGAACAATGATGGAATGAATGTGGAAAGATAACTCCTCCAGATTCTGATTTCATTCTGCTTGGATACCTACCCAGGAAAGCACCAGATTATATGGTAGTTCTATTTTTTAAAATTTTTAATAAACTTCCGATTTTTTTTTTTTGGCATAATGGTTCTACCAGTTTATATTTCTGTCAACAGTGTACAAGGCTCCTCTTTTCTCCATGCCCTCATCAACACATGCTCTCTTGCAGTTTCGGTAGCAACTATTCTGAAAGGTGTACGCTGGTATCTCATTGTGGCTCTGAACTTCGTTTCTCTGATGATTAGTGATGGTAAGCACTTTGTTCTATACCAGTAGACCATTTGTGTGTGTGTGTGTGTGTGTGTGTGTGCTCAGTTGTGTCCAACTCTTTGTGACCCCGTGAACTGAAGCATGGCAGCTCCTGTGTCCATGGAATTTTCCAAGCAAGAATACTAGAATGGGTTGCCATTTCCTCCTCCAAGGGATCTCCCTGATCCAGGCATTGAACCCACATCTCCTTCATCAGTAGGCAGATTCTTTACCACTGCCCCACCTGGGAAGCCAGACTATTTGTATGTCTTTTCCTAAATGTCTGTTCAGGTCCTTTGCCCATTTTTGAACTAAGGTTTTTTCTTGCTATTGAGATATTTAAGCCACTTATATGTTTTGCATATTAACCCCTTCTCAGATGTAAATTTTCAGTTTGTAAGTACTTTATCCCATTTTGTAAGTTGTCTCTTTACTACATACCGACCAGTAGCTCTAGGTTTTATTTGTTATAACACTAAAGGCTCTTAATTTCTCTTCTCTCTTTTTCTTCTACAGCTATTGCTCTGCTTTTTTTTTTTTTGCTCCTTCAATCTAAGTTTAATATTGATAACTTCAATAAAATCCTTGTTATGGTTTTGATTAAAATTTCATTTAGCATATTCATAAACAGTGAGAATTGATGTCTTTGTGGTCTTGAGTTCCCCTGGTAAAGTATCAATAACTGTTCTATTTCTTTCTTAAGGTTTTCAGTAAAGCTCTATAACTTTCTATTTATAGGTCTTGCATAACTTTTTAATAGATTTATTGCTAGGTGTTCTGTAGTTTTTATTTTGTTAGTTGAAGCTGGTGACTTTAAATGGGTGACTTAAAAATAAAAAATAGTTTATTTCTAGCAGAGTGAACTAGTTTGCAACAGAAAATTTTGAGAAAATCTGGAGGAAGGAAAAAAAAAAAACAACCATGTATATAAACAGTTCAGAGAGATGTTACCTGAATTAGGATCATTTGCTGATCTGACATAGGCTAGGACCTCTGAATCTGGGTTTGAACAAAGCAGAAAGCTTCTATTTTAAGACAGGAATCATTAGAGCTTTTGACTAAAATCAGAGATGTGAGAGTTCTCAGACACAAGGCTACTTGTGTGCTCCACATACTTGCTAGATTCAGAAGCTTCCTGTAGAAGGCTAAAAAAATTCAGCTGACTTCTACAAAATGAAGTAAAATTTCCTGCAGTAATAAGGTGTTTAGGAGTTAAAGACATACTATAGGGAGGATCTGAGAACAATGTGGAGAACCAAAATTCTTCCCTTTCCCCCATCTTTATTGAGGTGTATGAGAATTACAGGCAGGAATTTGAAAATTACTATGATTACTATGTTGAAATCAATAGAAGTCCAGAAATAAAATAGAAGAACAATATGGAAAAATAAAACTACAAACCCCAGCATAGTTAGAATCAGAAAATGCCTAAACTTCAAGGTAACTCTATTTTATATATACATCAAAATGAACTCATCACATTCCAGCCAGCCATCTCTTCTAGTCTTTCCCCCTTCTACCCTGAGCGAAACTGGGAGAAGGGAGAAGGAGCTGGCAGTGGGTCTCAGACTTGTCTAAAATCACTGTCAAAGAGCAAGTGTACCCTGAGTCTGAAAATTCTAAAATAAGTGAGCTCTAGATGAGCGCAGGGTCTACAGGGAAGGGAGTTGAAAGACCTGCCATTTGAAGCAGCAGTCATTGAAATGCAGACCTTCTGGGGGAGAAAAAGAGGCACAAAGGAAAAAGAGAGGCATCCTTTGACAATTGGGTGGTGAAGGGGAAGAGAAGCAAAAAGGGGAATTTAAGGCTGTAAAACAAAAAATGAAACCAAATTTACTTTATTGTACTGCCAGAGTAAGGGAATAAAAGTTCAGAATGTAAGAATTTAGGGAAACTTTCATCCATAAGCACTTTCAGAAGAAACTTGACCCAGGAGGAGCTTCCTGCAACCAAGTAATGACTGGGAACATCCCTGCAAAAAGGATACATGCTTAATAAACATCTAAACTAAAACAAGTGGGATCAATGCTGGGAGACTTTGATGTGCAAATATGGTGCTTGTGACAAAATAGCTATAATTCATGTGGGAAAGGTAAGAGAATAGGAACACAGATCATCCTTATTTAGTTAGTAGGTGGTAATTAAAGGATATCATTTAAAAAATTGAAACACTTCTTTAATAAGAGGACAGAGACTAAACATTTAAAATGCCCTCCCAGCATCAGAGTCTTTTCCAGTGAGTCAGCTCTTGTCATGAGGTGGCCAAAATACTGGATTTTCAGCTTTAGCATCATTTCTTCCAAAGAAATCCCAGGGTTGATCTCCTTCAGAGTGGACTGGTTGGATCTCCTTGCAGTTCATGGGACTCTCAAGAGTCTTCTCCAACACCACAGTTCAAAAGCATCCATTCTTCGGCGCTCAGCCTTCTTCACCATCCAACTCTCACATCCATACATGACTGCAGGAAACACTTGACTAGACTTTCGCCTTGACTAGAAAGTGCACAACATAGAGATTCAAAATTTTTATAAATGATGATCCATTATATAGTTATTATATAACATTGGCTATGTTCCCTGGGCTGCACAGTGTATCTCTGGACTCTGTTTGGTTTATGCATAGTCAGTGGGCATCTTTAATCTCCTCCCCCTTTCCTGTCCTCCCCTTCTCTCTTTCAATGGCTATCACTAATTCTCTATATCCGTGAGTCTTTGTTTTTGTTATATTCATTAGTTTCTTTTAGATTCCATGTGTAAGTGGTAACATACTGTAATTGTCTTTAAAAAATTTTTATTGAAGTATAGTTGATTTATGATGTGCTAATTTCTGTTGTATGGCAAAGTGACTCAGTTCTACATATATCAGTATCTTTCACTGTTTGACATTTCATTAAGAGTAACACCATCCAAGTCCATCCATGCTGTTGCAAAGACTGTAATTTCATTTCTTTTTTATGTATTCCATTTTTTGTGTGTGTGCATCACATCTTCTTTATCCATTCATCTGTTGATGGACACTTACATTGCCTCCATATCTTGACTATTGTGTATAATGCTGCTGTGAACATTGGGGCTTGTGTATCCTTCATAATTAGTGTTCTAATTTTCCTTGGCGGTATACCCACGAGTGGAATTACTGGATCATACAGATTTCTCCTTGTTGTTGTTGTTATTTGAGGAATGCATATGCTTTTTTTCCATGGTGTTTGAATCAATTCACATTCTCAGCAACACTGTAAGAGGATTACCTTTCTTCTACATCCTCACTAACATTTGTTGTTTGTTTTCTTTTTGATCATGGCCATTCTGACAGGTGAGGGGTGATATCTCATTGCGGTTTTGATTTGCATTTCCCTGGTGATTAGAGACTGTCTTTTCTCCATTGTATATTCCTGCCTCCTTTGTCAGGCATTGATTGACTATCAGTGCATGGATTTATTTCTGGGTTCTCCTTTTTTTCCCCCATTGATCCCGATCTGTTTTTGTGTGAATATCATACAATTTGATTACTGTAGCTTTGTAGCATAGTGTGAACTTAGAAGGTATGATTTCAGTTTTCAGTTTCAGTTCAGTCACTCAGTTGTGTCTGACTCTTTGCGACTCCATGAACTGCAGCATGCCAGGCCTCCCTGTCTATCACCAACTCCTGGAGTCTACCCAAACTCATGTCCATTGAGTCGGTGATGCCATCCAGCCATCTGATCCTCTGTCGTCCCCTTCTCTTCCTGCCCTCAATCTTCCTCAGCATCAGGGTCTTTTCCAATGAGTCAGCTCTTCGCATCAGGTGTCTGAAGTACTGGAGTTTCAGCTTCAGCGCCAGTCCTTCCAATGAATACCTGAGACTGATCTCCTTTAGGATGGACTGGTTGGATCTCCTTGCAGTCCAAGGGACTCTCAAGAGTCTCCTCTGACACTATAGTTCAAAAGCATCAATTCTTCAGTGCTCAGCTTTCTTGATAGTCCAGCTCTCACATCCATACATGACCACTGGAAAAACCATAGCCTTGACAAGACAGACCTTTGTTGGCAAAGTAATGTCTTTGCTTTTCAATATGCTGTCTAGGTTGGTCATAACTTTCCTTCCAAGGAATAAGCATCTTTTAATTAATGGCTGCAGTCACCATCTGCAGTGATTTTGGAGCCCCAAGAAAGAAAGTCTGACACTATTTCCACTGTTTCCCCATCTATTTCCCATGAAGTGATGAGACCAGATGCCATGATTTTAGTTTTCTGAATGTTGAGCTCTAAGCCAACTTTTTCACTGTCCTCTTTCACTTTCATCAAGAGGCTTTTTAGTTCCTCTTCACTTTCTGCCATAAGGGTGGTGTCATCTGAGGTTATTGATACCTTCAGCTATATTCTTTCTCAGGACTGTTTTGACTATTTAGGGTCTTTTGTGTTTCCATAAAAATGTGAAAATTATTTTGTTCTAGTTCAGTGAAAAATGCCGTTGGTATTTCGTAGAGATTGTAGTAAATCTGTATATTGCCTTGGGTAGTGTGCTCATTTTAATAACGCAGTGCCAGTGTCTGAGCGTAGTGTATCTTTCCAACTTTCTGTTTGTGTCATCTTCAGTTCCTTTCATCACAGTCTTTTAGTTAGGTCATCAGCTAAGTCACCAGGCAAGATTTATTATTGAATAATGAACTAATATTCATAAAATATTCCACATATTGCCTAGTAGATGATTCTTAAGAGACAAATATCTGTGAAATAAAAATAATAGGAGAAAAAATAGAGCAAGATGTTAAAGGTGTTGAAATAAACAAATAGTGTCAAGATTCAGAAGTACAAAATAAGTGTTAGAACTAAATTTATAGAAGTGGGAAAAAATAGAAACTGGTATAATTGAAAAACTCAGTGATTTAGTAAAAGTCATTCAGAAAATAGAACTGTAAAGTATCAAAATGGAAGGTAGAATTGAAGAACCCAGCTAAAATTCACAACCCCTGGGGAGACTGTTCACACCCTAGTGATTTGTTGATTTATCATACATTCTAACACATGACAACAAAATATCTTGTGTCAGCAAAGCCCTCATACTGTGATAACTTTCTGAGAGGAAAAATAAAGTTTTCTTGAGAAATAGATGTACTTTTAAAATTTGCATGAAGGTAGGTTGGAGGTGTCTAATCAGGGATCTTGAAATCATCTATTCAGTAAACCCATGAATACTATGTGTTGCATTTCTAGGCAAAGAGCAGACTTAATTAATTATAAAAATACTAAATGCTTCCAGTTTTTAATAATGAACCCAAATTATAGAACTTAATGTGAAGGTCTATTAGCAAAAAAATAGAAAAGTATAAGATGTGGAGATGGCTTTCCTGGTGGCTCAGTCAGTAAAGAATCTGCCTGCTATGTGGGAGATGTGAGTTTAACTTCTGGGTTGGGAAGATCCCCTGGAGAAGAAAATGGCAACCCAGTCCAGTATTCTTGCCTGGGAAATCCCATGGACAGAGGGGCCTGGTAGGCTACTGTCTGTGGGGTCACAAAGAGTTGGACACGACTTAGCCACTAAATAATAACAGCAAAGACATGGATAAGGAAGTTATGTTTAATATTAAGCAGAGAGAAGAAATAAGATTAAGGAAAATAAATAGCAAAACATGAATATTAAAAAATTTAGAGGCTATGGCCAAGAATTTTCTTTCAGTCAAATAACATTATTTTGAAAATGAGATTTATAAACAGAATTTAAAATTCATGGCTTTCTGTTTTCAGAGAAAGCTTTAAATTAGTGGAAATATTTTTCACCTCATTTCGTATTGTTTTTCTGTTTTCATAAAAACCTGACTTAATGTTTTTATTTTTAAATGTAACTGTTTCACTGTCAAAGAAAAAAAAAGTGCTCCAGCTAAAATAAACAGAAAACAGGAAGAAAGAGCCTTAGTTTTCAGGGAAATTGCAGTATGCCAGATGGCTCATGTGTTAATAGGAATATTAAGACGATGTGTGCTGACTGCAAAAGTCACCATTTCAATCAGCTTCCTCAAATATGACTAGTTCATGAAAAGCTCTAAGGACAGCATTTATCGGAAGGACAAATGTAAAGATCACAGCATTAGTATATACAGTGTATATACCTTATACTGCACCCCATCACTTCATGGGAAATAGATGGGGAAACAGTGGAAACAGTGTCAGACTTTATTTTTGGGGGGCTCCAAAATCACTGCAGATGGTGATTGCAGCCATGAAATTAAAAGACGCTTACTCCTTGGAAGAAAAGTTATGACCAACGTAGAGAGCATATTGAAAAGCAGAGACATTACTTTGCCAACAATGGTCCATCTAGTTGAGGCTCTGGTTTTTCCAGTGGTCATGTATGGATGTGAGAGTTGGACTGTGAAGAAAGCTGAGCGCAGAAGAATGGATGCTTTTGAACTGTGGTGTTGGAGAAGACTCTTGAGAGTCCCTTGGACTGCAAGGAGACCCAATCAGTCCATTCTGAAGGAGATCAGTCCTGGGATTTCTTTGGAAGGAATGATGCTAAAGCTGAAACTCGAGTACTTTGGCCACCTCATGCGAAGAGTTGACTCATTGGAAAAGACATCTGCTGGGAGGGATTGGGGGCAGGAGGAGAAGGGGATGACAGAGGATGAGATGGCTGGATGGCATCACTGACTCGATGGACGTGAGTCTGAGTGAACTCCGGGAGATGGTGATGGACAGGGAGGCCTGGCGTGCTGCGATTCATGGGGTCGCAAAGAGTTGGACACGACTGAGTGACTAAAATGAATATATTTATATTGTTGTGGTTTAGATGCTAAGTTGTATCCAACTCTTTGGGACCCTGTGGACTGTAGCCTGCCAGGTTACTCATTCCATGGGATTTCCCAGGCAAGAAGACTGGAGGAGGTTGCCATTTCCACCTCCAGGGGATCTTCCTGACCCGGGAATTGAATGCATGTGTCCTGCATTGGCAGGCAGATTCTTTACTGCTGAGCCACCAGGGAAGCAATATGTTTATAGTTCCAATTCTAATGAGTTTTATACAATTCAAAAAAACGTTATCCCCAGTTACAAAGCCTTTCTCCTGCACCCAGATGCAGTGTGCCACATATCAGCAAAATATCAATCGAAAGACTAAAATTAAGTTGTATTTATCAAACCTATTTGACTTTGCTCTGAAGAATAATTTTGCTTTATTTCATATTTCTTTGCCATTAATGAGGATATTACTATATTGGGTTGCTTAGTGGTACAATTTGTATAATATTGTACAATACTATTTACCCAATGTGAGGAGTATCATTGATTAATACAAGAAATGAATCATATCAGCTGTGTATATTGAGGGAATGATCAGAAATCTTGCAAGTGACATCAGTAGATGGTAGTGTTGAAACTAATACCTAAGAAGGCACATTTGATACAATTTGATTAGATATATTTTGTACTTCCCATGATTTTCTCATAAAGTTAGGCACCTTCCTGTGCAGCTGACAAGACTGCTACTACCCTAGGGAGAGTGTTTTCAGAATGTCACTAATGTCATAGACCTGCTCTTAATGCTCTAAGTGAGAAATCAGGATAAATAGAAATTGATGTATGTATTCCCCAGGTACTTATTGCCTGACAGATACTTTTCAGGCTCATTGCTGATGCTGGAGAGAGAAAAACAGTGTCCTGTCCTCAAGGGATCTGTGTGGACCTGAAAACCAAAATGTCTTTTATTTTTTTGCTTTTTATTCCCTAAAGAGATAAATCCTTTAAGTTAGGCAGCACTTAATACACACATAAGAGTCAAACTTGCTTTTAACAGTGTTTTCTGCCACAGTGAGAATCTATAGAGAGAACTTTCTGAGGCTGAATTTCATTTGAAGGTAGGATATCAAAAGGCCTGTTCTGGAGTGAGAGGGCCAGAGTTTCACATTGCAGTTGCTTCAGTAATGTCACATTATTTTTTCTTTCAAAATGTTTTCTTGAAAACACAACCGTTAATCCCCTCAGTTAAAAAAATTCATAGGATGAATCAAGCATTGCTTACTACCCCATCTTGTCCTCTCAAACATATCACCAACAGGGGCGCATACTGATGTGCTTGAATGAAACGCCATCATGTGTGTTTCAATCACATGTACGAGATTGAATGGGTTCTTTCTCTTATTTCCTAAGATAAAAGCTAAGGGTGATTAATTGTAGTTCTTCTTTTCTAATTCATGCATTTAGTATAAAAATTCCCTGTAAGAACTGACTTAGCTGCATTCCACAAGGTTTGAGACGTTATATTTTTATTTTCATTTACTTCAAAGAATTTTTCTGTAGTTTCTCTGAGACTTCTTTTTTGACTCATGCATTATTTAGAAGTGTGTTGTTTACTTTCTGAATTTTGGGAGACTGTTAGATTTATTTCTATTGGTGATGTACTGTGTGCCTGGGCTAAGTCGCTTCAGTTGTGTGAGCCCATGGACTGCAGCCTGCCAGGCTCCTCTGTCCATGGGGATTCTTCAGGCAAGAACACTGGAGTGGATCACCATGCCCTCCTCCAGGGGATCTTCCCAACCTAGGGACCAAACCCATGTCTCTTTTGTCTCCTGGATTGACAGACAGGTTCTTTATCACTAGTGCCTCCTGGGAAGCCCTTTCCTTTGTTGATACACATCTTAATTCAAGTACCCTGTGTAAGATCATATGTTATATGATTTCTATTTAAAAATTCATTTAGGATATGTGTCATGGACCAGAAAATTATCTATTTGGATAATATTTTCTGTGAACTTGAGAAGAATGTTTCCTGTGTTATTAAATGGGGTGTTCTATTAGCTTCCCTCTACGAGGGTAAAGAATCTGCCTCTAATGCAGGAGACCTGGGTTTGAATCCTGGCGTGGGTAAGATCCCCTGGAGCAGGGTATGGTAGCCCACTATGGTATTCTTGCCTAGAGAAAGAATCCCATGGTCAGAGGAGCCTGGTGGGCTACAGTCCACGGGGTTGCAAGAGAGTCAGACATGACTGAGCGACTACCGTTTCTTTCCCTTTTCAAATATGTCAGTTAAGGTAGTTGAGAATGCTGTTCAGGTCATTTATAACCCTCACTAATTTACTCCTTACATGTTGTATCAGTTATCAGAGAAAAGTGCTAAAATCTTCAAATAAATTAATAGATGTGTCTCATTTCTCCTCTCTAATACATCAATTCATTGCCTTATAAATTTTGAACCTCTGTTTTTGAGTGTGTACTTATGCAGGATTATGTTTCTTGGAGAACTGACTCATTTTTATCATGTCATGCCCCTCATTATTCCTAACAATTTCCATTGATCTGAAATCTACCTGGTCTGAAATTAGTAGAGTGAGTAAGTGAGTAAAGTCGCTCAGTCATGTCTGACTCTTTGCGACCCCATGGACTGCAGCCTACCAGGCCTCTCCCTCCATGGGATTCTCCAGGCAAGAGTACTGGAGTGGGTCACCATTTCCTTCTCTGGGAAATTAGTAGAGCTATTCCAGTTTTCTTTAGTTTAGTTTTGAATCATTTATTATTCTACATGCATTAACTTCTAACCTCCAAAATCCTTAGATGCTTAATGTAGGTTTCTTGTACACAGTATATATCAGGGTATTACTCTTATTTCCAATTTGGCTATTTTTTTTTTTTTAACTGGATCATGGCATCCGGTTCCATCACTTCATGGTGAATAGATGGGAAAACAATGAAAACAGTGACAGACTTTATTATCTTGGGCTCCAGAATCACTGTAGATGGTGACTGTTGCTGCTGTTGCTGATGCTGCTAAGTCGCTTCAGTTGTGTCCGACTCTGTGCGACCCCATAGACAGTAGCCCACCAGCTCCCCTGTCCCTGGGATTCTCCAGGCAAGAGTACTGGAGTGGGGTGCCATTGCCTTTTCCAGATGGTGACTGCAGCCATGAAATTAATAGACACCTGCTCCTTGGAAGAAAAGCTATGACCAACCTAGACAGCATATTCAAAAGCAGAGACATTCCTTTGCCAACAAAGGTCTGTGTAGCCAAAGCTATGATTTTTCCAGTGGTCATGTATGGATGTGAGAGTTGGACTATAAAGAAAGCTGAGCACCAAATAATCGATGCTTTTGAACTGTGGTGTTGGAGAAGTCTCCTGAGAGTCCCTTGGATTGCAAGAAGATCTAACCAGTCCATCCTAAAAGAAATCAGTCCTGAATATTCATTGGAAATACTGATGCTGAAGTTGAAACTCCAATACTTTGGACTCCTGACGTGAAGAAATGACTCATTGGAAAAGACCCTGATGCTTGGAAAGATTGAAAGTGGGAGAAGAAGGGGATGACAGATGATGAGATGGTTGGATGGCATCACCGACTTGATGGACATGAGTTTGACCAAGCTCCAAGAGTTGGTGATGGACAGGCAAGTCTGGGGTTGCAAAGAGTCGGACATGACTTAGCGACAAACTGAACTGACTGGCTATTTTTTAACTGGTTTGTTTAAAATATTCACATATAAAATCAGTTCAGTTCAATCGCTCAGTCATGTCTGACTCTTTGCGACCCCATGAATCGCAGCATGCCAGGCCTCCATGTCCATAACCATCTCCTAGACTTCACTCAAACTAACGTCCATTGAGTCAGTGATGCCATCCAGCCATCTCATCCTCTGTCGTCCCCTTGTCCTCCTGCTCCCAATCCCTCCCAGCATCAGAGTCTTTTCCAGTGAGTCAGTTCTTCGCATGAGGTGGCCAAAGTACTGGAGTTTCAGCTTTAGCATCATTCCTTCCAAAGAATACCCAGGACTGAGCTCCTTCAGAATGAACTGGTTGGATCTCCTTGCAGTCCAAGAGACTCTCAAGAGTCTTCTCCAATACCACAGTTCAAAAGCATCAATTCTTCGGCGCTCAGCTTTCTTCACAGTCCAACTCTCACATCCATACATTACCACAGGAAAAACCATAGCCTTGACTAGACGGACCTTAGTCGGAGAAGTAATGTCTCTGCTTTTGAATATGCTATCTAGGTTGGTCATAACTTTTCTTCCAAGGAGTAAGTGTCTTTTAATTTCATGGCTGCAGTCACCATCTGCAGTGATTTTGGAGCCCCCCAAAATAAAGTCTGACACCATTTCCACTGTTTCCCCATCTATTTCCCATAAAGTAATGGGACCGGATGCCATGATATTAGTTTTCTGAATGTTGAGCTTTAAGCCAAGTTTTTAACTCTCCTCTTTCACTTTGATCAAGAGGCTTTTTAGTTCCTCTTCACTTTCTGCCATAAGGGTGGTGTCATCTGCATATCTGAGATTCTTGATAATTCTCCCTGCAGTCTTGATTCCAGCTTGTGCTTCTTCCAGCCCAGCGTTTCTCATGATGTTAGAAAGTTAACTGCATAGAAGTTAAATAAGCAGGGTGACAATATACAGCCTTGACGTACTCCTTTTGCTATTTGGAACCAGTCTGTTTTTCCATGTCCAGTTCTAACTGTTGCTTCCTGACCTGCATACAGATTTCTCAAGAGGCAGGTCAGGTGGTCTGGTATTCCCATCTCTTTCAGAATTTCCCACAGTTTATTGTGATCCACACAGTCAAAGGCTTTGGCATAGTCAAGAAAGCAGAAATAGATGTTTTTTCTGGAACTCTCTTGCTTTTTCCATGATCCAGCAGATGTTGGTAATTTGATCTCTGGTTCCTCTGCCTTTTCTAAAACCAGCTTGAACATCTGGAAGTTCACGGTTCATGTATTGCTGAAGCCTGGCTTAGATAATTTTGAGCATTACATATAAAATAATTAGTGATAAAGTTGGCTTAAAACCTACCATCTTGCTAGCTATGATCTATTCACTGTATCATTTTTCCTCTTTTTCTGTCCTCTCATTTTAAGTGAGTTTTTATGACTCCATTTAGTCTCTTCTATTGATTTATCAGATTTGTGTTTTGGAGGAAACTTTTAAAATGATTGTTTTAGGGTTGCAATGTATATATTTTTAAGATTTTTAAAATGACATTTATTTCTTAAAAGTTAACATGTGCATAATAGGAAAGCAAAAAGCACAAGAAGCAAAAAATAATTAATCTGAGAACCCTTCATACAACTGCAAACTACTTTACATGCAGCAATATAACTTTACAGAAACGTACTCCAGTCACTCCCTTGTATTTCTTCTGCCATGTTACCATTTATTTCAGCTTAGGTTATGATTGTGTGAGGTGCTTGTCTATCGTATGGCGTAAGTGCTTCTCTGCATTCTCCGTTCTATCATGCAATCAAGAGCATCATATGTTTTTCCTTCTGTTTTCCTTGTGTGGGTGGAAGGGACCTAACTGCAGCGTTCTATATCTTCAAGCTGAAATTGAAATTTAGATCTTATTTTATAGGCCCAAGCTAAGTTCATGTCATTTTCCACGTGGGTTTTATAACCATGGATCCTTGTGTCTCTCAAATCTTTTATCTTTTTGTCCTCTCTTAAATTCAGACTGGCTGATCTTTGTCCCCTTTTGGATGTCTTAAAGATACCTTAGGTCCACTGTGCTTCAAAATAGAACACATATTACCTTCCTTATTTCTTAAAATTTTTAAATTTATGGTCAGTCCAGATGCTCAAAATATCCCTAGACTATTTACTGTATTCATTACTCTATGTCTAATCATTCAGTCATTCACACCCCTAACTACTTATTATTTGGCCCATGTTCTTATTGCTCTTGTGAAGGACTTTTTTTCCCCCTCTCATTTGGGTACATTTTAAACACTTCCATCTCCTAACAATGTTAAAAATGTATTTCTTCCTAAACGTAAGTCTTATACCACCTGCCTGACATCTCTGAGCTTTTACTTATGTTACTTTCTTAAAACACCCTAACACTTTTGAAAGCAGGAGTTTACTTCTAATAAGTCCCTAACTTTATCCAAATTATTTCTACACCTTTCTTCTAATAAATGTTCCTCCAGCGACTCTTTGCAGAACTCTTTGGCTAGAATAAGTACTTCTCTGGAGCTATCAGAGAACTGTGGCTCTGTCACAAGGAGGTTAGGAGGTTGCACGGCTCCCAAAATATCTATATTTAGGTTTTTTTCTCTACAGTACCTTCTTTCAGGTCAAATAGGTTTTTTATGTTTGTCTTTGTTTCTTCAGCATTTGAGTCAATTTTTTTTTTCTTTTAACTTGAATAGAAAGAGATACAATTGTAACTGTTGAGTTGATACTTTATTGTTCCAAAGAATACAGAGGGATTTCTTCCTAGAGTTCATATAAGTTCAATCACTGAATTTAGTTTGGTTTTGGTTTGGGGCTTTGTTTTAGCTTTAACTTTTTTTTTTTTTTAAATGCTTGTATATTCCAACATAGAATGGTCTACGTGGGCAAAGGAGGTTCAATTTTTCCTGGCTTTCATTTTTCTAAAGTATCTTGGGTTGCTAAGGTTCCAGCTACCCAAGGCAAGTGAAAGTTGGAGGCTCTCCACACTTCCCTCCATGGCTCCCTTCTAACCTACGAAGCTTTGCTTCAGCTCGCCAGACTAATGATGTGGACTCGGGTGGTGGTTGATGTATACTGACAACTATCTCCTGGGAGCCGTGGAATCAGAGAATATCCCCTGGGAAGTTATGCAGCACGTTTAGTAGGCAAAGAGATCCCAAGAGCAGAGGGATCATTGTATTATTGTATTATTTATTCTTGAAATATTCTTGAACTATTTCACATTTAGTTTTACCCTTAGTTTCACTATTCGTCATTATGGAAACTTGAACAAACTGTATAGACTCCAATATCAGAAGCAATTTGGGATTGTTATATGGGTTTCTGATGAGACATGATGCCTCCCACCTGGGGTCAGTCAAAGTTGCTTTAAGGAGAAGAAGAAATATCCCCGGGGTGTCAGGCCTTGGGTAGGCGGCAGGGGCATCAGGCCCTGGGTAGGCAGCAGCCGTGAAAGCTCTTCAATCCGTGTGCTTCAGTTGTGACATAGCATTTTCCATCCTGCACATCTTTCTGGAGCATTCAGTGCTGAAACCATGATTTGTCTTGAGAATCTACTGAGTCGTACACCAGGCACACTTTTGTCAATCCTTTCTCCCCGCTGGTAGGATAGACGTCATTGCTGGTCTCTACGAGTAAGAGTGTATTCCTCTACCTACTTGTCCCTGTGTTGTTCCTTTAATTAACAGTCAAGCTCAGTCTAAGATATATTAAAGGTGGTACCATCACTCTAACATGAGTGCCCTTCCTGGACATAAGAAACTTCTGATGTCTGTCAGGTGACAGTGTAAGTACAATAAAAAAAGGACCAATGTTTAAAGATGACCTTGAAGGTGTTGCCAACATCCTTTTTTAAAATCAGTTCTATACATAGTAATTCTCCATTTTTGGGGGAGAAAAATAACTAAACCTGACTCAAGGGTTCATTTGCTAGATGATGCTCTGTTATCTAATTCTTGAAGAAAAAAAGAAACTCATTTCTGATTCAGGCAACTGAGTCACTGTTTTAAAATCTCCAGTGCAGTTCATTTCCTACCTGGACTGAGATCTTGTGATAGATTCGTTAGGTTCTAGGTTACCATGGCAACAAGTCATTATTTCCAAAAGTAATTTGACACATCTCAAGGTTTTAGCCCTTCTGTATTCCTATATGATGCTACAAAGAAAAAGTGTTAGTTAACTTTAGAATATTTCTACTGGAGGCCACAAGGGAAAAGCACAGTGTTTTCCTTCAAAACTGCTAGCCCCAGAGGAAGCTTAATTGAGATTTTTAGGAAAAATAGTCCATTGCAGCATAAATCACATTGATGCCACATTTACTTTTCAATCTTGCAGGCTTTGTGGAAAAATACATGTAGGATTAGTTGCATTTTTTTTCAATTAAAATGGAACATAATGAAATAGAAATGGTAAACCCATTTGAACCTTCATCTTCTCCTACCTTATTTATAATGACAGATTATATTACTGGCTTTTTACTAGGTGACAAGTCAGTCATGGAGTTTTACTCATGTAACATCATCTAAAAATCTACCTTTGACTTTAAAAGCTTAGAAATAAAGAACAGAATACATAATATATAAGGAATTGTTGTAATAATACACTGTTCAGTGCACATGAAAATTATTTTCTAGTTAGCAGGGCACCAAGGGTATCCATCATTTTCTTAAGCTTCAGGAAGTGAAATCATCAGTTAAAAAACAATCTGATATGGAAAGACATTAGCTCACTAATTGACCGTGTGTAAGGCATTGCACTACTTTTTTCTATAATGTTAATTGAATTTCATGTACCACTCGGCTATTAGGGGTGTCATATCTATAGTTTATGTATATTTAGGTTCAGGAAAATTAAATAATTTTTGATTGTTAATAAATGAGAGAGAATTAGCTCCAAATGATTTAGTTTCTTGTGGTTCAAGAGTTTGTGTTCTTGCCATGATGTATAGCCCATGTTTACTTGGATTAATCATAGCGTCACCTCACCTTCTATGAGACTGGAACTCTATAGACAAGCATGTGTTGCTTATTAGAGAAAGAAACAGGGAAAGGTTAAAGAAAAACAGGGGCAATTCTGAAGAAAGTGCTCTAGTGGCAGTTAGACCTGGTCACCAGCCAATAGAACTGACTGAGCTCTTAAAAATCAAGATTTATACAGGGGTCAAAGGATCCCTGATGGCTCAGTTGGTGAAGAATCTGCCTGCAATGCAGGAGACCCCGGTTCAATTCCTGGGTTGGGAAGATCTGCTGGAGAAGGGTTAGGCTACCCACTCCAGTATTCTTAGGCTTCCCTTGTGGCTCAGCTGGTAAAGAATCTGCCTGCAGTGTGGGAGACCTGGGTTGGATCCCTGGGTTGGAAAGATCCCCTGGAGAAGGGAAAGGCTACCCACTCCAGTATTCTGGCTTGGAGAGACCATGGGTCACAAAGAGTTGGACGTGACTGAGTGACTTTCACTTTCAAAGGACACAGTGTTAGTCCTTTGGCTACCTGATATGAAGAGCTGACTCGTTGGAAAAGACTCTGATGCCCTCTGATTGAAGGCAGAAGGAGAAGTGGGTGGCAGAGAATGAGATGATTGGATGGCATCACCGACTCAATGGACTAGAGTTTGAGCAAATTCCAGGAGATGATGAAGGACAGGGAAGTCTGATGTGCTGCAGTCCTTGGTGTTGCCATGAGTCAGACACAACTTAGTGACTGAACAGAAGCAGCAACAAAAGAGAAAGGGGAGAAGAGTTCTGCCACAAAGGAGCATTATTTCTATGTTAAATAGTTTATTAGCCTCCAATTAAAATAAATAAATTTAAATTAAAAGAAAAAGAATAAGCACAATTGTTGCCTAATATTATTGCATATACTTTTGAAAGATATATAACCTTGATGATTTTTAAATTTTTTACATGGGAACTATTTTGATATTAACCTGAGAAATCAATACATCATCAAGCAGAATCTTCTTTGTAATGAAGGGGAAATATTTTTTTGTAAGATTATAAACTTCATGAGATCACTGTTAAGTCAGCATCCTTTTTTTTTTTTTTTTTTTGTATTTTTATATTACCTAGGCATGGAAGGCAATGGCACACCACTCCAGTACTCTTGCCTGGAAAATCCCATGCATGGAGGAGCCTGGTAGGCTGCAGTCCATGGGGTCGCTAAGAGTCGGACATGACTGAGCGACTTCACTTTGACTTTTCACTTTCATGCATTGGAGAAGGAAATGGCAACCCACTCCAGTATTCTTGCCTAGAGAATCCCAGGGATGGGGGAGCCTGGTGGGCTGCCGTCTATGGGGTTGCACAGCGTTGGACACAATTGAAGCGACTTAGCAGCAGCAGCAGCAGCAGCAGCAGGCATGCAATAGATTCAACGACTTAGTATAATGTAGGAAATGGCAAGTTTATTTGGAGCTTTCCTCGGTAATGTTTCAGAGCAACAGAAAGAACTCTAATGCTTGTGTGCATTTATGTGATGCAGGAATTAGAGTCCTGGGCCTTTCTCCCTCTCTGTATTGCAAGCTTCTTCAGGGAAGGGCTCATGTTTGTTCCTTGCTGGATCCTTCTGCTGCTGCTAAGTCGCTTCAGTCATGTCCGACTCTGTGTGACCCCATAGATGGCAGCCCACCAGGCTCCCTCGTCCCTGGGATTCTCCAGGCAAGAACACTGGAGTGGGTTGCCATTTCCTTCTCCAATGCATGAAAGGGGATCCTGAAAGGCAGGCAAATCACAGCAAGGTTCTAAGTATTTATGGAATTAAATGATAAAATCATTTGCTTTTGTTTTACGTAATTTGGAAAAAAGAGAAAATATTTTAAATATTAAAAAGACTTTGTCATCTCATATCAACATTTTCTTTTTATTTTGCCCACTGACAAACACAAAATAAGACAAACAATAACAGGAATCAAAGAATGACAGTTACATTGGAAAATATACTAGATTATAATTAAATATTGAAGATTTCTGTATTCAGTCTTAGATTAAGGGAATGTGCAAAATATGTACTTGACTCAATAAAAAAAATACACAGAGACCTAGGTCTAACAAAGGAAAAATCAACCTCATTTTAACTTGAATGAGTACAAGTTAATTTTCTTTGCATTTTAAAAAATCTACAGCATATTTGTGGAGAAGGCAGTGGCACCCCACTCCAGTACTCTTGCCTGGAAAATCCCATGGACAGAGGAGCCTGGTAGGCTGCAGTCCATGGGGTCGCTAAGAGTCGGGCACGACTGAGCGACTTCCCTTTCCCTTTTCACTTTTCATGCATTAGAGAAGGAAATGGCAACCCACTCCAGTGTTCTTGCCTTGAGAATCCCAGGGACAGAGGAGCCTAGTGGGCTACTGACTGTGGGGTTGCACAGAGTCAGACACGACTGAAGCGACTTAGCAGCAGCAACAGCATATTTGAAATTAATTCTTGGGACTTTATTATTCTTTAAACTGCTTTCTATCAACTATCCATATATACAAAACAAATATTCTCAATATCAAGAGTATGGCTCATCCCAAAGCATGCAATTTAATATTTTCTAAAGTATAAGTGAAGTACAGGTGATATTCTCAAGTTAGAAAAATTCATATCCTTAGGAAAAGTGTAGATTTTTTACTTGCTCTTACAGTTGAAATTCTTGTGTAATGATCAGAGCTGTCTAAGGGCTACTGAGATTGGTGACATCACCAGTGTCTAAGCTGCAGTTCTCATAAATATTGTTGGTATTGCAATACCTACTTTGATCCATGAGTAATATAGATTTAATTTTTCTTTTTCACTGCAGATGTTTATTCCTAAGGAAAAATTGCCTTGAAAAACATCCATTCATGAAAGAGTCTTTATCATGGTGGGTGGCAATTCAATGGGAAAAAATTGGAAATTTAAACTGTGAACCTAAAATAAAAGTGGACTATTAACATAACAGGTGTTAGTATGCTCTCTGGCTAATTAATACTTATTTTAAAATGCATTATTAGAAAAGATGGAAGGAATGATTGTTGGTAAAGAATAAAAATATTAATCCAGAATAGTATTGTTTTGTTTACGGTGATAATCTCATGAAGAAATGGCAAGACTCCATTGCATTAGTCCATGTGCTTCATAAAGCTTCATAAAACTCACATCAATTCCCTGTGTGTAGGTACAGGTCTCCTTCAAAACATGGCTATTTGCATGGAGAGAAGGGAATGAAAACAGTTAGGGGAATGTGGTATCCTGGAAATGTGGGGAGGTTTTTTGCTAATTTTAAGAGTAAACTGTAATATACTAAAGTTAATAATTTTTCATATTCTTTACAAAATACAGAGTAATCAAAAGGAACATTTAAAAAAGGTTAACCAAGCATTTCGCTAGTATGAATATTTTAATAATTTTTGAAAAGTGCCATACTCTATTAAATACACTTCATTACAATGATGAAACTTTTGAAAAGGCTTTGTGTTTCCATCTGTGCATGCTGGAAGCACCCTTTGAATACTGAGTAACAGATGCTATATGCAATCTTAGTCGATAAAATCAATCCTTTATTACTTCTGCTGTGAAGATATATTTCTGTGTCCAAGAGCTCTACAATTAAGATTTTCCATATGTGAGACCAACTGAACAAATACTTTTATGCCATAATCAATTTTCTGCTAAGATGTCAACAAAATTTATATTATAACAATTAGCTTAATATCCAGTAATAGTAAAGGCAAGCTTGAGCTTTGTATAATAGTGCAGCATTCTAAATGAGACTTTTTAGATGTGCCATGAATTGGTCAATGTAAAACAGCAAGAGAGCTTCCCTGGTGGCACCATGGTAAAGAATCCACCTGCCAATACAGGAGATGCGGGTTTGATTCCTGGGTTGGGAAGATCTCCTGGAGGAGGGAATAGCAATCCACTCTAGTATTTGCTTGAAAAATCCCATGAACAGAGGAGTCTAGTAGACTGCAGTCCATGGGGTTACAAAAGAGTCAGACACAACTTAGCAAGTAAACAACAACAACAAAATAGCAATATGTTAATATACACAGGTGAATGTTCCCACTAACAGAGCCCTCATTTCAAACAGTCTTCCTCTCCATTTATGCTGGATGTAAGTGAAGGTCACTCAGTCATGTCCACTTTGGGACTCCATGGACTGGAATTCTCCAGGCAAGAATAGTGGAGCAGGTAGCCTTTCCCTTCTCCAGGGATGCCTGATGTAAACTTTATTTTAAATTGAATAACCATTTCTTACAATCTCTCAAAGGGACTTACTGAATAGAATTTTAATATTAGGCTTGACTCAAGCATTAACCCTTGTACCACAGAGAAGTGCATATGGATTGTGAAGCCAAGGAGACTGTTCCCAGGAATTCTTCCCAGTAAGAGACTCCAGAATGGTGGGTTTTCAGTCTTTTCCCTCTGCTTGTGTCTGTCAGTTCTTTCTGCAAACTGCTTGAATGCTTTTGAGGTGCAAGATTGCTTCAGACTTGCTTATCTCAGAGGAACCCTGATGGTGATTTGTCCTCTCTTATGGAAGAAAGTTCATATATTTTATGAAGGGATTTCACAGCCAAGAGATAGTTGCTTCACAGTTGTGAGTTGGCCGGGCAGTGTTGTATTGATCTGAGATGACAAGAGAGATGATCTCTGATCTCTGGATACAAAAGGGGGATATCCAGGGAAAATACTAGTATTTTACTTACTCTCTTGTTGTTTTTCAGTCGCAAAGTCACGTCCAACTCTTTGCAATCCCATGGACTCACCTTTCCTCCACTCTCTCCTGGAGTTTGTTCAGATTCATGTCCATTGAGTCAGTGATGCTATCTAACCATCTCATCCTCTGCTGCCTCCTACTCCTGTATATTCACCCTCCCAGCATTCACATCAAGTGGCCAAAGTATTAGAGCTTTAGCATCAGTCTTCCAACAAGATTCAGTTGACTTGCTTTAGGATTGACTGGTTTGATCTTGCAATCCAAGGGACTCTTAAGAGTCTTCTCCAGCACCACAATTTGAAAGTATCAATTCTTTGGCTCTCAGCCTTCTTTATGGTCCAAATCTCACATCTGTACATGACTACTGGGAAAACCATAGCTTTGACTATATGGACCTTTGTCAGAAAAGTGATGTCTCTGCTTTTTAATACACTGTCTAGGTTTGTCATAGCTTTCCTTCTAAGGAACTTCATTTCATAGCTTCAGTCCCCGTCCACACTCTGATTAAGTGATAATGTTGATATATGAGCTAATGTTCATTGAAACTTGCTAGTCATCCCTTCAACAGTGATTTATTTATTGGCACCAAATACTGTTTTTAGGTTCTATGAATCTGGGGGCAACCAGGGCAGATGATATCTCAATCCTCATAGAGTTCATTCCATTGTGAGGTGACAGACAATAAATGCATACTTGGCTTTCCTGATTCAAGCTTCCTCTTTTTTCTTCTTGGTTGATGCTGCAGTGGGAGAATTACACTGACTTTGACCTTGAAAAATCTTCTCAATGGAGTCAAGGAAATCTAGATTAAAATTCTCTTCTGTCTGTGATTTCATCTTGAATAAAATAGCCCTTCATCCTCCTTATTGATAAAGAAGATTTTATGGTCTCATGGAATACTCTTTATGGACTTTTCTTGGATAATGTGAGTTTATTATAAAGATACAGATAGGAGTATTGGATACAATAATACTAGACATATGGTTGACCTCAGGCAGACTTTCTTTTTTTTCTTTTTTTGGTTTCCCAATGCATGTAAAAGATTTTTTTTTTAACTTTATTTTACTTTACAATACTGTATTGGTTTTGCCATACATCAACATGAATCCGCCACGGGTCAGGCAGACTTTCAGAACTTTTCAGTGTAGCCTTTTAGAACTTTTCAGGGAGACTTTCAGTACTTTCAGAATTGAAACATGTGACTATGGAACGGATTAATTTTCTCCTCTACCAGTCATACCTATATCCTCCACTTTGGCAGGTTCTGTAACCACCATCAGCTGTAACCAGTTTTAAACTCTTCTCATTTGCCAGATCCTATTACGTGGGTAATTTAGAGAGTATATCTTCACTGTAACTATGAATAAGTGTGTGACACAAATGAAGGAAGCCTTTACTTTCCAGATTCAGGTGTTTTCTATTTACTTCTTGATCAGTGCTGCAGTGGGAGAGTTACAAAGAGCTGGATTGATCCTGACTTAGATGCATTATTCTTTAGAGTCTGTACCATCGTCAGGAAGAACCTCCTTCCAGGCTTGATCTAGTCTGATATTGAACCCCTATAGTGAATGTATCAGTTCACTATTATGCACTTTAGGTCTGTGATTATTTTTTGATACTTTTTTGTACTTTCTCTCTGAAATCATCACATTATTCATGCATTGTTATCTCTTTCACTTTAGTAAGCATCTACTTAACAGTTACTTTAATTCTCTGTGAGGTACATCAAATACATGCATTTCATTAGAATTAGTTTTGAAGATGTATCTGTTTGTAGATTCTTTGTTAGCCTTTATGTCCCCTGCCTCATAGCTTGTCTGCAATTAGCAGACACTTCTCCATCTTTATAGATGGGCTTTGTTCAGGAAAAGACCTTCATCTGTCTCTCTGGCCAAAGATTCTGAAGGCCTCCCCCAGATCTTTCTGTCCCAGAGAAGTCTTTAGGAAGCTGCGGTCTTTATCCACTTACTGTGCACTGAGCTGGGGGAGAGACAGGTTGTCTGCTTTCTAAGCTGCCTTCTCTGCTCTCCACCAGGTGGTTAGACTGCGTTGGACTCACCAGAGCTCCAAGACTGGCTAGTCAGGTATCTGTAGCATTGGATAAAACGATCAATCTTGTCTTCCACAGAGAGAAGCTGGGAGCTGGAATTCTTCATTCAGGTCCTCTGTGTTATGCTTGGGGGAGGGCACATGGTCTCTACCAGCTGTTGTCTGTTCTTCCCTGAGTGGCGAGATGGTGCAGACTCAGCAGGTATCCAGGATGGATGAGACACATGCTCCTTCTCTGGTGAAGTTGGAGCCCTGGTTGCACAGATTCCCACGGAGGGAATGTGTGAAGTTTTGCTGAATTTGTGTGGTTAAGGGGTAAGAATGGCCCAGGACCTCCTATTCTGCCATCCTGCTGATGTCATTCTTTTTTTTTTTTTAACTTAGCATTTTATTCAAAGAATGTTTCTGCAATTAAAACAGTGGGATTTTAGCCAGAATAGTGCACTGACATAGTGATGTCATCTAGATGAATATTGTACTGAGTTAAATAGCTCTAATTATTAGCAACTTTGAAATTATAAAGCAATCAGAAAAACAACTCACTCCTCTACTCTAGTGAAATACAGTTTGATTATGTGAAGCCTTTCACCTAGTTTGGATAGTTGGCTTTCAGTAACTGTTTTGAGATCCCAGTATCACGGTCAGTGTCAGTTCAGTTGCTCAGTTGTGTCCAACTCTTTGTGACCCCATGGACTGCAGCACACCAGGCCTCCATGTCCATCACCAACTCCTGGAGCTTGCTCAAACTCATGTCCATCATATCGGTGATGTCATCCAATCATCTCATCCTTTGTCTTCCCCTTCTACTCCTGCCTTCAATCTTTCCCATCATCAGGGTCTTTTCCAGTGAGTCACTTCTTCGCAGCCAATGGCCAAAGTATTGGAGTTTCAGCTTTAGCATGTGAAAATATTTTCTAATTCAGCTTCAAAATCTATCTGATAAAAACCTGATGATTGTAGGAAACAGGATTTGCTTGTTGCAAAATACTTTTTTATTTTTAGTAGGGCGAATCCTGACAACTGATTCTGTGCTTTTTTCTTCATGTCATACTTTCATTAGAGGATTTTTCTAACCCAGTGGATTACTATTTTGGTGACCTCAGTGATTTTGGTCTTAGTATATTTTTATATTTCTTATATATCTCTAATTTCCTTTCTTTACAAGATCATTATATACCTCATGGGTTCAATTCTGAGACTTCAGATATCATTTATAAATATGCTTAGGTGTCTATGAAATCTTTACCCATGAAAGTGTTTTTCATATATATAAGTTGTTTAGCCAATGATAGTGCAAATTCATTTTTTAAAAAAGACACATTATTAAAACACACACACACACATTTAAATGACCAGACCCCGACAGCTTGAAATCTAGCAAGGCTTAGCATCATCTCTGCTAATTGCTACCATTGCAAATTAATGGGAAGCCTTTTAAATCTCCTGATAGTGGTTATGCAACTTTCTGCAGATAGAGAACTCTAGCAGAACATAACAGATGCGGCCATTAATATGCAGCTGCACATGCTTGAAAGCTCTGGGTTTTGTGAATCATTCTCTACCTCATTATATGTCTCATTGCCAAAATAGATCACTGAGCCTCCTGTCTAAGAGACAATGGAATGGTCCATTTTATAGAAGTCTTATTCCTTTCTATTAAGAATTGAAGATGTAAAACTTACACTATAATCTCTTTGAGAAGATTATTTTGACAAAGCGGATAAGTTTAATTGTTGTAACTTCTAAGGCTAAAGTTACTTGTTTATTCTTGATCCAATTCCAGGAATAGTTAAAATTCTGAATTTCCATGAAATCATTGATGGATTATTTTATGGATATCATCAGTATTTCCAGTATTCTTAGAAAGAGACCAGGTACATCATCCAGAATTTGTATTAATTTTTTGTTCTTCTTTAAAACAAAAATAGTGGAATTTCTAAGGAACTTGCATTTAGGTAGCCATTTAAAAATGTATATGTATACCCGTGTGTATGTTTGTGTGTCTATGTTTATACACATTTATGTGCATGTGTCTACAAACACATAATATATACAAACATATATTAGCAAAGACACCTAGAACTAAGTGAATGGATAATATGAAATTAGCATTTTCCCTGTTTCTTATTGTTAATTTCACATTACCCATTTCCTTAGTTCCATGTTTTGTTATGGGCTTCCCTGGTGGCTCAGCAGAAAAGAATCCTCCTGTAGGGACTTGGGTTCGATCACTGGGTTGGCAAGATCCCCTGGAGAAGGGAATGGCTACCCACTCCAGTATTCTTGCCTAGAGAATTCCAGAGACAGAAGAGCCTCGTGGACTACAGTCCATGGAGTTGCAAAGTGTCAGACACAACTGAAGGACTAACACTTCTGTTTCTTATTAAGCTGAGACTCAGATTCCAAGAATGGCAACCCACTCCAGTGTTCTTGCCTGGAGAATCCCAGGGACAGGGAGCCTGGTGGCCTGCCATCTGTGGGGTTGCACAGAGTTGGTCACAACTGAAGCAACTTAGCAGCCGCAGCAGCAGCAGATTCCAAGTCCTTATAAATCTAAGTTGAAAAGTTAGACTATCTCTGGAGGACTTGCAGAGACAGAGACTCTCATCTCTTTTCATTAATGGTTGGGCACTTTTTTCAGACCAACATCCCTGTAAACAGCTATTAATACAAGAAAGAAAATAACCGATGAAGACTTGGTAGGACTAGTAAGGTAGCAACAGCCTAGTAGACAATGGCCCTAGAAAGCAGTGGTAGTTAGTCATTCAGTCTTGTCTGACTCTTTGCAACCGCATGAACTGTAGCCCACCAGGCTCTTCTTTCCATGGGATTCTCCAGGCAAGAATACTGGAGTGGTTTGCCATTCCCTTCTCCAGAGGATCTTCCCGTCTCAAGGATCGAACCCGGGTCTCCTGCATTGTAGGCAGATTTTTTAACATCTGAGTTACAGGGAAGATCAATTAGAAGGAAAGAAATCCCCAACAGGAGTAAATAACTCCTGATTTCCTCTGTTGATCCACACACACACCCCCCAAATTCCAATATGTCTGGACATCCTACTGGGTTTTCAAAATATCAGGACTCTGACCGCTTCTGCTTAACATCCTCTGTTGTCACTCTAGTCAGAACCAGCGTTACTGCTTTCCTTGATGATTGCAGTAGCTTCTATTCCTTCTCGAAATCTTGTCACTCCCACCACCTTCCAAGCTATTTCAGCAAGGCAACCAGAGTAATCCTTTTAAAAATAAGTCAGTCATGCCACTAGCCAGCTTGAAATCTTGCAATGGCTTTTTATTCTCTCACATGACATTTGAAATTAATCCAGTGACCCTACGTGATCTGGCTTTCTGTCAGCTCTTATGATTATAATTGTGGCATCTTTCTAATTTACTTCTACTCCAGTCTCACTGGCTCTATTCTTCTTACTCATCTTCCTTAATTTCCTCAAAAAGAAAAATCTCCCTCCTGGAGGTACCCCTGGATATACCCCTGGCTTTTCACTGTTCGTATCCTTTGCCTGGAATGCTTTTCCGGCCAGGCTGACATAAGTTTCACCTCCTCTCCTCCTTCCAGTGTTGGGAAAATGTTTCTCTCTTCATTATGTCTCCTACTTTAACATCCTTAATACCCTTATTCTTTATTTTTACAGTAAACATCATATTTAAAATATTATATAATATTCTTGTTTTGCTTATTGTTTATTCCATTTATGGCCTCACTCATATAAGCTAAGTTGCATAAGAGTAGGGAATTTTTATTTTCTTTACTTATTTGTCCCCATTCTTGTGAAACTGAAGATAAGAAGAAGAGTGGCAAGAATACACAGAACTATACAAAAAAGATCTTAATGACCCAGATAACCATGATGGTGTGATCACTCACCTACAGCCAGACATCCTGGAATGTGAAGTCAAGTGGACCTTAGAAAGCATCACTATGAATAAAGCTAGTAGTGGTAATGGAATTCAAGCTGGGCTATTTCAAATTCCAGCTGAGATGTCCTAAAAGATGATGCTGTGAAAGTGCTGTACTCAATGTGCCAGCAAATTTGGAAAACTTAGCAGTGGCTAGAAAACTGGAGGTCAGCTTTCATTCCAATCCCAAAGAAAGGCAATGCCAAAGGATGTTCAAACTACTGCACAAATGCACTCATCTCGAATGATAACAAAGTAATGCTCAAAATTCTCAAAGCTGGGCTTCAATAGTATGTGAACTTCCAGATATTCAAGCTGGATTTAGAACCAGAGATCAAATTGCCACAATCCATTGGCTCATGGAAAGAGTAAAAGAGTTCCAGAAAAACATCTACTTCATTGACTGCACTCAAGTCTTTGTGAGAATCACAGCAAACTGTGAAAAATTCATAAAGAGATGGGAATACCAGATAACCTGACAAGCCTCCTGAGAAATCTATATGCAGGTCAAGAAGCAACTATAAGGACCAGACATGGAACAATGGACTGGTTCCAAATTGGGAAAGGAGTACATCAAGGCTGTATATTGTCACCCTACATATTTAACTTATATGCAGAGTACTTCATGAAAAATGCCAAGGTGGATAAAGCACAAGCTGGAATCAAGATAGCTAGGAGAAATATCAAGAACCTCAGATATGCAGATGACACCACCCTTATGGCAGAAAGTAAAGAAGAACTAAAGAGCCTCTTGATGAAAGTGAAAGAGGAGAGTGAAAAAGTTGGCTTAATCTCAGCATTCAGAAAACTAAGATCATGGCATCCAGTCCCATCACTTCATGGCAAATAGATGGGGAAACAGTGGAAACAGTGGCAACTTAATTTTCTTGGGCTCCAAAATCACTGCAGATGATGACTGCAGCCATGAAACTAAAAGATGCTTGCTCCTTGGAAGAAAAGCTATGAGCACCCTAGACAGCATGTTAAAAAGCAGAGACATTATTTTGCCAACAAAGGTCCATCTAGTCAAAGCTATGGTTTCTTCAGTAGTCATGTATGGATGTGAGAGTTGGAACATAAAGAAAGCTGAGCACCGAAGAACTGATGCTTTTGAACTGTGACACTGGAGAAAACTCTTGAGATTTCCTTGGACTGCAAGGAGATTAAAGTAGTTAATAGTAAAGGAAATTAGTCCTGAATATTCATTGGAAGGATTGATGCTCCAGTACTTTGGCCACTTGGTGTGAAGAATTGACTCATTAGAAAAGAGCATTAGACCTCCATCATACAGTGCAAACTTGGATGAGGAAGCACAGGCTGGTACCAGTTCACTACAGGTAATGTTGGACCGCCATCCAGTTGCTATTACAGTGGAGGTGAAGCAAGAAGAAGACATTAAGCCCCCTCCTCCACTGGTTTTAAATTCTCAACAGAGTGATACTTTAGAGCAAAGAGAAGAACAGGAATTAGTGCCTGTAATGGAAAGATCTTTGTCACCATCACTTTCCTCTGTTGATATGAGAATGACATCGTCTCCATCTTCTATCCCAAGGAGAGATGATTTTTATCAGCATGAGAGTGGAGAAAATTTTAGGTCACAATTAGGGTATGATCCTCAGATTCTACAAATGCTGAAAGAGGAGCATCAGATAATTTTAGAAAATCAAAAAAGTTTTGGATTATATGTTCAGGAGAAGAGGGATGGATTGAAAAGAAGGCAGCAGCTAGAGGAAGAGCTGCTAAGAGCAAAAATTGAAGTTGAGAAGCTGAAAGCAATTCGACTACGGCATGATCTACCTGAATATAATAGTCTCTAAGATTTTTTTTCAATCTTGCAATTTGATTATTTTAGTTTTGGCCTGATTAGTTTCATTTGGGAATATCCTGAAGCAGAGTACATATTCTTAAAACATATTGTTAATCTCTGTTATGAAAAAGGCTTTTTTGACATGATTTTCTGATTATTTAATTTTCCTTTGAGATATAGTAAAACTGATGGCATGCTTATAAATTTTTTGTCTTCCTGGGCCTTACAAAAGATGTTTTATTTTGATTATTAACATATATAAATGCATATGTATATACATAAATATTCTTTCAAAGTTCTGAATCTTCAACATTTTTAATTGACACTTTGAAAGCTGTATGTAGTTCAAGCTGTTTATTAATGTTAGGTTAATTTAGAAGCAATACTAGCTTAATAGAAGCTTGTCTATATGACACTGATTTTTATGCTTTCATTCTTTGAAGGAATAAATTCTAGAATTTTAGGGACTAAAATATTAGGGACTAGAATTTTAGGGACTAAAATGGAAGGTATTTGGAGAACACTTTTCCCACCTCAATTTAAGGGTAATAAAACTGAGGGCAAGGGAAAACTCAGTGATTTACTTGGTTTACCAAAACTCTTTATAGCATAGCAAGGACCAGCACTCAGTTTTTTTTTTCTCTCTAATTTTTACCCCCTGTGGTTCCATAGAAGAAAAAAATCCGCTAAAGTATCCTCCATGGTAAAAAAAAAAATTAGAAACATTTATTTCATTAAAATTGTCTTTAAAAATTGGTGGATTGTGAAATCAGGGGGATTGTGTCAGTTACTCCCATCCTCCTTTTTTTTTTTTTTTTTTTGGTCCTGCAAAATTAGATATACTGTTGGAGCTGTTATATATTGAGGTGGCCAAAAAAGTTTGTTTGGTTAGTGAATACGTTGTTCAGTAAATGTGTCTTTTATTTTTACTTAAAACCGAACTAAATTTTTGGCCAATCCAATATGTTGACTCTGAGATTTAATATGTTGATTCATTTTGAATGTCTTAGTCTGAAAAAGATTTCTTTCATGGTAAAATCACAGTAAACTTTAATGAACAAAATTAAAATTTTACTTATAATAAAAATAGCAAAACATTATATGTGTATAACTTATGATATCTGTAGTCTTATGTTTCTGTAAATATTACTATTTTAGTATTTGTGGAAATAAATAAAACCTTGATTCTTAAAGCGTAAAAAAAAAAAAAAGATTGAAAGCAGGATGAGAAGTGGATGACAGAGGATGAGATGGTTGGATGGCATCACCAACTTGATGGATACGAGTTTGATTAAGCTCCCAGAGTTGGTGATGGGCAGGGAAGCCTGGCATGCTGCAGCCCATGGGGTCATAAAGATTTGGACATAACTGAGTGACTGAACTGTACTAAATTGACAATCATGGCTCATACTTTCCGAACCAAATGCCAGAACTGATTTTCTGACAAGTCCAAATGTGCTTTCAAAAGTAATAGGGCAAAACTTTAGAAATTGAAACTCTCACAGATTTTCTGGCACCCATAGTGATCCCCTGGAGAAGGAAATGGCAACCCCTTCCAGTATTCTTGCCTGGAGAATCCCATGGACAGAGGACCCTGGCAGTTTCCTTACTATCCTCCTCTCTGCCAGGATGACTGGCCATGTCAGGTCCATGTTCTACAAGGGAGCCTACAGTCTGCCCACATATCTGTGATCCCCAGAGAGAAATAACCTCAGGATAGATAGCCTTTCAGTATTATAAGCCATACCCATGGGACTCAATAGTGTTGGTTTAGCCAAAAAGTTTGGGTTTTCCAGTGAGATCTTATGGTACATTCTCAACACTAAAACTGACAGAAACCAAAAGCGACCATGATGAGAAAAATTATGATCAATTGAAAAGTCAAGAGATTGGGAAATATATTTGTAAATGCATGACTAAGCTCAATGATTAATAATAATAATAATGATAATGCTGCAAAGTGCTCTTACAAATTGAGATAGATACAAATGGGTAAACAAGAAAATGGGTGAGCAGGAAATTCAGTGAGGTTTTAAGTACTACTGTAAAAATACATATATAAAATATAAAAACCTTACTGGTAGCTCTAAGTGTAAATTTATATAAAATTGGCTATCAAAATACTGATAGGTAACATTATTGATTGGAATATATACAAAAATATTTTTAATTGATGTGTTAAAGATTATTGCAGCTTTATTTAAATGCAATATTGGAGTATTTACTTAAATTAAATGTAATAATCAGTAATTCTACTTCCGCCAGTTTGTCCCACATGGAGACCACTTGAAGGCCATTATACAAAGAAACAGTGGAATGAGAAGCTAAAACCTCAAGTTAAGGATCCCCCCAAAAGTGAATAGGTGCAGAAATTGTGGAATACAGGTTTCCCTGCTATCTGAACGTAGAGTGTTCTCATGAAGCCTTTCGTAAGTCAAAATGACAAAGGAGCAAAGAGCAATCCCCTTCGGGCATCCTGCTTACAGACACAAGGGAGGTAAAGCGTGGATGATCACAGAGTGCAAATCTCTGGCGGCTTGATGTTGAGAAACTGATGTGGGTCCCAGGGAAGGTGCTGGGGGGTGCCCACCCCCTGCTTAGGTACCTGCAGCCTCTACAGGGTTCACTGCAAGACAGACAGAGGCTGAATGCAGTTTCAGCTTTTTGTGGTTATTTTTTTCATAAAAGTGAAAACTCTCTGTGAATTGCTTTGGCTTAGCAAAACATGTACTAATGTCGGTCTTGCGTGTAAGCCAAGTGGCATAAAGCAAACTTTTGAAGAGCAGGGGGTACCTGTTTAATATACAGTGGAGCATTATGAAGAAAATAAAGTGAAAGAATTGGAACTGTCATCTTGTTTTGTTAATTGGGTAAAGCATGATTCCCAGCTGTGAACATAATTCTAATTTTATAGGACATGGTATAGTGTGTGTGTCTTTGAGTAAACCTGCAGTCATATAAGCTGGCAGAAAGTTATGGAAGGACATCACAGACATGGGTTACCTTTGGGAGTGATCAGGTCCAGTGGAGGAAAGAGACAATAAAGGTTGCAGAAGAGTAAAGTAAATGTGTTTGTGATGACAGAAAACACATAAAATATGATCCTATTTAAATAAAAGTATATCCATGGGGTCTCAAAACGTCAGACATGACTGAAGCGACTAAACATGCATGGATGCATGTGTTAAGAGGTGTTTGTATAGCTTTAGTTCTTTTAAGTATTTGCCTCACTTGCTATATTTACATTTATGAGATGGAGTTTGTTTTTGTTAAGTTTCCTGCTCTTTCTGAATTTATGTCCCTGATCAGCTCAACTAAACACACCTACTCAAGTCTGTAAAGCATAAAAAGGTTAAATTTGTTTTATATGTTTAATTTATAAATGTGCATCTCTGTGTCAGCATAAATACCCACACTTTTCTTTCCCACTGCAGTTTTATCTTGTGTTCACAGCATTGTCGATTACATTGCAGGAGGTCTTCGCTTTTTACTGGTTTTTGAAAGGTGTTAAGAAAGTTAAATTAGGCAATGAAGCAGAATCCAAGAGTCTACAACTGGCTTGCTCTTTAAATAAGCATTTTGTCATTGTTTTCAACTTCTAATGTAAAGATGTTTTAAAGAATCTCATTTTGAAGAAAGGAGGAATAGGAATAATGAGAAAAGGAATCAGTTCATTTCAGTCACTAAGTTGTGTCCGACTCTTTGTGACCCCATAAATCACAGCACGCCAGGCCTCCCTGTCCATCACCAACTCCCGGAGTTCACTCAAACTCACGTCCATCTGATGCCATCCAGCCATCTCCTCCTCTGTTGTCCCCTTCTCCTCCTGCCCCCAATCCCTCCCAGCATCAGAGTCTTTTCCAATGAGTCAACTCTTCGCATGAGGTGGCCAAAGTACTGGAGTTTCAGCTTTAGCATCATTCCTTCCAAAGAATTCCCAGGGCTGATCTCCTTCAGAATGGACTGGTTGGATCTCCTTGCAGTCCAAGGGACTCTCAAGAGTCTTCTCCAACACCACAGTTCAAAAGCATCAATTCTTCGGCACTCAGCCTTCTTCACAGTCCAACTCTCACATCCATACATGATCACTGGAAAAACCATAGCCTTGATTAGACGGCCCTTTGGCAAAGTAATATCTCTGCTTTTCAATATGCTATCTAGGTTGGTCATAACTTTTCTTCCAAGGAGTAAGCGTCTTTTAATTTCATGGCTGCAGTCACCATCTTCAGTGATTTTGGAGCCCCAAAAAATAAAGTCTGACACTGTTTCCACTGTTTCCCCATCTATTTCCCATGAAGTGATGGGACCAGATGCCATGATCTTCGTTTTCTGAGTGTTGAGCTTTAAGCAAACTTTTTCAGTCTCCTCTTTCACTTTCATCAAGATGGTGAAAAGGATGGAGAAAGGAATAAGATATATGAAAAAAGAGACCAACTGACATGGGAAAACTGGGTTTTCAGGGAGGTTTTCTTCAGGAGCTGACCCTGGAGTTGAGACATTGCTAAATCAGGAGTGCTTGGAGCTAAAAAAGTGATGAAGCCTAAAATCATAAGGCAGGATCAACTTTGCAAGTGAATATAATAAGAAAAAGAAAGCCAGTGCATCTTGCCCAGTTTGTAGCGTAAGAAGAATGCCAGTAGTGAGTAGTGAAGTTGGAGGGTTAGGTTTGGTGCAGATCTTTGGGTTAGGGTGTTATATTGGCCATGTGACAAGTTTAGACTTTGTTAAAGTTTACTGAGATGGCACTGAAAGGTTCTAAAGGATAAGATGAGATTTGGACTGACTCACCTTGTAGAAGATGATGCTGTGATTTGTTTGGAAAATGCCAGGTGCATATACATGAGAGGCGACAAGTTGATGAATTAGGAGGTTGTATCTATTGTCCAAATGGCTTGAAATGATGTAATGATTGCAGATGCAGGGGCCAGAAGATTTCTGTGACATTTCTCTGAAGCTCTGTGTCCTTTGGGTTTTGATGATGAAATTAGATTAGGACGAGATGCATGAGGGAACAAATACTGAGAGAAATCCTAGATTTTTTAGCTTAAAGCAATAGGAGGGATGAGAGTGTCCTTCACCAGTATGTGGACATTTTTCTAGAAAGTAACCTTAATAAATGTGTGTTTATGAATCTTTTTTAGTGTATAGATATTTATATCAAGGAAAGCACCTGAGGTGAAGTGTGAAATCAATTTGGGGAAGATAAATTGGTATTTTCACAGTTAATGACACACACAAAAGAAACAATGCTATTTTGTATTTTGGACCACCAGTGAAATACTTCTTTATATAACAAGATATAATTAAAAAGAAATAATAGGATTGCAATCCAATAGCACTATAAAATAGTTAAACCAGTGGAACAATAATCCGTCTCACTAAAGGCCAGATAAGTGCTTGGCTAAAGGAACAGACAAAGACCAGCTGGCAGGTGTCCTGAGGCAATTCAGGAGATGAAAGAAAATCCTTTGCTGAGAAAAAAATCTTCCTAAGAGGAAGGTTAGAGGGCAGACACCCTGGTCAGAGCTGAAAGGTCACTTCCTTGACAAATTCAGCAAATATTTATGCAGGTCAGTGAGATACAAGCAGAAAAAACGTAAGGTTCCAGCCTCAGAGTGAAGCCCTGCTCATGTGATACCTGCGTGGAGAAGGGCAAGCTCTTCTCCTCCCTCCCCGTCTACCCTCTGTTCATCTCCTTCCTGATTGAACTCTTCCCAATTCTGGAAAATGCCTGAATTTTCCACACCATAGGAACAAGCCTGACACCCACATGTGCAGAGGGGTCTCTGGATGACCTGTACAGAATCATGAAACTTGACTCTCTCAGCTATCATTTGATGATAATAAAGCCATCCCTTGGGATTCTCTGGTAGCTCAGATGATAAAGAATTTGCCTGCAATGTGGGAGACCCGGGTTCAGTCCCTGGTTGGGAAGATCCTCTGGAGAAGGGAATGGCTACCCACCCCAGTATTCTTGCCTGGAGAATCCCATGGACAGAGGAGCCTGCCGGGTTATAGTCCATGGGGTTGCAAAGAGTCAGACACGACTGAGCAAGTAACACTTTCACTTCTTTCCAAGCCATCCCTTTATTAGATCTTTTTTTTTTCTATGTCCTCTATTTTATCTTATTAGACCTTCGAATGGGAGTGGATCTTTTCCTGCAGTGGATGTAATAAACTGACAAAGTGTCGACAGTGCATAGAGATCGCAGGAATAGTGTCTTCTTTACCTGGTGTCGTTCCCAAATCCCTAACCCAGACTTGCTCAGAGTCATGGAAACACTGCATAGTATCAATGGTCACTCATTGCATATCCCTCCTCTGGCCTGATGTTGGGTAACTCAACATGAATGAGGCATTCTGGTAAGCTTATTGATTAGTTGGAGACAGACGGGTAAGGAAAGTCCTTCAGGGTGTGATTTATGCTGTGAATTCACAGAGAAGGAATGCCCAGGCCAGCTTTCGCTGACAGTGTTGCTTAAATTGAGGCTGAATGGTGTCCAAGAGTTAACTTGATAAGCAGAAGAAGCTTATTCTGGGTAGAAAATGAAAACACAGGTAAAGACATCCAAGGCATGAGAGAACATGAAATTGTCAGGAGGAAGCAAACAAAATCTTGACTTTTAAATATTTTAGGTATTAGTGCATCTCTATTCTTAAGTGGGCATACTCTTGATTTTAAAAAAATGCTTCAGTATATCTATTTATATAGACATATATTTTTCTTCATTTATATCTAATTGTTTAGCATAAAAGTAAGCTAAATTTCAAAGTTTTGAAATTGCACGCAAAATTATGTATATCTCTTTTTCTTTTCCTGATACTTTAGTGGGAGGAATTCAATTTTTGAGATGACATAATAAGCCTGGAAAACAAATTAATGGTAGTGAATATGATTTAATACATTTAAATTGGTTAAATCATTGTGGGAAAAAATCATCCTTTAAAAACTAAAAGTAAAGTGGATTCTATTTATAGTAACATGCTAATTATTATAAAAATGAAGCACATATTAGAGGAAATTATGAAGAAACTGCAGCAGATTATGACTCTTGTGAAAGTCCTGCAGCTGTAAACCACCAGCACCTATAGTTGAATAATTTCATTTATTATGTTTTGCAACCTGGGAGAACACATATATTGGGGCACCTGGGTTGTCTTAATCAGAAGAGCATGGGAAGGACCTAGGAGAAGATCCAGTCTTGCTGGCTGCTTTGGAGAGAGTTTAAAGAAGTGGGCTTTGCTCTCATTTGGAATAAGCGTAATCCTATGAACATGTGTCTTCATAAACCTTATCTGCAAGGAGAAAAACTAAAACTTGAATAAAAATGTAATTGACAAAGAAGTAGCAATCATGGGTATGAGTTGGGATAGGTGCTATTTGATCATTTATGTGATTTGGACAAAGTTTCGTCAGTGTTCATATACTGTGAGTTGGTCTTGGCTTTATTTGATCCATTTTGGTCCCTCAGTGGTGTCCTGATACTAGAGTTTTGTGAAATGACTCATTTTTAATGCAGAAAAGCAAGTCCCAGTCCATAATACCAGACAAGATTCTGAATATCAGGGAAATCTTTCCTCTTTCTGACTTTCAGGTTGTGATTCTAATAGCAGATAGTAAAACGGAGCAGAAAAATAGATATCACCAAACATGAAAAGCTCATCTCAGTGTGGAAGAATGTACAGACAAGTTTAAATGCTCATGCTAAAGCAAGTTCATGTTTGTAATGTATAGGGCAGACAGAAGTTTGATATTCTTAATACATTCAGTAGCTTTACAAGTCAAAATGGTAACTACATTGTTTAGGGAAAAAAAGATAGTTTCCATGAAGACTTATGATAATCCACTGATAAAGATTAAAGGCATTTATATGTGTGACTGATTAATTGTGATATAAAATGTGACGACCATAAGAAGTACTTTCATTTTCATCCAAGAGTCCATTTATAAGGAATTTACCCCCCCAAAATAACCCATAAATACTCAAAACCATGAGTAGGAAAATAGTTGTCATAACATTTTAGCCTCTTTATGAAAAATCTCAAATGTGCTAAATAAGGTAGGTATAATAAACTCTCACTAAACCATTACACAGCTGTATCAAGTATCAGTATTTTGCTAAGTTTTGTCTATACATATGCATCTTTATTGTTCTGTGATATTTTGCAACAAATCCCAGAGGCAATAGACATCACTGAGACGATAGACATTTCAGTGTGCTATAAGGTCTTTTAAAAAATAAACACCATATTATTATAACAGCCTAACATTCTAAAAGTATGCATATTGTCTTTATAAATATTTAATAACCTATGGAATCATATGGAATCATATGGAATATATCCTATTTTTGGATATGGAATGTATCATATGGAATGTATCCTATTTTTCAAAGTGCCCACATCTTCATCAAGCAACAAACTCTAAAGTCCTCACTATTGTGTTTGTTACCTCTTGTCTCTTTCTTCCTATAACAACATTCCTTTTTTTTTTTTAAATGTCAATGTTTTGTTAGTAAAACCTGGTTATTTATTCCTGTAGACTATCCTTCATCCTAGCATTGGCCGAGAGCTTCTGTGTCTAGTTATTTCTTTCTTATTTGTGCATGCTAAGTTGCTTAAGTTCTGTCCAACTATTTGTGACACTTTGAACTGTAGCCCACCAGGTTCCTCTGTCAGTGGGATTCTCCAGGCAAGAATATTGGAGTGGGTTGCTGTGCCCTCCTCTGAGGGATCTTCCCAACCCAGGAATCAAAACCATGTCTCTTGTGTCTCCTGCATTGGCAGGCGGGTTCTTAATGACTAGCGCCACCTGGGAAGCTCTTTTATTTCCTGTGAATTCAAAAAGATCCGAGGCTTGATTAGATTTGAGACTAAACTTTTAGAATACCTTCTAGGTGGTTCTGTGAAATTTCTATTGTTCCTCTGTTGCATGAAGTACAAAATATCTGACTGTATCACCTTTAATGATGCTAACACTGGTTAATGCTGTAAGATGTCATGGACCGTCAGCTTCTCAACACTATGTCACCTCATGATTTAGCATTTCTTTGGGGTCTGCCCTGGTGGCTCAGAGGTTAAAGCCTCTGCCTGCAATGTGGGAGACCTGGGTTCAATCCTGGGTCTAGAAGACCCTCTGGAGAAGGAAATGGCAACCCACTCCAGTATTCTTGCCTGGAGAATCCCATGGACAGAGGAGCCTGGTGGGCTACAGTCCACGGGGTCACAAAGAGTCAGATACGACTGAGCGATTTCACTTTGACTTTTGGGAATTGTTGTCTAGATTCATACATCATCTATGTATAATATTTATTTAATAGTTTAAATGGAAAACAATTTAAATGTAACCATAGAATATTGAATAATTGACATTGACAAATTAATTGACATCCCATAATCTAGCACTCTATAACTTTTAAGAAAAAATGTACATGTATATATAAAATACATGGAAATATTCAACATTTTTTCATATTTTTAAAAGGTCATAAAAGTTTTGAATATACTACAATTTCTTAGAAAATATGGTTTTACTTAAATATATATAAATCTGTAACATGAATTTTTATTTTGAAGTTATTTTTCTCCAAAATAATTCTTTCTATGGTGCCTGTGTGTTAATTTATCATTAATTTCCTGTTTATCAAGTATCACTTCAAGTATAAGTAAAAAAAAAAATGCTCTTCTGTTAGAATTTGTATAACCTGGTAAGTCTACTATAATATTGCTTTTTATACCATCATAGTGTAGACTGTTATTCCAATGCTTTCCAAAGTGAGAACAATTTGCCTTCAATTTAATGCTTAATTCAAATAATATAATAATAACAACATGGGCTTATATAAAATTATATTTTCTTAATATCTAGCCACTAAAGCTGTTAATCATTTCTCAGATGTTAAATTTCCTTCTCCGCAATTGGATCTGCCATTCTGATTAAGCATCACCATTTTGATTTCTGTGTGTGGTCAGATGAAGGGTATACCAGTGGAAAGTACCTCCTTAATTTTGCTGAAGTATCTTCAAGTCCTCCTCTGATTCCTGGGTTATTGGTGTGACTTAGAAGATCCAGGATCTCAAGACAGCACTGTTACATTCTCTCTCTTGACCTCTGAGCCCAGCTCAGGCTTTAGCCATCAGCTTCCAGAGTGGGTGCCTCAAGGCACATTCAGTAGTAGACTGATCATCACAGTTTACAAATCACCATTATAAGTAGGTTGTTTTTATTAACAGCCCACTCCTGGTTCTGACAAGGGAAGTACTGAGAAGTGTCACTGAAAACATAGACCTTTTTTTAAGCCAGTGGGGGTCTAAAATAGCCTGGGAAAGTGGAACTTAATTTGACTTTACCACAGTCCTCTGTGAATACTTACTATTAAAAATCAACACCCTTGCTAATACCTGATCTCCCAGTCTTGAGCTCTTTGGTGCTCCCAGTCCTCTGGATGATTTATTTATGCTAAATTACTAGCACTTGAGGAAAATCTCTTAATATTCAATGTTGGTCAAATGTCAAATGCTACAGTAGCTAGACATCTATTCACTAAGTGATTCTGGAAAGGAAATGTCATTTACATAGTGAAATTAAATGAGTGCCATGTAAATAGTGTCACATATTGTTATGATACCTGAATCTCACAGAGTATTGATTTTGCAGTTCACTGTCATCTACCAGAAGTTAATTATTTTAACTTAGGGTTTACAGAATGCAGAATACGACTACATGAATCCCTTTAGTAGGAGGTAGAAAAAACCCACTGTCTGGATCATAATTATAGTAATTGCTCTCTATAAGAAACTGGTAAATATTGCATGCAACATAATTGTGATTGTATAAATATAATGCCATTTGATGAGGGTATATATCTCACTTAAATTTCTTAATGACTCAAGAAATAAAATCTCATTCTCAAGAAATAGAGCTCTTTACAATAAGAATGGGAATTCTTCACTTTTTGAGGCACCAGGGAAGCCCAACAAATAATTTAATTACAACATTTGATATAAAATGTATATCTGGCAATAGTGAATAAAGAAAATTTTCTGCTGTGTTAAGTGTAGTGAGAAAAATCTGCAATTGTTACTATGGATTAAGAAAAGTTCAAGTCATTGTTATCTGTACTTTCCTGCTAAACCCAATTACTGTTATATTAAACCTGATATTCTTAAGGACATAGAACAGAGGAATTGACACCATGAAATAATGAACAAAACAGTTGTCTTTTTAGGTTGAAACTGAAGCAAATCTTGTCCTTTTTTGTGTGAGAATAAATAGTAACTTTGGGGTTTCTGCAGTCTCTTCCTTATTTGAAAGCATAATAATGTGTCCCCTAGAACAGGCTTCCTCAGGACGGGCTCAGTGGTAAAGAACCGCCTCCCAATGCAGGAGACTCAAGTTCAGTCCCAGGATTGGGAAGATCCCCTGGAGAAAGTAATGGCAACCCACTCCAGTATTCTTACCTGGAGAATCCCATGGACAGAGGAGCCTGGCAGGCTACAGTCCATAGTGTTGCAAAAGAGTTGGATGTGATTCAGCAACTAAACAAGAAGAAGACCTTGGAGTTGCATAGGAAGAGTTACCATGCAATACCTCACTCTTGGATAGGTTAATTCAATCTGAAGAGGATCTTCTTGGCCTTGGCAGGAAAGAAAATGTTTCTCCGGGAGACAGTGTAAGCCAGTGTCCTGACCGTGACTGTCAGGCTAGCGAAATCAGTGTTTTAACCATTGAACTTTTTAAATAAGTCAGCCTGCCGTGATTCCATGCTACCCAGAAAACTGACTTTTGTTTCCCTTCTAAGTTTTTTAAGGGTCAGAGACTACCCTTGATGAGAGGGCATGCTTGAGTAAACAGTTTAACAGTCCTGTATCTACAAAGAATTAAGCTGATTGGTGTGATGGTTTTTTCCCCAATAGTCTTTGTGAGTGAGGGCACTGTGTCTAAGTCCAGGAGATCATGCTTAGCCTGACCCTTCCCCTTGGGTAGCTTAACCGTCAGATGTCAGAGTCTATAGAGCAAACATGCAGTCTATGGATGTGGTCATCCAGCTCTGGTAGTAACTGTTAGGGTGGCCGACTTCCTAGATCAGAGCTTTCCAACTGATGGGGTTGCAACTTGTGTTGGAATGTTGATGCCTTGGCTGTTAAGAGCAACCAGAATAGCCACAGCTTTGGATGGTGAGCAGCCTTCTCCATCTTCTCAGGTGTTTTATATTCTCTCTCTCTTTTTATTTTAATTTTCTTTAACTGTTTATTTCAGATCAGAGTATAGCTGATTAACAACACTTTAATAGCTTCAGGTGGACAGAGAAGGGACTCAGCCATACATACACATGTATCCATTCTCCCTGAACTCCCCTCCCATCCAGGCTGCCACATAACACTGAGCAGAGTTCCCTGTGCTCTCCAGCAGACCCTTGTTCTTATCCATTTTAAATTAGTAATATGTGAATGTCAGTCCCAAACTGCCTAACTATGCCTTCCTCCCATCCTTCTCCCCAGCAACCATAAGTTTGTTCTCTAAGTGTGCAGGTCTCCTGTTTTGTAAATAATTTAATTCGTACCATTTCTTTCTAGATTCCCCATATAAGGGATGTGTTACACATGTCTTTTTATTAAGAAATGTAGTTGTTTGACAAAAACTTTTCAAAAACATATACTTACAAGTCACATCACATTATAATAGTTAACTAACGTGGTGTTCATTAACTAATGTGTCATTAGTGAACAAAATACAGTCAGCAAAAAAAAGACCAGGAGCTGACTGTAGCTCGGATCATGAACTCCTATTGCCAAATTCAGACTTAAATTGAAGAAAGTAGGGAAAGCCACTAGACCATCCAGGTATGACCTAAATCAAATCCCTTACAATTATACAGTGGAAGTGAGAAATAGATTCAAGGGATTAGATCTGATAGACAGAGTGCCTGAAGAACTATGGACAGAGGTTTGTGACATTGTACAGGAGGCAGTAATCAAGACCATCCCCAAGAAAACTAAATACAAAAAGGGAAAAGGGTTGTCTAACAAGGCCTTACAAATAACTGAGAAAAGAAGAGAAGCTAAAGGCAAAGAAGAGAAGGAAAGATATAATCCATTTGAATGCAGAGTTCCAAAGAATAGCAAGGAGAGATAAGAAAGCCTTCCTCAGGGATCAGCGCAAAGAAATAGAGGAAAATAACAGAATGGGAAAGACTAGAGATCACTTTGAGAAAATTAGAGATACCAAGAGAACATTTCATGCAAAGATGGGCACAATAAAGGACAGAAATGGTATGGACCTAACAAAAGCAGAAGATATTAAGAAGAGGTGGCAAGAATACACAGAAGAACTGTACAAAAAAAGATATTTAAGAGCCAGATAACCACAATGGTGTGATCACTCACCTAGAGCCAGACATCCTGGAATGCAAAGTCAAGTGGGCCTTAGGAGGCATCGCTACAAACAAAACTAGTGATGGAATTCCAGTTGAGCTATTTCAAATCCTAAAATATGATGCTGTGAAAGTGCTGCACTCAATATGCCAGCAAATTTGGAAAACTCAGCAGTGGCCACAGGACCGGAAAATGTCAGTTTTCATTCCAATCTCAAAGAAAGGCAAAGCCAAAGAATGTTCAAACTACCCCACGATGGCACTCATCTCAAACCCTAGCAAAGTAATGCTCAAAATTCTCCAAGCCAGGCTTCAACAGTATGTGAACCATGACTTTCCACATGTTCAAGCTGGATTTAGAAAAGGCAGAGGAACCAGAGATCAAATTACCAACATCCACTGGATCATTGAAAAAACAAAAGAGTTCCATAAAAACATCTACTTATGCTTTATTGACTATGCCAAAGCCTTTGATTGTGTGGACCACAAAAACTGTTGAAGATTCTTCAAAAGAAGGGAATATCATACCACCTTACTTGCCTCCTGAGAAGTCTGTATGCAAGTCAAGAAGCAACAGTTAGAACTTATATAGAACTACAGATTGGTTCCAAATAGGAAAAGGAGTACATCAAAGCTGTATATTGTCACCCTGCTTATTTAACTTCTATGCAGAGTACATCATGCGAAATGCCAGGCTGGATGAAGCACAAGCTGTAATCAAGATTGTTGAGAGGAATGTCAATAACTTCAGATGCACAGATAACACCACTCTTATGGCAGAAAGTGAAGAAGAACTAAAGAGCCTCTTGATGAAAGTGAAAGAGGAAAGTGAAAAAACTGGCTTAAAGCTCAACATTCAGAAAACTAAGATCATGGCATCGGCTCCCATCACATCATGGCAAATAGATGGGGAACAATGGAAACAGTGAGAGACTTTATTTTCTTGGGCTCCAAAATCACTGCAGATGGTGACTGCAGCCATTAAAAAGCAGAGATATTACTTTGCCAGCAAATGTCAGTCTAGTCAAGGCTATGGTTTTTCCAGTGGTCATGTACGAATGTGAGAATTGGACTATAAAGAAAGCTGAGCACTGAAGTATTGCTGCTTTTGAACTGTGGTGTTGGAGAAGATCCTTGAGCATCCCTTGGAATGCAAGGAGATCCAACCAGTCCATCCTAAAGGAAATCAGTCCTGAATATTCATTGGAAGGACTGATGCTAAAGCTGAAACTCCAATACTTTGGCCATCTGATATGAAGAACTGACTCATTGGAAAAGACCCTGATGCCTGGAAAGATTGAAGGCAGGAGGAGAAGGGGATGACAGACGATGAAATGGTTGGATGACATCACTGACTTGATGGCATGAGTTTGAGCAAGGTCTGGGAGTCGGTGAAAGACCAGGAAGCCTGGCCACCCCTTTCCATGTGGTTGCAACTATTCGGACATGACTGGGTGACTGAACTGAACTGAATGTGGCATTACTCATTCTTAGTATTATTTCAAAAGTACAAATATGTGTAATTTTAGTAGCCAACACTAAGGTAACTTCACCCAATTAAGAAATGTAGCATCACATATTTGAAACCGTTCTTATACTCCTTTTCCATCTCAGTGCCCTCCTAAATATATCTTTTTTACTTAACAACATCCTGTATTTATTTTTCATTCGTGTGTGTGCTTTCAAACTGTTGTAACATATAGGTACATTTATAGCCATTTAATACTGTTCTGTATGTTTTACTACTTTATACAAATGTCATTAAATCATTCAGAAACCAGGTTTAATTTTTCTTACCATTATGATTCTGTTATTTATTCATGTTGATCATAAAAGCTTTTGTTAACTGATTTCACTTGCATAACATTGCATGACTTCCACGTAAGATTTGTTCCTTGTTCTATGATTCTTTTACTGGCTAGCAGTGTTTTATTTTAAACTATATTGCAGCAAACGCTTTTGTACGTACACACACACACACACACACACACATATATACATATATATATATATATATATAACATTAATTTTACTGATATTTGTCTGTGCTGCGTCTTCATTGGTGCACGATGGCTTTCTCCCGTTGCAGAGAGTGGGGCTGCTCTCCAGTTGTGACGAGGGGCTTCACATTGCAGTGACTTCTCTTGTTGTGGGGCTTGGGCTCTAGTGTGTGCTGGCATTAGTAATTGTGGCACATGGGCTCGGTGGTTGTGGGACACGGGCCTAGTTCCTTTTCGTCTTCTGGAATGTTCCCTGAGAAGAGATTCAACCCATGTCTTCTGCATTGGCAGGTAGGTGCTTCACCAGTGGACTCCAGGGAAGTCCATACTTACATATTTTGCATATATTTTCATATATATATGGAAAATTGAATCTTTTTGCATATTCACCTCTAAACTTATTTGTTCAGTCTCTAAGTCATGTCTGACTGCCTGCAACCCCATGGACTATAGCATGCCATGCTGCTCTGTCCTTCACTATAGCCAAACTTACTAAATGTAGCCTAAAGATGTTAGAATGATTGTAGCGGTTAATTCTTCCTCTAAAAGTGTTTGAATGTCCCCATTTCCATCTGTGTTGTCAGTACTATTATAACTGTTTGGATATTTGCTCGTCAGGTATACTGTATAATCTTACTTTAATTTGTTTATTTTGATTACTATTGAGGTAGAATACATATTCATGTGACTAATGTGCAGTAAGATTTCCTATTCTAGAATTTTTCTTTTTGCTGTTTTCCTTTTCAAGTTTTTGGGATAAATTGTCCTCTTATGAACTTATGGATATTATAAAAGTGTTTTGAACATGAATTTGTTGTCATTCAAATGTATGAATGGAGTGGGTTGCCATTTCCTTCTCCAGGGGCGTCTTCCTGACCAGGGGATCAAACTTGTATCTCCTGCATTGACAGGCGGATTCTTTACTGCTGAACCATGAGGGATGCCCAATATATCAAAATAGTTGCCTATAAATTATGTGTAGGTGTATTAGATACATATTTATATACAAGAAAATGTAGATAGATATATTGAAGCTAAAGTTGAATGATCTTTTTGACTTCTAGATGAGTAACAGATTAGCTGGAAGATATCTAGAAACAGTGCCCAAATAGGAGGAATTAATCTGCATAGTCTGAAATGATGGCTGAGAGGTTCATTTTTAGTTCATTGGGCTGTTCATTTTAGTTGATAAACCTATTTAGATCCACCTGGTTAGGTTAGCTATAACTGAAAAGAAATCTTCAAATACATCAGGCATGGTCTTTAAATAAGATAAGATACAAAGATCTATAAATAGGTTGGAAAGTAGTATTAATGCTGAATCTAGCACTATGAATAAGAAATGTTAACTGTCAGCTCAACCTTTATAAATGCTTTGCTATGTTGCTTTTCGTACATATCTATAATAATAACACAGAAGAGTTTCCAATTAAATTATGTTGGTTTTATTAAGAAATGAATTGATTATGTATTCATTAATTTATAAACTTTGAAATATAATAAGAATGAAGTCTCTGCTAAATTGCACAGCCAATAATGATAACCAACAGACATTTTGCATTTAAACAACTAAGTGATGCTTTTTAAACGGTGAGAGAAGTGGGCTCCGTGGAGCAATTACTTAGATACTAACCTTTTTTTATAACAAAGTGGTTCTAGAAAATAGGCAATAACTCAGTGTTCAAATACATTTTAGAAGTTTTTTTTAACTACAGACACTTTTGAAATTGCAGCCATCCAGCAGCATAATATCTAATTTTACACAGTTGCTAAAGATAAATGATTTTTCCTGATCAAATTATATGAGGATGAATAATTTTATACTATATAATTGGTGAGCTGGATAATTCAATAAGTCCATTTGCTATGGCTGACTTCTTTTCACAAGTAGAACGTCTATAATGAGGAAGGCAGTTTTGTCAAAACAGCTGCCAAATAGCAATAGCCTTAAAAAATTAATCAGTAAATTAATTAAACATTCTCTGGATGTAAAACATGGTACGTACTAGAAAATTTAAGTGGTTTGGCAACCTTTGTAATGCTTTCATCAAACGGTTGTAGGAAACAATAAAAATAGGACACCTTTTTTTTTCTTTTTTTTGCAAATACGAGCTGCTTTATAAGGAGACCATTCTATTGAAAAAGTTTTATTCACAGCAAGTGAAAGATTTTTCTGTTGATTCTTATAAGAAGTATAAAAGTGCTAAATCATGTTTTCAATAAATATTATTTTTACTGATAATAATAATAAATTTTATTGATAAATTTTATTGATAATAATAATTATATGACACTATTATTAACAATAGTACTCTTATTGTACTTTCAATAAGTTACTGTGAATTGAATTGTTAAGAATATGTTGTCCAAGGCACCTAGTCCCCATTTCTTATTTTACTTTCTCACTTTCACATACTCTAAGAAGCTTTTCCAAGAAATACACTCATCATAGCAATTATTTTGACTTTGTTTCTGTTGTTGTTTAGTCGCTAAATTGTGTCTGACTCTTTGTAACCCCATGGACTGCAACACACTAGACTGTCCTCCACTGTCTCCAGGACTTGGCTCAGATTCATGTCCATTGAGTCGGTGATGCTATCTAACCAAAGTGATGTCTCTGCTTTTTTATATGTGCCTAGGTTTGCCATAGCTTTCCTTCACAAGGAGCATAAATGTAATTACCTTTGTGTGTGTGTGTGTGTGTATGTATATATGTTTGATAGATAATTAGCAGATATTGATTCATATTTCCACATGATGCACATAGACTGCATACCTGTCTTCTTTTTTAGTATCCTACATTTTATTTCCTTATTTTTTAAGGATACTTTTCAGAGTAGCCTTTGTAATTACATGATTGGCATGTTTTGTAAATATCTAATTTTTTCCCATTAGTTTTGAGGATTTTTGTTTCAAATGCATTAAACATGTCAATTCTAAATTCAGAGATGAGGGCAGTGACTGTCTTTTGGCTAAATAAGTTTTATTCATTGGAGCCTTTTTCTTTTTTTTTTTAGCCCCACTGCATTCTAGGCATATGTAAAAATTCTAGCTCATAATTCTCTGCTCTAGAGAATACTCTAGGTAGAATTACCTCTTTGGTATATTAACATACTTTTAGTCAAGTTTCCCCCTTACCTGATCTTTGCAGGAGCGGTTGGGTTTAGGTTTGGTCTTGAGACTTACTTTGGTCAACAGGATGTTAACAGACATGATTACAAGAGGAAGTTTGAAATGTACTAGAATGTTTGTGGTTCTGCTGTTCAGTGAAAAGAGCTTCCTCTCTCAAGTATCTCGGGCCTTATAATATGTTGAACTAAGTGCACCTGGACAGAGGGGCCAAGCCTAGCTGGATGTTAAGGGGAGCAGGGGGGTCTCCACTGGGTAGAGGTTCCTGGGAAAACCACACAGAGGAAGAAATAGTAAATGAGCAATATTTCTCAAGGCTTCCACCCATCAACCTCTTTCTACCACTGTCTTCTCCAATGACCTCCCTCTCAGCTCAAGTAAGCCCTCTTATACTTTTAATCCTCCAATGACTTTGCTTCCATTTTAACTTCATGTAGTTACAATAATGCACGGAGTTTACTTTTGTGTTTGTTTTCTTTTGCTCAATGATATGTTCTTGACATGTATCCATGATTTTGCATAAATATCTTTTCAAGTATAATCCCTTAACTCTAAAATATATAGAGAGGAGAATAAACTTGTATATTATAGGAATATATTAATATTGATTAATAGTATTTTAATTAAATATTGATAATATTTCATAGTAAGATTAATTGTAAGTCTTAGGGAAGTGGAGGGAAAAAAAACAAAGAATATTGAGACCAGAACAGGATGCCCAGTTATCTTTCTGACTCTGTATCCACGTAGGCACATGATTATGGGCCGCTGTATTATCAAGTCTTAGTTATTATTTTCAATTTGCTTTTTTGTGTTATAATTCAGCTCATAAGATTAGATGAAGTCTAAAGTTAACTGAGCTATAAATATTTTTTGATTCTTTATCTCTGTGGTTCTAGGGTCTTTAAACCTAACTGAATCTTTTTCAATTTGCATTCATATATATTTACCCTATGTGACGTGTAAATTAGCAAGCAAAAGCAAATTTAGAGGCTTATCTTATGATAAATTATACTTATTAACAACTGGTTAAATCCCAAGTTTTTGACTATCACTTCAAGGGGAAGAAAATGCATTCTAGTAAATGCTAAGGCATCACTTGTGAGCTCCACAAGGGAAGATAAGCCACTTGCTTCTTTTGTCTTAGATTTGCTTTGATCTCTTTCTGTGTTCTTTTCCTTTCTAACTTCTGGTCCTTTTCCCCTTATGCAATGAGCATTTACTGCTCATGTCCCAGATGGCAAACCCCTGCTACTGACAGGTGGGGATAGTACTAAGGCAAGACATCATGGAGATCACAGTAGAGTGAAGGAAACAAGAGAAATAAGCAAATAACCCCAGGTGCTATGATAAAACACTAAATTAATGAGCCATTATTGACTGCTTTAAATCTCTGTACTTTTCGTGATCTTACAAATGATAAACCATTGAAGTCTTTCTAAAAATAGCAATCAAGCACACTAAAATGTATTAAGCACCCACTACGTGCCAGAGACCATCCCAGACATTGAATGTGATAGTTGATAAGTTATAAGGAAATATTTACTCTCCTCCCTGCCTCTCATTCTTTACAGCACTGGACCTTGCTTCTATCACCAGTCACATCCACAACTGGGTATTGTTTTTGCTTTGGCTGCATCCCTTCATTCTTTCCGGATTTATTTCTCCACTGATCTCCAGTAGCATATTTGACACCTACTGACCTGGGGAGTTCTTCTCTCAGTATCCTATCATACTGTTCATGGGGTTCTCAAGGTGAGAATACTGAAGTGCTTTGCCATTCCCTTCTCCAGTGGACCACATCCTGTCAGACCTCTCCACCATGACCCATCCATCTTGGGTGGCCCCACACAGCATGGCTTAGTTTCACTGAGTGAGACAAGGCAGTGGTCCATGTGATCAGATAACATATTAAAAAGCAGAGACATTACTTTGCCAACAAAGGTCTGTCTAGTCAAAACTATGGTTTTTCCAGTGGTCATGTATGGAAGTGAGAGTTGGACTGTGAAGAAAGCTGAATACTGAAGAATTGATGCTTTTGAAGTGTGGTGTTGGAGAAGACTCTTGAGAGTTCCTTGGACTGCAAGGAGATCCAACCAGTCCATTCTAAACGAGACCAGTCCTGGGTGTTTATTGGAAGGACTGATGCTAAAGCTGAAACTCCAGTACTTTAGCCACCTCATGCTAAAAGTTGACTCATTGGAAAAGACTCTGATGATGGGAGGAATTAGGGACAGGAGGAGAAGGGGACGACAGAGGATGAGATGGCTGAATGGCATCACTGACTCAATGGACATGAGTTTGAGTGAACTCCGGGAGTTGGTGATGGAGAGGGAGGCCTGGTGTGCTGCGATTCATGGGGTCACAAAAAGTCGGACATGACTGAGCAACCGAACTGCCTCTCATCTCCATCAAAAGGGTATATTGCTCTATACACTGATCTTTAGCTTGGCTAAATGTGTAACTGCCGTTGTTCAGTGAAATATAGGCAGAAATGACCTTGAGCCAATTTCAAGACTTAAAGGGCACCTCCATTTCCATTGACATCTTTGGAAGTTTCTGACCTCTGTGAAGACACGTGTACTATCCAGGTAGCCATTGCCCCTTTAGCCAGGGCCACAGAGTGAGATGGGCAGAGCAGAGATGCTCCAGCCTCCTGCAAATTCACAGCGTGAAAAAAAGATGCCCAGTCCAACTCAGATCATCATGAGAACAGATGTTGACCTGATTTTGCATTGATTGTTCACCGGAAAAGGTGACACAGAGGTGTACATTGTCCCTGTATTCAGAGTGAACATTCTGATTTTGCATATAATGTGGGAGAGATTATTTCCCTAGAGGCATATAGGAGTCAACACTTGAGCTGAATCTAAAGGAATAAAAGTAGCCAGACAGGGAACAAGGAAGAAAATTGAATTGAGTAGCGTTACAAAAAATTTCCTAATAGGAGGACCAGCATCTTTAAAAAAAATAAAAAAAGCATGAAAAATAGTCTATTTCTGGGGAATTTCCAGCTGTTCAGGAATTCTAGTCTGAGACAGAGATTAGCAAGGGATAAGCCTAGGGATAAAGGCAGTGAGCACAGAGTTAAAAGATATTGTAGCTCTCTCATCACTGAGGTTCAGCCATCAATATCTTTTCATGTCTGTTCATCCCCTCACGTTTCTTTTCATAAGGTGTTTTAAAGAAAACCACATACAGAGGGACATGTCAACCTTCATGCTAAATTATGGGTTTAACCAGGGAAATTATGAGGCAGTCTAATGACACTTACGGAACTGAAATTTTGGGACTTGGAATATGATAGTGGAGAGGTTTGTACCCCCTCAATACTAAAATGGGTTTTTGAAAAAGTTTACTGGTACAAAATTAATTTGACTTGATCAAGCTTTTAATACACTCAAGTAATTATTCAGTTTAATTAAATATGCAATTTTGACTCCTGATTTCATTGTGATTGGTTTATAGTTTAATATAAATGGCACACAAAATGCTCCGATAAGCATAATCTAAGTCATAGGACTTTGGTTTTGCCTCATTGTACTCTGCATAGAAGCATTGCTGTTGTTAGCACAAAATTATTCCCAAAATGTTTAGGGATATCTACATAGTGGCAATTTTGGGGATGGGATGTCCAAAATTTTCTTCAAAAAAGATTTTTAAAAGTGCTTCTTTTCCAGTTACTTTTTTTTAAATTAATTTATTTATTTTTTTAATTTTAAAATCTTTAATTCTTACATGCGTTCCAGTTACTTTTGTTTCTATTTAATCTCTTCCTCACATTTACTGTAGTACAACATTTACTCTAGTACAACATGAGTAACAACATACAACATAATGTTAAAAATTCCACATTATTTGTAGCCAACATGTACCTTTTCTCCTATTTTTCTAGACAAAAACTCCATGAATTTAGACACTTAATTGTTAAGAGATGTATAAATGATGATGAAATGAACATGCATAGGAGAAAGCTTCCTTCAGCAAGGACTTTGCTACTCATTATGTTTAAGAATAAAATAGAAAAGCTATTTCACTATTTATGGCAGTATAATCTTCATCCCACTGTCCTAGGTGATATATATCTTAATTATTAGACTGCAATTGAAATGAGACTACAATTTTAGGTAATTAGGCATAATTTGAGGTTGTCGTGGATGGTGGTTATAATTCAAGAAACGGGGCCAGAAGGTTTCCCTTGGTGGGAGCAGTCTAGAGGACAGTAAAACCAAATGATTGACATGAATGCACTTGCATGTATACACGTGACTTTAAATTTTTTTCTGTTTCAAACTAACGTTAGACTAAGAAAACTTGCAGTTTAACGCTTATGAGATACAGCCAAGGTGATACTCAGAAACAAAATTATAGCCTTGGAATATTTTTATAATTACATGAGAAAAAATATATAACCAAGCATTCAATTCAAGAAATTGGTGAAACATTCTTAAGTGAAATAAAAGAAAAATAATAGTAAAGATAAAAGCAGAAATTATTAAAGAGAAAGATAAGAGAAGTATTAAATAAATATAAAAATATAAAAAACAGAAAAACCTCTGCAAATAAAACCAAGAGGGAAATGATCATGATGATAATTATAACAATAAACAGCTATGATATACTGTAAAAAAAAAAAAAGAAAACTTGCAGAAACTATATAGGAGGTTGCCTTGCATAATTCATCTTATTCCTTAAAGTCAGTATTTTGTATAACCACAGTACAAGTATCAAGAAAAGAACTTCAACATTGGTACTTGTTCATTATTATAGTACAGATTTTTTTCCCTGGTTTTGCATTGTTTTCCAAATTTTTTTTTTCACCAAAGGAGCACAGGAGTATCTTTGAAGGTGCCCTATTGTACGTGATTTTTTCCCCCTTGGTCTTCTCTAACTTGTGACCATTCCTCTGTCTTGTCTTTTCATGAGCTTGGCATTTGAAGATCATTCATTTGGTAGACTGTCTTTCAACTTTTGTTTGTCTAACATCTTTTCAGGGTTATAATAAGTTGTTATGATTTTTACAAGAATACCATAGAAATGATTTGTTCCTCATTGGATCATATCATGGAGTTAATCATGTGCATACATTTTACTGGTTATTTAACTGGTGTATGCACATTAATGATATGCATACATCTTACTGGTGGTTTAGCTGAGTGAAACTGGGTTTCCTCACAATAAAATTACTGTATTCTCTCCATAGATGATACGAATTAATATCTTTGATACTATGAAAATACTTTTTCTCTATTAACTTGCCAAAATTTTAGCATCTGTTGATGCCTGTTGTCTGGAATATGTAATATTATGGTGGTATTCTGACCTGTTGGTGAATTTCCACTTCCTGTTGTTTCTGTTCAGTTGCTAAGTCATTTCCCATTCTTTGTGACCCCATGGATTATAGCACACCAGGCTCCCCTGTTTTTCACTGTCTCCCACACAAGTTTGCTCAAAGTCATGTCCATTAATTCAGTGATGCCATCCAACCATCTCATCCTCTGTTGCCCCTTCTCCTGCCCTCAATCTTTCCCAGCATCAGGGTTGCTGTTGTTCAGTTGTTAAGTCGTGTCCAACTCTTTGTGACTCCATGGACTGTAGCCTGCCAGGCTTCCCTATCCATGGGATTCTCCAGGCAGAATACTGGAGTGGGTAGCCATTCCCTTCTCCAGGGGATCTTCCCAACCTGTGGATCAAACCTGCATCTCTGCATTGCAGGCAGGTTCTTTACCATGTGAGCCACCAGGGGAAACCCTTTCTACTTCCTATTTCTATTAATTATAATTCTATTGTAAGGAAGAGCTATGTCTTGTTAATTTCTCTGGACTCATGGATATTTATCAATTTATTTTCTTGAATTGTTTCAACTCTGGCTATCAGGACCTCCTTCAGGTTGGCCACTGCATTCTTTTAACAAGCCCTTTCCATGCCCCACCCCCTCTTTTTTTTTTTTTTTTTTTTAGTGTTCTCTTATGTTTTAGCATCACAAAATGATGTTTCAGGCTCATCTTGGATTTTCCCTTCCCCTGTCCTGGATTCAGCTACTTCTCCAAAGAGCCTTGGTTCCTTTTAATGTGAATAATGTTTAGAGGCCAGCATGTGTGAGGGAGATTATGGTTGTTACCTGTACCATCCTTGATTCTGGTCCTCTCAGAAGACAGAGCTAGGAAATATGTGTATGTCTATTAACTCACAAATATACATATCTGTAGTTCTTAATGTGTGTGTGTGTGTGTGTGTGTCTGTGTGTATTTAAAATGAGGTTCAGTTCAGTTCAGTCGCTCAGTCGTGTCTGACTCTTTGCAACCCCATGAACCCCAGCATGCCAGGTCTCCCTGTCCATCACTAACTCCCGGAGTCCACACAAACCCATGTCCATTGAGTCAGTGAAGCCATCCAACCATCTCATGCTCTGGCGTCCCCTTCTCCTCCTGCCCTCAATCTTTCCCAGCATCAGAGTCTTTTGCAATGAGTCAGCTCTTCGCATCAGGTGGCCAAAGTATTGGAGCTTCAGCTTCAGCATCAGTCCTTCCAATGAACACCCAGGACTGATCTCCTTTAGGATGGACTGGTTGGATCTCCTTGCAGTCCAAGGGACTCTCAAGAGTCTTCTCAAACATCACACTTCAAAAGCATCAATTCTTTGGTGCTCAGCTTTCTTTATAGTCCAACTCTCACATCCATACATGACTATTGGAAAAACCATAACCTTGACTAGATGGACCTTTGTTGGCAAAGCAATGTCTCTACTTTTTAATATGCTGTCTAGGTTGGTTATAACTTTTCTTCCAAGGAGTAAGCATCTTTTAATTTCACGGCTGCAATTACCATCTGCAGTGATTTTGGGGCCCCCCAAAATAAAGTCTGACACTGTTTCCACTGTTTCCCCATCTATTTCCCATGAAGTGATGGGACCCGATGCCATGATCTTCATTTTCTGAATGTTGAGCTTTAAGACAACTGTTTCACTCTCCTCTTTCACTTTCATCAAGAAGCTCTTTAGTTCTTCTTCACTTTCTGCCATAAGGGTGGTGTCATCTGCATATCTGAGGTTATTGATATTTCTCCCAGCCATCTTGATTCCAGCTTGTACTTCCTCTAGCCCAGCATTTCTCATGATATACTCTGCCCATAAGTTAAATAAGTAGGGTGACATTATACAGCCTTGATGTACCCCTTTTCCTATTTGGAACAGTCTGTTGTTTTATATATAATTTTCATATGCCTACATACATATTAATTTTATTTCCATTTATTCCTTTCCTGGCAATTTTATAATATCTAAAAATGAGGTTTTAAGGGAACATGTTATATCCCCTTTGTTTTGTTATCTGATATGTCTGGGCTGGTACTTAGGGTATTTCAGAGGAATTAGAGTATTTTATTCTGCTCAGCATTCTCTCCAAAGATACTATACCCCACCCCCAATAAACTATTCCTCTGTGGGCCTACCAATCATAATGCATTTATGAAGGTTCTCCAGAGAAACAAAACTGGTAGGGATAATATGATCTAATGTAAATTTATATATAAAGAGAGAGAGAGGAGGAGAAAGGGACATGAAGGGAAAGAGAGGTGAGAGATTTCAGGGAATGGGCTCACATGATTATGGAGTTTGCTAACTCCAAAATCTGCAGGGTGAGCAGGCTGGGGACCCAGGGGAGAGATCATGTCACAACTTGAGTCTGAAAGCGATCTGCTCGCAGAACTCCCTCTTTCTCAGACACCTCAGTCTTTTTCATCTCAAGACCTTCAAGTGATTGGAGGAGACCCACTCACATTGTGGTGGTAATCTCCTTCGCTCAAAGTCTACTGATCTAAATGTTAATCTCATTTGAAAATAGTTTTGCCAGCAGCATTCAGGCATGTTTGACCAAATATCTGAGTACTATGGCCTAGTCAAGTTGATACATAAAATCAGTCATCATAACATCTGCTTTCCTCCACTCTTTCACAAAGGAGGGCCTATGACTTGTCCTAGTTGAATGTAGGGTTTCATTTGGTGAAGTGAATGGCTCTGGTAGTAGGCATGTTGCTCTCTTCGGTGGGATGGATATTTGGACAAGAAGAGGAAGAGTCGAGCTTACGCACTCACTGTGGAAATGTCAGGCTGGACTCCCCACCTCACAGAAAGATGTGCAGAAGTATGTGTGGAGTTCTCTTTACATGAAGGAATAATCTCTGAAGACATGAGGATCTCTGCACTCCTCAGACATGTGTCTTGGTAAACTTAAACATTTTTCTTATGTTTATTTGAACTAGGTATCTGTGACTTGAAATATTGATATGTTGCTGCTGCTCCTGCTAAGTTGCTTCAGTCGTGTCTGACTCTGTGCAACCCCATAGATGGTAGCCCACCAGGCTCCCCGGTCCCTGGGATTCTCCAGGCAAGAACACTGGACTGGGTTGCCATTTCCCTCTCCAATGCATGCATGTGACCCCACAGACGGCAGCCCATCAGGCTCCTCCGTCCCTGGGATTCTCCAGGCAAGAATACTGGAGTGGGTTGCCATTTCCTTCTCCAAGAAATATTGATATAGAAACTGATATTAAGGTATATGTTATATTGCAAGTGATAGGGAACACAATATTGGCTTTCCTGTGCTAAGGCAAAACATCTTCTCTCCCAGCATGATGCTGTCTGTCCTTGTCATGGGCAGTAAAGCAGTTAATCAGTTCATCTCCTGCTGTGTTTTGGAACTCAGATCATGAGTGGACTGGAAGCTGGAGCCTTAGGAGTAAGTATAGAAAAGTAGCAGTGTTGTAACATGTTAAATATGGAGTTATTGCTTATGCTGTGTACATTAGTAAAAAGGCTTCCATTTAAGCTTGACTGTTGGAGAAAGCGAAGTCCTAGGATATTGTTTTCTTGAGAGGTAATGAATCTCCTTAGACCAGCAGTTGGTGAGCTTTTGATAACTGCGCACCTTGTGAAATCACAAGAGTAAAATTCAGCAAGTAGAAGGAAGAGAGGAACAAGAGATGCGGTCAAATCAACAGAGAGGAAGCCCCAGAGGAGGGCAGCAGGAAGCCTCAGCCTGTTCTGTATTCTCCACCTGATTGGTTCGATGAAGGATACAGGATATAGGATGCTCGGGGCTGGTGCACTGGGATGACCCAGAGGGATGGTATGGGGAGGGAGGAGGGAGGGGGGTTCAGGATGGGGAACATGTGTATACCTGTGGCAGATTCATGTTGATGTATGGCAAAACCAATACAATAAAGAAATTAGCCTCCAATTAAAATAAATAAATTTAAATTAAAAAAAAAAATAAAGTGTCCTCCCCTGGGATGGAACAGGGTGCAGAGAGCACTGCCTTACTGTACTTATGGTACAATCAGTATTGCCTGACTGTCTCAGTAGATGGTCTTCAAATGACTCTTGAGAGTTGGAGATCAAGCCTGAGTATGGATGTTGAAGCACAGAGCACTCTGCCAGTTGCAAAGAGACAAAAATGTTAATATTGGGAACCGGAAGTGTGGGCTGAACATCACTGGACAAGATACATAGCATTACTTCATAACCATAGCTTCCCTAAGACATCCTATGAGATGTTATCTGATACTTAAAGATTTTTATTTCTTTCCCCATTTCTTTACTGTCTTCATGGTTTTTACATATTTCTATATGACTTTGTACCTTTTTAACTTGTAAATTCAACTGCATCTCCTTCTGAAATTGACTTTTAATTGCAATATTTCAGTTGTAATACTCTGCAAAAATTCTATAGTTATTGTTGATGTACAGTTGGTTTATGGGCTTCCTAGGAGGTGCAGTGGTAAAGAATCTACTTGCTGATGCAGGAGACACAGGAGACCAGGTTCTGTCCCTGGATAGGAAGATCTCCTGGAATAGGAAATGGCAACCCACTCCAGTATTATTGCCTGGAAAATCCCTTGGACAGAGGAGCCTGGCAGGCCATAGTTCTTGGGGTTGCAAAGAGTCAGACATGACTGAGCAGTTGAATACACAGCAGAGTTGATTTATAATATTGTTAGAGTTGTACAGCACAGTGATTCAGTTTTATGGGTTATATAGATTTAGTATGGTTTCCATTTAGTAGTAGTATTCCATTATGGTTTGTTATAAGATATTTAATTCCCTGTGCTATATAGTAGATCCTTATTGTTTATGTACAATAGTTTGTAGGGGATTAACAGATTCACATGATTTGTTAATGATTTATTTTGATCCTTTTTATCATTTCTTCTGAAAATTTTTGGGAATGTACTTTCCTATGAATCATTGTTCCAAATTCAATCCTGTATTTTCTTTCATAATATTACATATATTATATATGTATGTGTGTGCATGTATATGTATATATGTGTGTGCATGTGTGTGTATATATATATAAAATTTGCTCTTTTAAACCACCACACGGCAGAAAAATTTGGCAACTTGAATTGCTAGTTTGGTCTTTGTGTCTATTGTGCAGATTGTCACATTTCATAGTAGAATTTTGTTAGCAACAGATAGCTGAATAAGTCAAGGAAATATATAATAGATTCATATTCTGATAATCACAGAGAATATTGAAATAATCATCAAAATGCATAATCAAGAAGAGCTAATTTTCAAATACTTTCTATTCTTTGCAAATCATCCACTAAGCCCTCTCTTCTGATAATCCAAATATAACTCTGATATTTATTTTCTGTTTCTAAACATGGAAGAGCACAGAAAGTAAATTCGAAGTTAAAGTCACAAAACAAATGAAATTATTGCCATTAAATATTAAGACTTAAGAATTGCCTCTTGCCTTTATAATTATTGCTAAATAATACAATTGTGAATAATATGTATATCTGTACTTATTCCTGTACTCCCACTGCCTAATTCTTTTTTCTATAACTTTGAACAACACAACTATCCAAAGGCATGACCATCAAAAACTCAGATGTGTTACTTTCTCAGGTTATTAAAAATGAATAAGTGGGTATAAATGAAAATGCTGTTCAGATTAATAGTGACATCTAATATTTAAAGTATAGGAATAGAACAAGTCAAATTTCTCTATTTGAGAATTCCCAGCTATGTATATTTGTGTGTTTTTTCAATAGATTCAGATAGATATTTCCGTGATTATCATGCAAGTCAGTCAAGGCATAAATTCTAATACAGTGTTTCTAAACCCTAACTATTGTTTTATAACTATGAAATCTCATTTTTAAGAGAGCGTATATATAGATAATGTATATGTATAACTTGGTTATATTATAGTATTTGGTACATTAATACATTTAAGTATATTAATATTTGATGGACAATATTTATGTCATTGTATGATGTTTTCAGTGTCTGAGGTCATGTAATTCACTATTTCCTTTTTCTTCTGGTTGAGAAAAAACATAAATTCATCAGAACTTTCCTAATAGGGAACTAACCTGAAACTCTAGTTTTATAGAATAATAGTTTGCTACTCATAAAAGAGATTCTATTATCTATGAAGTTTAGGGAATTTTAAATAAACAAAAATTAGAGAATAGAACATTAAAATTCATCTAATTTATTTTACCACAGTACCTTTTCTAATAGAATAACCTGGGAACCCTAGTGTCATGAAACATTGCATTACATAAACATCTATATTTACAAACAGAATTGATCTCGATTATACAGTTCAGTTCAATCCCTCAGTTGAGTCCTACTGTTTGCAACCCCATGGACTATAGCACACCAGGCTTCCCATCCATCATCAACTCCTGGAGCTTGCTCAAACTCATGTCCATCGAGTCGGTGATGCCATCCAATCATCTCATCCTTTGTCGTCCCCTTCTCCCACCCTCAATCTTTCCCAGCATCAGGGACTTTCTAATGAGTCATTTCTTTGCATCAGGTGGCCAAAGTATTGGAGTTTCAGCTTCAGCATCAGTCCTTCCAATGAATATTCAGGACTGATTTTCTTTAGGATTTACCGGTTGGATGTCCTCGCAGTCCAAGGGACTCTCAAGAGTCTTCTCCAACACCATGGTTCAAAAGCATCAATTCTTCGGCATTCATTTTTCTTTATAGTCCAACTGTCATATCCATACATGACCACTAGAAAAACCACAGCATTGACTGGATGGACCTTTGCTGACAAAGTAATGTCTCTGCTTTTGAATATGCTGTCTAGGTTGGTCATAGCTTTTCTTCCAAGGAGTCTTTCAGTTTCATGACTCAGTCCCATCTGCAGTGATTTTGGAGCCCCCAAAATAAAGTCTGTCACCATTGCCATTGTTTTCCCATCTATTTGCCATGAAGTGATGACATTGGATGCCATGATCTTCATTTTTTGAATGTTGTTTTAAGCCAGCTTTTTCACTCTCCTCTTTCACTTTCATTAAGAGGATCTTTAGTTCTTCACTTTCTGCCATAGGGTGGTATCATCTGTGTATCTGAGGTCATGGATATTTCTCCTGGCAATCTTGATTCCAGCTTGTGTTTCATCCAACCCAGCATTTCGCATGATTTACTCTGCCTATAAGTTAAATAAGCAGGGTGACAATACACAGCCTTGACGTACTCGTTTCCCAATTTGCAACCAGTCCATTGTTCCATGTCCAGTTCTAACTGTTGCTTCTTGACTTGAACACAGATCTCTCAGGAGGCAGGTCAGGTGGTCTGATATTCCCATCTCTTGAAGATTTTTTGGCAGTTTGTTGTGATCCACAGAGACAAAGGCTTTGGCATAGTCAATAAAGCAGAAGTAGATGTTTTTCTGGAACTCTCTTGCTTTTTTGATGATCCAGCAGATGTTGGCAGTTTGATTTCTGGTTCCTCTGCCTTTTCTAAATCCAGCTTGAACATCAGGAAGTTCACGGTTCACATACTTTTGAAGCCTTGCTTGGAGAATTTTGAACATTACTTTGCTAGCATGTGAGATGAGTGCAATCATGGGGTAGTATGAGTATTCTTTGGCATTGCCTTTCTTTGGGATTGGAATGAAAACTGACCTTTTCCAGTCCTGTGGCCTCTGCTGAGTTTTCCAAATTTTCTGGCATATTGAGTGCAGCACTTTCACAGCATCGTCTTTAGTACTTGAAATAGCCCAGCTGTAATTCCATCACTTGATTCTATAGCCTGAGCTAAAATTGCTTTGTTACATTTAATAAAATTATTTTTAAATCAGAATACATATAAATGAAATATACTCTAATTATTAGCATTAAAAGATTTATTATACAGAAAGAGAAGCACATGGTGTTCTTCCTTAGTGTGTCTGATTTTTCCCCTTTTTGAAAATTTACTTATTTTTAATTGGAGGATAATCGCTTCACAATATTGTGTTGGTTTCTGCCATAAGAGCAACATGAATCAGCCATGGGTATACGCACGTCCCCTTTTTCTTGACCCTCCCTCCTGCCTCTCCCCCCGTCCCTCACCTCTCCCCCGTCCCACACCTCTACGTTGCCAGAGAGCACAGGGTGAGCTCCCTGCATCATCCAGCAAACTCCCCCTGACTGTCTTGCATATGGTAATGGGTATGCTTCCATGCTGCTCTCTCAATTCGTCCCACCCTCTCCTTCCCCCACTGTGTCCAACGATACCAGTCTTACTGGGTGAGGGCCCCCAAGACAACCTTGACTTTCTCACCTCTGTAAAAACTCGGTTTCCAGGTAAGATCATATCTTGCGATGCTGAGTGTCTCTGAAAGGTTTTGGGGGACACAATTCAACCCACAGCGAGTGCTTACAGAGTGCTAATGAGAAACTAAGAAAAAAAGGTCTGTCTTCAAGGATAGGAAGCAGTGTGCCCAGAGGAGGCAGACGGATGGATGAGGGCCTGAATTAGCCCCTCCAGAGGTGGAGATGTGAATAGTTTAAAGCAGTGCACAGAAAGCCTCCAGCACATCATTTGCCTCATAAATAGACTTGCTCAATAAGATACATTATTTTTTTCTTTTATTTCCAAGCCCTTTCTTTCCCTGTTATTTTTCTGTAATCACACATATTTCCTTCTTAGACTATGGACTCAATCTGGAAAATGAGTGAATGTCCCTTTAGTTTTCCTGAGCCTTTCTTACTGTGCCTCCATTATGTCCTTAGAACCTAAATTAATACATTTTTGCAATGGAGTGTAGAATGCCAGTCTGCATTCAACCTGTGTTTCAAAGAATTTAGTTTAAAAAAAAAACCCAAACAAGCTACCTTTATGTTACAGAGAGGGACAGAGTTCAAAGCCATGAAATTGTGTCTGATCTTCAGATGCTGTCTCATTACCTCCTCCGTGGTTCTGCCTCAATGCTAAAACTGAAGTTTAAACTCTCCTTTGATTTTTAAAAATTATTTCTCACTGGTGTGCCCTTATCAGTTCCTTTGTTCATTTTAACTACATAATAAAATAACAAAAGCAACTTAAAATTTCATCATACAATATGATGGAATAATTACTTTGAATTATTTCAATATGCTCTGAATTAGGTTTTAGTAATTTTGACTTTGGAATTTGACAAAAAATATAAAATTCTAAGTCTTGACATCATTAAATTCATTCTTTTATTATGAGGGACATAAAAATCAGGTCCTTTCTAACTTGGAAATATTTTATCATTTGTAGTACAACATGTATTGCCTTTCAATCTAGTAAGTCACTCAAACTTGACACACATAAGTGATGCTGTTGTGTAAAGCTATATTTCAGCTTCATTTAATAATCATTATATATTCCGTTTGTTCTTAATCATCTGTAGAAAAATAGCTTTGGGAAAGTATTGGAGGAGGAAAGATTTTTTATGGAAAATTAGGAAAAACTTCTAAAAACTGTTCATTATTTCAGAAGATAGTTGTATAAATCTAATTTAGCTCTTCAAGTTTAGAGGGGAACTTGGAAAGAAAGCATATTAAAATAATTGGCATCTAGGAAAATTGGAAAAGTTTTAAACCCAGGGAAATTCAAGGAACTTAGAGTAAAGTGAGAAGTTATAAAAATACAGCCACATTAATTTTCCCTAATGATACTCGAGGAAAAGTTTCCAGTCCCATAACTTCTTACTAGTGTGCTGTGAAAAAATGATATTGGAAGATCATTGAGGATTGCATTTTTGGAACTCTCCAGATTCCAGCATAAGGTAAAATGTTGAAAATTCTTTCTGGTTGAGAAGATCAATTTAGTTGAACAATAACCTTATGCCTGTTAGTGTCTGTCTTTTAACAAATACAAATACATTATATAACATTCAGAAAATGTAGCATTTATTTGTGATGCTGCTAAATGTATCAAGTAGGAATAGTAGCTGTGCGACTCTGGAAATAGGAGAACATAAAATTAAAGATATGAGCTTCCTCGCCCATCAAAATATCACAGCTGCCCAATGAAACTTTTCTCTCTTTGATTCTAACAAACAAAAATGTCATTCTGACATTGAGTGACAAAAATGACAGTAAAACCTGATGGTTGCCATACTTGGAAAGGGCTGTTCAGGTGGACTGCCTGTTGGTCCCTGGGTGGTTCCAGTTTCCAGCTGCCCATTTAGGAACGGGTGAAGGTGTGGGTTGAGCTGAGGCTTGGAATGCAAGTTCACTGAGAATGGCCCATGTGGGATTCTGACCTTCAGAAAACAGCTGAACTGCACCAGAATGATATACCTTAGACCATATTATTACCACAAATGAGTGGGTGTCTTAATACAAGGTATCTTCCACGCTTGGAAACTTCAGTCTCCTCTCCTTTTGGAAGAAAAGGGGCTATAGAATAAACTGTAACATCTTACTTTCACAGTTCCATGTATAAATTGTAATGATGAGAAACTCTCCTAATCATTCAAAAGAGGAATAGCCACAAACGTAGGGAATGATTGCTGAGCATAACTGTTCAGGGAATAGATTAACACCAGGTAGAAAGATGAGAAGGCTTCCCTAGTGCTAAAGAATCTGCCTACCAATGGCAGGGGATGTAAGAGGCATGGGTTCAATCCCTGGGTTGGGAAGATCCCTTGGAGAAGGAAATGGCAACCCACTCTGGGATTCTTGCCTGGAGAATCCCATAGACAGAGGAGCCTGGCGGGCTACAGTCCACGGAGTCACAAAGAGTTGGATATGATTGAGCGTGTGCGTGTGTGTGTGTGGACACATACACAGACACACACACATAGACACAGACATATACAGACACACACACAGAGACACAGACACACACACACACACACACACACACACACAATGAGGGGGCTATTAGAAAAGATCTAGTGGCTCAATACTGAGTCCTGGAAAAAGAGGGATGTAACCTGGCTCACATGACTGCTTCCCAGAGGATTTTGTCAAACCCTTGTGATTATCCCGGCGTAAATGGGTTGGATGCACTGATGTTGAAGGAGGTTGAGAAAAGGGATCTTGGAGCGGCATGCTGAGTTTACTCCATCAGTGAAGGCAGTTTAGTGTGATGCATGACACAGCGGGATGCTTAATTCATGGTTAATAGACCAATACGATCATATAGATAAATCTGTTGCCTAGACAGGGCAAGGGTCACGTGATTTTTCTGGAAATTCATACTCAGTCTTGTCTGACTCTGCTACGCCATGGACTGTAGCCTGCCAGACTCCTCTGTCTATGGGATTCTCCAGGCAAGAATAATGGAGAGGGTTGCCATGCCCTTCTCCAGGGCATCTTCCTGACCCAGGGATTGAACCCAGGTCTCCTGCATTGGCAGGCAGATTCTCTACCACTGAGCCACCAGTGGAGAAATTCACTACAGAAATGCAAATAAACCAAGCCATTCTCTCCTCTTTAAGCCGTAATTTGGGCTGAAGTAGCCAACACACTTTGTTGTCAGTCATTGAATTTCATTGTGTAAAGTGTCTTCTCTTCTTTTATATGACCTGTATGAATATAATAATAAATACAGGGTGTGTTTAGTGTTTAAAAATTGTGCTTTATATAAATCTATCTAGCTATCCATCTAACTACAGTTAGTGGCTCAGATTGAGATTTTTGCCAGTTTCAGGTAATGTGTTTAAAATAAATTCTAATTAACATATTGCTCATGCTTACTAGGCTATCAAATACTCATTTTAATTTTCATCTTATGTTATAGCAACTACTTTTAATAATAGTTTAAAGCAATCAATATAAAATGCAGAGCATCATGATTATTATATTGCTCCTCATTCAAAATGGTAATCATTTGTTTAACCAACTTTAATCTTTCAAATTTGCCTGATAGTTTTCTATTAAAAATTTTCTAAAGATGCGTGCTTCATTTCTAAACTCCAGATACAGAGAAAGGGAAAAATCTAATCATTGTATCCATATTCTAGTAAGCCTGTATTTTATTAAATAATATTACATTTTAATTATTATTTTAATTATATGAATCCATGCTCCTCTGCAAAGTTGATATAGTCAGGTTTTTCTAGACCTTAAGGGGAAGAGGACCATATTAATAATGCTTACTTTTAGTAGTTTGCTTTTTTGTAGCTACTATTATTATAAAAAAGGTTGGTCATCGATATGAGTATTCTGAAAACACCTATGAGAGTTGAAATATTGCTAGTCGTTACTGAGAGTATGGTTTACTGTCTTGTTTGTGAATGATCACATACGCAGTAAAGAATTGTTGGAATGCCAACTTGATTAGAGGTGAAGTGTTTGCAGAACTTTATGGTAAAAGAAAGTCAGCCCCTAGTCAGCAAGATCACTGAAAACTAGACACCCTACCCCAGAAACAGAATGAGTGCCTCGTATGTGCAGCCAGCCTTTTGTAAAGAGGGAAAGCAACAGGAACTAAAGTGACCCTTGCTCACTTCCTTTACTCCACTCAATCAAACTCATCAACCCAGAAAAACCATTTTTTAAAAAAATTTGAAGTATAGTTACTTTACAGTGTTGTGTTAATTTCTGCTATATAGCAAAGTGATTCAATTTTATCTATCCATCTGTCTATCTATCTGTAACATATTCTTCTCCGTTATGGTTTATCCCAGGGCATTGACTATATAGTTCCTTGTGCTATGCAGGAGGACCTTGCCATCCATTCTATAATGCATGTAATAGTCTGCACATGCTAAGCCCAAACCCGCACCACCTCCCTCCCCCTGCCCCTGCCCTGCCAGCGACCACAAGTCTGTTCTCCATGTCTGAGTCTCTTTCTGTTTGTGGATAAGTTTATTTGCGTCATGTTGATAGTTTAGATTCCACATATAGGTGATATCGTATGGTATTTGTCTTTTTCTTTCTGACTTACTTCACTTATTGACAGTATGATGATTTCTAGGTTCATGTTGCCGCCAATGGCATTACTTTGTGCTTGCCTATAGCTGAGTAGCATCCCATTGTATATTTATGTAACATATCTTCTTTATCCATTCATCCGTCAGTGGAAATTTAGGTTGTTTTCCTTTCTGATTGTTATGAATAGTGTTGCTATAAACAAAGGTCTGCATGTATCATTTTGAATTATAGTTTTGTTCAGATATATGCCCGGGGGTGGTATTGCTGGGTAATATGGCAACTCTATTATTAGTTTTCTGAGGAACCTCCATACTGTTCTCCATAGTGACTTTGCCAATTTACATTCCCATCAACAGAGTAGGAGGTTTCCCTTTTTTCCATACCTTCTCTAGCATTTGTTATCCGGAAAAGTTTTTAATAATAGCCATTCTGATGAGTGTGAGATCGTAACTCGTAATATTGATTTGAATTTTTCTGATGATAGCTGTATTGAGTATTTTTTCAGGTCCAAGAGGCCATTTCTTATGTCCTGTTGTTGTTCAGTCAAGTAACTAAGAGGCTGGAAGTCTTCCTCCAGTAAAAAATTCTTCCATATGAGAGAGCATATCAATAACAGGGAATATATTCTTCTCCTCTAGTTTAAGATTTAAAATAATTAACGGCAACACATTTAATGTGCTCACCATAGTTTCTTTAAGAAATGTAATATTTTATTATTGAAAATAACACATTTGGAGTTATTTAATGGAAGCAATCTTTCTTTCCTTTGAGTCCACCTGATTGAATCCTTCTTTTAGAATTTTGAGCATGTGAAAACTGTGGTATCTTACAGTTTTGTACAGAATTTATCTTTGGTAAAACAGTTTTGCAGCGCAACTATATTTTTTTCTTTTCTTTTTTTTGTAAATGCTTAAGGTTCTAACAACATGTCATTTAATGTATTTGATGGGAGTTCTTTCTTAAAGCTTCATTTTAAAACATTTCAAAATACATTCTGAAGAATTCGTGGTTATGGTAGTAAAAGCTAACGATGTCTGATTTAACCTTTTCCAGATTCCTGCCTGAAAAATTGTTAAAAGTAAGTAACAAATTCAAATAATGCAAAATTTCATCAGGCCTGGAAACTTAAATGTTTCTGGGTTAGTGTTATATAATAATAGTTCATAAGATGTGTTAGAAGCAAATTATAAAACACTTGATACACAGTTACTAAGTTAGTTCTTTACTCAGCATGAAAATAAATGTGGACCTAAAGCAGCTATATAAAAAATGTAAGGTTAGAAATCCTTAACTATATGAACCTCTTTCCTGAAATGCTATTGTCAGCTAAAGATATTCACCTGCCTTCAGACGATAATGGTTAAAAATGCGGTAATTTTTTCTAAAAAACATTATGGTTGTAAGTGACACTAGCATTTAATTATTGATGATTCTTCATAGTGTGTTAAGATGCTGAGTGTATTGGTTTTATATACATCTTTGAACGAGTTTATATACACACTTCTACCACTGAGACAATAAGTGGCCTGATAAAGTCACACCCACAGTGATCCAAGCCATCTGCAGTTTGTGGTGCCTTGCTTACTGTTTTTAATGAAAGGTTCTTTCCCACTATCATCAGGAGAAAGAAACAAAGAGACTGAATCTCATCCTGCCACTCTTTCATGGTGTGCGTTAAAAAACCAGTGAGACAGCAACTAATAGAAAATAATTTGAAACATTCCTCTGAATTGTCCTAGAAATATCACAACACTCATTCTCATTGGCTTGTTTTTTAATTTGCAAATGCTTCATAAATTCTGTGGTGGGGGGGCAGTGCAGCCTTATTTTTGCAAGTTAGCCATTAATGATGAGTCCTCATTCTGCTTTTTTCCCTTCTCCGTCGTGCTTAATGAGTGTGGTCTGTTTCATCACATCATAACTTGGCATTTTTCTGCCTTCTGTTGCTGGTTTTGAAAAGTGTTAAGTTCTCACATTTATTTTGCTTCTTTTCTAAAAAACAATTCAAGCAGTATGGTTAGCAATCCATTAAATATTTATATACAATATTAATTATTAATTCATATCAAGCAAAAGCAATTTCATTTTTCTCTCCTCTTGCCTGAAATGTTGGTTTTCATGTGGAAAACCACCCCTCCCACTCTATACTGTCACAATTGGGTGTGCCATTCACAGTGACAATTCTCCTAAACGGATGACTGTCCATCCTGAACTCTATGCCAAGTCTATCAGGAGAACTTCAGAATGGTATTTACTTATTTACTTTATTTTTGTGATTGGTATTTTACTGATTATTCTGAGATTCACCCCACTAGTATGCTTGCCTGAAAAATCCCATGAACAGAAGAGCCTGGCAGGGTGTAGTCCACGAGGTCACAAAGAGTCGGACATGACTCAGCATGAGCTTTATGATGATGGCATAGGCATTTCAATATTGAAAAATGTCCTACGTATCTCCTTCCTCTTATCTCACAGGGGCCTCAAACTCAGCATATCCACAGATACTCTTTATTTCCCAATCTCCTCAAGTTTACGACTTCTGTATTCTTCATGGTCTGTGTCTCTAATATTCATAGCCCACAAAATCCAGGAATCTTAGAATCATCTTTAATAACCTCTCCCTCAAACCACCTACAGTTGATCATTAAGCCATATTAAGTCGACGCTATAAACATCTTTGTGTTGCCATGACAATAGTTATATCTCAGACCCTCTTATTTCTCTCTTGGATGGCAAAAGTTGCCTGCTATATGGATAGCTTGTTAGTATCTGCATGATGGCATCTTGTTGATGAAAGATCATTTGCTTCTTAAAGGAGGATGGAAACATCGATGCTCGAAGGGATTGTTTATTATCTAAGGACATTTCTGGAGATCATGCTTCTGTGGCTTCGGTTGGTACCACACCCATGGGCTCATTCTTTGCCCCTCCTGATCTCATGCCCCATCAGAGGAGGTCTGAAATAAAGCGAAAGACACACTGAAGTATGGACATTTCATGTCACCTCACGAAGAAGCAGTATTTCCTGCTGCTTTCAGAATGAGATGATTTTTAAGGAAAATGAAGCTATAAAAAAAAACTCAACATTTTTTGTTGTTTTGTAGGCTTTCGGTGTTTTGCTATCTAGTGTTTCCTGGTTGTTGGGGGAGAGAGATTGCAATAGATAACCAGTTCTAGTGATGCTCACTGGTTACATAGGCTTTGCCATGTGGAAGGAATAAAAGGAACTTTAAAGGAAGAAGAGTCTATTTTGAAGAAAGTATTTGCAAAGCAGTGTGTGCATGCTAAGTCGCTTCTGTTGTGTCTGACTCCTTGCAACCCCATGGACTATAACCTGCCAGGCTCCTCCGTCCATGGGATTATCCAGCCAAGAATACCCGAGTGGGTGGCCATGTCTTCCTCCAGGGGATCTCCTCAACTCAGAGATCCAGCCCATGTCTCGTTTGTGTCCTTCATTGGCAGGCAGGTTCTTTACCATTAGTGTCACCTGGGAAGCCCTTGTAAAACAGGGCTCTCTCTCTGCCCGCGTATCTCTGAAGCTTTGTGTCATCTGCAAGAAGCAAAGTTTAGCATCGTTATTTGTTGACTATTGACACCCGTTGACTCACACAGAAACCATCAGTGCAAGAGGGAAGGACTGGGACATTGAGAGGGAACATACACAAAAATAATGTTCTTTTCAATTACTCCTAACCAGGCCATTTATAGGCTGGAGTAAACCAATGCTGGTAGGGATTGGATGGTCACTCCAAGATATCTCTAATCTGATGTAGGGATCGGCCTCAGTGACAGCGTGGACGGGGATCGTGGGTGATAAAGTTGTACTTCCCTCATGAAGATCTTTGAAAAGGCACCCGCTGAGCACCTGCAGTCTGTATCTGATGTGCTGCATGAAACAACTGCCATTGCTTATTTGCAGAACATGGGCCTCAACACCGCAGGGTACTAGAGAGCCATAGTGGCAGAAAAGGCGAGCACACTGCCGGCTGACACGTGGCAGGGGGACAGAGAGTGGGTACTTTTGAAAGGAGTGGAAGTTGCTCAACGGTGTCCGACTCTTTGCGATCCCATGGACTATACAACCTATGGAATTCTGCAGGACAGAATACTGGAGTGGGCAGCCTTTCCCTTCTTCAGGGGATCTTCCCAACCCAGGGATCGAACCCAGGTCTCCCACATTGTGGGCAGATTCTTTACCAGCTGAGCCACAAGGGAAGCCCAAGAATACTGGAGTGGGTAGCCTATCCCTTCTCCAGCAGATCTTCCCAACCCAGGAATTGAACTGGGGTCTCCTGCATTGCAGGCGGATTCTTTACCAACTGAGCTATTTGAAAGGAAGAAGGTGGGAAAAGGAGAAAGCACACACAGTCCTTGAAGAACTCGTCTAAGACTTCTGAGGAAAGGGTTGTTAAACACGTCATTCCGTAGCCCTCACCCGACTTTTTCCTGAGGGTTGTTCTCAGAATCATGCCTGGTCTCCAAAATATAAAGCCCCCAGATTTTGGTAAATCAGATGTTCTGTGAACTTGAAAGAACATCTCAGAGGGGTTACCTCCAGAAGTGATGTCTTCAGATCAGACCTCACTGTGCGGGTGAAATTATCCTGTGTAAAATCGAGTTTTCTGAGGCGTGTGGCTGATGAGGGAACAAAAGGGATGTGGAGGAGTGTTTCAACCAATGATCTTCAGTGACCCTCTTAACGCGATTTTCCACCTCATCTTCTGGACACGTGCAGCTCACACTTTGGTTCTGCTGTCAGTGTGGATGCAGCCAGCTTTCTTTTCTAGTCACATTAACTTGAAGTTGACTGGCAGTGGTCATCAATATTTTTCTTGCTGGACTTCTGTAGACTATGAGGAGTATTGACTAAGCAATTCAGGAATGGATTGTAAGGAAGAATGTAAGGATCACGAGTGTGTATCATTTTCTGATTATAATCCTTGCATCATCTCTTTCAAGAAAGTAACACGATAGATGTGAGGACCATCTGTGCCCTAGTCTTCTAAGTGGATCCAGCTTTACACTCTTAGCTGATATTGCAGGGACGGCTGACTTTATTGGGGATTTAATTACTTGGAATCTCTACTTATGCAGGTATCACTCTCCATTTAGGAATGAATTCTACTATTGAAGATTAATTTTCGTACAGCTTATTCTGCTTTTGGATCTAATATTTCCACTTGTTCTCAGTGGAGTCTAAGAACAAACCTGCCAGTCCCCTTGTCTCTTTTGACCGCCTCTCTCATCACATAATTATTTGAAACACTCCACTGTCAACTTTGGAGAAGGCAATGGCACCCCACTCCACGACTCTTGCCTGGAAAATCCCATGGACAGAGAAGCCTGGTAGGCTGCAGGCAATGGGGTTGCTAGGAGTCAGACACGACTGAGCGACTTCACTTTCGCTTTTCACTTTCATGCATTGGAGAAGGAAATGGCAACCCACTCCAGTGTTCTTGCCTGGAGGATCCCAGGGACGGGGGAGCCTGGTGGGCTGCTGTCTATGGGGTCTCATAGAGTCGCACACGACTGAAGCGACTTAGCAGCAGCAACTGTCAACTTAGGGACACACACTAAGTTTTTCCATGCCCCTCCCCACAGCCTCCCTAACCCTCCTAGAGAGTGTTCAGTGGAATCTGGTTGCAACTTTTTTGTTTCTATTAATGTCTTATGGACTTTTCCTTTGGCTGCCAAGAAATTTAGACATAACACATTTGCAGGCTCATGTTAGGTGTGTAGATTATGGTAAGGATTTATAGCCATGGTCCTCTACATTCTGACCTTGTTTATTTATTTATTTTATTTTATTTTATTTTTTATTTTTTAAATTTTAAAATCTTTAATTCTTACATGCATTCCCTAACATGACCCCCCTCCCACCTCCCTCCCCACAACATCTCTCTTTTACATTAATCACACATTTAACTTACACCATCCATCACAGCTTATATAATTTTGTATTCTATCTAAAATATTTTCTGGAATAATAAGCAGAATAAATCAAAATAAATGAAAAGAAGTGTTTTAGTTTTCCTGCAAAAGAGGTTCATTACTTTTTTGCCTCTGAATTAAACTGATTAAATTATCTGGTTTTGTGACTGATACAAAGGGCTATTACATTATTCCCAAATCAATGTCCCACTAGTAGTAACTAAAGGCATATTCATAAGACATCATCAAATCCTGTGTTTGGAACTTTTCCTTGAATGTAACCATTATTAATATTATGGAGCTTAAATTTGAATTTCAGTTTTAGATACTGGATCACATTAGAGCATGGAATGAATGCTAGTTTAAACATTCCGATATAATTTCTACTTTTGAATAACCTTGAGAACTGGAATTGCTTCTGAAATTTACAGGTAAGTATCCTGAATTCCATTGTTTTCTAAACATTTTTCTCTAAAAGAACAACAACAACAACAACAAAACAGCCAAAATAAACTATAATTTAATAAAAATTGTTAAAAAGCAATACTTTTAAAATCTGCAAAATATAGTTTCAATGGAAAAAGTTAATGATCAGCTGGAATTTGATTTGTTTCTCCTTCTGGTAAAAATAAGTTGATCCCTTCATGTCAAGTATGTGCATTGATTCTGAGAGGTTAAAAAAAAAAGTTGAGTGTTTTATTGTAGTTACAGTTGTTTTTATATGTTATATTTGAATAGTCTGGAAATAATTAGCTTTGCCAGAAGAGATCCCTTTTGGTATTTCCCATCCCACATCTGAGGTTTGAGGGAAGACTGGGGTTAAAGAGAGAGCCAGCTCTGGTCTCTCTCATGTAGTTTTGCTTCTTTTCTTCTCAAAGGCTGTAATCTGTGTTTGCCCCTGGGTAATCAGCTCCCAAAGAATGTGTATCATGCCTGTGATAACAGTAGGACAAAGTAACTCATTTTACTCCATTTTTGTTTTAACTTATTTTGGGATTTTCCTCCACCCTCCACCCATATGGATAATGTATTTCATTGGGCATATGTAATTTACTGAGCTTTGTTATTACTATGAAACCCAATTATTGGAGAAAAAGAAAGATTGCTCCCATAAAGTCTCTCGTGTTAATCTTGTTTCAGCCTAGATTACAGGTATAGGGCCAGGCATAAGGCATGCTTGCAAGATGCAAGGCGAGAGGGGGTTGTGTTTAAAAGAGAGAGGCTTGTGCAGCGTAGCAAATTCAAGAAGCAGATTGTGGCATTTTTAAACTTGTTTGCTGTTTGTTTTGGTTTGTCTTGCTAATGATAGAGCAGTGCATAAATAATGAAAAGTTCAGAGTAGTATAAATAGATGCATGTTCATTAAATATGAATGAGTGGGGTGCTTTTTAAAATGACACTTTTTTACTTTAGTTATGTCCTTTGGGCTGTGTTGGGTCTTCGTTGCTGCGGGTTTTTCTCTAATTACAGTGAACTGGGGCTCCTCTCTAGGTGTGGAGCCTGGCCTTCTCACTGTGGGGGCTTCTCTTGCTGAGGTTCCTGGGCTTGAGAGCACCAGCTCAGCAGTTGTGAGGCTTGGGCTTAGTTGCTCCTTGGCATGTGGGATCTTCCCAGACCAGGGATTGGAACCTGTACCGCCTGCATTGACAGATGGATTCTTTACCCCTGAGCCACCAGGGAAGCCTTAAAACTACATTTTAAATATTGAGTTTCTGAATGCAGTATATGGGACTAGGAAGAGTTGAAATGTATACTTAGATTTATAGGCACAAATAGAAGTACATGTTATATTTAGGTGTATCTTAATCAGTTATAAGTGTGCTCTGTATTCAGTTGACTTTTTGCCAGCCTATGTGGCTGTATATAATATGGTACCTTCCTCAAAATATTCCAATGACCTGCTTTTTATACTCTTAATTGCAGCAAATTAAGTATGTATTTTTATGTGTGTAGTTGTAGTTGTTGTTCATTGCTAAGTCATGCCTGACTCTTTTGGGATCTCAAGGACTGTAGCCCACCAGGCTGCTTTGTCCATAGAATTTCCCAAGCAAGAATACTGGAATGGATTGCCATTTCCTTTTCCAAGGGATCTTCCCATCCCAACCCAGGGATGGAACCCACATCCCCTGCATTGGCAGACAGTTTCTTTACCACTGAGTCAGAAGGGAAGCCCTGCTATGTATAGCTGCTATTGAATGATATATATTAACTGCAGCAATCCAAAAGTTAAAAAAAAAAAAAACATCTAGTTTTTAGAACATGTAAATGTTTGAAAGTACCAAAGGGTCTCTGAGTCTTATACATCTTTCTTCCTTCTTCTTATAAAGGAAAACTTCAACCTCAGCCCATTGCACCGAGGTTGCCCCTCTGAAATTTCCCACAATAGCTCACTATTGTTGTTAAAATAAAATGCCCCAAGAATATGAAACTATAGATTCCATCATACATTTTTTACTCTAATCTCCACCACAGTTCTGAAGCAGATAATTTGTCTCTAATTATCTTATATTTGTGGATGTTTTGTGTGTTTGTATGACTTCTGCAGTTTTTCCTGCTTCTTGACATGTCTCAGCCCAAATATCCCAATCTCCTTTTTCAGATGTCAGTGTAACTATCTTCTGTGATTTTTTTTTCTTATTTTATATTGGAGTGTAGTTGGTTAACAGTGTTGTGTTTAGGTGTACAATAAAATGATTCAGATGTATGTATACATGTATCTAATCTTTTTCAAATTTTTTTACCATTTAGGTTATTGCAGAGTATTGAGTTCCCTGTGCTACACAGTGGGTGCTTGTTGGCTGTCTATTTAATATATAGTAGTATGTACGTGTCAGCTCCAAACTTTCAGTTTGTTCTCTTTGAAATCTTAAACATGGAGATGGGCCTGCTGATAGTCTCACACACACAAAATTATCTCGTAAAATAATGAACTCTTAAACTATAAGGAATCATTAGGGTCCATCAGTATGCAATTATTCTTTTCACTTATTAAGGGAAACAATAAATATAAAATATGTAATATAAGCCTGAAAACATTTTTCTTATGTTGCAATGCTAAGTTAGGCAGAGTATTTTGGTTTTGAAGGTATATTTTAGTCTGAGTTATGAATTCTGCATCAGAGTGAGGTGAAACATCTGGCTCATAAAATGTCTCAAACCTCAAACCACTTTATGTATCCGGAAATGATCTTTTTCACACATTTCTATAAAACATGTAGAAATACAAGGAATGCTTCCCTGTTTGAAAGATTGCAGGTGCCTTCGATATAAAATTCTTGGATTTCTGTTGTGTACTTGTACAACTGGAGTTGCTAGTATACGCTGCATAAAATTCTTGGTCATTTTATAAATTTGAAACTTGACAGGCCTCTAACCATTTCCCATAAATGATGGCAAGCCTACAAGTGGTCAGTGCCCGGGTCTTTCGGGTTTCTACGTAGCTGTGGTTGGCTTGTCTCCACGTGGTTTCTCTGTGGTTCCAGTTCCAGCATCTCAGTTGTGTTCTGGGCAGGAAGAATGACAAGAGAAAAAATGAACCCAGCAGACAAGGCTCAGTTTTCCCCGGCTCCTCCAAAAGGCTTCAGCAGCGTTCCGTGCATCTTATCAATAGCACATCACATTCTAGGGCTCCCCTAGAGGCAGCACAAGAACTCTCCATCTATCTTTCTCCATTGTTGTTCAGTCGCTCAGTTGTGTCTGACTCTTTGTGACCCCACGGACTGAAGCACACCAGGCTTCCCTGTCTTTCACTATTTCCTGATGTCTGCTCAAATTCATGTCCATTGAGTTGATGATGCCGTACAACCATCTCATCCTCTGTCACCGTCTTCTCCTGCCTTCAATCTTTCCCAGCATCAGGTTTTTTCCCAATGAGTCAGCTCTTTACATAAGGTGGCCAAAGTACTGGAGCTTCAACATAAGTCCTTCCAATGAATATTCAGGGTTGCTTTCATTTAGGATTGACTGGTTTGATCTCCTTGCAGTCCAAGAGACTTTCAAGAGTCTTCTCCAGCATTGCAGTTTGAAAGCATCAGTTCTTCAGCACGCAGCCTTCTCTATGGTCCACCTCTCACATCTGTACATGACTACTGGAAAAAACATAGTTATATAATTATTTCTGTATCATCCACGTGTCTCTAACTGTGTATATATCTATACTGTATTGGTGCCTTGAATGATATCTGTTGACAAGAAAATGGGAGAGTAAAGTGTAGAATTTTATGGGCAACCTTCCAGTCTTACCAGTTGAGTATGGAATGCATGATTATGAGTATCATGTATACTCCTAGGAATTAGGAGTCTTTGTTACCGTATCTCAAACACCTAGGAGAATGCTCAGGCTTATCATAGGTACTAAGTACATATTTTCGAAGAAAGAGTGAGAGAATGGGTGCTTGTTAACGCAGAATGCCTTCAGCTTCTAAGAAGGCAGGCTTCCTTTTTCCTTCATTCTTCCTCTTATTTTCTTCCCAACATTTGTCGCAGTGTGGAGATAGTTGGTAAGGATGGGTTTCTGCTTTGACTGCAAGCGTGTGTGAGACATGCGTCAGACTGTGCTCGGCATGCCTAGGCAAGTGGATTTTGAGATAAACGTATTTGGATCAGAATCTGATCTGCGTCCCTTGCCTCTCAGTCATTTGAATGTTGCAGTCACAGAAAGGTGTTGAATATGAATGAATTAACCATATTCATCTGCTAGAGTCACTAAATATTAATATGGACAGTGACTGTGGAGTTCACTCCAGCTGCCTTATGGATGAGAAATAGACTCAAATCTAACAATCCTATGTTTTGTTTGACTTGGAATAGTTTCTGTTTATTGCTTTTGAAGTAACTTAACTATTCACACAGGAAAGTCCAAGTTGTCAGCATCGTGTGCTCACACTCAACAAGGCCTGCCAGGATTTATAGAATCACAAAGTGCAGAGCTGCGGAGGTAACGAGCCTCCTAACTGGTGGTCTAGCCTTCTTCCTTCTGCACTTTACCAACCCTCTAAAGAGACCATTTCTTAAAATGGTGACGAGTGAAACTCATGTTGGGAGTTTAGCATTCCAAGTCCGTGGGACACAATTCCATGAGAATCTGATTCAGTATCTGGATGGGGTCCCTGAATTGGCGTTTTTAACAAGGACTCTGAATGGTTCTGTGGCAAGGGGAAGACAGATCACAGACTGAAAACCAGGAAAATAAATGAAACGAGGCTTACATTATACAGCTCCTCGAAGAGCTCATGGAAATTCTTAGCAAGTAGAAACCTAGAAAAGATGACCATCTTATACTAACACATATATATGGAATTTAGGAAGATGGCAATGACGACCCTGTATGCAAGACAGGGAAAGAGACACAGATGTGTATAACGGACTTTTGGACTCAGAGGGAGAGGGAGAGGGTGGGATGATTTGGGAGAATGCCATTCTAACATGTATACTATCATGTGAATTGAATCGCCAGTCTATGTCTGACGCAGGATGCAGCATGCTTGGGGCTGGTGCATGGGGATGACCCAGAAAGATGTTCTGGGGAGGGAGGTGGGAGGGGGGTTCATGTTTGGGAATGCATGTAAGAATTAAAGATTTTAAAATTAAAAAAAATAAAAAAAAAAATAAAAAAAAAATAAAAAAAATAAAGCTAAAGACAAATGCTTTTCTGATTAAAAAATCAAAAGTGCAATGTTTAAATATGAATAATTGTGCTAATGTTCACCATGGCAGTGCATATGCCTAAGTGCTTCATTAAAGCGTACATTTTATAAACTCCATATCACTTGCAAAGATAATCTATGTGGTCTAATTGCACGAGGACTGCAGTTTTCACTGCAGATGACCCGCTGTGGCTGCTGTCCAAAGGAGACCTCTGTTCAAAGAACTCCACCTTTCCTCCTTTATTTCATGTAGCATTCAATTGGGTGCTCAGGAATATATTGCATTAAGCATGAATCAGCTTTTAAATATTTGCCTTAAATCATAATCTCTTCTGAATTTTTATTTTGATGAAAAAGGAAAAAGAAGAGATAATTGAAAAATAGAGAAAATTTGAGTTATTTAAAAGGGCTTCCCTGGTGGCTCAGGTAGTGAAGAATCTGCCTGCAATGCAGGAGACCTGGGCTCGATTGCTGGGTTGGGAAGATCCCTTGGGGGAGGGCATGGCAACCCACTCCAGTATTTTTGCCTGGGGAATCCCATGGACAGAGGAGCCTGGCGGGCTACAGTCCATAAGGTCGAAAAGAGTCAGACACGACTGAGCGACTAAGCACACAGCAAAAGTAATAAAAATAAGTTGCCAAGAACCATATTATTTACTGGAGAGAGATTGTCTTTGATTTTCAGACTAACCTTGCTGCTGCTGCTGCTGCTGCTGCTGCTGTCAATTCAGTCGTGTCCCACTCTGTGCGACCCCATGGACTGCAGCCCACCAGGCTCCCCAATCCCTGGGATTCTCCAGGCAAGAACACTGGGGTGGATTGCCATTTCCTTCTCCAATGCATGAAAGTGAAAAGTGAAAGTGAAGCCACTCAGTCCTGTCTGACTCTTAGCGACCCCATGGACTGCAGCCCACCAGGCTCCTCCGCCCATGGGATTTTCCAGGCAAAAGTACTGGAGTGGGATGCCATTGCCTTCTCCGCAGACTAACCCTATGGGAGATGTTATCTCCATTTAATAAATTGAGACTCAGGAAGATAAAATAATAAATCTGTGTCTGATTGAGGTAAAAATTGAAAACTAAGACTGCTGCTGCTGCTAAGTCATGTCAGTCGTGTCCAACTCTGTGCGACCCCATAGATGGTGGCCCACCAAGCTCCAGTCCCTGGGATTCTCCAGGCAAGAATACTGGAGTGGTTGCCATTTCCTTCTCCAGTGCATGAAAGTGAAAAGTGAAAGTGAAGTTGCTCAGTCGTGTCCGACTCTTTGCGACCCCATGGACTGTAGCCTTCCAGGCTCCTGTCCATGGCATTTCCCAGGCAAGAGTACTGGAGTGGGGTGCCATCGCCTTTTGCAGAAAACTAAGACTACCTTTGCCAAATTGTGTGTTCTGAACACATTGTGGTTTCTCTGTGTCTCTGTCCTTCAGAATAACTTATTTCTCCATCTTTGCATCCTGTTTCCACTCCCCGCCCCCACACCCCCCATCTACCTTCCTGGTTTTCTACTTTTCTACAGTTTGGCTATCTAAGCATCATCCTTTCACTGAAAATAGAATTGTTAACAAGTGTCTTAAAATTTTACTCATAAGTTCTCTCCTAACTAGAAGTTCTATCCTATGAAGAGTCGTAGGTTTTTAAAGTGGGATTGTCACTTTCACAAAACATCAAAATATCTGCTGTTCTATAGGAGGAAACTCAGGCCCAGGGAAATTAAGTAACTTCCTTACACTGCCCTATTCATTTGCTGACAGAGCTTGAATATAATTAAGACTCTTGGATCATAATGCATTTTTCCCCTGGAACTTGAGGTTAAAGACTGCTAGTTAAATATTAAAGGAGCTCAAGTATAGCACTTCTAGGAGTATAAAAGAACTAAAACAAGAAGAAAAATCTATTCAGAAAGTCAATTTGTTTCATAAGGTATTCATTTGGAAAGAATTATTTTTATAAATCACATGCACGTGCAAATCCCAGAATTATGGTGTTTTCTAGAGATTGATGCTGTTAGGTTGATGCAGGAGACGTAGAACATGCTGCATTTCTGAATGAAACTGGTCCAATTATAAGGCATGTCTCGGACGAGTTCTGCAAAGATGGTGTTTTCTCTATTGTTAGATTTGGATAAACCAAATTATTTTTGGCAGTCCTGAAGAGGCAGTTAACCATTACTAGGGTATATTATGCACCAGTCTAAACATTTTTGGAGAAGGCAATGGCGACCCACTCCGGTTGTCTTGCCTGGAAAGTCCCAATGGACAGAGGAGCCTGGTAGGCTGCAGTCCACAGGGTCGCAAAGAGTCAGACATGACTGAACGACTTCACTTTCACTTTTCACTTTCATGCATTGGAGAAGGAAATGGCAACCCACTCCAGTGTTCTTGCCTGGAGAATCCCAGGGACTGGAGGAGCCTGGTGGGCTGCTATCTATGGGGTCGCACAGAGTCGGACACCACTGAAGTGACTTAGTAGCAGCAGCAGGAGCAGCAAACATTTTCACATATCAGTACTAGATAGTATGGAATAGAATTAATATTTATCAGAGACCTATTATTGCCAGTTAGCATGCAAGATGCTTTACATGTGATATTAATGTTAACCCATGCAACTGTTCTCTCAGTCATGTCCGACTCTTTCTGACCCATGGACTGTAGCCCGCCAGGCTCGTCTCTCCATGGGATTCTCTAGGTGAGAATCCTGGAGTGGGTAGTCATTCACTTCCCCAGGGGATCTTTGCAACCCAAGGACTGAACCCAGGTCTCCTGAATTGCAAGCAAATTCTCTATTATCTGAGCCACCAGGGAAGGTGGTGCAGAGGGTAAAGCGTCTGCCCACAATGCGGGAGACCTGGGTTCAATCCCTGGGTCAGGAAGATCCTCTGGAGAAGGAGCTGGCAACCCAGTCCAGTACTCTTGCCTTGAAAATCTCATGGACGGAGGAGCCTGGTAGGTTACAGTCCATGGGGTCGCAAGGAGTTGGACAAGACTGAGTGACTTCACTTTTTCACTAGTAACCATCACAGTATTTTGCTATTTTTTGATATTAGGGCCTTCATTTTACCAGTTCGTAAGCTAAGATTGAGGAGAGGTCACTTATTCCAGGACACATAGAGAGGACCACCTGAAATATGTTACCCAAATCAGAGAACACTATCATTCCTGTATATATCACAGTATAGTGGAATACAATAGGAAACATTTATCACAGACATGCCATCAAAGAAAGTAAAAGTAATAGTGTAAATTGCAGTTAATGGTTGAATTAGGTTAGTTTTACAGTTATTAAAATAAGTTACGTTAACCATTTTGAAAAATCATAGTTTTTCTCCAAAGCTTCTTAACCTAATAGTCAGCTTTATAAAATTTTGAATATTTGTGAAACCTATAAAAATACCTTTTTGTGCTTAACTATATAATAACTGCTATGGATTTTTAAGAGAATCATGAAGCCCAGACTTTTAGTAAGTCTTTCTTCTAATATATGAGCCAGGAAACCACTGCAACCAGAGATGCTAGCCTGAGAATGAACACATTTCGGTGGAAAGCAAAGTAAAAGCATAGAAAGAAACTAGTTTGTTGTGACAGAATTCAGCTGAGTGTCATGTCTCAGTCAAGCTGAAGTTCCACCCGCAAACTTTATGAGCCATCAAGGTGTATTGATAATTCCGTTTGCATTGGCTTTCTGTAGCTGGCAACTAGGTGTGAATTGATTCACTTGGATGACTCAGTATTAAAGATAATTATTTCTAAAGTATTGATGAATTATATTAGATATAAAAATATTTTTGAAGAAGCTTTGTTAAATACATTTGAAAAATAAACAGAATATCTAGGAAACGTCTTTAAAAGGAGGGAATCAATACCATATGGATATTAAAATATTTTTAAGAGGTAAAATAATGTAGTATGACTGATGTACTTAACAGAAAGAAAAAGAGAAACTTAGAGACACAGAGATAGAGAGATTTCTCAGAGAATTCATGAAAACCATAATCCAAAGAACAAAACTCTGTTAAACTGGACTTCTTCAAAATTATCTGCTTTTCTCTTGGAAAGCGCTTAATGTTAAGTGATAGATAAGCAAAAAGATGAGCAAAGGAATAAAAAAAATTATTCGCAAATTATCTACCCTGTTAAAGACTTGTATCTCTTTGATAACCATAAGTTTGTTTTCTATGCCTGTGAATCTTTCTGTTTTGAAAATAAATGTTTTTGTATCTTTTGTTTCTTTTTAGATTCCCCATATCAGCCTATCATATCATATTTACATTTGCCTGGCTTACTTCTCTTAGTCTGAAAATTTCTAGGTCCATCCATGTTGCTACAAATGGCATGACTTCATTTGGTTTTATGGCCGAGTAATATTCCAATGTGTATATATGTGTGTGTGCGTGTTCATACACACCATATCTTCTTTATTCATTTGTTGGTGGGAGGACATTTAGGTTTCTTCCATGTCTTGTTTATTGAGACATGATTATCAAATAGCATTGTGCAACTTAAAGGAGTACAGTATAATGATTTGACTTATATGCACCATGAAATGATTATTGCATTAAGTGTCATGAACATCTATCATCATTTTTAACTTTTAAATTCGGCATCTAGCACATTAAAACATTTGACAGTCCACACTCCTATTAAGTGTTACTTAATGAAACATGATTTTATACCCTTTCACACTGTAAACAGTATTTAGGTAAGTGGTGAATTATCTGTGTGAATTTTAACTTATTACTCTAATGCATTGGGTCTTGTTGAAATTTTAAAGAAAGAGTAAACTTTGGTTAAAGGGACTTGGCCATCTACATGGCCTCAATACTGAAAGCAAACAGTGATGTAATGTTTCTCCCTGAGTGTCATTCTTAGGATTGTTATTAATTCTGCAGAACCAACACTGAAAAACAGGGTCACATGTTGACATTAATGTGACTAACACTGCACAACTCAGTTCTGATTTTTGCCTTTTACGCTTCCAGTTCTATTGCCTAAGACCAACAGGAAATATAAATCCTGCCCTCAGCCACTCTTTTGCCTCAATCCCCGTCTCCTTAAGAGGTAGCATTTATTCCTTTGTTCTTTGTAACTTAACTTTTTTGGTCCCTCATCCAGATGCCTTATATGCATGGACTTGGATTTTCCTCCTCACTTATCCAAATACTAGGAGCAAGCCGTTATTATAAAGATATCACTTTGCGTTTTTTTTTGCCTGAATTATTTTTGTTTGCCTGTTGACATTTATACATCTTTTATTTTTCTAGGTCCCTGGTTTTATTGTTGGCCCATCCATCCAACCCCACCACCTAACGATGCCTCTTTATTTTCACAGCACGATATACAAAACATAAGCACATGACAGGCATTGTAAATTTGCCTAATTTGATTTGGGAAAAGAAATTGGGTCATTTATCTTAGTGAATTCAATATATGGTTTCAGTTATGTGTGTTTTTGGTAAACATTAAAAATTAAGACAAGCCCTGATGACCTAGCTTTTAAAAACTCCCCCCACAGTTCCACTACTGCATAATTAGGATGTTTCTCAGCAGTCAACACGGCTGTTGTATTATCAGTATAGATTTATACTCATTATTAAGGCTTTATGGTATCCAACAATCACAGAGATGGGTGAATTATAAAACTAATTAGATGCACCAATTTTCTTTTATAAGATTTGCATTGTTTCAAAACCTTTATGAAGTGCTAATTGCTTAAAATCCATCATGGCTGAGTTATTATTTTTCATAGTTTAATATGTATTGGTCTGAGTGGGGAGGATTTCAGAGATGTGGTATGAAGCAGGAAATCTCCGTCTTCCAAAAGATTATCATCAGTACCTGGAGAAGCTGTTTGGAATTGAATCCCTTCTCAAAACCATGTTACAGCCTTTAGACCTGTCTGTGGATTTTATACATAATAAACTCAATGAGTAATGATGGCCCAGAATAAAGAAAGAATACCAAGGGTCAGAAGATGCGGGTCTCAGGGCGGGCTGTGGTCATCTGCCATCATGTTGTTGGATACAGGATAAGGCCAAAGAGATATCGTAGCCTTGGTGAGACATCTCCATTTGAGCAAGATTGATTCCCTAGAAGATCTTAGAGAGGCCAGAGACCCAGTGCTGCTGGCAATGGGGAAAAGAGGTTTGGGGTTCTAAAGGGGAAATCTAGGTACTGGGCCACCATACACTAGAGTTGTCACAGCAGAATGGTCTCTCTTGCTCCAAAGGCCAACCTGGAGTCTTTCTCTGGATCTTCATTGAATGCGTGGTTGGTGGACTTTCAAATGTGTCCAGTGTAATTCTGACACTATTGATGAGCTTTGGAGCAATGGAAAAAAAAATTAAAATCTTATGTATTTCCTCTACAAGAAATGTTTAATAGGTAATTATCTCTAATATGAAAAGAGACTAATGACAAGCCACTATCTCAAGCCTTTATTAAAACATTGCAGCATTCAGTTCAGTCACTCAGTCGTGTCCAACTCTTTGCGATCCCATGAATCACAGCACGCCAGGCCTCCCTGTCCATCACCAACTCCCGGAGGTCACTCAGACTCACGTCCATCAAGTCAGTGATGCCATCCAGCCATCTCATCCTCTGTCGTCCCCTTCTCCTCCTGCCCCCAATCCCTCCCAGCATCAGAGTCTTTTCCAATGAGTCAGCACTTCACATGAGGTGGCCAAAGTACTGGAGTTTCAGCTTTAGCATCCTTCCTTCCAAAGAAATCCCAGGGCTGACCTCCTTCAGAATGGACTGGTTGGATCTCCTTGCAGTCCAAGAGACTCTCAAGAGTCTTCTCCAACACCACAGTTCAAAAGCATCAATTCTTCGGCACTCAGCTTTCTTCACAGTCCAACTCTCACATCCATACGTGACCACAGGAAAAACCATAGCCTTGACTAGATGGACCTTAGTCGGAAAAGTAATGTCTCTGCTTTTGAATATGCTGTCTAGGTTGGTCATAACTTTTCTTCCAAGGAGTAAGCGTCTTTTAATCTTATGGCTGAAATCACCATCTGCAGTGATTTTGGAGACCCCAAAAATAAAGTCTGACACTGTTTCCACTGTTTCCCCATCTATTTCCCATGAAGTGATGGGACCGGATGCCATGATCTTCGTTTTCTGAATGTTGAGCTTTAAGCCAACTTTTTCACTCTCCTCTTTCACTTTCATCAAGAGGCTTTTAAGCTCCTCTTCACTTTCTGCCATAAGGGTGGTGTCATCTGCATATCTGAGGTTATTGATATTTCTTCTGGCAATCTTGATTCCAGCTTGTGTTTCTTCCAGTCTAGCGTTTCTCATGATGTACTCTGCATATAAGTCAAATAATCAGGGTGACAATATACAGCCTTGACGTACTCCTTTTCCTATTTGGAACCAGTCTGTTGTTCCATGTCCAGTTCTAACTGTGGCTTCCTGACCTGCATACAGATTTCTCAAGAGGCAGGTGAGGTGGTCTGGTATTCCTATCTTTCTCAGAATTTTCCACAGTGTACTGTGATCCACACAGTCAAAGGCATTGGCATAGTCAATAAAGCAGAAATAGATGTTTTTCTGGAAGTCTCTTGCTTTTTCCATGATCCAGCAGATGTTGGCAATTTGATCTCTGGTTCCTCTGCCTTTTCTAAAACCAGCTTGAACATCAGGAAGTTCACGTTTCACATATTGTTGAAGCCTGGCTTGGGGAATTTTGAGCATTACTTTACTATGAGTGCATTTTGGGCATTACTTTGCTATGAGTGTGAGTTGAGTGCAATTGTTCAGTAGTTTGAGCATTCTTTGGCATTGCCTTTCTTTGGGATTGGAATGAAAACTGACCTTTTCCAGTCAGTTTAAATGACTGAGGGAAGGAAGTGAAATTTTTTATAAGGTAGTATTGAGGAAGGTAGTCATGGTTTAGTTTTTTTCTTTTTTTTCAGGAAGGTCTCGCCATTCAAATTCCTAAACTATGGGGGGAAATGTTGTGTCTTTCCTTGGATAAGGTGTGGAAACAGCAAGACATGGGCCCTAGTCAAATAGCTGTTGGTTGGTCAGTTTGGATTTAGTGAAAGCGGTAGAGAGGGACAGCGAAAACTAAGGTATCACAAGGGTCAGTTCACATTTTAAGGTCTCAGGTTTTCCTTTTGGACAGAGTTACCTTAAGGGATAACATGCTTAGGCCAGTTGTCAACGTCAGGATGGGCACCTCATATCTCAGACTTTCATGCGTGCCTTCCATACCTTTGGAAATTACTGAATTTCCAGTGCATGCGGAAGTGCTGCCTACAACGTTTATATTTCTTTGGTCACTGTAATCATTTGGCCAGATGGTGTCTGTAAAGTACCATTTAAGACTCGGAGAGGGATGTATTATAGGGCAGGAAGCCTTGGAACACTAGAAACAGAATCACTGATTGGCCTTGAAAGGCTGTCCATTGGTCCCACTGTCTTACTTGGTAGAAATCATAAAAAGACATCCCATGTTCCACCTGGATTTTCTGATTTGGGTGATCCAGAGAGTGAGAGAAGAGACAGGTAGTCAAGATGTTTTCTTCTGTGTCCCATTCTGTGTCCTTTCCGTGAGGTCATGCTTGGGGCTGGTGCATGGGGATGACCCAGAAAGATGTTATGGGGAGGGATGTGGGAGGGGGGTTCATGTTTGGGGATGCATGTAAGAATTAAAGATTTTAAAATTTAAAAAATAAAAAACTAAAATTTAAAGAAAAAAAAAACAGTGAGGATTAATCCTTAAACGTGAAAACATCAGAATTAAAGAGAAAAAAGAAAGGTTTTAACATTTGTTAATAATCCGGAATTTTAACATGAAAGGAGGAACTAAGAGAAAAAGAACAAAGAACATGAGACAAAGAGGGGGTGGTAGTCAGAGGGCTTCCAGAGGGAGTCTTAGATCAGGAGTTTTGGATGGAAATGTCCCACGTGTTGCTTTGTCAAGATTCTTCAGAAAACTGTCTCTTTTATGATTTTTCGGCTTCTAAAGAATCCTTAAGGATTCTGTTTCATGTCTTCGATTAGTACAGAGGTACAAAAAAAGACTTTATGTATAATGACTTTTAACTGAGATGACTATAAATTTCAGTTCATATACACATATTAATACATATATAATACAGGCTCATGCATATGGATAGATAGATATAGTTATATATAATCATTCAAGAGCTTTTCACATTTTATAGCTTCTAAAATAAAGGTTACTTAAGGCTAGCATTAGTGATCCACATTTGTCTGTTTTTCTTATTTTGATAATGTCCACATTAAGGATCAGTAATATAATTTTACTGAATTTAGGCTGCCGGGCTCCTCTGCCCATGGAATTTTGCAGGCAAGAATATTGGAGTGGGTTTCCGTTTCCTTCTCCAGGGGATCTTCCCAACTCAGGGATTGAAACTGTGTCTCCTGCTTGGTGGGTAGATATTTTACCAGTGAGCCACCAAGGTCACTCTGATCATGCTCTTGGGGTTTCCCAAACTTGTCAAGGGTATCAAAAGTGAGAGTGGTTTTGGGGACCTATGAATTTTGAAATATTTAAACTCTAAAACATTTGTGAAATAAATAGTAACTTGAGTCTTTAGATCAATTCAAGTCATTTAGAAAGATTAAACCATGAGAGATATAACCTTGCCACTATATAAATTAGAATTTTACAGTGATAATAATTTAATATAATAAACTACAGAAGATGTATAGCACATAATCTCTAAGGTTTTATTGTTTTCTCATTCTAGTTGGCCAAAGGAATCATGAACTTTTTCAGGAATATTATTACATGAACATTCATGATTTTCTAATATGATTTATAAACCAATAGATTCATAAACTAAATATTAAAGACTTCAAAATTCATCTTTATAAATTCTTTCCTTATTTGAACTAGAACTCTTAGAAGCAATAAACATGATTATAACTAGATTGCATTTCTCAGTTGGTTTGTTTCTCTATTCTTTTTTCTAATTAGCTCATTTTTTTTTTAAACAAAAGAAATCCAGTTTTTTGGTTTTTACTTCTTTTTTGACTCTGTTTATCTGAGATAGATATTCGTAGAATGCAAACATGATGACTTTGATCAATATGTCTCCAAAATTTCCCAAGTAGGTAAGGAAAGGATGGGAGATGAAGAAAAACGAAAAGTAACAGGGAAGTGAGTGGGTGCTGACTTCAAACAAATGTTAAATTCTCTTTGAAAGTGAAGTCACTCAGTTGTGTCCAGCTCTTTGCAACCCCATGGACTGTAGCCCACCAGGCTCCTCTATCCATGGAACTGCCATTTCCTTCTCCAGGGGATCTTCCTGACCCAGGGATTGAGCCCAGGTCTCCCACATTGCAGGCAGATGCTTTACCATATGAGCCTTCAGGGACACCCTAAATTGTCTTTGGAAATGCCTAATTCTATTCCCTCTGAAAGGAGGGGAGAAAGCTTTGATAGAGGAAGCTGACCTAGACATAAACACATGCACAGTCAAACAAATGTGCACTCCACACTTACACACACACCCATACCCACACACACACCCACACATACACACCTACCCCCCCACACACAAGCATAAGGTTCATTGCAGCTGGCTAAGATAAGGTGGTTTCTGCATTACATGAACTTCTCTTGTCAGACAGCAAAGAGTCTCCTCAGGAGGATTTTCCCTTGTATGCCTCTGAATGAGCAGTCTTGTTTATGTCAAAAATTCTTTGAGATGTTCACTGTAATCCTAACTTGTCCATGGGGAGTACTATGGACTGAATGTCTTCCCCAAATTCCTAGGTTGAAGCTCTAATGACCCCTCCCCACCAGTGTGTACTTGGACATAGAGCCTCCAAAGAAGTAGTAAAAGTTGAATGGGGACCCAAGGGTGAGGCCCTGAATGTTGTTGAATTAATGTCCTTGAAAAGAAGGTTATCTGACTAGTAAGTCATCAGGATTCCACAATATCTTCTTCACCTAAACCGTGCTGCAGAATGACTGATAATGCATTTCTATGACAAATGAGTAATCTGCAAAGGCTGTATAATTGCAATTGTCAGGAATTTAGAGCCTTTCTAGAAAAGTGTACAGTGAATAGTTTCTGTGTCTTGCTCATGAGTTCTGGGCACCTCCTTTGTCACATTTTTCTGTGCATTAAGTCAATGTCTCCATGAAGCTTCATTGACACTAGAAAATTGCCTTTAATTATATAGCATTAAGGGCTTCCCTGGTGGCTCAGTGGTAAAGAATCTGCCTGCAATGCAGGAGCCGCAGGAGCTGGGGATTTGATTCCTGAGTCCGGAAGATCCCCTGGAGGAGGGTATGGTAACCCACTTCAGTATTCTTGCCTAGAGAATCTCATGGACAGAAGAGCCTGGCAGGCTACAGCCCACAGGATCACAAAGAGTGATCCTGTCACTCCTGTCATGACTGGAGTGACTTAGCACAGCACAGAATACAGCATTAAGCAAATAAGTGTATTATTGCATTTTCCAACTTGGATTCAATAGCACTTCATGGATACATAGATACTGCCGTGTTTGAGCTCAATCTTCATTTGTAAATTTTCTTGTTACAAGTTAGCTTTTCTTTAACCATCAACACATTTCTCCCAAGACATTTTTAAAGGGAGCAGGTGTTGGTGTGGTGAAGGGAATAACGCGCTTTGACATCATCAGCTCCTCTAATTGCCCCAGGTAACCCTGACTGTGACTCTAACCAGGACCCTCAGAAGATAGACCTGCTGCTGCTAAGTGGCTCAGTCGTGTCCAACTGTGTGCGACCCCATGGACTGTAGCCCACCAGGCTCCTCCGTCCATGGGATTTTCCAGGCAAGAGTACTGGAGTGGGTTGCCATTGCCTTCTTCCAGAAGATAGACCTACTCCCTGTCAAACAGTCCAAAGGATAGAAAACAATAAAAACAACAAAACCCGAGAAACAAAATCACTAAGAAGTAACAAGACTAGTTAACATTTATTGAGTTGGCCAAAAGCTCATTCTGGTTATTCTGTAAGATGTTACAGGAAAACACAAACAAACTTCTTGGCCAACCCAATACTTCTTCACTTGAAGTATTTCCCAGGTGTTCCTACCTAAACCCCTAGAAATAAGCTCTTTGAGAGTTCTTCCTGGAGTTGGGGTATCTCAGGTACCTCTAACACCTCTAATCTAGGTCTTCTGCCCTGATCCTTGATACAAAAAGAAGAGCAGGAAATTTAGGGTAATTGAGAGAAAAAACACATCATGCACTATTTACCCACACACCTTAAGCCAATGAAAACATGATATTCTTGTGGTATAAAGTTTTGTCTCCAATAGAAAGGGGGTAGTTTGTTTAAGCCAAGGAAGTTTTTCCTTTCACATTTTGCGTTTACCCATGTTCATAGAGTTTTTCTTCTATTTACATTGCTTTCTAGACAAATGGAAATTTCCTTCTGCAGAGCTGTCCTTAGTGTTTGAGGTTGCAGTTAGAGGAATTTTTTTTTTTCATAAAGTGTCTGTTTAAATGAAACCACAGCCATTCTTCTGTAAAAATGTAATCCCAAATTGCAAAGGTTAAAAGGCTTATATTATGGAATATTTTCTAGCAGACTCATTATTATTTGGTAATCAAATTCTGTAAGTGGCTTATAAACTAACAATGGGCTTAGGGGAAAAAAAAAGATTTCTTATTGATGAACAAGAGATTCTTAGCAAAGTTTTTGGTGTTTGAAAATTACTGTTCACAGTATTGTTGTTTTTCAGTCACTAAGTCATACATCTGTATCTTCGTGACCCCATAAAAGTGTAGCAGGTATTACCTGGAACTTTATTGTAGTTGAAGGAGCTGACTAGAAAAGGCCAATTTATAGGGAAAAATTTATCTTATTTGGAAAAGCTTCATATATCAAGCATAATGGCTAAAATGAGTTATTTTGCTAGCTAAAGCACTGATACCTTTCTTAGGTCTTTATTATTATTGTTGGTTTAGTGAACAGGAGTATACCCTCAAAAATGGGGAGAGTATACCCTCCCATTCTTGTCTGTGGAAAAACAGATTTTCTTTTAAGTACTGCCAACAATCACTCTAAAGGACCATTAACATTCCTCTGACAATATTCTAACCTATATTCCCTCACATCAGAACTTTCTAGTCTTCAGCAAATTGCTTAATGAAACACATTCTCACTTTGTGTTTTTTAACTGACATATTTCTGATTTTTAGTACAGTTGATAAATTTCCATATGTGTTATTGATCTTTGAAATTTCTCCTTTGTGATTTACTTGTTCATATCTTTTGCATATTTTTGTTAATGAGTTGTTTTTGTTGTTAAATATTTATGTAGTTAAATGTTAATTTATCTATATTTATATATCTGTGTGGATCTGTCCCCTTGCTAAGCAGTTCTTATCTTAATATTGCTTACATTTTTCTTATTTCCTTTACTATTGATAGCTCAACATCCTGTCTTATTTTTTAAGCTTTCTACTTTGGTTTTAAAAGTTGACACTTGATAAGGAGGATGAATCTTAATACCTAAAGGTGCGTATTATTTATTGTATGCTGCTACTGCTAAGTCACTTCAGTCGTGTCCGACTCTGTGCAACCCCATAGACGGCAGCCCACCAGGCTCCCCCGTCCCTGGGATTCTCCAGACAAGAACCCTAGAGTGGATTGCCATTTCCTTCTCCAATGCATGCAAGTGAAAAGTGAAAGTGAAGTCGCTCAGTCGTGTCCCACTCTTAGTGACCCCATGGACTGTAGCCTACCAGGCCCCTCTGTCCATGAAATTTTCCAGGCAAGAGTACTGGAGTGGGTTGCCATTGCCTTCTCCAATTTATTGTATATCTGCACACTGAAATATATTTATCTTTCTCTTGATGCACAGTAGTTTTTTCTTGGAATTATTAGTTTTATTTTCCTCCACGTTGTTGTATTCCTGTTTCCAAGATACTGCCCCAATTTCATTTATCCAACTGCTAAATTTAATTATTTATTTTAGCAATCACATTTTCAGTTTCTGAGAACTTTCTTTTTAATTTATTATGGCAATTATACTTTTAATATTTAAGATCTTCTTCTTTCCACAGTCTCTTGTCTCATAATGTAATACATGAAGCCCGTTAGAGGTTTTTTTTTTTGTCTTAGTTTGTTATTAAACTTTTTTGCTATGAATCAAGTGTTTGCTTTGAGTTTTCAATCTTCTTTTCTTTGAGGGAGAAAGGGAATTTCTTTCATTCAAGTTATAAACTTTCCTCAAACGGCCCCAGATCCTTCTTGTCCAGAATGTTTAAGAACAAGATATTGTAAAGTTCCCCCATCAAGGGTCACAGCCTTGTAATGGTGAAGGGACAAAACTATAGTTTTTCTAATAGCTTTTCTTTACATGGACAGATGTAAGGGGGCTTTTCTTTACATGTACAGATGTAAGGGGGCTTCCCTGGTGGTTCAGTCAGTAAAGAATCTGCTTCCAATTCAGGAGACCTGGATTGTATCTCTGGGTCCAGAATATCCCCTGGAGAAGCAAACAGCAACCCACTCCAGTATTCTTGCCTGGGAAGTCCCATTGCCAGAGCAGCCAGGTGGACTACAGTCTGTAGGATTGCAAAGAGTTGGAGACAACTGAGCGACTAACACACACACACACACAGATGCGAGAGTTGGGCCATGGAAAAGGCTGAGCACTAAAGAACTGATATTTTCAAATTGTGGGACTGGAGAAGACTCTTGAAAACCCTTTGGACTGCAAAAAGGTCAAACCAGTCAACCCTAAAGGAAATCATCCTTGACTATTCACTGGACGGACTGATGCTAAAGCTCCAGTACTTGGCCACCTGATCCAAAGAGCCAACTCATAGAAGAGATAGTGGTGCTGGGAAAGCTTGAAGGCAAAAAGAAATGGGGGCAGCAGAGGAGGAGGTGATGGCATCACTGACTCAATAGACATGAGTTTGAGCAAACTCTGGGAGATGGTGAAGGCCAGGGAAGGCCATGGGGTTGTGAAGAGTCAGATGTGACTTAGTGACTGAACACCGACTATTTACTGGAGTTCACGTGTATAGAAATAATGTTCATATTTCTCCCTAAGCATTATTTCTTGAGTGAAGAAGCTTTCAATTCTTGCCAGGGTGGCAGATGTCTAGTTGCTAAGCTTTTGTGAAGAAGTGGGGTGTACTGTTTCTACATTAAAAACTTTTACCCAGCCTATACTGATTTCTCAGTCTCAGAGCTATAGTCCTATCCATGAATTTTGGGGGATGTACTTCCTCCATCTGGTTTAGCCATTTGTTTTTTAAACTCAGGATAAGTGTTAAGTTGTCTAATAACCTGACAATCTCTGATTTCTCTTGGTATGAACTTAAAAAATAGATAATTTAATGTAATTTCTATGGTATCTTGGAGATTAGAAGAGACTTTCACATGTGATCAGTCTGGCATCTTAAAGCTGGAAACTTTTTTTTTTTCTATTTATCATTTGAGGATTAATTAAATTTGTGTTCAGCATTTTGAATTATTAGCCATATATATATAATTAACTTTATTGTCCTGTTATGAGTTGAATTTTGCTTTAGAAATTTATTACATTTCTCAAATTCATCTGGAAAACGTGATTAGCTTGATAGCTTGGGGTTCAGTATTAAAACTGTGTCTAAAAATTTCAGATTAGATGTACTTGAAGTGGCTCCAGTATCTCTATAGCATTGCAAATTGAAGTCTGTGACTCTTTAACATAGAGACAGAGACATTATAGAAACATTTCAAGTTAAACAATATAAATAAAATATATTTTTAATATTCATATGTAAATGATTAGACATACATTTAGAATATTCAGGTATTTAGTTTCAACATGTAGGAGAATTACATATACTTTTTAGAATGTTTGACAATTTGAACCATAAATAGTTTTGTGAATTTAGATTAAATCACTCTAAGTGATTCTGATCACCTGTTCATGTTATCTTTTGTAAGCATTGTCACTGAATGAGAGAGAAACTGAGTTCTTCTGATCATCAGAGGTTGTTTTAATCTCATAGATAAAAACAATGTGGTTTTAAATTATGCAAAAGTGAAAGTTCTTTAAGAGCAATGGCTAAATTTCTATATCCACCCATCTTATTTTCTGTCTTTATCCCTGGAATAGGAATGGCAACCCATTCCAGTAATCTTCCTGAAAAATTTCATGGATGAAAGAGCCTAGTGGGCTACAGTCCATGGGGTTGCAAAGAGTCAGACATGACTGAGCACATATCACTTACTAGAAGGAAATAAAACACATGTGAATGTGTATTTATACACATTAAGTACATAGAATGTATTTAGAAATTCTCTTTTCTAGAACTTTGATTTTGATAAAGGACGTATAGTTCATATTATCTGTAGTAGCCGCATCTTACAGGAAGAATTTTCCTAAGCTTTAAAGGGGTGACACCATTCATAATATATTTACACAAGCTTTGCAGTGTATATCACTTTAAGATACTTGTCTTCATCTTTTTTCTTTATATTTTTCTAAAATGTAAGTTTCTAGTTAACATTTTCTAGAATTGTTAATTCATATCTTTTTCTTCATTTCTATCTGTCTCCTTATCAAATCTTATGTGAAATATAATTTTAGATAATAATCACATTCTCTTCCCACTTTCATGCTCTGCAACCATATGTGCTTCATAGGGCCCATGCACAGTAAGAGCATTTATTAGATTTTCTGTTACTAAATAGATAGAATTCAAGTTGTTTTCCATTCCTGATGCCAAGATTTCTTTTCTATACCTCTCTTTCTGTATACCTTGAATTTTCAAAAAAAATTTCCTTACCACCTTCTAGAACCTGATGCTATACTAAGAAAACTTTATTCACTAAGATCACCCTTGTGAAATGAACTCGTTTTTCAATAATAAGAACACGTTTACTTCCATCTACAGATGCTTATGAGCATTTCTATTTAATGTTATTTTAAACAAGGAATGTTGTGTTTCTCATCCATCATGACAAAGGCTGTGCAGCCAAGTAACTCTTACGGACTTGCATTCGTGATGCAGACCACAGCAGAAACAGCATGAAGAAGCACTTGGACCATTCTGTTCACCTCTTCCTTCAGCCTGAAACAGTGTCTCCTGTGTAGGCAATGAGTACAACAGAGGTGCTCTTGAATCCCTTGAAGTGGAAACCATTTGGTGTGCGAGCAATGGGGCTGCTATGGCTTCTTCAGTCACTTTTCTTTGTATCAGAGCCAATTCTATTAAAAAAAAACTCTAAGGTAGACCAAGCCACTAGCTTTCTAGAGAGTTCAAGAGAGGTGAAGCAAATAGCGAGCTTCTCTTTCCTAATTTCTTTGAAATTCAAATATATATACATGTAGGTGTTTTTTCCTATTATAAATGAAATAATATTTTATTTAAAGTATTATATATGTATGCATAAACACAGTATCCATGTATTGAAAGGGCAATGAATTCAATTAGAAGATGAATCCAGACGTTGGCATGAGAGCCAGAAAGATAGACAAAAGGAAAATAATCATTCACTGTATTTCTGCCTATTTTTTCTCTTTCTAAATTCTTTAGTCACCTTCTAGAGGCGGAGCCCAGGTAAGTCATTCCCTCTAGAACCAACTAACAGTGGGTTGCCCTGTAGCTGTCAGAAAGAAATGTCATTTTGAACAGTCTTAGTACTTTACTTATGAGCATACTTTATAATTTATTCTGACTTGCACTTCTAGCGATAGAAATTTCTAGGTTTAACATAAATATGCAATACCTATTTCCGCCTCCTTCAGCTGTCAGCTTCAACATGTCTCATATCTTTAAAAGTTTAATAACTGAGATTTGTATAGCACTTAGGTGTTTTCAAGTCAATTTAAGGAATAAAGTTTCACTTCATTCTCAACCCCTCAGATGTCAAAATTAATATCCCAATTTTGAGACAAAGGAACTGAAGCCAAAGAGATTGACTGCCTTTTCCCAGTTTTCCTGGACTGATGGTAGCAGAAATAAGATTGTTACTGGAGTTTCCCGATGCCTATGTTTGAGGAATGAAAACTATTGCTCCTTTGTTTAGCTTTTCACTTTGCAAGACAAGCATCCTCGCAGTGGGGTCAGGGTGGGGGTGGCCAGGGAAGCAAGGTCTTTCTAACATTTCCTTCCCCTCTGCAAATGCATGGGAATCCTCTAGGTTTATGAGCCCTGCTACAGTTATGCCTAAAGTTCTGATAGAGATGACATTCTCTCTCTTTCCACACAAAAGAGTTCAATTTACAACAGGAATGTCTGTCGGAAAAGGACTCTAGACATGAAGGGGACCAACAATTTCATTCATAAACTGTATAACCTAAGATCTCTTCAAGGTGCTCAGAGAAACTTAGCCCCGATGAACTCAATGCCTAGTATATTTCAGGACTTCCCTAGTGGTCCAGAGGTTAGGACTCTGTGCTTCCACTGCAGGAAATGCCTGTTTGATCCCTGGTTGGCAAACCAGGGTCCCACATGCCATGTGGCATGGCCAAAACATTTTTTTAAATGCCCACTGTACTTAATACTTTCCCCTTTTTAATCACTCATGCATACACTTATTTACTCATTTAAATGTCTTTGTTAAGCTACTGCTTCTTGCTCTATGACAGACCAGCATTCCCAAGCCAGCTGATACATAGGAATGCAGTGTCCTGGATTTCAGCAGCATTTGCCACCAAAGAACAAGATTTTCCTTTTTTTAAAATTTTCTGAAATAAAACTGAGATTAAAAAAAAATGGTTTCAAAATGAAAAGACAAGGGAGAAAATTTCATGATGTAGCCCTTAACAATACTTGGGCTGTGGGAGACGCTACTTGTAAGAGATGGTTGAATTCTCCTTTCACTTTGTACGACATCCCTGCCTCATCCCTGTGGTCAAGGCTTCCGGGTGATAAATGAACCTGACTTTTACATGCCTGGCTAGTTAAGCTGTTTTTGTTAAATGATTCATTAAACTTAGTCAATGCAGAATGAGGAGCTAGTTAGAGGAGCTATAGTGTTTCATGCTTGCTTGTTAAGCTCTTTCTTCATGTAATGAGCAGAGTTTCAAAAGTTTTGACTATAATGACACTAGCAATAAAATCCTTTGCTGACATATGGGTGGTACAGCTTTCTGTTTCTGGAACTCAGTTGCTGCAGACAGAGAAGGCTGGTGAGGGCCTTATTGTCACACAGACTCTGTTATCTCAAGCGAATACATTTTGGACATCAAACATTACTCTTTGTTCTTGTTTTTGACAACTTTACTGTATTTTCCCCACATAGTTGTTTGTAATCATTGTGACAAAATACTCAGCTCTTCGAAAAGTAAGTTTGCATGGAACCCTAAGAATAAGTTCTACTTTTTGACATGAGAAATTGCATCCACAGTTTTTCTATGTGCATATGTGTTTACATGGGTTTCTGCTTTACATTAATCCATAACCTTGTGAAATACAGGTTTAACTTGAGCATTGGCGTGATTTGGAATTAATATTTGTATTACATATAGTATATACATGTTGGAAATTTTGTATCATTATTAAGTAGGCTTAAAAATTACTGAGGGCAAAATGCAGCCACCAACAAATCATTATGTTACAAAAAAAATAGTTGTTTGACTCTTGGTAGGCTGAAATTTCATGTAAGGCTCTCCCACTGATTTAATCTAGGATCTTACCAAAATTAAGTACAGCTATAACTGAGTTTTCTTATTGACAAATGAAGCAAATTGTCCACTAACTTACCATAGGGTCATTCCCATAGCAAATTTATTTTGATTAATGTTCTATAATCTTTGTTACATATTCAATAAAATATCTCTAAATTTGTTTTTCATATTACAATGGGTGCCCTCTGTTTTCTAAAAAAGCATATTATTTAATTAAGTTTCTATCATAGTCTGTGCAGTTAAAAATTTTAGAGAATAGGAGACATCTGCTAACTTTCAAAGGCTTTGTGATAGTTGCACTATTGGGAGCTCCACCTCCTTATCATAGGAGATCTTGAGTTTTGTGTATTTGGTCTTAGATTTGGTGGTGCTTACTGGTAAAGAATCCATCTGCCAATGCAGGAGACATAAGAGACATGGGCTCAATTGCTCGGTCAGGAATATCACCTGGACCAGGAAATGGCTACTCACCCAGTATTCTTGCCTGGAGAATCCCAAGGACAGAGGAGCCTGGTGGGCTAGCCTGTGGTGTCACAGAGTCAGACACAACTGTGGGACGGAGAATGCATTCATAAAAATGAATACATACATAAAATACATAAAAATGAATGCATTCATAAAAATGAAACTATAAAATGTTCTTGTATATAATTGTTGAATTTCTTGATTCATCTTCTGAATTAAGCTGTTCTGTGATGATACAGGAACTAGCGGCCACTATTGCTACGTGTGTTTTATGTTGTTTTTTTTTTCTGTGTAGGGTTTTTTCCCCTTGTATTTGAAATATTTGCCTTTAACATTTGTTTTATGCATTTTATATAAATATATTTTCGGAAAATCTGAAGAAATAAGAAATGAAATCTTTGGTCAGTTGTAGGTATATTCTTTAATGTAAGCAACCCAAGAGTATTTGTGTTTTATATTCATCATTTTGAAGTCTATTCATTTGTCAAGTATTTCCAATTGATGTTGTGATCTCCACTGCTTCCTCTCAGTCTCTTTCTCTTTGTCCAGATTTTTCTGTGCAGTATTTCACGTCCTAGCTTTATAACATTCCGGGAAGGAGTTTGAAATTCCCTCCCCCTTCTTGTTAACGGTTGGATAAAGATGTCAACATAATTTTTATTTACCATGTTTAAAGCTATCTTCACCGCCTGTTGGCACTACAGGTGATTGTCTGGTTGTCAGCAGGCAGCTGGCCTGATGCCCAAAGAATTAGATGAGGGTTAAGGACACCTGACTCACTATGTGAGATTCCAAGTGCCTGAGTTTAGGATTGCATTGCTCCTGTTCTCTCTGAATTATTTATCTCATCAGCAAGGGCAAGCATTTAGAAATAATTGGTTATATCCCTTCAACTCTCGGGGCTTCCCTGATGGCTCAGATGGTAAAGAATCTGCCTGAAGTGCAGGAGACCCAGGTTTGATCCCTGGGTCAGGAAGATCCCTTGGAAAAGGAATGGCAACTACTCCACTCTTCTTACCTGGGGAAATCCCATGGACAGAGGAGCCTGGTGGGTTATATAGTCCATGGACTTGTAAAGCCTGGGACAAAACTGAGCAACTAACACATACACACACACACACCCGCAACACACACACTTCAACTCTAAGAGTGCATAGAAATGCTATCAGTTTACTATGGCTACTGCTTCTTTCAAGAGAAAATTCAAAGAATATTTTATTGAACGAGAAACATGTGGTTCATGAACAGAAAGACCTCAGAGGAGAGTGGTCAGGAGTTCAGCCCCCGGCAGCATAGCTCAGTTTATGAAACATCATCTCCAGAGGGACCATTTGCTTCTCCCAGCTAAGCCCTGTCTCGTGCTGATGGTAGACATCCTTTCACTGGATGCAGTTTTCCTTTCTCATGGTCTCAGGGTAGAAAATTTGTGGACAGTGTTAGAAGCATGAATACAGTGTTCTTATGAGTTTTCTCTTGTTTCATCTCTTGTTCTCTGTTCCAAGCACACAGGAATTTTACCAGTTGGAAGAGTGCAGCCTCTCAGGGTGGGTTCAGCCTGCTCCAGGGAGGTGATGGCAACAACAACAAGCATAGGCTTGCACTCAAGAGTGAGGTGATTGTGTATACAATGAGCGTTTGCCAGTAATCTTACTGAAATCTGTGTCTCAAGATGACAGCATGCTGTGTTTGGGAGCTTTATATTTAGCTGAACTGTAACTCTTTGCCAGTGACACACTTTGCCATTGTTAAAATAGAGAGTACGAGTCACAAGTGTCTAATATTTTGAACAATTTATATTGTCCACGCTCACAAAAAAGAAGCTTCCCACGTGTTATTCTTGGTGTGTGTATACTTCAGAGCAAGCACACTGGTTTCCATCATGACTGATTACCAGAACCTTACCTCCCTTTTCATTGTATCACTTACTTTTTGAAAGCTGATGAGTTAGGAAGCTATGAATTCATGCTGACATGAAGAAAGGTTGTTTTGTTTAAGGTTAGAGTCAGCATTTGGGGGAAATCTGGACAGTTTAAAGTTTGAGTATTGGGACTCTGAGCATTTGGTCAAGGAGTTTATTCAAACTGTTTCCGCTGTTTTGCTGTTTCTTTCACATTTGCTGTACAGGAGCTCTATGAGGAAAATGTGGAAGAAGGAAAGAACATGTGCCTTGCCAGATGCAGGGCACTGATCATCCACAGATGGCATAGGTTGAGGCAGTTCTCAGAGCTGTAAGTTCTGAGACTAAACTGAACTTCACTAGAAATCCCCATCAGAGCCCTTGGGTGACCAGGTACATTGTCAATGAACAGTGATGTTTTGAAAGGAAACCTTTCAGCTGAGTAGTGGATCTTGACAGTGGGCTTAAAATATATAGAAAACCATGTTGTAAAAAGACATGCTGTTATCCTGGCTTTGTTGTTATTCCATTGATAGAGTATAAGTAGAGTAGATTTAGCTGTGTGGGTTTCCCAGGTAGCTCAGATTGTAAAGAATCTGCCTGCAGTGCAGGAGACCTGGGTTTGATCCCTGGGTCGAGAAGATCCCTTGGAGAAGGAAATGGCAAACCACTCGAGTATTCTTGCCTGGATAATTCCATGGACAGAGGAGCCTGGTGGTACAGTCTATGGGTTGCAAAGAGTCGGACATGACTGAGCAACTAACACACACAGCATAATTCTTAAAAGCTGTAGAATTTTTGCAATGGGAAATGAGCATTAGCTTCAAGGTAAAATCACCAGCTGCATTAGCCCGTAACAAGAGAGTCAGCTTGACCTTTGAAACTTTGAAGCCAGACATTGACTTCTCTCTAACTATGAAACTCCTAGATAGCATCTTCTTCCAATAAAAGTTGTTTCATCCACATTGAAAACCCATTGTTTACTGTAACTACCTTTATTAATGATCTCAATTAGATTTTCTGTCTAACTTGCTGCAGCTTTTACATCAGCACTCGATGCTTTATTTTTGTTGTTTAGTCACTAAGTCATGTCTGAATATTTTGTGACCCCATGGACTGTAGCCTGTCAGGCTCCTCTATCTATGGGATTTCCCAGGCAGGAATACTAGAGCAGGTTGTCATTTCCTTCTCCAGGGGATCTTCCCAATCCAGGGATTAAACCTACGTTTTCTGATTTGGCCGGTGGATTCTTTACCACTGAGCCACCTTTGAAGCCCTGCTTTATTATTTTACACGTTTATGCAATGGAGAAGGCTTCTTTTCTTAAACATTATGAATCAACCTCTTCCACCTTTCTTATGCAGCTTCCTCACCTTTCAGCCTCTGCAGAATTGAAGAGAGTTAGGGCCTTTCCTGGGTTTGGTGTTTGCTTAAGGAAATACCGTGGCTGGTTTGACCTTCTATCCAAACCACGCACAGCTTCTCCATATCAGCAAAAAGGCTGTTTTGCTTTCTTATAATTTATGTGTTCAGTGCAGTAACACTTTTAACTTCTTCAAGAACTTTTCCTTTGTATTCAAAACTTTGCTAACTGTTTGCTGCAGGAGGCGTTTTGGACCATCTGGGCTTTTGACATGTGCTCCTCACTAAGCTTTATCATTCCCAGATTTTGATTTAAAGTGAGAGACATGAAACTCTTTTCTTTGAATATATATAGGCCATTGTGGGATTATTAATCTTCCTCATTCAAATGTGATTGTGTCTCAGAGAATAGGGAGGCTGGAAGGGAAAGAGACAGATGAGGCATCACTACTGGTCAGTGGACCCATCAGAACATACATAATATTTATCAGTTAAGTTCCCTGTCTCCTATGGGTGAAGCTCATGGCACCCCAAGCAATTTCAATAATAATATCAAAGATCTCTGATCACAGATCACCATAACAAATATGATAATGAAAAAGTTTGTAATATTATAAGAATTATCAAAGTTTGACAGGGAGACACCAAGTAAGCAGATGCTATTGGAAAAATGATTTCAGTAGACTTGCGTGATGTAGGGTTGACACAGACCTTTAATGTGTATCTTTAAAAAGGCAATATATGAAAAGAATAAAGAGAAGCACAATAAAAAGTGGTATGCCTGTATTTTATATAAAAAAAAACTCATTGGCACAGACAATTAAAAAGAAATGAAACCAAAAATACCAATAGCACACAAGATTATCATATAAGGAAAGCAGTTTTATTATAAAATCCTCAAATTATACTTAAAAATTTAGCGTCAGATAACCATAATACCTAGTTGGAGTCACTTCAGTTATTTTTAACGTTTCTCATAAAGTACTGTTATTTTATAGAAAATGTTATTTTTTATAGATGAATGAGAATTGTATTTTCATTGTTGTTCAGTTGCTCAGTCAGGTCTGACTGTTTGCAACCCCATGGACTGCAGCACATCAGGCTTCCCCTGTCTTTCACCATCTCCCAGAGTTTGCTCAAACTCATGTCCGCTGAGTCAGTGATGCCATCCAGTTATCCTCTGGATAACTGTTATGCTCTGTTGCCCTCTTCTCCTCCTTCCCCAGTCTTTTCCAGCATCAAATCTTTTCCAGTGAGTCAGTTCTTCACATCAGGTGGCCAGAGTATTTGAGCTTCAGCATCAGTCCTTTCAATGAATATTCAGGGTTGATATCCTTCAGGACTGACTGGTTTGATCTCCTTGGTGTCCAAGGGGAGAGAATTATGTGGAAGGATATAAATATTGAATTATCTTTACTTCCATGACTGATGGTGAAATTTATCAGTTAAAACCTCAAGAATATTTGCCAATCAGTCTCTTTCACTCTGAGAATAGTTTCTGTCTTTTAGAAAATGAAGTGCAGAAGACTTGCACATACAAGCTGCTTAACACGCTAAGATAGATACTTTACAATGATTATAAATAGCTTGGAGAAGGAAATGGCAACCCACTCCAGTATTCTTGTCTGGAAAGTCCCATGGACAGAGGAGCCTGGCTGGCTACAGTCCATGGAATCTCACAGAGCTGGACGTGATTCAGTGACTAAGAAGCATAAACAGATTAAGACATTGACAAGAATGACATGAACATTCCATTGATTACAAAGAAACAGGAAGGATAAAACTTCATATTTACAATTAAAAATTTTATGTCCATGTCTGTCATGCCACTTCTATCACGAATGGCTGACAACTATATCATAGAAAGAAAATGAATTTTATGTCTGAAAACTGCTTATTAAGATTTTAGCAAAGCATTCTGTGCAGACAGAAGGAGCAATTGTCAAAATAGATAGCTGAAGTTATTGTTACAAAATGTGCCACTCACTGATGCCAATTATAGTGCTTTTTATAGAGGAACAGAGTTTTTAAACAGCAAAAATAAAGATGGAATTTTTTATTCATTGAATGTCTAGCATTTTTTGGATTAATATAATAAAATGCACTGTTTGTATTTAAACTGATCACAATGAAAACACACTCAAACATTTTTCCTAGCTTCAAAACCAGTCTTTACCTCTCATAGAATTTGGGCATCCCCAAGAGATTGGCCACAGTGAGATAAGATCTGAGACCACCCTGAGAAAGAGCTTTATTTGAGATATGCCTTTGTTCCTATTACGGTGTGGTGATAACAGTTTAAAGGAGAATTCTGGGCAGTTATCTTTCTGCTTTCTTTTCTATTCTGCCTTTCCAAAAGACAGAGGGTCTATCCTGCTGTGTGTGCTCGGTTGTGTCCAACTCTTTTGTGACCCCGTGGGCAGTAGCCTGCCAGGCTCCTTTGTCCATGTAATTCTCCAGGCAAGAATACTGGAGTGGGTTGCCATTTCCTACTCGAGAAGATCTTCCTGACCCAGGGGTCAAACTCGCATCTCTTGCACCTCCTGCATTGGCAGGTGGCTTCTTTACCACTGAGCCACTGGGAAGCCCAGTAAGTGGTTTATTCCCCTCAAAGGCCAAAGAAACATTAAGTCCCCTACATATGACCCTTCAAGCTGTGAACTCTTGAAGAGGTGAATGTGCTCTCAGTGTCAGGAGTGAGTGAGAGTGCAGCTTGCCATCCATCTCCTGTTGCTGAGTATCCTTCAGCTTTGCCATCTCCCACCTCCTCTCCCTTTTCCAGTCCAAAACACTCTTTGCCTGTTTGCTCAGTGCCAGTACCTGTGTGCCAACTGTTGTTCTGTACTTCTGTACTTTGCAAGGTACTGAACTGTAAGATTAAAAATGTTTATTTTTGTGTGTTTATATTTTATGTATTATCTGTGTGGAAAGTATTATAAACGTTATGTGCATGCTAAGTCACTTCATTTGTGTCTGACTCTTTGCAACCCCATGGACTGTAGCCCGCCAGTCTCCTTTGTCCATGGGATGCTCCAGGCAAGAATGTTGGAGTGGGTTGCCAGGCCCTTCTCCAGAGGGATCTTCCTGACCCAGAGATTGAGCCCTCATCTCTTACATCTTCAGCGCTGGCAGGCAGGTTCTTTAACACTAGCACCACCAGGGAAGCCTCGTTAAACAATACGACAAAGTGCTATATGACAGTGTGTTGGTTGGGAACCTAGGCTAACTTTGCTGAGCTTAGGAACAAATAGGATTTACGAATATGTTCCCAGAACGGAACGTGTTTGTATGCAGGGGACTTGCTGTATCGCACAAGCTTGTGCATCCCCTCTGCTCTGTTCGCTATAGCTTGGACCTTCGGCAGGGCAGAACCAAACGACATACACATAAGCCAGTGTTCCCTTAGCTGCTAAAGCCGCTCCCCAAAGCTTCCCACACTCTCTGAGGTCAGAGGCCATGGGGTTCTGAGGGGTCCTCAGGGGACCCTGAGTTGCTGAGGCTGCAGACACAGCCTTCCACCGGCAGCTTTGTGGGTGGGTGCCTAACCCAACCCGAATGCTGGCTTCCTGTGCTTCTTACTTATTTCTGCAGATTTTGGTGGGAAAGTGCCTCTCAGTTTGTTGTTGGCAAACCTTTTGGCCAGCCTCCAGGGATTTCATATGGGTTCCTTTCCTAGTGTCAACCAGTCAAATAGAATCCTTCTGGGGGAGAGATTTCTCGGAGCTCTTCCCACCCCCCATTCCCTAAGCTCTGACTCACCAGGTCATTCTTTCTCCCTGCTCTGTGTGTCAGCCTCGCCACCAAGCTCCTGTGGATTTTACTAACTGCATTTGGACCTGTAACCTTCTTTGGGGGGATAAATTTGAGTCACCAGAGAGCCTCATCTGTCTGCAGGGATTGGATGTCACCTCCTTGCTCTTGAGGCAGCCTGTAACTGATGGTCCGTGATTGGAGCATAAACCCCACGCTCATTTGTCTCAAAGCAGAGCGAACTCCAAGGCATGATTTACAGCCCAGAGCTCTGCACAGCCTCAGGCAGGCTGGGCGCCTCCAACTTCCTTATCCTGTTGTCTGCCCACTTGCTAGTGCCTCCTTGGAGCCCTTCCTTCATAAATCACCTTGCACTTGAATCCTCAGCTCAGTGTCTGGCTCTGAGAGAATCTGAAATAAGAAAAATATTTTTTTTATCACATGCCTATGCCTTTGCAAGAGCAGTACCTGACAGAAAGCAATGAGTCCATAAAAGAAATGGGCTGTGACACTAAAAGTGACAGAACCCAGTATTAAAGTCTTAGTACAGAATTTCAGTTCACGATTCCATAAACAGAAACCATTCAACAGTCATTCAGCTGTGGATTCAACTGCGGGTCAAGGTTTGGTCTAGAGGAAGTCCATTCTATTGCACAGTAATGAAATGGCAATTTACCCTTGTTCGAGAGATTTAAGGGAAACATGGAGATGGGGGAGCCCTACACATAACTGAATTTAGGCCATCTGGTTTATGTGTTCCTGGTTCAACAGGTGATACCAAAGGTTTATATCTTGAAACGTCCTTAGAAGTTGAGCAGAGTCTTCTCTTAGGTGTGGAGGTAATACATTCATTCCATGAGTAGAGCGGGGAAGACTACACACTGTATATCAATTGCACCAACTATAATCAGAATAGCTGAAAAATTTCCTTTAGCTTCCATAACTGCTTATTTATTTCCATTGTTCATGTACCATGTTTAGTAGAGTTTTATGCATTAAAATTTGATCTGCATTTGTGTGTGGTGTGTGTGTATATGTGCTTGCATGCATAGTTCTAAAGAAGGGTTCTACGAAAATATACATCACATTGATTTTATAACAAGCTTCCATTATTGAAAGAAAGGCTTGAAATGATGCTAAAATTTTGTCAGGGTGTAAGTAGGTGGGGAGACTTGAAGGCTGAGAGCCTGTGGATCTGATATAGACCAAATGCATAACAGATCCTTTTAACCATGGATGTAGGTGAGAGGGGCTGGTAAAAATAGGGCAATGGAAGAAACAATCAAAGGTTATAGGACTTTTGTGATAGGTTGATTTTAAGTAATGAGCTTCTTAGAAATTGTCTGTTATTAGCCTCAGCCTGGGGAGTGTATGCAGCACTTCTCATAACACAGAGTTAAAAATCATGTTGGTCCCAAGTATTCATGAGGCTTCCCTGGTGACTCAGTGGTAAAGAATTTGTCTGCCAAAGCATGCGACATGGGTTTGATCCCTGGGTCAGGAAGATTCCCTGGAGAAGGAAATGGCAATCCACTCCAGAATTCTTGTCTGGGAAATCCCATGGACAGGGGAGTCAGGTGGGCTAAGTCCATGAGGTTGCAAAAGAATCGAACACGAGTTAAAGATTAAACGGGGTGGGGGGACAAGTATTCATGAACAATTTCAACAACAGTTTTGAATTGGATAGCAGAGAAAAAATGTGGGGTTGCTGTATATTCAACAATGTTCACATGATAAGAAAGTAACTGAGTCTGTTGTGAATGAAGAAGTAGTTAAATTTTGAGTAACTGTACAGGAAGCTACAGATAAGTCTCTGCTGTTAGAACATCATTTCAGATTCAAGTAATAATGGTGCATTCTTGCATAACTTTCCCCAGATATTGATTTTCCAAGATGCCCCAGGGTTATATTAATAAGTTTAATTAATGTAATTCATCATTAACTCCCTAGTTAGTATGGGAATTCAGCATATTTCTCCCCTGTTATTACAAAGTTCCTGATTTTGTGTGGGTTTGACCTAGTTTACAATTGCTTAGGACTGGAAAATCACACCATTTTGACTCCCACATCATTCTTCTGACTTCTGAGATGCTCAAACTACCAACTCCTGGGGAATTCTCCCTTATCCTGAACCACAGCACCAGCCATGGGTTGTCTCAGCAATTACTTGGTGTGTCTTGCTCAGAAACCTATGGTTCACTCACAGATGAATCACTAGGGGAAGAAAATGTTTTTCTTATCACTTGTAGTCATACCCTTTTTCATTCTGTTTTCTTAAAGTCTTCCCCGCCCCCTACTCCCCCCATGACGTCTCATGCTCTCTCCCTTCAGTGCAGGCAGAGTATTCTTCTGGCCTCCTGTAGAAACATTATTTCACTTCAACCAATCGCCAGGATTGTCTTCCTTTCCATCTTCCAGAATATATCATCAGCTATTCATTCTTTACTGTGAGGTTATATAAGTGACAACTTGACATTAATTACCACACTGCCTGAGTGAGCTGGAGCATTAATGCAGAAGCAATAAATGATACCAGCATTGACAATGGAAACAGAGGAGACTCTCTATGCAACTGACATAAAGGCTTTTCCCAAGCTGACTCGGGGTTATGGTAATTTTCTAATAAGGGCAGTTTGTCATTAACGTACCACATCACTAGTACTGTGAATGTTGTAATATTTTATGTCTCATGTGTATATATGTGTATGTATATGTAGATGTGGGCTTCCCTGGTGCCTCATATGGTAAAGAATCTGCCTGCAAGGTAAGAGACCTGGGTTCAATCCCTACTTTGAGAAAATCCCCTGGGGAAGGGGATAGCAACCCACTCCGGTATTCTTGCCTGGGAAGTCCGCTGGACAGAGGAGCCAGGCAGGCTATAATCCATGGGGTCCTCAAAAGTGAGACACAGCTGAGTGACTAACAACCACAAAAAATATGGAGATTTACGATTCAAGTAACTATTTTGTGGACTGTATAGGTTTCAATCAGAATATTAATTTCGTAATTCTCTTTTCTTTTTATATCCTTGTAGTATACTGTATAAGTAATCTCATCACACCTTGATAAACCAAAGTATATGACTAGATGGTCCAAAAAGCAATTGGGGTTTTAAAGTTGCCATCTGGTTTCTGCACCTGCAATTAAGTTGGCAGATTTGGACACTGGTTTCTCTATTGACATATAAAAATCTTTTCATAGAGTCTCATTATCCTTGAGCACATAATACTACTAACCATTTCTTTAAATTGTTTTTTCTTTGTTGGGTTTTGTAAAATCACTTATCCTGGTTCTTCCATGTTACTGGCCATTTCTAGATCTTCCTCCCTCTCTCATCTATTTATTCTGATTTTACTTTAATTTTTATATTCCCCAGGATTCTCTATTCATGACTCTTTTTCAGATAGAATTTTCTTTTGGTTGAAAATGGCTTTTCAACTGGCTTGTACAAAAAGATAATTTACTGACTCAAATCACAGAATAGACTAAGGGTAGGCTGGGTTTCACTTTGATACTCACAAATATGTCACCAAAATGAAGTTATGCCCTCTCTCCAGGATCAACTCAATTCCCTACCATGTATAGGATTCAGCTTTATGAAAATACGCTAGCACAATGGCAGACAGGAGAGGAGCGAAGCCACCAGCTTGCAAACGTAAACCTAAGGGAAATCTCCCTGGTTACTTTCTGTGAAGCTGCAGTGTCAATGCTTAGCAACATGATGGCTCTCACGGTTCAAAGTCCTGTCCAGAGAACAATGGCCATGAGTGAGGTATCCTGATTACCATAGGTCAGTGGACATTTTGTGCAGGACAATTCTTTGTGCAGAAATGTCTGGCTCTTGGATGGTGTTTATATCTCTTACCCTTGGGAAATAATAGCATTAGCATCCCCTCCTTCAAACACATCTTGGTTTTGTTGTTGCTCAATCACTGAGTCACGTCCAGCTCCTTGTGTCCCTGTGGACTGAAGCACACAAGGCTTCCCTTGTCCTTCACTATCTCCTGGAGTTTACTCAAGCTCATGTTCATTGAGTCAGTGATGCTATCTAACCGTCTCACCTCCTGCTGCCCCCTTTTCCTCTGGCCTTCAATGTTTCCCAGCATCAGGGTCTTTTCCAATGAGTTGGCTCTTTGTATCAGGTGGCTAAAGTATTTAAGCTCCAGTTTCAGCATCAGTCTTTCCAGTGAATATTCAGGATTTATTTCCTTTAGGATTGACTGCTTGGACCTCCTTGTCCTCCAAGGGATTCTCAACAGTCTTCTCCAGCACCACAACTTGAAAGCATTGATTCTTTGGTGTTCAGCCTTCTTTATGGAGGGGGGAATGGCAAACTGCTTCAGTATTTTTGCTGCAAGAACCCCAAAACAGTATGAAAAAGCCAAACACATCTGGCACCACCAATTTTCTCTTGGCGATCAGTAGTAATGCCACCCAGAATGGAGAGCTGCTGGTTTAGACCAAATGGGACCCACCTCTGAATGATATGACATCTACATGACCTAATATCATGGCTCTGAGTGCAGGAGAATAAACTTCTGTTAGGAAATTTATGTTTGCTATTTGCTGTTGTTATTGCTAGATTTGAACTATCAATGTCTGGCTAATGGTCTCTATATCAGTCAATAAGTGAGATTTGTCTGCTAAGATCTCAGCCATTATGGTATAACACAAACTCATCTGTTATTGCAGTCTCTATAGGATCGAGTCCTGACTTTGCCATTTGCTCTTCATTCCAAATTTGTTCTTGCATTTTAATTTACTTTGTATTTTAATTCCATGATTTCAGCACATTCTGTTCCTACCATATCATTAAACACCAAGTCATATTGATTATGATTCCTAAATATTATTTTTATTATAACCCATTTTTTCCTTTCACTATTGCAATGTCTTGAATTATCAAAAATGTAAGTGTATTATTAGAAGAAGGGTTTCTCTGACTCATTCTGGTATCTTTCTGTCCATCACTGTAAAACCACCAAGATATTCTTTCAATAACAAGTCTTGTCATTTTCCTACATTCAGTAACTCCTGATTCTTTCTAGGAGGAGACGACAAACTACAGCTTGTGGATTAAACCCATCTTAATGTTTGTTTTGGTAAGTGAAGTTTTATTGGGAAAGTCTCCACATTCATTACATATTGTGTATGACTGCTTTGTAAGAACAAAGCTGAGGAGTTGCCCTTTACAGCGAAAGCCTGTTAACACCTGCCCTACAGAATGCTTGTGAAATAGCATTCAGAATGGAGTAAACTTGTAGAATCTGGTAGCACAGAGTAGAGTGAAATGATATTTCATAAGCTTTTCAAGTAGCGCATGCTGTCTGCTCCATTTGACTCTAAGCACAGTCTTCTAATCTTGTCTAACGATAGTATTGCTTTATCCCTAAAAATGCATCCAATCATGACATCTTTCACAAAGTCTTCCTTGATCCCAAGTAAATAGATTTAGTGATTTCATTCCTGCTTCATTTCTTCACCTGTTGTTCAGTCACTCATTTGTGTCCAACTCTTTGCAATGCCATGGACTGCAGCACTCCAGGCTTCCCTGTCCTTCATCATCTCCTGGAGTTTGCTCAAACTCATGTCCATTGAGTCAGTGATGCCCTCCAGCCACTTCATCCACTGTCATCCCTTTCTCCTCTGGCCTTCAATCTTTCCTAACATGGTCTTTTCTAATGAGTTGTTCTTCACAACAGGGGGCCAAAGGATTCAAGCTTCAGCTTTGGCATCAGTCCTTACAGTGAATATTCAGCACTGATTTCCTTTAGGATTGACTGGTTTGATCTCCTTGCAGTCCAAGGGACTCTCAAGAGTCTTCTCCAGCAGCATAATTCAAAAGCACCAATTCTTCAGTGTTCAACCTTCTTTATGGTCCAACTCTGACATTTGTATGTGACTACTGGAAAAACCATAGCTTTGACTATACCTTCTTCACCTAGACTTTATACTATCATTGTAATTATGAAATTATAGTTTTTGCATGTCATGAAACTTTACGATTGAGACTGTGCCTTGCCAATATACTTACTGAACCCTCCAAAACATTCTCTTTCATGTGGCATGTTCATAGTTAATATTTAGTGAGTAAATAACTGAATTATTTAAAATACCTAATTGAGGATATAAAATAAACATCATCTCTTATCCAATTATGACTTAACATTGCTGAATTCTCCTTGAACACACATCATTTTGTCCTGAATGTGGCCTATGAAGTTCATATGGTACCTGATATAAGGAATGTAGCTCTAATGATAGTCATGTTAGCTTCCACTTACAATGAAGAATTAACTTTCGGTGGGATGGGATCGTTGTTCATGCTGAGGAATTATTGTTTTGGCTTGTTAATCATTCAGGTAGGAAGCTACACTATTCTAGGTATGTTCACTTGACATGCAATTAGAGTTCTACAGTCTTTTTGTTAGCAGTGCAAATCCCATCATAATTTAATAAAATAGCAGCTAATGCTCATGGTTTGTAATTATAATATTGATCGTAACAGTCTCCAACATAGTAAAAATGGTTTTTTGAAAGTAGTGTAATTTCTACAGTTGTTTAATTATGAGATACTAATCCATACTAATCTTGTTGCCACTGCGTAAGTCTTTGGCTGCCCCTGCTCTGCCTCCCAGAATCGTCCTGCTCCCTCCTGGGATGTGAATGGTTCAGTGACACTTACATCACTGAACCTTTCCTGACAAGCGTTTTGCAATGTGTCCTCATCTTCATGGGTAGATTATAGTCAATTTACTTGTCAAGACAGGAGGAAATCTTGTACTTGTAGAAAGTCTCTTTTGTGTGGCTTTCACCTGTAACGAATGAAGTCCTGGGTTTCATGTTGCTCGTAAGTAAGGGCACTTCCTCTGCCTCCGGTCACTGTTGGCTCAGCCAGTAGGAAGACTGTCTGATTTGTGTCCTGGTTGGCGTCTTCTGTTGTTCTCTTGTAGTCTCCATTTTGAAGCCTGGAAAACGGCTGCAATTCCAGTCCTGCGTACATGGGACTCGGTTTTATGTTTCATCATCCTTTGGGCAGGCGCATTCCTGTTTCCAGTCTTTGTTTAGCATAAACGTTATTATGTACAGATATCTATGGAATAGGCCTTGTATATTTGCGACCTCAATATTAAATTCTCCAAATCTATGTCTTGTTCTGTCATCTGACTTTCATTTGCTAAATTTTCCTTAAATCATTACTGAGGTTGTTAGACCAGCTGGCACAATGTCAGACATACTTCGTAGTTTATCTGTCTAATTCCAGTGTTACAACCTGATTGGTTCCCCATAATACGTTTATTGGATCATTTCTCCAAACTGAGTTTGATCAGGCTGAATCATGGCATCTTCTGATTTAGAACCAAGGCTTTTGGAGCATCTCACAATACCAATAAACCTAAGCCTAAGATTTGTCAAAAAATATGATGGTACTCTAAGGGAAAATGTAAAAAAAAAAAAAGATAAGTAGTGCTCAGTTTTCATTCACAAAATATTTCACCCTAGTAGAAAGGCTTGTCATAAAAATGATTATAAGTATCACAAAATGCAAATAATTCAGTGCTAGATATAATTGTACATGAAACACAGCACAAATTGATACACAAGAATAATTATTTCTTACAAATGGAATCTGAGGAATGTTTATCATGGACATTTGACTTACAGAATAAATAATTTTGTATTTATATATCATATATATTGAGAATTAATGAGAGAATATTGTGTTATGAGGAAGGATCTTGTAAAAACCTGTCATATATAAAACAGGGTAAAAATCTGGGCATCAAGATACGCATATGATAGAAAAGGACCACCAATTCAGGATGAATTAAATGGGGAAAAATGGGCTTAGTACAATAGTGATTAATGCTGAGCCAGTATATGGTAATCAATGCATTAGGCTGAAGGAGGATGCATTATTTTCTAGGGTCAGTTTTTATTTCACGGCAGCCAAGGAGACCAGTGATACCTCTAAGTTTTCTGGTGTGTGAAATTGACATGGATGTCAGATTTTAAATACTACAAATATCCCTCTTTTGTGATCCTAGAAAGATTAGTCCTAAAACACATGCCTAGAAAATAGAAAGTAGTCTGAGAAAATAGTTAAGCAATCTTTTTTTTTACTTTTAATTAAAAACTACTGTATAGCACATATTATCAAGTATTAAGATTTATATATTATGTTGAAATTGAGAATAACTGAAAGTATACAGTTTTTTTTTTTTTTTTTTTTTAAGATTTCGCTTCCTGGTTATACTGTCTAGACTTTTCAAGTCTTCATGGCCTCTAAGCATCTCTCTATCATCTAATTATGTTAAAAAAAAAAAAAAAGCTAGTCCTGTCCTGAAGTCTGTTACTTCACTTGTACTTTACTGTCAAAGTAAGGAGCTTATTTGCTTCAAGTTTAATGTGTAGAACTACTCAGTCTGAATTATTTGTTGTTGTTCAGTCACTAAGTCATGTCTGACTCTTTGCGACTTCATGGATGGCAGAACACCAGTGTTCCCTATCCTTTGCTATCTCCAGGAGTTTGCTCAAACTCATGCCCATTGAGTCAATGATGCCATACAACCATCTTATCCTCTGCCACCCCCTTTTCCTCCTGCCCTCAAACTTGCCCAGCATCAGGGTTTTTTTTCCAATGAGTGAGCTCTTCACATCAGGTGTCCAAAGTATTGGAGCTTCAGCATCAGTCCTTCCAATAAATATTCAGGGTTGATTTCCTTTAGAATTGACTGGTTTGATCTCCTTTCTGTTCAAGGGACTCTCCTCATCACTACTTGTTTGGTATGCATCTTGCATGTTTCATTTTCAATCATTCAGCAAATTTATTGGGCACCTACCATGTACTAGACATTGTTCTGGAATCTAGGTGAACAGTGGAAAAAAACCTGCAAAAATTCCTTTCCCCATGAAGCACAAGCAACTCAACACTAAGAACCTGGTTGCAATTTTAGAGAGAAATGCACATTTTCCTTGTAGTTGTCACCCAAAGTTTTACAAACATTTAAAATGCGGTAGAGAAGTAAAATTATAGACATCTGACAAGATAATGCTGCTGGTATTCGTAAAACAGAGACTGAAATGATGCCTAATCATAAAGAGAAAACACATTATTAGTGTTGGTGGCAACTGGCAATCTAAAATTGAATAAATCTATTTTAACAGATAGTGAATACAAAATTAAAGCAGAGTTTAGGAAATTATTTCAGTTATAAATATATTTTAGAAGTATTCAACCACAAACTAGCAATTTTTAAAAATTTTCCTACTCAATGGAAATATGGACATATGATATGAATAATCAAGTGCATTCAAATGATTGTCATTGGATTCCAAAAATATATTTAGTACAGTGAAAATTAAGGGGCACATTTAAACAGATGCTGTCTGAAAGGAACTGAGGATAAAAGTTCTGCCTCCAATTAGGTAATAATATTGATGCTAGGTAGACAGTTTAATTCATGTAATAACTAATGAGCATATTGCTTGGCAAAATATATTTTTGCCCTCTGTGGCATCTGAATTAAGCAGTACTGTGACTATCAGTCCCTATTGGAATAAGCAGTTTCTATTCTGGATCTTTCATGAAATGGCTATCCTCTGGAAAAATATAAAAGATTTATGAAAATTATTTAATGCATAAAGTAGAGAGTCTACATAAGACATTAAAGTTGGAAAGAAAAAATAGGGCAGATAAGCAAGTTGGTTCTATGTTTTGCTTTACTTTTGCAAGTGTTGCTAAGCAAATCATGTAATATTTTATATTCCGGCAGGTTGGAAGGCTGAAATGAAAGAAAAAGTAGAATATGGGATTTTCAGAGGTAGGTGTGAGATACAGTTAGCTGCATGAAAGAGTAAGTTCAACATGAAGCTGGAATAAGAACAAAGACCTAATAAAGTTAAGGATGAATGTCAATGGTATTTTAAATGACACTAAACCAGAAATAAGTGATCAGGGTCAGTTTTCAGTCAAGGTAGAAAAGAAACAGATGGGAGAATGGGAGATAAAATATAGGAGATGAATGGTTGGGTGATAGGGAATAAGCTCTAGGAACAAAATATCACCGTGAGGCTGATCACACTTGTGTGTTACGATCCAAAAAGTGCCTATCACAACCTTCTATCAAGAATGTTTTTGTCTTGAGAGCTTCCCAGTGGTCCAGGGGTTAAGACTGTGGATTTCCACTGCAGGGGACATGGGTTTGATTCCTGGCTGGGGAACTAAGATCTCATATGCTGCATGGTGTGGCCAAAGATACAAAAATAATATTTTTGTCCCTAAGAGCATCGTGACATTTGAAATCCTACCATTTAACATTTGTTATTTTGGCTCCTAAAGAATTTAGTTCTTCAAAAAAAAAAAAAAAATCTTTAATCCGAGTCCCAGGTGGCACAGTGAAAAAGAATCCATTTGCCAGTGCAGGAGATACAAGAGACATAGGTTTGAGCCCTGGGTTAGGAAGATCCTCTGGAAGAGGAAATGACAATCCACTCCAGTATTCTTGCCTGGAAAATCCCATGGACAGAGAAGCCTGGTGGCTACAGTCTGTGGGGTTGCAAAGTATCAGATATGACTGAGCAACTGAGCACAGCCTAACTGGTTAACTCTTTCCTCATCTGCGCTACCTGATCCATGGTTTAACAATGTGCGTCTATTGTGGCCCTAAGAGTAGAACTCTTCAGCAGCAGTCCCTAAAGGTTGACTTTGGTGAAGTTGCTTTGGTCTGTTTTTCTTTGTTTGATGTGTACCCCTCCCCTTCAGAAAGAGGATCACATTTCCTCTTTCCGTGTTCACTGAAAAAAATAACTCTGATCACACATCCGCAAAAATAAAGGGCCTCGAAATTAGGAGGCTGGTGCTCTGCTGGTGGGCCACCGATGATGCCTGCCAAAAATGTGTGATTTTTCCTTTTACCATTTCTGGAGAACTAAAAATCTGCCAGTCAAAATATAAGATAATGAATTGGCAAATTGCTAAGAGTTGGACACGACTGAGTGACTTCACTTTCACTTTTTACTTTCCTGCAGTGGAGAAGGAAATGGCAACCCACTCCAGTGTTCTTGCCTGGAGAATCCCAGGGACAGAGGAGCCTGGTGGGCTATTGTCTATGGGGTTGCACAGAGTTGGACATGACTGAAGCAACTTAGCAGCAGCAGCAGCAGCAGCAGAGTGTGTTCAAAGGCAGGTCCAGGTTTTGTGAGGCCTGCCGCTGATACAGTCTGGGCAGTCATCTTTTAAGTATGCATGCAATGTTCCTGAAACTAAATTAGGTATAAGGCCCTGGAAGGAAACCGTGCAGTTGGAGGGCCCCGAAGCTTCATCTTCATTAGCTTCACAGTAAATCTCCCTCTGTACATAATATAATTGCTCCTCAGTTATTAGCAAGCGTGGCAGGAATGGTGAAGTCAGAAACTGGCTGCCCTTGGAGCAGCAAGCAGATTTGAGGATTGGCTGTGGCCATCAGCTCACCGATGGCTTTCCCAGACTGAGGCTGAGGCCGTTATCATTAAAATATCATCTAAAGAGCAGAGGAGGTCCGGGGAGCAACAAATCTCCTCTCTCTACTTTTTAATTTGACACTCCCTGCTGTCTCTGCGTTGTGTGTCTTTTCTTCTTAAAGGTCCACTCGGCTCACAGCACGGGTTCCTTCTGCCTTTTAGTAGTTCAAAGACAGAGGTGGCAAACTTTTTGTGTCTGCATGTATTGTGATAATATTTTAAACAGCCTCATGTACTAATACATCATTCATCTAACTGTTAATTATTAAATATCTGTTATGGGTTTAATTGCATCCTCCCCAAAGGTATGTTGCATCACCAGGACCTCAGAGGGTGGATTTACTTGGAAACAGGTTCAGTGCGGATATAACTAGTTAAGATGAGGTCATACTAGAGTGAGATAATAATCTAACCTGGTCGCTGTCCGTAGGAGAAGAGGAGAGAAACAGACCCTGAAAGGGAGAAAGCCTTGTGAGGACAGAGGTAGAAACTGGGATGCTGGAGCTGTAAGTCCAGGAATTGCAGGGATTGCCCACAAAACGCCAGGAGCTAGAGGGCCTAAGGAGAGGCATGGATGGGGTTTCTCTGACAGATTTCGGAGGGAACATGAACCTCTGGATAAGCTGATTTCAGATTGCAAGCCTGTAGAATTGTGAAAGAATAAATTACTATTATCATAACTACTATGGATATCAGCTCGGAAAGATACTGAAAGCCTTGTTAAAGAGTTTGAGCTTCACATGCAGAGTGTAGGGAAACAAGAGCATTTCTTCATAAAAAGTAAATGATCCAATTTGTATTCTGCAATAATCACTGCAGATAACATGTTGGAAACATTCACCTTACTGGTCCTGCTGCCCAGAGCTTAAATGAAAGCAAGTGAATAAAAATGTATAAACAGACAAAGAACAGGGGAGCAGAGAGATGATGCCAGAGGAGAAATGTCAGCAACATTTTGGAACCTGGTGAGACCCTTGAATTAGTAGGCGCTGATGGAGCAGGGCGGAGGAAGTGGAAACCTAGAGGTCTTTGCTGGAGACTACAGATATGGAGTGAGCCTCTTTGTGATGAAGATTTGGAAAGGCTCAGAAAACTGAGGTATTGAGATCCTCTGAAAACATCTCCTGGTGTTCAAGGAGGAGCAGAAAAGAGAAGAGAAGCTTATCAGTTAACCATTTTTGCCCTTGCTGAGTCTATGGAAGCAAAGCATGAGGCTGAGTCTTAAGAAAGGCTGCTGCTGGAAGAATGGAAAGCAGATACCTCTGGGCTGGGAGTGAAGGGCTGGACTGTGAGAGGGGGTGTGAATAAAGGCTCACCTGCGGAAATGTGAGAGTCCTTCCCCTGTGGGCCTCTGGAAATCCAGCAGCTAAGCTGATGCTCTTCTGCCACGTGATTGGAGTGTTCCTTTCTGTGGAATATGCCTGATTTTTTAAAATAGCTATACCAATAGTAAATATGTGTCCTTCAAAGAACTGCTGGGTTGTCCCTGGCAACCTTACTGTGGGGCTGGTATATCCACGGGTGCCTTTTAACTAATTACTTCCTAGTGTCCTTTCTTTTCTCCTCAGAATTTTTCACCTTTCACCCTTTGCAATATTGTTTATGTAGAAGCGAGTCCTGTGTTAGTTTTTTTTTTTTTTAAAGCTATTGGTTTTTTTTTTCTTTTTTTAATTCTGCGTTAGTTTTTTTGGTTGTTGTTTGTTTACTGCTTTGTTCCCAAAGCCTAGAAAATAGCCTGACCTGCATATCTGTTAAGTAAAATTGAACAGTCGACTTTTTACCTTCCTGTGTTTTATTTCCTTCACAGTCAAGGAAAGGGCTGACTCCAAACAAATTACAAAAAAAAAGGAGCTCATAATAAGCAGAGGCAATAAGCAGAGGGAAAGTGCTCAATTAGAAAGGATACCATGTGCATACTGCAAAAACAGTTACTGTTTAAAAAATTTCCAATAAGAAAAAACTCTTGAAAATAAAACATGTTAAAAGTAAAATAAAAAATAATGAAAATTATTCAGTGGCACTATTGGAAATATAGCTTAGACATTAGAAGTAATCAAGTAATGAGAAATAATGAAACAACTCTGGAAGCCCAGGGTCTGATTAATAGAAATTACACACATACAACCGCCACCCCCCCAACACAAAAATTACCAGGGAAGATTAATAGAAGACAAGAAAAATCCAGAAATGTATAATATATGCAGACTGAATGGTACACTTGAATTCCTCAGAAAAATAAATGAAAATGCTTTCAAGGAGACAACAATAGTTCATTTTGTTGCTAGGGAAAAGTAGATAAGGTCCTAAGGGGTATAAGTCAACATTAAAGAAATATTTCTTTTGTTGTTCATTTATCTGCCTTTTGATTTGTTGATGTACTCTTTTAGTCATAGAAGAACATTGAGATGTATTCTAATATCAAATCAGTGCACCAACAGAGAGGCAGAAGTTGAATTTTCCCAAGAAAGACAGAGTATCCACAATGAAATAACAGCAACATTCACAAAACATCTGCTCCTTGTGTTCTTTTTTCATCCATATCATTACAATTATGTAGGGAGTCTAATTACTCTATAATTTAGAAATAAAATAGCATTTTAAGGCTCTAAATTCATTTATTTACATTTTTTTCTCCCTTGTTTACTTACATGAGATAAATTTCAAGTCATTTGTCAATTTTAAAATGCAAATATGAGTAAAAATGAATGCTTAGAAATTCCTATCCCTTAAATATTATTTTATTTGTACAATTCATGCATACAACATAAATCATAGTCAATAGATATGTCATGACTAATAGTAGAGACTTTGAGACTTTTATAAATTTAATAAAATCAGTGCTCAACATGATAAACTAAATTATTAAGGGATCTATATAGCAGAATGTTAAGAAAAATCTGTTGACCCTGACCATGGGAATTCTGATCAGTTTTCTTATTCCTCAGACTTGATTTTTTTTTAATAATTGAATTGAATAGGGCTAAAAGTGGAAAGTTTCTGTTCTTGACCTAAAATCAATGAGTATGCTTCTTCAGTCCTGGGATTTGATTAACACTCTTGAAAAGAGATCGCACTTGGGTATTTAATTACAAAATAACTCATTTTGAAAAATACATAATTAATTTTAATGTATTAGTGCTCAGTTTAAGCAAACTACAATGCTTAATTAGAAGCATAACCCCTACCCCATCCAGTGTATAGTTTTACTTTATCTCTCTCAGCCAATATAATGGCACTTAATTTAAGAGAATTATAGACTATATAACAGGATTGGTGTGAAAATTAGGTGATCACAGTTATCTTATTTAACTTTCTGGTTTAATTCATAATGCTGGCTCTTTCTGTCAGGGAAAATTGTTTGCTTCTGAGCTCATCGATGGGAATTCTGTTAAATTAAATGCCCTTGCAACGGAAAATCTATAAAGAAACACCAGATCTACCGGTTAGGATAATGAAAGCAACTCTGGAAATAGTAAATATACATAAAAGCTACTGTGAAATAATCCAACACTGGGTCAGTTAAGCTGGAGTAAAGAATTCAGCTGGGATAATTATTTTGCTGAATGTTTGAATGTTTATTAAGTATAATCACTGATTTGTCAAACATCCAGTAAGGTAATGTTGGTAGTCCACTTTGTGAATCAATGAGAATGTATGTTCTAGAAGACTTTGGTAACCAGGTTAATATACTGAATATAAACACTGCAGGATTCAATATTTCCCAGTTGCTTCATGCATGCTTTCATTGGTGTTGCCCACATTTTGCTCAGATGTTCTCCGGTCGACTCTCTTCTGTGAAACCTTCACCAAAACCTTAGCTTCACTCCAATTAAAGCTGAGTTCTGAGGCTCTCTTTTCCAGGAATAATGGTTTCTTAAAAGCTGGATTTAACTTCATCACTGCCAAACAATTAAAAAAAAACAAAATTGACCAGTCATGTGAAATGACACAATTTAAGTCCTGTAAGCTAGGCAGATCATGACTGAAATCCCTTAGAGGAGGAAAGAAGCGGAGGCTTCCTGTCATTCAGGGTTTCTTCAAGGACACTTCTAGACCATGCATCAGGCAGAATATCAGCAATTACCTTGCTGAGTTGAGATGACAGAATACAGAACCTAGAGATCCTGAAGACGCTAGCAGTTTCAGAACAGAGTTTTGGAGAGGAATAAACTACTCAGGAAAAAAAAAAAAGACTTCAGAGTTTGTCTAGGAAGCTCCTTGATTCTTCATTAATGGTTGAGAACCATATGCATAAAGTAAAAATCCAACTGGTTGGGCAAAGAGTAAGTAGGCAGCTCTGAGGAGAAGAACACTTGAGATCTCAGAGAGATGGGGATGGTTCACATTTCCACTGTTCAGAGTGGAGAGTCTGCAAAAGTCCCACAGAAAACGCAGTAGACACTGCAGAGGAGATGGCCTTCAGTAGTGAGGGCACCTTTTATCTCATTTAGAGCCGATAGAGGAATGCAAGAAACAAGTTAAAGAACATTTTGAAACGTTTAAACCAAATCTCAAGTACAACCAACCAAATCAGCATACTCAACAATGTAAAATAAACAATTCTCAAAATGTAATTAAAATCCTAGGTACAAAACTCAGGAAAATGTGACATATTAACAGAGGAAAATAATTCAGTAGAACAGATTCAAAAATGATAGAGATGATGGATTTATAGTGGACATTCTGTAGTTCCTAAACTGTGTAAAACTTTGTTTAAAAACTTGTGAAGAGAGAAACGGACTATTCAGTTCAGTTCAGTTGCTCAGTCATGTCAGATTCTTTGTGACCCCATGAATCACAGCACACCAGGCCTCCCTGTCCATCACCAACTCCCGGAGTTCACTCAGACTCACATCCATCGAGTCAGTGATGCCATCCAGCTGTCTCATCCTATGTCATCCCCTTCTCCTCCTGCCCCCAATCCCTCCCAGCATCAGAGTCTTTTCCAATGAGTCAACTCTTCACCTGAGGTGGCCAAAGTACTGGAGTTTCAGCTTTAGCATCATTCCTTCCAAAGAAATCCTAGGCTTGATCTCCTTCAGAATGGACTGGTTGGATCTCCTTGCAGTCTAAGGGACTCTCAAGAGCCTTCTCCAACACCACAGTTCAAAAGCATCAATTCTTCGGCACTCAGCTTTCTTCATAGTCCAACTCTCACATCCATACATGACCACAGGAAAAAAACTATAATAATAATCAAAATAATATTGTAGAGATGCAAAACATATCTAAAGTTTAGAAACCCATTAGCTAGAATTAATTGGAGTTTAGACATTACTGAAAATATATTGAATGAATATGAAGACATACCTGTTGAGAATTTTATTACCTGTTGAGAATTTTCACAGTGAAGACCACAATCTCAATGGGGAAATATATGTGTTTAGTTAAAATCATAAGGATAGGAAGAAAAGGCAGGCAGACAAACATTTGGATAAATAATAGCTAAGTATTTTCTAAATATGATGAAAACTATAAAACAGATTAAGGAAATGCAACTGACCCAATTAGGAACAACACACCGTAACATCACATTGTTTAATACCAGTAAAAACATATATTAAAAGTAAGCAGGGAAAATAAAAAACACTATGTAACAAACTGACAAATTACCCATAAATTCCAGCCTTGAAATGGTCAAGATATTGAAATTATCACAGACTTTGTAGTAGCCACTATAATTATGCTCAGTGAGATGAAGGAACATACTTCTATGAAGAAAGAGAGATGATATATATCAGCATAGAAAAAGAAAATAGATGCTACTGCTGCTAAGTTGCTTCAGTCATGTCCAACTCTGTGCGACCCCATAGACAGCAGCCAACCTGGCTCCTCTGTCCCTGGGATTCTCCAGGCAAGAATACTGGAGTGGGTTGCCATTTCCTTTTCCAGAAAATAGATGAAGAATAACTAAATAGAAAATTTAAAAAATAATATTTGAAATGAAAAATACTGAATAAGCTTAATAGAATGAAAATTTTAAAAAGGAAGGAATGAATCAATAAAGAACATTCAATTAGGAGTTAAAATAAATATAAAAGTATGGAAAATCACCACTAGGACCTATGAAAAACTAAAGACCTAATATAGGAATAACCTATGAAGAATTAATTAGAGAGGTAAAATATGGCAGAAAAACATTTGAAGGAATAATGGCCAAAAACTTCTACTAATGTCTGGTAAAATATTAATATTCACAAAATTAAAATCATTTAATAAGAAGAGGTGGCAAGAATAGACAGAAGAAGTGTACAAAAAAGACCTTCACGAACCAGATAATCATGATGATGTGATCACTAATCTAGAGCCAGACATTCTGGAATGTGAAGTCAAGTGGGCCTTGGAAAGCATCACTACGAACAAAGCTAGTGGAGGTGATGGAATTCCAGTTGAGCTGTTCCAAATCCTGAAAGATGATGCTGTGAAAGTGCTGCACTCAATATACCAGCAAATTTGGAAAACTCAGCAGTGTCCACAGGACTGGAAAAGGTCAGTTTTCATTCCAATCCCAAAGAAAGGCAATGCCAAAGAATGCTCAAACTACCACACAATTGCACTCATCTCACATGCTAGTAAAGTAATGCTCAAAATTCTCCAAGCCAGGCTTCAGCAATACGTGAACCATGAACTTCCAGATGTTCAGGCTGGTTTTAGAAAAGGCAGAGGAACCAGAGATCAAATTGCCAACATGCACTGATTCATGGAAAAAGCAAGAGAGTTCCAGAAAAACATCTGTTTCTGCTTTCATGACTATGCCAAAGCCTTTGACTGTGTAGATCACAATAAACTGGAAAATTCTGAAAGAGATGGGAATACCAGACCACCTGACCTGCCTCTTGAGAAACCTATATGCAGGTCAGGAAGCAACAGTTAGAACTGGACATGGAACATCAGACTGGTTCCAAATAGCAAAAGGAGATGTATATCGTCACCCTGCTTATTTAACTTCTATGCAGAGTACATCATGAGAAACGCTGGACTGGAAGAAACACAAACTGGAATGAAGATTGCCGGGAGAAATTATCAATAACCTCACACAGGCAGATGACACCACCCTTATGGCAGAAAGTGAAGAGGAACTAAAAAGCCTCTTGATGAAAGAGAAATTGGAGAGTGAAAAAGTTGGCTTAAAGCTCAACGTTCAGAAAATGAAGATCATGGCATCCGGTCCCATCACGTCATGGGAAATAGATGGGGAAACAGTGGAAACAGTGTCAGACTTTATTTTTTGGGGGCTCCAAAATCACTGCAGATGGTGACTGAAGCCATGAAATTAAAAGACGCTTACTCCTTGGAAGAAAAGTTATGACCAACCTAGATAGCATATTCAAAAGCAGAGACATTACTTTGCCGACTAAGGTCTGTCTAGTCAAGGCTATGGTTTTTCCCATGGTCATGTATGGATGTGAGAGTTGGACTGTGAAGAAGGCTGAGCACCAAAGAATTGATGCTTTTGAACTGTGGTGTTGGAGAAGAGTCTTGAGAGTCCCTTGGACTGCAAGGAGATCCAACCAGTCCACTCTGAAGGAGATCAGCCCTGGGATTTCTTTGGAAGGAATGACGCTAAAGCTGAAACTCCAGTACTTTGGCCAGCTCATGCGAAGTGTTGACTCATTGGAAAAGACTCTGATGATGGGAAGGATTGGGGGCAAGAAGAGAAGGGGACGACAGAGGATGAGATGGCTGGATGGCATCACGGACTCAATGGACGTGAGTCTGAGTGAACTCTGGGTGTTGGTGATGGACAGGGAGGCCTGGCGTGCTGTGATTCATGGGGTTGCAAAGAGTCAGACACGACTGAGCGACTGAACTGACTGAACTGAACTGAAGTGCAAGCAATGTGGTTGGGTAATTTTACATCTGGACACATCACAAACTACTAAAAATCAAAACTGTAACCATACTTCTTCCTTATTTTCAGAATGATGCAACTGTATTTATTAGATACTTCATTGATGAAAAGCTATACCTCGGTTACTGAGGATACAATAGAAGGATATATTTCAAATGAAATGTGAGGAGCCTAAAAAGTCTAAAAGCAACTATAAAGAGTCTGAATATGGTAGTCTTTTTTTCCTGCCACAAGGAACTTTATGTCATTGGACCTGGCATTCTTTCATGTCATAACATATTGAAGAGTCAGATGTAAACACCATTTTCTCTCATTCTTGGTATCACACCAGAGTGAACCCATATTAATATTTTGTGTCTTAACAAAATGGCAAACTAAAATCAATACTCAGAGTAAAATAGCTAGCTTTAAGTTCTGCTAGTCATGTAAATTTTCAAAGAAAATGCTATTTTCCCCCTAGTTATTACCTTACATCTGTAATAGTTGTACTCAGGGATTAATTAAGCATTGGTTGAGAATATCTCAACCTTTATTTCCAAATTTCTAAAACTGTGAAGTAAGCTAATTAGGTATTTTAACTACAAAAATTAACTTGTAATCTGTCATTTATCTTGATGATTCCATTAGGAGTCTGGAATCAAGGCAACATGTTAATTTCAAAATTTAATCTGAGACTAAAAACAAGCCTCTGTTCCAAAAACTCATCAGACAAATTTTACATACTTGACATGCTTCTGTTAGATTATCCTTTTAAAAGTACAAAGACATTTGATTGGGGTTTGTGTGTGTACATATGTGTGTTGTTTGTAAATTATATACCCTGGGTGCAATCCTCAGATTCTTTTTGGTTATATTTAATTAAGAGAGTAATTTAGTCAATTATGTTTCTTGAAGGTGTTCAGCAGTAGGCAAGACAACCAAATTCTACCAGATTATGACTTTGTAATTTGCAGAATGCTTTGTCTCAGAACACTAAACAATTTTGCTCCCGTGATGTGTTGCCAGTGAACTTTGCTTTAAAGTAAGAAAACAGTATTCTGGTCATTCTGGTCCCCCTTAATAGAATATTCAGTTCTTTATATATTCTTGGCCTGCAAAGTATTATAAACACATGGATAATGTATAAGCATAATGACATACCTAAAATGTCAACCCATAAATTTATGATAGATATCTTTTATTAGCTTATTCCTTTGTTTTCCTTATTTATAAAGTTTCTTCATTTATAGTTGATTTTTATGACAGTTATTATGTATTTTGACTTTTCCTCCTTGAATTTACTGCATTTTAGATGGATATAATAGAAAAATGACCACATTTATGCAAAAGTACCTCCTTCTTTTAAAAAGAGAAGGTGACTGATTTTGTCAAACTGGTGAATCAAACGACATACATTTTTGACAAACAACATCTGATCAGCAAAACAATCAACAAACAAAACTAGTATTTGTTAAATATATGCTTAAACCCATGTTTCTTCTTACTTCCTCTATACTTACACAAATATCTACCTAGTTAAGTAGGCTAATGTATAAAGGTTTATATTCTAGTGTTTTTTCCATTTGGTGTGAGTTATACAAGCAGATGGTTTCACTGTGTCTGCCCTCTGATGCCCTCTTGCAACACCTACCATCTTACCTGGGTTTCTCTTACCTTGGGTGTGGGGTGTCTCTTCACAGCTGCTCCAGGAAAGCACAGCCGCTTCTGCTTACCTTGGACGAGGGATATCTCCTTACCTTGGATGAGGGGTATCTCCTTACGACTGCGGTTCCTGACTTTCAATGTGGGATAGCTCCTCTAGGCCCTCCTGTGCCTGCGCAGCCACCACAAGGCAGACACACTGAAACCATACTCACAGAAAACTAGTCAGTCTAATCACACTAGGACCACAGCCTTGTCTAACTCAATGAAACCAAGCCATGCCCACAGGGCCACCCAAGATGGGCGAGTCATGGTGGAGAGGTCTGACAGAATGTGGTGCACTGGAGAAGGGAATGGCAAGCCACTTCAGTATTCTTGCCTTGAGAACCCCATGAACAGCATGAAAGGCAAAATGATACGATACCAAAAGAGGAGCTCCCCAGGTCAGTAGGTGCCCAATATGCTACTGGAAATCAGTGGAGAAATAACTCCAGAAAGAATGAAGGGATGGAGCCAAAGCATAAACAATACCCAGCTGTGGATGTGACTGGTGATAGAAGCAAGATCCGATTCTGTAAAGAGCAATATTGCATAGGAACCTGGAATGTCAAGTCCATGATCAAGGCAAATTGGAAGTGGTCAAACAAGAGATGGCAAGGGTGAACGTCGACATTCTAGGAATCAGCAAACTAAAATGGACTAGAATGGGTGAATTTAACTCAGATGACCATTATATCTACTACTGCGGGCAGGAATCCCTCAGAAGAAATGGAGTAGCCATCATGGTCAACAAAAGAGTCTGAAATGCAGTACTTGGATGCAATCTCAAAAACGACAGAATGATCTCTGTCCGTCTCCAAGGCAAACCATTCAATATCACAGTTATCTAAGTCTATGTCCCAACCAGTAATGCTGAGGAGCTGAAGTTGAACAGTTTTATGAAGACCTACAAGATCTTTTAGAGCTAACACCCAAAAAAGATGTCCTTTTCACTATAGGGGACTGGAATGCAAAAGTAGGAAGTCAAGAAACACCTGGAGTAACAGGCAAATTTGGCCTTGGAATATGGAATGAAGCAGGGCAAAGACTAATAGAGTTTTGCCAAGAAAATGCACTGGTCATAGCAAACACCCTCTTCCAACAACACAAGAGAAGACTCTACACATGGACATAACCAGATGGTCAACACCGAAATCAGATAGATAATATTCTTTGCAGCCAAAGATGGAGAAGCTTTATACAGTCAACAAAAACAAGACAGGGAGCTGACTGTGGCTCAGATCATGAACTCCTTGTTGCCAAATTCAAACTTAAATTGAAGAAAGTAGGGAAAACCGCTAGACCATTCAGGTATGACCTAAATCAAATCCCTTATGATTATACAGTGGAAGTGAGAAATAGATTTAAGGGTCTAGATCTCATAGATAGAGTTCCTGATGATCTATGGAATGAGGTTCATGACACTGTACAGGAGACAGGGATCAAGAACATCCCCATGGAAAAGAAATGCAAAAAAGCAAAAAGGCTGTCTGGGGAGGCCTTACAAATAGCTGTGAAAAGAGGAGAGGCGAAAAGCAAAGGAGAAAAGGAAAGATATAAGCATCTGAATGCAGATTTCCAAAGAATAGCAAGAAGAGATAAGAAAGCCTTCTTCAGCAATCAATGCAAAGAAATAGAGGAAAACAACAGAATGGGAAAGACTAGAGATCTCTTCAAGAAAATTAGAGATACCAAGGGAACATTTCATGCAAAGATGGGCTCGATAAAGGACAGAAATGGTCTGGACCTAACAGAAGCAGAAGATATTAAGAAGAGGTGGCAAGAATACACAGAAGTAATGTACAAAAAAGATCTTCATGACCAAGATAATCATGATGATGTGATTACTAATCTAGAGCCAGACATCTTGGAATGTGAAGTCAAGTGGGCCTTAGAAAGCATCACTACGAACAAAGCTAGTGGCAGTGATGGAATTCCAGTTGAGCTGTTCCAAATCCTGAAAGATGATGCTGTGAAAGTGCTGCACTCAATATGCCAGCAAGTTTGGAAAACTGAGCAGTGGCCACAGGACTGGAAAAGGTCAGTTTTCATTCCAATCCCAAAGAAAGGCAATGCCAGAGAATGCTGAAACTACCACACAATTGCACTCATCTCACATGCTAGTAAAGTAATGCTCAATTTCTCCAAACCAGGGTTCAACAATACGTGAACCATGAACTTCCTGATGTTCAAGCTGGTTTTCGAAAAGGAAGAGGAACCAGAGATCAAATTGCCAACATCCGCTGGATCATGGAAAAACAAGACAGTTCCAGAAAAACATCTATTTTTTCTTTATTGACTATGTCAAAGCCTTTGACTATGTGGATCACAATCAACTGTGGAAAATTCTGAAAGAGATGGGAATACCAGACCACCTGACCTGCCTCTTGAGAAATCTGTATGCAGGTCAGGAAGCAACAGTTAGAACTGTACATGGAACATCAGACTGGTTCCAAATAGCAAAAGGAGTATGTCAAGGCTGTATACTGTCACCCTGCTTATTTAACTCCTATGCAGAGTACATCATGAGAAACGCTGGACTGGAAGAAACACAAGCTGGAATCAAGATTGCCGGGAGAAATATCAATAACCTCAGACAGGCAGATGACACCACCCTTATGGCAGAAAGTGAAGAGGAACTAAAAAGCCTCTTGATGAAAGTGAAAGAGGAGAGTGAAAAAGTTGGCTTAAAGCTTAACATTGAGAAAACAAAGATCATGGTATCCGGTCCCATCACTTCATGGGAAATAGATGGGGAAACAGTGGAAACAGTGGCAGACTTTATTTTGGGGGCTCCAAAATCACTGCAGATGGTGATTGCAGCCATGAAACTCAAAGACGCTTACTCCTTGGAAGAAAAGTTATGACCAATCTAGATAGTACATTCAAAAGCAGAGACAACAAGGCTATGGTTTTTCCTGTGGTCAAGTTTGGATGTGAGAGTTGGACTGTGAAGAAGGCTGAGCACCAAAGAATTGATGCTTTTGAACTGTGGTGTTGGAGAAGACTCTTGAGAGTCCCTTGGACTGCAGGAGATCCAACCAGTCCATTCTGAAGGAGATCAAGCCTAGGATTTCTTTGGAAGGAATGATGCTAAAGCTGAAACTCCAGTACTTTGGCCACCTCATGCGAAGAGTTGACTCATTGGAAAAGACTCTGATGATGGGAAGGATTGGGGGCAGGAAGAGAAGGGGACGACCGAGGATGAGATGGCTGGATGGCATCACCGACTCGATGGACTTGAGTCTGAGTGAAGTCCGGGAGTTTTTGATGGACAGGGAGTCCTGGTGTGCTGCGATTTATGGGGTCGCAAAGAGTCAGACACGGCTGAGTGACTGAACTGAACTGATACAAGCAGATATGCCTTTAGCTTTTGAAAGACTTGTCACATCTTCATCTCAGTTATTCACCTGTGTTTGGTGCTATTTACGCTCTTTTTAAATTATGTTTATCTTTATGGTAATGAGTTTGTAAACGCTGAATTCTATATTATAAAAAGAGATTGGGTGGATAAATTCAAAAGTAAATTTTCATCTGTAATGTCATTAAAAGTATTCATTCTTAAAAATGTGCATTTTATATCTACTTCGACTTCCATATTTTGCTAAGGAAACAAGTTAATGCCTGATTATGAAGGTATAACTTTTTTTAAAAATGTATTTGTAATTGAAGAATAATTGTTTTTTTATTTTTTAATTTTTTTATTAGTTTTTTATTTTTTTAATTTTAAAATCTTTAATTCTTACATGCGTTCCCAAACATGAACCCCCCTCCCACCTCCCTCCCCATACTTTTAAAGGAATTGTATACCATGAATTCATGCCATTCACACCATGTATTTTTCTCCTTGTTACAGCCTGACATTGGATTGAGGGATCAGTCATCAAGATTGAAATGACAAATTGATTGATGACGATCAAGGCACAATAGAATCACGCTTGCTCTTTTACGGCTCCATGGCCACTTCTTTAGAAATACCAGCCAAATTTTGTTGTGTCACAAAAATCAGCAAATACGATTTGAAACAAAAGCAGTGAGAGAAGCCAGGAATGAACAATGTGCCATGTTTGCTCTGGCACCTTTGGGACGCTAGCTACCTTGGCAGGTTCGTCCACACTCAGTCAGTATGGCATAGAGAGGAGTGGGCTCTTTGTACTAGGTGCTACTCACATCCACGTTCTGGAAGACAGAGTTCCAAGATCAGGAAAACCTGTGAAATCTACCATTTAGGAGGTGATAGTCACACAGTCAGATGTAACATGCAGAAGGTGATATTAGCTTGTTGAGCCCTGGAACCTTAGAAGTTACAGGGGACATAAGGAGACAATAAAAGAATATTCACTGTCAGTTTCATTTTGCTCGAATTCCAGAGGCTCTCCCCTTGCCAAACACATTTTAATAAAACATTTCACTTTGTGTGCATTGACTCACTCCTAAGTCCCTCCTAGGAGTGAACATTTATTTGGCTGTTTAGTGTATAAGTAAATATTCAGCTTTTCAGATAAACTATATTGAGCTGTTTTCACCAAGAAGGTAGAAATCATGCTTGTCATGATACTAAGAATTCACAAAGCTTTCTGAAATAGGAGTTTTATGTTGTCTTCTTTAATTACCTTAATAATTTTCCTAGAATTAAAAGTTTTTAAGGTGAGACTACAATTTTGTTGAAACTTTAAATGGATAACTCTAAACCCTTTATTTAGCAATTCAGCTACTTATCCTAAAGCTCCTTTCAAAAATAACTATTTAATAATTGGTATTTGCCTATTTATGAATACAATATTTATTGAATTGCCAAATATAAAGGCAATTATGAATTGCAAAATTATTGTACACGTGAAAGTGTTTTATAAACAAAAATTAATCTTGTCAATATAATTTCTGCTTTGAATTAACGAAGTAATTAAACCAGAATTATATACCAATTAACTTAAAATACAACCTGTATCTCAATCCTGAATATATAAACAAACACAGTTAAACACATACAAAAAAAAGAAAATAAACCAATTTATAATCCCTCCCCATAACGATTAGCACTATTAACATGCTGATTTAAATTCTGTAGTCAGAAATATAAGTAGGTCACTATATACATTTATATTTTATTTTTACAGTAATAATTTATTAATAATATGCTGTTTGAAGCCAGATATTTTATCTAATATTTTGAATATTTCATAGATTATTAAGTGTTATTTTAAATTTCTGTACATATTTTTATGTGGTGTGTCAGATTTTAAGTATATATTTTAAATATATTTATGGTTTTAGACATTGATATCACCAATATGTTTTTAGCATATCTAAAATAAATGATATCATTATTATTAAAATTTGTATTCATTAAAAATTAGTTTTACATAACAGAAAGGAGTAGAAAGAGGTAGAATAACAGAAATGAGAATAGTTCGGTAATTGACAAAATATGTCAGTAACTTTAATATCTTCTCTGAAAATAATATACATGACTTTGTTTTTATCATACATTATATAAAGGCTCTCTAGAAAACTAGCAATAAAGACAGGGTAGCTTCTAATAGTTACTTAAAACATTCTCAGGTACTTTTTCACTTGGGGAAAGCTATAGAGATGTTAAATAGCTTCAGACTTAATTATAAAAACTTTGTAACAGTTATACCTTGGAATAAAGGTGAAGATGAAAATTGAGATTTCATATTATTTAGTCTATACGTCCATACAAAGATGATGACAACCATCCTTCAGCTCTAGGTAGTGAGCACATGTTTTTATTTAATTGATTTCTGTGCTTTTTTTTTTGGTAAACTTGATAAAATGCAGTTATGTATCATTGTAGATATAAAGAAGATAACGTAACAACAGTCAATAACGTGTTCTCAGAAGCTCTCTTTTTTAATACTTTCTTTATCTCATGTTTGCATTGTTTGCCTAGAAAAGATATCAGCAAGTTAAATGAAAGGATGGACAAAAACACTTCTTGAAGTCAGAAGATGGGGAAGTTTGCAGACCCAGCAGGGTGTCAGGTAAGGCTATTGAAACTTGGTTATAACAGGCTCTTCATTAGCAAAGGAATTTTCTGGAAGGCTGCTTCAGTAAGGTAGTAGCCTCTTTTTCATTGCTGTTTAATTAATGGAGATTTCACCACTGGAAGTATAAAACTATAGAAAAGTTTTATGATGAAGCCTTACAAAATCATCTTCAAAGAGTTAGAAATCCACATTTACCCTAGCCTTTAATTGAAATGTAACCTCTGAGCTAAAAAGTAGTTTTTCCTTTTCAATTTTACGTGTAATTATGCCCCAAGATATAAAGTGACTTGACAGTTTTCTCTTTATATTTTAGCTATTGCAACCTCCTATATATAACATTTATAACAATCTTGCAAATTGTATAGTATTAAAGAGTAAGAGATGTGTTTGTATTAGGATGTGAAAAATGGTAACACTGTATCTGAGAAATAAATGTGAGGCCATAAATATAATTCTTTGACTTCACATTTATTTATTTCATTACATTTTGAAAAAACCTCCCAAAGTTTTAGCATAATATGCTGTTTTTGTGTATTATGTTTCTGTAGCTATTTCGATAAAGTCACTTTGTCAGTTAGTTACACACAGGTGCCTGTCTTGATGCAAAAATCCGAGTTAGGAAAACAGTAAGATGATAGCTGCGTTAGTAATGAAAGACGGGCAAAGCATAGCAAGGCGGTATTTCCAAATTAGTTGTTTCAGGAAAATGTTGATTGGGAACCATGTGCAAGATAAATTATGTACTCTGGGGTATCACTTTTATATCCGCTCCTCATAAACTTTTAAAAGTTATCTATTAAGAAATGATCTGTGCAGGAAGCATCTCTGCTCCCAATGCAGGGGGCCTGTGTTCAATCCTTGGTCAGAGAACTGGATCCCACATGTCACAGCTGAGACCCGGTACTGCTAAATAAGTAGTTACACAAATCATAAATAGTAAAAAAAATCATCTGTCTCTTAAGGTGTACTAAATCATTTTTAAAATCTACTTAGACATTGGCCACCTCATGCGAAGAGGTGACTCATTGGAAAAGACCGTGATGCTGGGGGAGATTGGGGGCAGGTGGAAAAGGGGACGACAGAGGATGAGATGGCTGGATGGCATCACCGGCTTGATGGACATGAGTTTGGGTAAACCCTGGGAGTTGGTGATGGATAGGGAGGCCTGGCGTGCTGCAATTCATGGGGTCACAAAGAGTCGGACAGGCTGAGTCGGACTGAATTGAAGATGTGCTAAGTAGGCATTGAGAGGAAAAGCTCTGTCCCAATAGCATTTTATTTCACATAATATTGATAATTTTAGCATGTAAAGATAATACAAAAATAAGGTATGTGGTGGAGAGACACAGCACTTTGGATATTGAATTTTTTTTTAATTAGAAAGCTTGCATAGTTCAACTCTGTGTGCTTTATTATCATCAGATACTTAATCATGCTAGAAAATGAGACTGTGAATGGACAGATCTTTCTAGTCACAGAAATGTTCTGAATATTCTTTCTGAGTCTCCTGATTTGTTTGTGAGGTTTTTATAATATGCATATTTGCACTGATTTAAAATTTGATACTGGGCTTCCCTGGTGGCTCAGATGATAAAGAATATACTTGTGATGCAGGAGACCTGGGTTCAATTGCTGAGTATGGAAGAGCCCCTCGAGAAGGGCATGGCAACCTACTCCAGTATTCTTACCTGAGAAAGTCCACGGACAGAGGTGCCTGGTGGGCTTCAGCCCTTTGGGTCTCAGAGTCAGACACCGAGTGACTAACACCTGCACTTCAAAAGTAGATATACTTTGTAAACTGTTTATTGCCATACATGATAATCACACAGTTCATCACTGCCCTTCTGGAAAGAGTTCTTATCTTTTGATTCCTTTGTCAGAAGAAAATCTATGAAATTTAGATCCAGAGTCTCTTTGGCCAAAAACACACAAAGTTTGAATTATTATTTGGTTTCAGAGTTTATTACCTTATGAACCTTTGATCAAAGAGGAGACAGTCAAAGAAAAGTCCCATACATTTTTGGGCATGCAGGGGTTAGTTGCGATTGGGATCCGTCTTACTGACCACTATCAAGTGGGATTCAAGAAGGATAGTTAGTTTGCTTTTGAAAATCTAAGTCATAGAAGTTCAGTGCTTCAGTGGCTTCTTAGTAAAACAGCGTATGATTTCTCATGAGAATCTGACTGCTGCCAGAGAAGGAGCTTTTAATTAAAAATATAAATAATAACGTCTCAGAAGGATAGTGGAAATAATTGCCAGTGTCAGAACGTTCTAACATTTTTCTTTTTTATTTTCCAAACTTTCCCTCATATCTTATTCCCTATGTTGTAATACAACTTCCTAACAAAACCTTTCATGCTTTCTGGATCTGGGAGTGTTCAATGGTGCTTACTTCCCTGAGTCATCAACACCCGTGACTCCATTAAAGTCTAAAAGACCCTTTATCTTCTACAAAATTCTAAGTTTTAATTAATAATTGAAAGCATCCCAGAGAACTTTTAAAGAAAAATACTAAGTCAAGTTGGCCATTCATAGGAAGGGGCTTCGGCAGCTGCTGTTGTAATGATTTATATGACATCACACGTTTTCTCTGGGGTATATCCTGGTGTAAATGAATGAAAAAAAAAAAAAAAAAAAGAGCAGCCACAGGGGTAGCATGTGGCTGCAATGTTTGCATCTCAGTGGTTGCTTGAAAACAGTTTCAGTCACCAGTCAAAAGCTCTGCGGTTGAAGTTGCGATGAGATACAGTGTCGATATTAAGAGGAGTGGTTGCTAGGGCTGTGGTATCCAAGTACAGCAGGCTGGGTAGCTTACACAACAGAAGTGTATCCTCTTGCTCTTTTGGAGGTGGGGATGTCTGAGATGGAGGTATTGGCAGAATCAGTTCTTTGTGAGGCTGGTCTCCTTGGCTTGTAGATGGTGCTCTCTCTTTGCCGTCACGTGGTCTTCCCTCTGTCCCTGTCTGTGTCCTGATTTCATCCTCTGACGACACTGGTTATATTGGGTTGGAGCCCCCCCTCCCCACGGTGACCTCATTTTAACTTCATCATCTCTGTGAAGTGTCTCCTTTCTATTTCAGTAGATTTTGTTGATACCATAATTTTCCAAGCGCCAGCGCCCAGCGTGGCCTAACAGCAGACTGCCCTCGTCCTGGTCCTCCGTCTCTTCTTGGCCTTTCTCCTCCTGTGTCTTCACCTTTCTCTCTGACTCCTCTGCAAGTGCCCGCCTGCTCCCTCACGCCCTCTCTCAGATGGTTTCTCTGCTTCCTTCTCAGTCTCCTCTTTCCCATCTCATTATTTGGCTCAAACTAGGTTAAGCCTTACATGGAATTAATAGATAGTAAAGGCTGTTTGTGCTAAAATAGGTTATAACTAATGGTCTGACAGCTCTATAAATCATGTAGGATATAAATGTACAATTATATCAGCCAAAAGTGTAACAAAACAATTGATTTGTTAACACATTTTGAAAATATTTTTCCTCTTTTAAATGATAGAATAATAGCTCTATTGATAATGGTAATTAGAAATGTAATTAATCATTGAGATGAAATATTTCTAGGGTAAATATTGAGCATTGAGATGAAATTTCAACCAAAGCTATGATATATATTTATTTATACACTTAGCCTTGTGAGTATGTTTTATTGACATTGTTTAATTGCTGACTCATGTCTAAGTCTTTTATGACCTTATGAACTATAGCCCACCAGGGTCTTCTGTCTATGGAATTTTCTGGGCAAGAATACTAGAGTGGGTTGTCATTCCCTGCTCCAGAGGAATCTTCCCACCCCAGAGGTCGAACCTATGTCTCCTGCATTGGCAGGTAGATTCTTTATCACTGAGCCATCAGGGAAACACTGTGTGTCTTTATATGTGTGTATAAATGTTAAATGTGTATGTGTATATGTCTCTGCTACTTACCATTCTTGTTTGTGCATTCCCTTGAGTAAAGATTTGGTTGGGTACTTCTAGATTTGTGAAGATGAGGCGTGAGGCAAGGTCATTCCCAGGGTCTGCCCCTAGGCAGCACAAATGGATAGCACTTCAGTGTAAAGTCAGAGAATGTTAGGCTGCCTGTCAGGGATGATGGGCAAGCTGATGAGGCTGACCTGATTAATCTGGATAAGATAAACCAGTTTTGTAGCCTTGAATTAATGATTTATGAGGCAGTGGTGACTGCCTGGTTTAAACCAGGGTGAGAGGAAGGAAAACAAACCCAAACACTTTTGAAGAAAATAGGTATACCATAATAAAATGCCAATATAGTAAGTTTTATAAGGATAAATCATGCATTTTTGAAATAACAAATATTGGCTAGAGAGACAGTATTTTCTTCAATTAGTAAGGTATATTTTCTTGAGATATTTAGCCATTCTGCTTCTATCCATAATAACAAAAACATATGTAATAGGTCTACAGTCTATATCAATGCCATGTTATCTTACCTCTGAAACTTTTTCTGAGACATAAAACATTTTTCATGAAAAAAATGTTTAAAATTCTTGACCAATAATACTCTTTGAGAGTTGGCAAGTGACCTCCACATGTAACCTTCCCACATGTAATTTGTCATATACATTAAAATAAAGTATTTGTATTTAGTCAAAAGTCCATTCTTTAAAAACTTTATTTCAAAATACCTTTGGATTTACAGAAGAATTGTAAAGATAGAACAAAAAGTTCCTGTATATCTAACCCCCAGCTTCCAATAGTGATCATTTTAAATAATCATCATGTATGTATTAAAATGAAGAATGTAATACTGATACAACATTATCAATTGAACAAGGCTTCGTTTTCCACCACATTTTTCACTAATGTTCTTCCAACCTGAGACCCAGTATAGGATACAGACATTGCATTCTCTTTCATCACATATCCTTATTCTTCTCTGATACATATTCATTTTTTGGTCTTTTCTTGTGTTTATTGATCTTGATATTTTTGAGGAGTATTGATCTAGTATTTTGGAGTATTTGTCCCTCAACATAGGTTTAACTGATGTTTTCTCATGGTTAGGGATTTTGAGCTTTTTAGAAAATGCCACAGATGTGAGTGTTTTTATTATCTCATTCCGTCAGGAAGTACAAGATATCAGCTTTATCTGTTATAAGATACTAATCACTTGGTTAAGGTGGTGTCTACCAGATTTCCCCACCAAAAAGTTACTATTTCACTTTTCCCATATCCTCTTTGTTGCAAGCCAGTTGCTAGACCTAGTATACTCTGAGAGGAATTCAGAACTACCTCCTAGAGAGAGAAATATCAAGAAATCTGTGGACACATGTAACCATAGAGGTTAATACTGTTTGGGAGGAGAAACCTTGAAGATATACATATATACATTCTGGAAGATTTACCTACTAAATTAAAAATTGGCCTGTTAATCCATGGAACCTGCCTGCAGCAATTAGTACCCCAGTGTCCCAATGGTAATTTGCTATTCCCCTCATGCCTTTTAATTTATTACTTCTTAATTGATTAATTTATTACTAATCTTCTGTAGGGAAGATGGCCCCCTTACCTTGCATTTGTTTGTTAATGTATTAACTGTATCAGTATGGATTCATGGACGTTTCTTGTTAAGAGTATAAATCTATAATTATTTTTCACTCAAATTAGAGTTTGTTCAGCTTGATCTTAGGAGAGAGTTTTTTAATTTAATAAATTATAATAGAAAATGAAGTTGATATAGAGGATAAAATAACCATATAGTCAATGGATCCAATGAACAAGTTCACCTTTGTAACCATGAATAACGACTGCACCAAGTAAATGTTTAACAGGCTCAAACAGAGGTGCTGATTTTAATTTCTAAAGCATGAGAGTGTATATTTACTCAAGTAAGATTGTTTTTTTTTTTTTTCAAAAAAAGATTTATCATGTATTGATTCTTAGTTTTATTGGTGAAACAACTTTAGAACAGAATATTTGCACCAAAGAGATGAAGTCATAACCAAGGTTACTTGAATACCATATGATTTATACATCTGCTTTTAGGTGACAGCTGTGGTGGCAACAACAAGGGATAATTCAGGAAAACTGGTTAAAAAAAGGGATTCAGTTCAGTCACTCAGTTGTGTCTGACTCTTTGCAACCGCATGAATCGCAGCATGCCAGGCCTCCCTGTCTATCACCTACTCCTGGAGTTCACCCAAAATCATGTGCATTGAGTCGGTGATGCCATCCAGCCATCTCAACCTCTGTCATCCCCTTCTCCTCCTGCCCCCAATCCCTCCCAGCATAAGGATCTTTTCCAATGAGTCAACTCTTTGCATGAGGTGGCCAAAGAATTTGAATTTCAGCCTCAGCATCAGTCCTTCCAATGAACACCCAAGACTGGTCTCCTTTAGGATGGACTGTTGGATCTCCTTGAAGTCCAAGGGACTCTCAAGAGTCTTCTCCAACACCACATTTCAAAAGCATCAATTCTTTGGCACTCAGCCTTCTTCATAGTCCAACTCTCACATCCATACATGACTCCTGGAAAAACCAAAGCCTTGACTAGATGGACCTTTATTGGCAAAGTAATATCTCTGCTTTTGAATATGCTATCTAGGTTGGTCATAACTTTTCTTCCAAGGAGTAAGCGTCTTTCAATTTCATGGCTGCAGTCACCATCTGCAGTGATTTTGGAGCTCCCAAAAATAAAGTCTGACACTGTTTCCACTGTTTCCCCATCTATTTCCCATGAAGTGATGTGACCAGATGCCATGATCTTCGTTTTCTGAATGTTGATCTTTAAGCCAACTTTTTCACTCTCTTCTTTCACTTTCATCAAGAGGCTTTTTAGTTCCTCTTCACTTTCTACCATAAGGGTGGAGTCATCTGCCTATCTGAGGTTATTGATATTTTTCCTGGCAATCTTGATTCCAGCCTGTGCTTCTTCCAGCCCAGCGTTTCTCATGATGTACTCTGCATAGAAGCTAAGTAAGCAGGGTGACAATATACAGCCTTGACATTCTCCTTTTCCTATTTGGAACCAGTCTGTTGTTCCATGTCCAGTTCTAACCATTGCTTCCTGACCTACATATAGGTTCCTCAAGAGGCAGGTCAGGTGGTCTGGTATTCCCATCTCTTTCAGAATTTTCCACAGTTTATTGTGATCCACTCCATCAAAGGCTTTGGCCTAGTAAGTAAAGCAGAAATAGATGTTTTTCTGGAACTCTCTTGGTTTTTTGATGATCCAGCAGATGTTGACAATGTACTTACTGGTATATATCTATTGAAATACTTCATGTGTGCAATGATAGCAAGTTTTAGTTTTTAATTATGCACTGCACCATGTTTTATAAAACAATTTAAAAATAGCGAATCCAGGGATTAATTGAATCCTGATATTTCCTACAATCAGTAGTAAACTGTGTAATCCCTATACTCACTTAAGTTAAAGTGACTGAGTGGATCAGTGATGTATAACACATTGAGTATTCTCCCTCTTTTCAAAACATCCAGAGGACATCTCAGGAAAATGTCTTTTTTCAAGTTAACATTTAGATGAATTTGCAAGATGAACTACCAGCAATTCATAGGCTGATTTTCTTATCATATATTGTCTAGTTTCGTAGTTTTAGAGTACCACCCAGCTTTCAGTTTTTAATTTCAACTTTAAACACTTGCTTAGGCACAAAAGATATGGGTTTAATTACTTGGTTATATTGTGAATTGAAAAATACTGTTCTAATCCCAGAACATGGATATATATAATATTTTGGTTGTCTTATTTGCAGTAATTTAATGCTGAAAAATTATATTACCAAGCATAAGTTTTTGGTTATATGCATGTAGTTTCAGAATGATAAATTGCATGTATTTAATCCTAAATAAAGATAAAAACGCATCAAATCACAGTTGTAAATGGCACATCAGAATCCATAGGATTTAATACATTTAATATATTCTAAGAAGTCTTGAAGAATATATCTCGATTTGTCTTTACATTTGTTCTAGGATCAGTGTTTACACTCTCCTCAATTTTAGTTGAGTAACATCCTCTGGATCATTGAAAAACCAAGAGAGTTCCAGAAAAACTTCTATTTCTCCTTTATTGACTATGCCAAAGCCTTTGACTGTGTGGATCACAATGAAATGTGGAAAATTCTGAAAGTGATGGGAATACCAGACCACCTGACCTGCCTCTTGAGAAATCTGTATGCAGGTCAGGAAGCAACGGTTAGAACTGAACGTGGAACACCAGACTGGTTCCAAATAGGAAAAGGAGTACATCAAGGCTGTATATTGTCACCCTGCTTATTTAACTTCTATGCAGAGTACATCATGAGAAACGCTGGGCTGGAAGAAACACAAGCTGGAATCAAGATTGCCAGGAGAAAAAATTCAATAACCTCAGATATGCAGATGACACTACCCTTATGGCAGAAAGTGAAGAGGAGCTTAAAAGCCTCTTGATGAAAGTGAAAGAAAAGAGTGAAAAAGTTGGCTTAAAGATCAACATTCAGAAAACGAAGATCATGGCATCTGGTCACATCACTTCATGGGAAATAGATGGGGAAACAGTGGAAACAGTGTCAGACTTTATTTTGGGGGGTTCGAAATCACTGCAGATGGTGATTGCAGCCATGAAATTAAAAGATGCTTACTCCTTGGAAGAAAAGTTATGACCAACCTAGATAGTATATTCAAAAGCAGAGACATTACTCTGCCAATAAAGGTCTGTCTAGTCAAGGCTGTGGTTTTTCCATTGGTCATGTATAGATGCGAGAGTTAGACTGTAAAGAAAGCTGAGTGCCGAAGAATTGATGCTTTTGAACTGTGGTGTTGGAGAAGACTCTTGAGAGTCCCTTGGACTGCAAGGAGATCCAACCAGTCCATCCTAAAGGAGATCAGCCCTGGGATTTCTTTGGAAGGAATGATGCTAAAGCTGAAACTCCAGTACTCTGACCACCTGATGCGAAGAGTTGACTCATTGGAAAAGACTCTAATGCTGGGAGGGATTGGGGGTAGGAGGAGAAGGGGCCATCAGAGGATGAGATGGCTGGATGGCATCACCGACCCGATGGACGTAAGTCTGACTGAACTCCGGGAGTTGGTGATGGACAGGGAGGCCTGGTGTGCTTCGATTCATGGGGTCGCAAAGAGTCGGACACGACTGAGTGACTGAACTAAACTGAACTGAACTGAATATGTAGGAATAGTTAATGACAGATTATGAGGAAAAGTAAAGCAGAATCTGTTTTTTCTTTTAATTGAAGGTAGTTGATTTTTTTTATCATACTACTTTCAGGTATACAACATAGTGATTCAGTATTTGTGCAGATTATATTCCAGTTGAAATACAAGATAATGGCTGTATTTCCCTGTGCTATACAATGTATCTTTGTTGCTTATCTACTTTATACATAGAATTTTGTATTTCTTAATACACTACTCCTGTCATGCCCTTCCCCACTTCTCCCTTCCACTGGTAACCACTAGTTTGTGTTCTATATCTGTGAGCCTGTTTCTTTTTGTTATATTTGTTTGGTGTATTTTTTAGATTTCACATATAAGTTATGGCAGACATTGCCTGTTTTTTCTGTTTTATTTTGCTAAGCATAATATCCCCTGGGTCAATCTATTGTTGTTTAGTCACTAAGTCATATCCAACTCTTCTGCAACTCCATGGACTCTAGCCCTCCAGGTTCTTCTGTCCATGGGGTTTCCCAGGCAAGAAGACTGGAGTGGGTTGCCATCTTCTCTAGAGGGTCTTCCTGAATCAGGGATCAAACCCACGTCTCCTCCATTGGCAAGCAGTTTCCTTACCACTGAGCTGCCAGGGAAGCCCCTGGGTCAATCACCATTGCTGTAAATGGCAGAATTTCATTTATGAAATGAATTTATAGCTAAGTCATATCCCAGTGTGTGTGTGTTTGTATATGTAATCCATTTATTTGCTGATGGACACTTAGCTTGCTCTTAGGAGTTTTTATAAAAAGTGATGTTGGGGACAGTGGATGAGCTGGACACTTATTTATAGTATGATATTGAAGACATCAACCATCTCTATTTTCCCCCTGTCTTCCCAGTATTTGCTAAGTGTCTAATGCAGCTGGCTGACTCCAAAATCACTGCAGATGTTGACTGCAGCCATGAAATTAAAGACGCTTACTCCTTGGAAGAAAAGTTATGACCAACCCTAGATAGCATATTCAAAAGCAGAGACATTACTTTGCCGACTAAGGTCCGTCTAGTCAAGGCTATGGTTTTTCCTGTGGTCAGGTATGGATGTGAGAGTTGGACTGTGAAGAAGGCTGAGCGCCAAAGAATGGATGCTTTTGAACTGTGGTGTTGGAGAAGACTCTTGAGAGTCCCTTGGACTTCAAGGAGACCCAACCAGTCCATTCTAAAGGAGATCAGTCCTGGGTGTTCTTTGGAAGGAGTGATGCTGAAGCTGAAACTCCAGTACTTTGGCCACCTGATGCAAAGAGTTGACTCATTGGAAAAGACTCTGATGCTGGGAGGGATTGGGGGCAGGAGGAGAAGGGGATGACCGAGGATGAGATAGCTGGATGGCATCACTGACTCGATGGACTTGAGTCTGAGTGAACTCCGGGAGTTGGTGATGGACAGGGGGGCCTGGCGTGCTGCGATTCATGGGGTCGCAAAGAGTCGGACACGACTGAGCAACTGAACTGAACTGAACTGTGATAACCCCCCGACCCCTTTCCCTGAAAATATGCACTGGAATTCTGTGGGCTGAGTGCAAATACTCTTCCTCTCTTGAAGGGTGAGTCTCAGTATTGCACATCTTCTCCCAATCCTGCAGGGCTTGAGGCTGCTGAAATGCTACCACCCCCTTTCCTGATCCTCAACTCCCCCTCCCCCCACCAAGCATTCCCACTGTGTCAGGCACCTCAGTGTTCTGAGTGAGATGACCTGGAAGTCTTTGGGCAGCAACCCCAAAAGGCTGGTGTGTTGGACGGATGCTTCACTGATTCCTTCTCATGTAGGGGAAATCAGGGGCTGAGTGGTCTGAGTACCGAGCTATGGAAGTTTGGGCACAGGGCTGTAACAGATAAGCTGCTCCTCTTACCCATTATAAAGCATTTTCCCCCCTCAGTTTTGTGCTCCCTTGGTGTCCTGCGGATTCTCACCTGGATTCTAGAGTTCCCATAGAGTATTTTGGCCCAGGTGTCTTTTCATCTATGTTTCTGTGGAGGGAAGAGAGCGCAGGACTGACTTCCTCTCCCACTATCTTTCTGAGGTTACTCTGAAGATTTAAACATTTATGGCAGGACGGGACTTACAGCAGAGGGGAGTTACGGACCAATAAAATGCTCTATTCAAATTATAAAAGGTTCTTTATTTTCCTAAATGAGTTGCAGTTTTAGGATTATTTTTTAAGGTGACTGAAACGTGTATGTTTTATGACTTGAGTGTGCACAGGCTGTATGTGTCTGCATGTGTCCGGATTGGACTAGTTTGTGTTACTGCAAATGAATAAGCAAAGTCTCAGTGATCGAAAGCATCAAATGTTTATTTTTGAACTGACGTTCAGCACCAGGGCACCTGTTCTCCAGGTGATCAAGGGTGAGAAAGGAGATAGATTCAGGACACTGGGCTCCCTTGGCTGAGGCATTAAGAAAAGAAGAAAGACTGAAGAACCTGCTGGAAAGTCCATTCTTTGGCCTGAAATTGACACTCCTCATTTGTTACCACCCATGACCAATCATATGTTCCTTATTAATTACAGATGATTGTAATACTCCTGTGTGTTTGGAAGACTTGAGACGTGGGTATGGGGTGGGGTGGGCAATCTGAGGCGTCTCTCCCACAATAGAAGACAGTAAGTTAAAAAGATAAGATTTTTGCCAAGAATTGGCTAGTTTCCTTCCATTAATTACAATGCATCAGTGGAACAGATGGGATGGTTCTGGTATCAAATTTCCTTATCTTATATAAATGGCAAAAATATTATATATTCATTCTTACCATTATGTTTCCATTACGTTTTTTTAAAAGTTGGCCAAAAGTGGTCATTGAAGTTGCATTGTTTGACTTTAGAACTTACAAATGTGAATATTTGCAAATTCAGAGAAATTGTAAACATACTTGAGATTGACTAATTAATTGAAAGAAAAAAATAAATGCTTTATATATATGCCCCACTTGAGTTCAGTTAATGATTACACAAGAACCATAGTAATGCACATGATTGCTAATACATTCAAATTCCAAACATGTAAAAATTAGGAAGCCAATCTTTTGTTGAATAATGTAAAAATGTAATAATCAACATCTAATTAATCTACAGAAAACCCCTGGCATTTATAAATAAAACCAATTGCATTTCCTTTCTTAAGAAATAAATTATAACTGCATAAATAACCTTGAAAAACTCTGCTCTCGTGTAAGTGCTTGAATAATGGGGTATTTGGACAGAATAAGTAATGATTTGGGGAGAAAAAGGTTTCATACACTTTGTTTTCTTATGAGATAGAGTAAAATGGTTTTTTACCCTCTGTCTGTTGTGTTTAGTCACTTCAGTCTTGTCCAACTCTTTGCGACCCTGTGGACTGTAGCCCACCAGGCTCCTCTGCCCATGAGATTCTCCAGGCAAGAATACTGGAGTGTGTTACCATTTCCTCCTCCAGGGGATCTTCCCGACCCAGGATTTGAACCTGTGTCTCTTATGTCTCCTGCATTAGCAGGTGGGTTCTTTACTACTAGCGCCAGCTGGAAACCCATCTGTCTATTCACTGGAGTGGGTTGCCATTTCCTTCTCCAATGCATGAAAGTGAAAAGTGAAAGTGAAGTCGCTCAGTCATGTCCGACTCTTAGCGACCCCATGGACTGCAGCCTACCAGGCTCCTCCATCCATGGGATTTTCCAGGCAAGAGTACTGGAGTGGGGTGCAATTGCCTTCTCCGAAATAAGATATATTTTCCTTTAAAAGAAAAAAAAAATGCTGTTATGCCCAAGTCGCGAAATCTCCCAATGACCACCAGGGAGCTGATATCTGATGCAAAAGCAAGAGAGTTTTTATTACCAAGCTTGAGCTGGGGCTCCCACCGATACTGACGCAGCAGCCATAGGGAGGAGCCCTGAGCTCTGGGTTACGTCGCTTATATAGGGTATTCTTGTGCGAAAAATTCGAAAAATGGGAGTCTCCTGGTCTGATTGGTCACCTTCTGGTGAAGGATTAGGTGTTGAGTTCTGATTGGTTCTCGTTTCCCAGGCTGGCCACAGGTGCTGATTGGTTCCCATTTCCCGGGCTTGATTCAAATTTCCCGGGCTGGCCAAGGGTTCTGATTGGTTCACAGGTGGTGGGGTGAGGTCAGGGGATTTCCAAAGGCTCTTGGATTTCCAAAGGCTCTTTTCCTGGAACCTTACAAAATGGAGTAGCTTAGATTCTTCAATCCCTTGACTGTTTTACTATTATGTGATTTAAATAATTAATTCTAAGAAAACAGGTGAATTCTAGTCCAAAATCCTATGATAGCATTTATACTCAAAGCAACATAATTTACATGAAATTAAATAGTTTTAAATTGAGAAACTGTTCCTACCAATAAACTGCCCATGCTGTTTTGGTAGTCATTTCACTTATTTAAGCTTGTGAATGTTAGTATATTATCTCAAGGATTTTAAATATATTTTCTAAGTAAAAGGTACTATATGTTTCCAACTACTTGGCACTTTTAAGCTCAGGGCCCAATTATATTCTGCATCCCGCATGACGGTGACTGCTAAGCCCTGGAGCTGCAAAGATGAATAACTCACACAGGTCCTGTCATCACGGAATCGACACAGAGTGAATATAAGGTGGAGAGACAGAGACGAACTGACACATGATGTCCATCTGCCATCATAAGCACTCTTCATTATCCAGAAAGATCTGGGGACACTTCACTCTGCATTTCTGAGTCACCAGTTTCTCATTTACAGGAGGGAATATATAATTATGCTGACCTAAATTTACTAATTTGTGAAAACCAACTGCTAGTGGTAAAGAACCTGCCTGCCAGGTCTGCCAGTCTCCTGCAGGAGACCTATGAGGCACTGACTGGTTCAGTCCCTGGGTTGGGAAGATCCCCTGGAGAAGGAAATGGCAACCCTCTCCAGTATTCTTGCCTGGAGAATCCCAGGGACAGAGGAGCCTGGTGGGCTATAGTCCATAGGGCTGCACAGAGTCTGACACGACTGAAGCAAGTTAGCACGACATGGCACAATGTAATTGGTGAAAAGGAATATTTGTTTCACAATTCATAAAGACATGTAGCTGTTACTTATACTTATTTATGTCCTTTTAGAGTTAAGAAGGAGATATATATATATACACGTGCTATTATTTATTAATTAATAGGCATTTATATTTAAATTTAGTTGCATCCATAGGTAATAGTATATAGCACTTTGGCAAGAGATAATTAATGACTTTTATAGCCATAACTGCTCATCAGGTACAAGAACAATTGCTAATGAAAATTGATTTGGCCTGACATATGTGTATGTGTGTGTGTATACTAATATGTATGTTTGACATAAAATGCCCTAATAATTACATGAAAAATAAAATTAATGGTTTTTAATTAACTTTTGTTAATGGTTAAATCAAGTTAAGGTAATAAAAGAATAGAATGAGTAGATTACAAATAAAACACTATGGGCAGATTGGTTTTTATACTCTATGTTTAGTTATCTGATCATATTTGAATAAAGCAGTCCAACATAGTGTTTATATGAAGCTGTTTGTGAAGTGAGCTTAATGAATTTACTTCCTGAATTCATTCTCAGTCCAAGTTTATGCTGACTAGAGAGCCTTGAGTAAGTCGTTTGCCCTCTCACATCCTAAACTATATCATCTGGAACACAGCAATAAAAATAATAACAATAATAAGAAGAGGAACTATATCTACTGAGGAGGATGGCTCAAAAAATGGAAGGTGCTACAATATATAAGCTATTTAATATATTTCCAACTCAAAGAAACATTTCCATCACTTTGAACTGTTTTTAATAGTAGTGATAATAATAGCATAGAGACCGATCCTATCCCCTGAAGATAAAGAGGGGATTCCTGGTCCCTCAGATGGTAAAGAGTCTGCCTGCAGTACAGGAGACTGGGTTTCGGTCCCTGGGTCAGGAAGATCCCCTGGAGAAGGGAATGGCAACCCACTCCAGTATTCTTGCCTGGAGAATTCCATGGACAGAGGAAGCTGGCAATTAATTTGTAATACTTCAGTCAACCACTAGGATTAAAATTACTAAGATTCCAGAAGGATCTTATACAACAAATTTGTTAGATTGATTATTAATAACCATATTCCAAGACCAATCATGGTCAGCTTGCTATTCTGCCTCACTTCAATTGATCAAGACAATAGAGAGCATAAAATTACATGAAATCAAAGGTTCCTAAACCAGAGGAAGACAAGCCCCAGAGGACAGAGCTCATGGGAGCAGTTTATTTTGTACACCAAAAACAAAACCGGTGGCCTGCCTTCTCTCTCTCTCTCATGTACTCTCTCTTTTCTCAATCTACAGCTCTCCTACCTCAATAGTAAGGATAAAATATTTCCTATCTGCTTAAGGCGGTGTGTGTCCCTCTGGAACATTTTTCATAATATCCACTGATGCATTGCCTAAGCTTTTCTCTATAAAATATTTTACTCTTTATATCTCAGTTTCATTAATGGCAGTTACTCCTGTTAAACCCTTAAAATATATTTTAAAATATTCTCTATCCTTTTATAATATAGCATTTGTGAATTAAAAACAAGTTTCACAAGCCAAATTCCTAGATGAATCAACATAAATTATAAAAATTAATGAAGTTTTGCTGTAAATTATTGAGTTGGTAAAAAAGTCTGTTTGAATTTTTCCATAAGATGTTATAGGAAAATTTGAATGAACTTTTTGGCCAACCCAATATGTTAGTTCTGTTTGGAAGTTGATAGAATTTTTTTGTTCCAATTTAATGATGGTCTACTTAATTCACACAAAGAATTAGAATGCAACCTAAATATTTAAAAATATATATAAAATCCAAAGGGTGAAATTCTTTAAAATAATAGAGAAATCAGGATAAAGAAACAGAGATAGAGATAACATGTATACAGATAAATGGAAACAGTATGATCCTATGTAATGAAGGAAGACAGAATATTTGACTCTAAGTTTCTAGTGGCCAAAGCAAAGAAAAAACATAATCCTGTTTCTAAAGTTATAGCACCTTTAAGATCCAAAGACAGTAGAATTACTGAACTTTCAGAAATTATATCGTAAAAGAAGATATTCTGGCATTCTTTAATAACCAAAATTTTTTCTTTTGTTATTATTTTACATTTGACCATTAGCTAGAATTTAAAATTTTTTCAGCAACTTACTAGAAAATTTAGCAAATTAAATGATTTAAACTGAATAGCAGTTACAGGAAAATAAAGTAACAAGGACAGTGGCTCTTTTCAGATACTGTTTGAGGCAACATGAGCTAAGTATAAACTGGTAATTAGGACCAATGAAAATAAACACTTTCAAGTGTTCTTATAGTTTAGCAAGGGGTTTAGGACAGACTTTTTTGCATTACTGACACATATGGCAAATAGTACTATCAAATGTATACATTGTAAATGCTTATAGTGTTTATCAAACCATTTAGTTTCTGGAAAACTTTTCAATAATTTGCTGCCAAGTATTGCTTTTTCTTTTCAAATTAAAAAAAAAAGTGCTTATAGAAGGACATGTAACTGTTATACCATAGACTATATGTGTGTTTTAAAGACTTAGTTTATATGGGCCTATATTACTTTCTCAATTATTAAAAATTTCTGGTTATATATAATTTTTTTAATTTCCAAAATGCATCTTTATATTGGCTAATTGTTTAGGGCATTACCACACATGTGTTATTCCCCTTTAATTGTACCATGAACTTCTTTAAATCAAGAATCATATCCTGTGGTCTTTGGTTTTAATGTGTCTATAGGCACTCATCACATTCTCATGATACTGAATTTTGCTGTCTAATTCATGGAACAATAACCACTGAAATTTTTTGGAGTCTTAAGCACTTTTTCAAGAAAATTAATGACCATCTTCTGTATTTTCTTCAGATCATACTATCAAAGATTCATTCTGCCTACTTTTGCTGACATGAGGAAAACGGGAGTTGTTTTCCCTGCAAAGAAAGATGCTCTTTATCCCTCCTGATATTTCCGGCTTCTCGAATGTGATGGCACAGTTTCCAGTGAAAGCCTAAACCTGTGCTGACTGAGGCACAGATGCAAGCCATCTCTCTTAAACTTCACCTTTTATTTGCCTAAAGATTATCTGGAGCCAAAGTAACAGTCTCTCAAATATTCAAACAGAATATTTGAATAATTGGAGACACAAAGTACCAGACAATAACTTGATTATGAATTTAAAAAATTGGCATTAATTGCTCCTCTTTCCTGTATATATTCTCTCCAAATGCCACAAGTCACAGCAAATGGCTCATTAAACTTCAAGCAATGCTATGGAATGCTTGCTACCATTTATAGGCAATGCTCTCCAAAGTACAATTAGAGGAAGTATTATGACACAGAACAATGGAGACAATTATTTCTGAAGTTTATTAATGCTAATTAGCATATGGCATCTAAGACAGCTGCTGATACTTCATTGCTAAATACTGGGGGACTAATTAGTGTTTGATGTTAATTAGCTGCTTCTGCCGGCGCCCTGCCCTGAGATGGCATCTGCACTGTCGCCATCGGGCTATTAAAAAGTCTGGCCCTTTCTTCTGTAGGGACATGATGTGGCATTTAGGAGTTCTTTTAGAGTATATGGCATCCTTTCTTAATATATATGCCCTGCATAGATTCCGCAGAAGTTTCGATAATTAGCTAGTTATTCCACTGTTTATTTAAAACCTACTAATAAATCATAGATTTTTTTTCTAAGTGATATAAGTTAAGTCGTCTGCCGTTGTTGAGTCTCTCAGTCATGTCTGACTCTTTGCGACCCCATGGCTGTACCCTGCCAGGCTCCTCTGTCATTCTTTCTGAGAGCTATTTGTAATTGCTCTCCACTCTTCCCCAGTGGCATAGTGGACACCTTCCGACCTGGGGTGGGGCTCATCTTCCGGTGTCATATCTTTTTGCCTTTTTATACTGTCCATGGTGCTCTCTAGGCAAGAATAACACCCTGGAGTGGGTTGCCATTTCCTTTTCCAGTGGTCCGTGTTTTTTAAGAACTCATTGCCGTGACCTGTGCATCCTTGGTGGCCCTGCATGGCATGACTCCTGGGTTCACTGAGCTAACAAGCCTCTTCGCCACTACAAGGCCGTGATCCAAGAAGGGGGCTGACCTGAGGACAATCCTTTAATTCAGCTTGTATTTTACCATGACCTCTGATAGAGGAATAACTTCAAATGCTAGAGACCTCTGATCTAAGAAGTATCTGGGCTTAATTCATTTAATAACCAAACATATTGCCTGTGTCTGTCAATGTACGCTCAATCTTTTATTGATGGTTGGCATTCATTATTAAACACATATATCAATTGTGTACACATTCCCTGTGAACCAGTTCAGTAACTTTCTTCACTTCTGATTCTTTTTTTAACTAAGACAAAATGATTTTTCTCTCTTTTAAAACATAAGAATGAATTTACCCATAAAAATCATCTTTTGAAAATTTCAAAGTTGAGGTGAAACCGATAATCTGAGAAGTTTCATGTTAGTCTTTAACCTTAAAAGGCGCTGTTAGTTTGCTTGTTTTTATGGGGGCTGTTGGGTGGGTGGGGGAATAACTGATAGTAGTTAAATGAACTTCAGAATTCAGCTCCAAGTATGAATTCTGTGACTAGTAACACCACACTATTATGATGGTTTAAAATTCTAAAGATAATGTCTGATTTTATTTTTATACAGGGAAAATTGTTTTTATGATGATATATGTGTGCAATTTTATTAGTTATAAAAAAGACTTAGCTGCTGCTAAGTCGCTTCAGTCGTGTCCAACTCTGTGTGACCCCATAGACGGCACCCCACTAGGCTCCCCCGTCCCTGGGATTCTCCAGGCAAGAACACTGGAGTGGGTTGCCATTTCCTTCTCCAATGCATGAAAGGGAAAAGTGAAAGTGAAGTTGCTCAGTCGTGTCTGACTCTTGGTGACCCCAGGGACTGCAGCCTACCAGGCTCCTCCGTCCATGGGATTTTCAAGGCAAGAGTACTGGAGTAGTTATAAATAATTACCCTCAAATTTTTGCAGGTTAGTTTATGGCTTTTAGATATTTTGATACTTTCACAATTGGTATGAATCTATTATGGCCCTTGGCATTAAAAATAAAGGATTGAAACAAAGGTATCCACAGTGGAAATTGTACAATCATTTGTCAAACTTATAAAACTTTAATGTATTCAACATTTAATGGACAGAAAATATGGAAAGGGACAAAGAAAAATAGTGAAGAAAAATAACTTATAAATATATTCAATATATAAAAAAACTACCCACTATCGTTTTTCAAGGTTGATTTTCTCATTGGGATCTTTGAGCTTTGGAAAACAAGGGAAAGACCCACAAAATAAGCTTGTCTTTTTATTTTCTTTATTCTTTTCATCTTCCAAGTTATTTTTTGTCATCTCCTTCATAATTTTTACATTCCTAGTTGGAAAGTAAAATACAAGTTTCAACAAAGATTTCAGGAGGTCAAAAACGATAGATGCAAAAAACGTAATTCGCTATTTTATAACTCTGAATAGTAAAATATGGAACACGTAACTATAATTGAGATAGTATAGTGAAAACACTACCAGAGTTGACTCTTAGTATGTTTGTGGCACTGGGACTCAAAGTGCCAGCTTCCTTGTCCATAAAATGAGGATTATTCTGTTCATATAGCAGAGTATTTAAGAGTATGTTCTCTGACTGCCCGGCTCCTGCTTCAAGGGGTTCTTGTTTCAAGGGGCTCTATGCACTGGTGGCATATCTCAGCTTTTCCAACTGTAAAGTTATGGTGATGAATTTGCCAGCATGTCTTATACCAGAGACTGTAGGACAAAAGGATAAGGGAGGTATTAAAATGTAGATACTTTACATGTGATATGAATTGCATATAATTCATATGTGCAATATGAATCATTTACCCCAATTCTGGTAATATTTCTCCCTATACTTGGCTCAGATGGTAAAGCATCTGCCTACAATGTGGGAAACCTGGGTTCGATCCCTGGGTCAGGAGTATCCCCTGGAGAAGGAAATAGCAACCCACTTCAGTACTCTTGCCTGGAAAATCCCATGGATGGAGGAGCCTGGTAGGCTACAGTCCGTGGGGTTGCAAAGAGTCGGACACGACTGAGCGACTTGACTTTCTTTCTTTCTTTCTTATACTGAGAAAGTGTTTGATCTCTTTCAACATTCTAGCAAGTCAGTGACCCCAAAGTTGAATTTCATAACAGATGCTAGTCTGCAGTCCCACAGCTGAGTTCTAAGGTTATTGGAGACTTAATACTCAAATGTTAAATTAACTATTACCTTAGTATTATTTAGGATGGAGGGTATCAACCAAAATAGATAATGTAGGAGCTTCAAAAATAAGAAGAGGGTATTTAGAGTCTTAATCATTGCTGTTTGGAAGACACAGGTTCAAATATCCCTGAAAGAATGTTTCCAGGAAGAGAAAGAATCAGGGGCTTATGAAGAATTGTCGCTGACTCTGACATAAGTCAGAAAGTATTTGTCCTTGAAAAATGGCCAGTTGGTTTAAGATAGGGGTTCAGGGCTGCTTCCCTGGTAGCTCAGTGGTAAAGACCATGCATGCCAATGGAGGAGACCTAAGAGATGCAGGTTCAATCCCAGGGCTGGGAAGATCTGCTGGAGGATAACATGGCAACCTACTCCAGTATTCTTGCCTGGAGAATCCCATAGACAGAGGAGCCTGACAGGCTGCAGTCCATGGGGTTGCACAGAGTTGGACACTACTGAAGTGGCTAAGCAGCAGCAGGGGTTCAGTAAGTAGACAGACTATCGTGAATTATTTTCAGTTGAGTCCAGTAAGTATCTTGAGTTTCTGGCAGGTGTTCTGGATGACTTCATCAGGAAGGTCAGGTTACATCCAGGCCAAGATGTGTATAAGTCATCCTTCTTAATGGCCTCCTTAATGGCCTATTTTATGTTTTGGTGGGAGATTTTGTATTTATATATATTTGCTTCCCTTTTTATTGAAGTTTGATTGATTTATACTATATTAATTTCACATGGTCAATTTTTAAATATATTTTAAATAGAGATATCATTTAAAGTTTTTTATAAGATGTTGGCTATATTCCCTATGCTGTAGCATATATCCTTATAGTTTATTAATTTTATCTATGGTAGTTTGTAGCTCTTAATCCCCTTCCCCTATCTTGTCCCTCCCCACTTCCCTCTCTCCATAGGTAACCTAGTTTTTTCTCTATCTGACTTTATTTTAGAGAGCTCTCTTACTTCAATTAGATTTTTCTTTCATAAGGAATAAGGAAAATTATCTTAAAATATGCAATCTGTGAAAAACCTAGCATTAACGAATTCTGGGCTTCCCAAGGGGCTCGGTGACAAAGAATCCACCTGCCAATCCAGGAGAGGGGAGTTCAATCCCTGGATCAGGAAGATCCCCTGGAGTGGGAAAGGGCAACCCACTCCAGTACTTTTGCCTGGGAAATTCAACCTACCATTAAATAATTCTACTCTAGTTCACATTCTGGAGAAGGAAATGGTAACCCGCTCACTATTCTTACCTGAAGAATTCCGTGGACAAAGGAGGCTGGCAGGCTACAGTCCATGGCATTGAAAAGAGTAGGACGCCACTGAGTGACTGTCACTCACTAGTTCATATTCAGAAATAAACAGTGATAGAAAATAAGTGCCATTGAGCCAGTTGACTGATTTTTGAAAAGTTACTAGTCCTTGTACCAAGATGACCTTAACATTGTCCTCATCTTCCCTAAACTTTAAGGCATTTGCTTTAGAATGCACTTTAATTATCTGTCCCTTTGGGATGTCAGTCTTTCTGGGTCTCCTGTGATTTTTTAACACAGGAATGTCTTTCTCAGACACCAGGAAGCCATCCCTTAGGGCACCATTTTTTACATCCTGTGTTTCAATCTCCCCATGTCCCTGGAGGGTAGGAGCCCAACTCAACCACTTTTTAGAGTTATTATCAGTGAGCAAACAGAGGGCCGGGTCCTTCCTCCTAAACTCCCGCTTCCTCCCATGCTTTTCTACTCATTCAACCCAAAGCTCAATCTGTCCAGCCTTTTGTTTCATGAGAGTCCAGTTTCATCACTCTACCCTGTTGCATTAGTGTTGAATCAAGTTTTCCTTGACACTTTAACTGTTTAGTGAAGCTTTGTTGACACTCTCAAGAACTGATCTTATATTAATATGGAATTTTAGATGTATAACAATATTGAAAACACATGCAGAGTGCTTTGTCTTTGAAACATTTTTCTTAAGTTGAATGTGCACTAAATATCTTTGGCTTTGTGAAAACTAAAAAAAAAAATAGAAAAAGAAAAAGATTTCACAACAATTTGAGTATAAGAAGTTATTACTGCTCTACCTAATAAGCGTTTAATAATAATTTTTCTAAGAATTTTCCATCTCCAGTGGTATAGTTTTGATACTTAGTATTGCAGAAATATGCCTTTAATTACAAAGGTGAAACCTAATTTTCGGTTTTGCTTTGCTTATTTGTCTTTGTTAGAAAAAATAGGTGATTTATTTTGTATTAGGTTATATCCCTGGTGTCAGATAATCACATTCAGTTAAACACCTCCTCCCTAAAATCCGCTCTAACCTTTGTACTGCACTATTATCCTTCTGAATATTTCCAAAGGTTATAGCAATTAGACTATACTATGTCTTTGCAACTAAAATTCAAAAGGTCTATTTTAATCATGATACTTTACCATAGATCAGTAGCCCCCATTAAAAGGATTCTGGTTTTTTGTTTTTGTTTTCTTTTCTTGTGACCCTGCTTGGAGTGCACTTGCTTGTAAGTTGAAAATCAGATATTGCTAAAACTTATCTAATTATTTTCTTCCACTGAAACATCTGATTTAGCTTTTGGAAAAATAAAGGACTTCAGACCTTTTTTTAAGAGAAGAATTTGGCCTCTGCCTGGATCTAAGTAGATTAATGATTTTAATGAGGCAACATGTCCAGGATGGGTGAAAATAGGGGCAGTGACAAGTGCTGACTTTGAGGGTGTGGTGATTCGTAACCACAGGCAGAGAAGCAGTGGCCTGTGGTTTTCAAGGACCACAGCAGCTTTTGCCCTCGGCCACTCCATCGCTGCTGAGGGTTTTACTCTGTGCACTTCCCCCCAACAGAAACCATGTCTTCATACCAGAAAGGCTCATAAAATCTGCACATGAGTGTGGGAGGAACTCTTTTATACCACTGTGAAGTTTTATAGGGCTATTCTGCCATGGGTAGGCACTAGGTGTTAATTCGAAACTGATCTACTATATAATTGTCCTCATTGTAACTCCTTAAGGCAAATCATTTCTGAAAAATCACGAATGAAACAAGAGACGCAAAATGATGGGTGTAAATAGGTCCACTGACATATTTGCAAATAAAAAAAATCTGACACATATTTCTATAATATTTCTATAATACTATCTGAAATAGTATTATTCTAAGATGAATCAGACCTAAAATGAAATTAATTACTATCTTTCTGAATGTTGAGCTTATTTTCAAGTACCAAATGATTAACCTAAGGTACATAATTAGGTTGATTATTTATACAAACTCTGGTGACTTTTACAAAGTCCTTCAATTCTTAAAGTGCTTTATTATAATTAGCAGGTGCAAGGATGCCATTCATGTCTGGTTGCTCATTCATCTTCAGAGAAAATACTACCTTTCTGTTATCCATTCACCCCTTGAGAGTTTGTTTTCATGTCTTGGCTCTTGTGAATAATTCTGCAATGAACATGGAAGTACAAATAGTCCTTTGTGATACTGAGTTCATACCCTTTGGTTATATACCCAGAAGTGGAGTTGCTGGTTATTATAGCAGTTCAGTTTTTCTTAATTTTTGGAGAAACTTCCATGCTGTTTTCTATAATAGCTGTGCCAGTTTACATTTCCACCAACAGTGCAGAGGGGTTCCCTTTTTTCAGACCTTTGTCCGTACTTGTTATCTCTTGCATTTCTTATAGTAGCCATTCTAACATCTGTAAGGTGATATTTTATTGTGGTTTTGATTTGCAATTTCTTGATGTTTCGTGATAGACCTGTTGGCCATATGTATGTCTTTCTAGGTCATTTGTTCATTTCTAATCTGGGTTATTTGTTTTTACTATTGGAGTGTGTGTATACCTTCCATGTTTTGTGTATTAAACCCGTATCAGATACATGATTTGCAAATACTTTGCCTCCTTCTGTAGGTTGCCTTTTTATTTTTACTGGTCCTTTCATTTGCTATCCAGAAAGATTTCAGTTTGATATACTCTCATTTATTATTATTTTTTTAATTTTAGTTTTTTATTTTTTAAATTTTAAAATCTTTAATTCTTACATGCATTCCCAAACATGAACCCCCCTCCCACCTCCCTCCCCATAACATCTTTCTGGGTCATCCCCATGCACCAGCCCCAAGCATGCTGCATCCTGCGTCAGACATAGACTGGCGATTCAATTCACATGATAGTATACATGTTAGAATGTCATTCTCCCAAATCATCCCACCCTCTCCCTCTCCCTCTGAGTCCAAAAGTCCGTTATACACATCTGTGTCTCTTTCCCTGTCTTGCATACAGGGTCGTCATTGCCATCTTCCTAAATTCCATATATATGTGTTAGTATACTGTATTGGTGTTTTTCTTTCTGGCTTACTTCACTCTGTATAATCGGCTCCAGTTTCATCCATCTCATCAGAACTGATTCAAATGAATTCTTTTTAACTGCTGAGTAATACTCCATTGTGTATATGTACCACAGCTTTCCTATCCATTCATCTGCTGATGGACATCTAGGTTGTTTCCATGTCCTGGCTATTATAAACAGTGCTGCGATGAACATTGGGGTACATGTGTCTCTTTCAATTCTGGTTTCCTCGGTGTGTATGCCCAGAAGTGGGATTGCTGGGTCATAAGGTAGTTCTATTTGCAATTTTTTAAGGAATCTGCACATTGTTCTCCATAGTGGCTGTACTAGTTTGCATTCCCACCAACAGTGTAGGAGGGTTCCCTTTTCTCCACACCCTCTCCAGCATTTATTGCTTGCAGATTTTTGGATCGCAGCCATTCTGACTGGTGTGAAGTGGTACCTCATTGTGGTTTTGATTTGCATTTCTCTAATAATGAGTGATGTTGAGCATCTTTTCATGTGTTTGTTAGCCATCCGTATGTCTTCTTTGGAGAAATGTCTATTTAGTTCTTTGGCCCATTTTTTGATTGGGTCATTTATTTTTCTGGAATTGAGCTGCATAAGTTGCTTGTATATTTTTGAGATTAGTTGTTTGTCAGTTGCTTCATTTGCTATTATTTTCTCCCATTCAGAAGGCTGTCTTTTCACCTTGCTTATATTTTCCTTTGTTGTGCAGAAGCTTTTAATTTTAATTAGATCCCATTTGTTTATTTTTGCTTTTATTTCCAGAATTCTGGGAGGTGGATCATAGAGGATCCTGCTGTGACTTATGTTGGGGAGTGTTTTGCCTATGTTCTCCTCTAGGAGTTTTATAGTTTCTGATCTTACATTTAGATCTTTAATCCATTTTGAGTTTATTTTTGTGGTTGGTGTTAGAAAGTGATCTAGTTTCATTCTTTTACAAGTGGTTGACCAGTTTTCCCAGCACCACTTGTTAAAGAGATTGTCTTTACTCCATTGTATATTCTTGCCTCCTTTGTCAAAGATAAGGTGTCCATAGGTGTGTGGATTTATCTCTGGGCTTTCTATTTTGTTCCATTGATCTATATGTCTGTCTTTGTGCCAGTACCATACTGTCTTGATGACTGTGGCTTTGGAAGTCAGGCAAGTTGATTCCTCCAGTTCCATTCTTCTTTCTCAAGATTGCTTTGGCTATTCGAGGTTTTTTGTATTTCCATACAAATCTTGAAATTATTTGTTCTAGTTCTGTGAAAAATGTGGCTGGTAGCTTGATATACTCTCATTTAAATTTGCCCCTGTTGCCTGTGCTTTGGGTATCATATTCAAAAAATGATTGCCAAGACCAATGTCATAGACCTTTTTTAGAATTTCATTATGGGAAATGAATAGGAAACTTATGCCTTTAATATATTAGAAAAGCAATGGGTTTTTGAACAAATCAGTTATTTTTCTGTAGGGTAAATGTCAGTGTATGGTTTTATTTTTAAAAGTTGCAAATCTTTTTTTTCCTATCACTTCCTAAATTTCATACGTATTTCATTTTTGCCAAAATCTTTCAAAAAGACGTTAGTAGTTGTTTATCTTCTCTATGTTTACATGTTCTCATGTCTGTCATTAATAAAAATTACTAGAGCTTATAGCATGTTTCTTATGAAACATTAGCTCTAGTGACAGTCTCAACTTTTGAAATCTGACTGCCTGAGCTCTGGTTTAGAAATTTCCTATTTAATTGTCCTGTTTTAATCCATTTTGAATTTATATATTTTATTTTCTTCAATCACCTATCAATTTATCTCTAATAGTCTATCTATCTACCTCTCTATCTATCATCTATCTCTGGCTTTGTGTCATTTTGATTTACATTGATCCCCAAGGATACAAGGAAGAAATTTCATTTAACCATCCTGTGCATATAGGCCATTACCTAGAGACCAGGAAGTATACACATGATTCTGAAATTTTGCAATAAATAAATAAAATAAAATATATAATTAAATTTAATAAATGAATGAAATGCATCTCGAAAATTTTAGTTATTTAGTTATTTTCAGTGTAGATGTCAGTATTCATGATAAGACAACTAAACAAAAATTTGAGGGAGTGGAATTTGTGAAATTAGTAAATGAAAAGATCTCCAGATAGGCACTTTCAAGTAGGTTATAACAGTAGCTGCAGAAAGCAGATCTTCTTGAGAACCATTTGAAAACTGAGATACAATTGAAAAAGTATCCATTCAAAGCATCAATGAGTTGAAGCAATAAAGAGTCAAACTCTAAAGAAGAGAGGAATTCAGAGAAGTTTTTTGTTGATCTACAGCTATTTTGATCCCTGGATATATTTACTGTTTCTGAGCTCAGGCTGAGAATCTATTTTGCTTGGGTGGAGGAACACTCTTGGGGGATGTAGAAACTGTAAGAAATCTTGGTGGTATCCAAAGGCTAAATTAAAATCAAACCAAAAGAAAAAAAAAAAGATGATATTGAAGGAATCAAAACACATCCAATTTCCTTTTTAAGACTTCTGTACAATGATGAAGTTGTACCTAGTTAGAGTGACTGAAATATATATATATATATATATTTTTAGAGTGACTGAAATATTAAGCCAGAATTCTCTAAGAAGCATTACAGAACTTTTTGTCATCTCAGAGCTAAAAAATCAGAAATTAGATTGAGGATTATGGGAAGAGGACAAGATGAGTGAATCTGGCCATTTATGAGAGCCCAATAAGTCTAACGGAAATAGGTCATCTCAGGCTTTCCATAAGTGCAGTTCTGTGCAGCTGATGAAGGGCCTTGTTTTGACGAAGGTCTAGAAGAAAATGTGAACTTTAGAGACATTTGATGCTTTCTATCACCTTTATATTTTTTAGTAAAACACATCAGGTATTCAGTTGAAATTAAGAATGCCAAGAAATAGGATCATGTGCTCAAATACTAAAACAAACAGAAACAAAGAAATAAAAGTTAGCTCTAAGGTATTTGAGCTAATGAAATAAATCGATGACTTTAAAGCAATTGTGATTAATGTATTTAATGAAAAGGAGAAAATAGAAACAAACTTTTTAAGAAAACTGGAGAACTATTAAATGGAAAGATATGTAAGTTCTAAGAATATAATTACAATGCCTGAAATGAGGTTTAACTTCAAGAGTAGATGAGTAGAAAATACTCAAGCTGAGTAATTGAGAAGAAAAAATGAGAAGTATATAGAAAAAATTTTGTAAGAGGCAAATGAGACCAGGTGAAAGGTCTGATAAACTTAGAGGTAAAGTATAAGGAGGAGTGAGTCAATAAATAGGACATCATCAGTATTTGAAGAAATTTAATGGCTAAGACACTTTTAACACTGATGAAAGATTTCAAACCACACACTCAGTAACTTCTACAAACCTCGATAGACAACCATGCCTAGTAACGTCTTCCTAAAACTACCAGAAACATAGACAAAGGCAAAATGTTTTAAACAGGTAAAGATTAAAATCTGATACATTTAAAGCATCAATAGTAGTTGTGAGAACTAAGGACCCAAAGAAACAAGAGAAGCCAGGAGACAATTGAATGATGTCTTTAAATGCTGATCAAATATAGCTGTCAGCTTACAGTTCTACAACAATAAGCTAAATGTTAGCTTAATAACAAAATAAAGACTAAATGTTGATGTTTCTCTTCTAGTACTGGGCAAAATGGAGCAGATAATTTTCATTCTTGTGACTAAGCACATTTAATTCTTAATGTTACGTGTAAAACAGATATGAATATAGTCTGAAAGATAAAGAGAAGACAGACTGAGGACTTCATCTTAGGTGATGAATTCCTCAGGTTTTCTCTATTATACACATAGGACTGGATGCTGGAGAAGCTGGCATCCTGAATATGCCAACAGTTCAGTTCAGTCGCTCAGTCTTAAAGCTCTAGAAAACGAAGATCTTAAAGCTCTAGAATATGCCAACAGGCGCAGACAAAAAATTACCAGTGTAATAATTCTGAACAGGGATAGAAGTCCATATGATTACCTCATGTGCATAATGAACACATAAACTTATAGATATCATTTATGAAAACGTAAAAAAGAAGTTGGAAAAATCTAAAAAAAAAAAAAGGGCAAACTTAAAAGCTGCTATCTACAAAGACAATTGAGGGAAATTTTACAATACCTCAGTAAATAAAGCAGTGTACAACATTCATATACTTAAAGAATTAATATTGCTAAAACTTTTCCTCTAGAATGATTTATAAATCCAGTATTATTTCAGTACTGATCACTGAAGACTTTCCGAGGAAATTACAATTGATTCTAAAATTAACATGAAAATGTTAAAGCTCTAGAATAACCAACTTAATTGTGAAGAAAAGAGCTGTATTAAAAGGCTCACATTGCCTGATTAAAAGAATGAATAAAAGTTAACTGTAATCAAGGCAGTGTGATTAGCAAGTGGATAGCCAGTGTGGATTGTGGCAAAGCATTGAGTCCTATAGAACCACATCTGATACCTGTTAATGAGCTCTCTTCCATCCTGTATAATCTCTATCCTCGCTTCAATCTGGAAGTTACCTAGTCTTAGATGCTTCTTGATACCCATTAGCCCAAATAAAGTCTTTAACAACTTCTATTTGAGTCACTTATATACTTATCTTTGACAAGTGTAAGCCTTACACTAATAGACTAATCCTATGCCAATCTTGGTAGACCTAGGATGACATTTAGAAAAATTCAGTACCTGTGCTTGACAAAAGTTTTAGAAAAGTACAAACATAGATGAGCTTTCTTTAATTCTCTAAAGCATGCACACTAAAAGCCTATGGCAAATATCAATTTTACTGATGAATTACTGAAATTATCCATTGTTCTACTGCAGTTCAGGACTAAGATTTTAAGATTTTTAAAAATATTTCAGGAGTGTCCTAGTTAATGCAATAAGGAATTCCAAAGGGGGAAAAATTCTTGAAGAGCAAAAGGATGGAATACAAATCACACTGTTTGCAGTGACATTTTGCTGTATATCAGAAACTGAAGATAATGAACAAAAATTATTAAAATTAATATGTGAATTTATCAAATGTGTATTATACATAAGAAGTGGAAACAATTGTATTTCTACAATACCATTTATGTCTCAAAGCAAAAAAAAAAATTGGACATAAATATAATATGGGAAAGAAACCAAGGCTTAATCATATAAATATGATTAAAAAATTGTAAAAGACCCTCGATATGAAGATATATAACTTGCTCATGAATTGGAAAAGTCAATGCATAAAGAAGAGTATGTTTTACAAAAGGATTAAGAGATCTCAATGCAATCTAAGAAAAATCCCTGAAGGTAATTATAGTGGAAATGTACATGTTGATTTCAAAAAATTAAAACATGAAAGCAGGAATCAATATAATACAGAGAAGAACAAAGCTGTGAGTCTTGAACTATGACCTAGCATGACTCCCCTCCCCTTCTCCCCTCTCCCCCACCCCTCCTTTCCCCCCCTCCCTCACCCTGCATGGCTTGTGGCATCTTAGTTCCGCAACCAAGGACCAGGGATTGAACCTGGGGCCACAGCACTGAAAGTGCTGAGTCATAATTTCTGGGCCACCAGGGAACTCCATATCGTGAACTAAAGCTATAATGATTAAGAGATGGTGGCTCCAAGTAAGAAGTTCAGACACAAGAAGTTGTATGTGTGGTTACTAATCTTATAGCAGAATAGAAGTTCATCACAACATAGGATAAGCTGTCAATTCAGTAAACAGTTTTGGGTCTGTTGGGTAGATATCTGCCAAAAAAAATATTGGTTCCTGTCTTACATTATGTGCAAAAATAAATCCTAGGTTGATTTTAGATATAAATGGAACAGTAAAAAACAAAGACACTTTTGATAGAAAACACACCAGAACATATTCACGGTCTTGAGGTAGGCAAGGGAACCCCAGAAGCTCAAATGGTAAAGAATCTGCCTGCAGTGCAGGAGACCCGGGTTCAAACCCTGGATTGGGAAGATTCCCTTGGAGAAGGCAGTGGCTACCTATTCAGGTATTCTTGCTGGGAGAATTTCATGGAGAGAAGAGCCTGGCAGACTATAGTCCATGGGTCTCAAAGAGAGCAGAGTGATTAACACTTTCACTTAAAACTGCAGGTGAAGCATAAGTTAGTATTTCATGGAATATGTCAACTATCATGAAAAAAACAATTGATAAGTATAATTTCCCTCAAATCTTGAAAAGAGCAGAATCACACTCTCTTATCAACCATAATAAGTAGTTTGCATAAGGACTTGGCCATCTCATGGGAAGAACCAACTCATTGCAGGAGGAGAAGGGGGCAACAAGGATGAGATGGTGGGATGGCATCCATCATTTGTTGTTGTTATCGTTGTTGCTGTTTTACAGTTGTATGTGTTTTGGCAAGTGTATACAATTACATAAACCCTACCACAATCAAGATAGAGAATGGTTCTGATTCCCCCAGTGTTCCCTCACATCCCACTGTAATCAGTCCCCTTCCCCGCCAAACATCTCTCCCATTTTGGGAAAGCCTGCTTACATTTCTGTTTCTATAGTTTCCTCTTCCCAGATTGTCATATAATAAGAATCATAGATTATGTAGTCTTTTACGTCTGATTGCTTTCATTTATCATAATGCCTTTTAAAGTACAGTGATGATTCTGTGTTTTTCAGTAGTTCATTTCCATTGATTACCAAGTAATATTTCACTTTATGGATGTACTATGACTTTTTTCTGTGTACTAATTGTACATGTGTTGCTTTCAGATTTTAGCTATTATCACTAAGAGTGATAAGAGTGGGCTTCCCTGGTGGCTCAGACGGTAAAGCATCTGCCCACAATGCAGGAGACCAGGCTTCGGTCCCTGGGTTGGGAAAATCCCCTGGAAAAGGAAATGGCAACCCACTCCAGTACTCTTGCCTGGAAAATTCCATAGACTGAGGACCCTGGTAGGCTACAGTCCATGGGGTCGCAAAGAGTCGGACACAACTGAGTGACTTCACCTTCACCTTCCTTCCTTCACTAAGAGTGCCATTAATATTCATCTATAGGTCTTGATGTAGATATAGGTTGACGTTTCTCTTAGGTAAATACCTAAATGTGTGACTGCTGGATCATATGACATATTTCTGTTTACTTATAAAAGAAACTGCCAAACAATTTCCTATGCTGGCTATAATGCTTTTCATTTTTCAGGATAATGTCATGAGAATTTGAGTTGCTAGTACTTGATATTATCAGATTTTATGAAATTTAGCCATTCTACTACATGTATGTATAGTGGTATCTCGGTTTTAATTTTTATTCGTTAATGACTAATCATGTTAGTCATGTTAAATCATGTTAAACATTTAACATGTTAATCATGTTAAATATTTCTTATGTGTTTATTTGCTACTCATGTCCCTTCTTTGCTAAATATGTTTTCAAAAAAAATTGTTTTTGAGTTATTTGATTTCCTACTGAGCTGTGAGGGTTTAGCCAGATATATATTTTGCAAATATTTTCTCCTAGCCTATGGCTCTTCATTTTCATCGTATTGTCTTTTAAATGACAGAAGTTTACAATTTGATGGAGTACAGTTTATCCATAATTTCTTTTATACTGTGAGCTTTCGGTCTCTTATCTAAGGAACATTTGTGTAACTCTTCACTTAATTAGAACAGTCCCAATTACATTTGTTTGACATTAGCATTGTGTTCAAGACAAATTAAAATTTGATACTGTTGCTTAAAAATCTATACGCTGGTATATGTGTTTGCTTTCACAGGAATAAAGGAACCATACATATGTAGTACAAACCTGTCATTTATGCCGTCAGCTTGCTCTGTTATTAAGAAAATATGTTATTATGAAGTTTGAAAGCAGCATATAGAAGAAAATGAAATAAGAATGTCACAACACATTTAAATTGTTACTTTTAGTTTTAAAATGTAAATCAATGTACAAGATATGAGTGAGGCTCTTGTGCATTTAAACATTACAAATAGTTTTAATTTCAATTTTTTAAAAATGAGCTATCTTTTCAATAGAACATATTTAAATGTTCCAATTTAAAAAAGTAAAAGTGAAAGTCGCTCAGTCATATCTGACTCTTTGTGACCCTATTGACTCTACATAGTCCATGGAATTTTCCAGGCCAGAATACTAGAGTGGGTAGCTGTTCCCTTCTCCAGGGGATTTTCCCAACAGAGGGCAGGCAGATTCTTTACCAGCTGAGCCACTATGGAAGCTCTTCCAATATAAAGATTGAACATAAAGAAGAGAGACTTCTAACATTTAATTGTCAAATCTGAAAATTATTCCTTTTGAATTTTAAAAAGTATATATTTTGTCTGGAACTTCACAATATATCATTATCATTTTTGCTTTAAACATCACTAGTCTGTGTCTGGAAAGTCCCATGGACGGAGGAGCTGGTGGGCTGCAGTCCATGGGGTCATGAAGAGTCAGACACTGCTGAGCGACTTCACTTTCACTTTTCACTTTCATGCATTGGAGAGGGAAATGGCAACCCACTCGTTCTTGCCTGGAGAATCCCGGGGACGGGAGAGCCTGGTGGGCTGCCGTCTATGGGGTTGCAGAGTCGGACACGACTGAAGCGACTTGGCGGCACCAGCAGCAGCAATCTGTGTGTATATTTATCCAGGATGCCCTGAATAAAATTTGGACATACAAGACACAAGAAGATACAGAAAAGTATAACTAGTGTATCAACACAAACACATCTGTGAATATGGGTCTCATTTCTCTGCTTTCCCCTTGTGTCTCATCCTTTAAAATATATTCAGAATGTTGTGTGTGAAAAACATTATTGACTAATGTAAATATTGTTTACCCCAGAAAGAAAAGAAATGTTCTTTTCATTTTGAAGCCTTCGTCTGGGGTATGTGTGACTCTCATAGTGATGGAACTTATTCTTGGCTTTAGAGTGTTCATCACGACCTTCAGATACGCTCAGATCAGAGCTTGGTTTGCACTGGTGCCCCTTGTATAGGTCTGCTTTAAATGCATGTTGTTCTTGGTGGCTCTGCTGTAAAGAATCTGCCTGCCAATGCAGATGACACGGGTTTGATCCCTGGGTCAGGAAGATCCCCTGGAGAAGGAAATGGCAACCTTCCCAGTATTCTTGCCTGGGAAATCCCATCGACAGAGGAGCTTGGCAGGTTGCAGTCCATGGGGGTCACAAAAGACTCAGATAGGACTTAATGACTAAACCACAGCAACAAAAGCCCAAAAGCACCCGGGGTGAGGGAGAAGGGTTTCTCTTGGCTCTCTGCCCTGCCCTGATCTTTGGAGAGTTGTGGGTTGTCAGGTCTTTTGACAGACCATGGGAAAATGGTGGGTTGTAATCTCTCATGTCAGCCTATACCTAGATGTTACAAATTTAGTAACATTTAGACCCCTTTAGCTTTATCACTGTCTTTCAAGGTTACCCCACCACCACCACCAGTCCCACCATTGCAGCAGAAGAGAAGGCAATTATGGTCTCTTCTAGCAAAGAGTTCACTTTTTCTGCAATTTAGCTTTATTGTTTTCTTTTTTATCCTCAGCTCTGTGATGGGTAGAAAAACTCATGTGACTTTGTAATTTATTCATCTTACTCTTGGTCTTATGGTGGGGGTGATAACCTTTTATGATTTCTGTATTTTCGCTGAAAGCAGAAGGCTGTTCTCTTGTGAAAATCAATATCTGAAAGATACAGAGTTACCAGCATCTAGCCATTTCCCCCTCTTGTGGTATCACATGCTTTTAATTAGACTCCTGCTGCAGAATTGGAAGACAGTCCCCATTTGGCACTCTGCTGCCTTTCTTAAAAATCTCTGCATTGAATGAATTGAATGACACTTTTAGCCACTGTTGCTTTATGCAAGTGTCAATTACGTGTTGTCTGGTTCATCACCTATGCCTGCTAAGACTGTTTCGTTAATGGTGAAATAATGACCCATGCAGTATGAAAACTTTGAAAGAGCTATAGGTGTTGACTGTAGTTTGAGTCTTCATTTGACTAAAATTGTTGGCATTCTCTTCTTTAAATCCCTGTTCATTTCCCCCACAAACTACTGAAATTATAGAGTTAAAAAATCAAAGTGTGAGCATTTTTAAGTACTTCAAATCCATCCTGTTTTCTAGACAAAGCATTTATTTTCTTCCAATATACAGCTAGTACACTGAAAATAGATTCAATATCTCCTACCTCCTTAGAAGAACTTTTTTTTTTCTGTTTTGTTTTCATAAAGATCTTAAATGCAGCTTCTTTGACAGCTTATCCACTGATATATTTCTGCATGATTGTTTAAGCAGTGGTTACTGCAATTAATGATTTCTTTGTGTACTTAGCAATTTGTAGGTAGTCTGTTTGCTTCAGAGAGTCTGGTATTTTGGATTTTTAGCCAAAGACATGTCAACACATTGATATTTTAAAGTGTTTTTTTTTTTTGGCTTTGGAAAAGTCAACGTATTCAAATAATACCTTCATTAAAAGTATAGTTTTCATAATTATCCTTTCTTTACTTGACCTTGGTTTCTTTATGGTTATAACTATTGTGTCCATTCTTATAACATTTGCAATTAGCAATGGAGTTTCTCCAATGTCAGCATATAAGAAGATAACTGTATTTTCCAATGAAGAATCTCAATTATGGGCATGAAAGTGGAGTGAGTTATTTTTGCCCATGTAAAATCCACCTCATGTTACATCTGCATGAATAAACTGCTTAAATACTATATTAGCCAGAGTACGTAATGTTAATTCCTGGAACAATGAAAACAAGATCTCAGTGACGTCATGAAACAGAGTCTTATTTATAACTCACACTGCAGTCAATATAGAGTGAGCTTCTGCTCTAAATGGGATCTCAAGGAAAGACTTTGCTCCATTCCTGTGGATTCTTTAGCTTCTAACACAAATGTTAGCGTAGGATAAATTAAAAAAAAATTAATTTAAAGGAATTGGCTGGCTCACTAGAGATCAACCAAAGATTTCTCCTTCATGTTATGTTGAAAACATCTGTTTATATAATAATCCTTCATGAACAATAGGCTTGGGAATTGAAGAGAAGGGCATGAATATTGATGAGTTCCAGTAATCAGTGACACCAATTGGTAGCCAAGGTCAAAGTGAAGTGTGAGAAGTCCCAGAGAATGGGGGCCATGCTCTGACGTACCTATGTTCTCTCTCATACAGATCCATGGGAAAATAGCACACATTTTGATAGACATCTGTTGTGATAAGCTTTATTTTATTTTCTCATCTAATCATTACAAATCCCAATATGGGATTGTTTCTGTATTTTATAGATTAGGATATTTTTGGGCTCCAAAATCACTGCAGATGGTGACTGCAGCCATGAAATTCAAAGACGCTTACTCCTTGGGAGAAAGTTATGACCAACCTAGATAGCATATTCAAAAGCAGAAACATTACTTTGCTGACTAAGGTCCATCTAGTCAAGGCTATGGTTTTTCCAGTAGTCATGTATGGATGTGAGAGTTGGACTGTGCAGAAGGCTGAGCACCAAAGAATTGATGCTTTTGAATTGTGGTGTTGGAGAAGACTCTTTGAGAGTCCCTCGGACTGTAAGGAACTCCAACTAGTCCACTCTAAAGGAGATCAGCCCTGGGATTTCTTTGGAAGGAATGATGCTAAAGTTGAAACTCCAGTACTTTGGCTACCTGATGCAAAGAGTTGACTCATTGGAAAAGACTCTGATGCTAGGAGGGATTGGGGGCAGGAGGAGAAGGGAATGACAGAGGATGAGATGGCTGGATGGCATCACCGACTCGATGGACGTGAGTCGGAGTGAACTCCGGGAGTTGGTGATGGACAGGGAGGCCTGGAGTGCTGCGATTCATGGGGTCGCAAAGAGTCGGACACGACTGAGTGACTGAACTGAACCGAACTGAACTGAAGCCATAAAGTGAGTAAGTACTAAGCAACATAGAAAAAAAAAAAAAAGCCTACTTTTTTGATTTTTAGTGTCTATTGTGGAAAAGCCTGGAGAAAGCAATGGCAACCCACTCCAGTTCTCTTGCCTGGAAAATCCCATGGACAGAGGAGCCTGGTAGGCTGCAGTCCATGGGGTCGCTAAGAGTCAGGCATGACTGAGCGACTTCCCTTTCACTTTTCACTTTCATGCATCGGAGAAGGAAATGGAACCCACTCCAGTGTTCTTGCCTGGAGAATCCCAGGGACGGGGGAGCCTATGCACCGCCATCTCTGGGGTCGCACAGAGTCAGACACGACTGAGCAACTTCACTTTCACTTTTCATTTTCATGCATTGGAGATGGAAATGGCAACCTACTCCAGTATTCTTGTCTGGAGAATCCCAGGGACCGGGGAGTTGTCGGCTGCTATCTATGAGGTCGCACAGAGTTGGACACGACTGAAGCGACTTGGCAGCAGCAACAGCAGCAGCAGTGTCTATTATGTTTACTTCGAAGAATTTCTGTTGCCTCTAAATAGTGGATTCTTGTAAAAAAAAATCCATAATGTTTTTTTATTTTTTATTATGGTTGTTAAAATTTTTAGCAAGAGGTTTATGTAAGAAATCCTGTACCCAAATTTAAAATAAATGATACCCCTTGACTTTTAGCAAAGTCATATATCACAGAGACCACGTGCCAGGATTCATTGTTTTAACATTACTTGTGGGTGAGAGAAAAGTTGTACAATACTGGAAATAATATAAAAATTGATATAAACTTATTAAAATTGATTATTTTCTTTTGTTTTCTAAAATACTAAACAAAGCACAATAGGTACTTATTAAAATATTTAATGACAGTATACATTTGTGGCTAATATTAGATAAGTTGTCTATAATATTGTGCATAAATTTGTTAGCAATAGCATTTTTATTTTTGATGGGGGTTAACAATTCAGAGGTACTGTAAATGAAAGATGGAAAACTTTTATATTTCATATACAATTATAGTTCAAAGTGTTAAGGATAAATGATATAGCACCTAGAGAAAATTTACCACGTCCATCTCTGTACCATGAAATTAAAAAGAAATGATTTATTACTCTATATGCCAGTTTAGATCAGTAGATGTGCTCTTGAGAGAGAATTATATAATATTTTCCTTTTTATATTATACATTTATCAGTGCCTGATATAGATCATTCCCTTACTTAGAGGAGTACCTGAGTACATGCTTTTGAATCTTCATATTTACATTGGAGTGTAAAACAGTTGTTTGCAATAAATACATTGTTCTAAATAATCACCTTTAGAAGGGTAGAAAAATACGTGAAGGAGATTCTACTATGCAAGTAGCCACTAAAATTCTGTAGAAAATGTTAAAGATTATAGGTTCAGTTCAGTTCAGTCGCTCAGCTGTGTCCGACTCTTTGCGACCCCATGAATCACAGCACGCCAGGCCTCCCTGTTCATCACCATCACCCGGAGTTCACTCAGACTCACGTCCATCGAGTTGGTGATGCCATCTAGCCATCTCATCCTCTGTCGTTCCCTTCTCCTCCTGCCCCCAATCCCTCCCAGCATCAGAGTCTTTCCCCATGAGTCAACTCTTCGCATGAGGTGGCCAAAGTACTGGAGTTTCAACTTTAGCATCATTCCTTCCAAAGAAATCCCAGGGCTGATCTCCTTTAGAATGGACTGGTTGGATCTCCTTGCAGTCCAAGGGACTCTCAAGAGTCTTCTCTAACACCACACTTCAAAAGCATCAATTCTTTGGTGCTCAGCTTTCTTCACAGTCCAACTCTCACATCCATACATGACCACTGGAAAAACCATAGCCTTGACTAGATGGACCTTTGTTGGCAAAGTAATGTCTCTGCTTTTGAATATACTATCTAGATTGGTCACTCCTTCTAAGGAGTAAGCGTCTTTGAATTTCATGGCTGCAGTCACCATCTGCAGTGATTTTGGAGCCCCCAAAAATAAAGTCTGACACTGTTTCCACTGTTTCCCATCTGTTTGCCATGAAGTGATGGGACCAGATGCCATGATCTCTGTTTTCTGAATGTTGAGCTTTAAGCCAACTTTTTCACTCTCCTCCTTCACTTTCATCAAGAGGCTTTTTAGCTCCTCTTCACTTTCTGCCATAAGGGTGGTGTCATCTGCATATCTGAGGTTATTGATATTTCTCCTGGCAATCTTGATTAAAGATTATAAGTTAAGAGTAGTTAAATTTAGTGGAAGATATAAGAGAAGTATTTAGGATGCTAATAAAATGTGAGAACTAGGAAGAAATGTATGAAAGCAAAGGCAAGGAAAGAAATATACTAGAATCTTCTAGGCAAAGGAAAAATTAGAAGCAAAAGCACCTACTGTTTAATTGATAATATTAAAGCTGGCTGAAATTTAAAGCTTGTCTAGAAGAATAATTATGAGATCAAAGTGGGAAGCCAAATTGGAGCAACATTGTAGAGATTCTGAAATGACCATGTACTGCAGTGATTTAACTGGAGGACTTTGGTGGTTTAGTCAGTAAAGAATCTGCTGCCATGCAGGAGATCTGCATTCAATCCCTGGGTCAGGAAGATCCCCCAGAGGAGGAAATGGCAACCCACTGCAGTATTCTTGCCTGTGAAATCCCATGGACAGGGGAGCCTGGCGAGCTGTGGTCAATAGGATTGCAGAGTTGGACATGACTGAAGCAAACTGCACACAATAGGTTATACAATCTTATAGCACAAAAGTTTAGATGGTTCAAAGGAAGAGGAAAAGAACAGGATTTGAAGATGGCGAAGCAGAGTAGGCATCCACATACCACATCCATAGTGAACGACTCCTGGGTATGAAAAGACATACTACTTAAGAGAGGGGCAGGGGTCTTAGAGTCCTTATACAAGAGCCGAGGGTAAGAAGAAGGTAAATGGAACAGTGGAAGAATTGATAGAAGGGGAGGGAAGGATTTCTGATGAAAAATCATGAGTTCCAGAGGGCACAGGGGAAGGTTTCAGAAGTTGGTCAAGATGGGGAAAGGTCCTGTCACAATGAGATCTTGGACCTTGAGAAACATCTGCCCATCCTGGACTTCTAATGGCGACTGGAAAGAGGGGTAAATCCCCACCTGGGGTTGATGCCAGTGGTCTAAATGCCTCTGATGGGAAAGTGGAGTGCTTGCCTGCTGGGCTTCAGAGCAGGATTGTGAGAGCTGGCGGTAGGCTTTTTTTTTAAGAGCAACTCCTTGCCTTCTTTCTCATCCCCTATGTTCTTCACATAGTTACACCAAGGTTTAACTAATCGAACTTGAGGTTTCATTTCAGGAGACACATAAAACTAAATCAATAGTAGTTTTAAGTGAAAGTGGTCATCACTCAGTACTCTCTTTGACCCCATGGACTGTGGCCTGCCAGGCTCCTCTGTCCATGGAAATTTTTCAGGCAAGAATTCTGGAGTGGGTAGCCATTCTCTTCTCCAGGGGATCTTCCCGACCCAGGAAGTGAACTCAGGGCTTCTACACTGCAGGCAGATTCTTTACTGTCTGAGCCACCAGGGAAGCCCAGTTGCTTAGGGCTTAGAGGCTAAGCCCTATGATTTAGGGCATAGAGGCTGTTCCTAGCTGTCTGTCACATGACCCTGGAGCATCTAGAGCCACTGCGTCATGGACCTGATGGGAGTGAAAGCCAGATAAGAGGTGGTCAGATTGCAGAGTTTATCAGCTGCACAAGAAAAGAAACTGGCCAGCCTCAAGGCAGGACCTCAAAAACTAGCTCAAAATAGCAAAAAAAACAACAAACAACAACAACAACAAAACACTATATTATACCCAGTAAAGGTAATTGCTAATCAAGGGATTTAAGACACTTTCATATTTCACCTCAAAAACTGACCTATTAAAAACTGAGTTCTGATACTAAAATTGGGCAGCATGATATATCAATTTTTATTGTACAGTTAAACAGTTTCATTTAAGTAAGAAGTTATGAAGCAATTATGATTTGGCGAGTTTTTGTCAAAGAACATTTTCTCCATAAATAAGTGACATGGCACATTAATTGGTGTTAGGTCAAAATGCCCTCCTTTTTCCTAAGGTTTCAGATTAAATATTAAAGTGTTTCAATATTAAAGTTAAATATTTTTTAAGCGGATTTCTTTCCAGAATCTCATGCATCATATTTCTGTAGCAGCAGCCCAACATGAGGGATTTACTGCAGGTTTATTTCAACACCAATCTCATATTATCAGCAACCATCATGAGTCAATCTTTCCACTGAGTGAGTGTCACAAACAGACATGTCTTTACCTTACTGTGAGAAGATCCTCTGTGCAATGTTGTGAATTAAATACATCAGAAATCATGCTTACAAGTTAAAATGTTTAAATAGTATTTCATTTCAAATACAGTGTCTAACAGGTGTTCTTCAAAGTGACACTTGAGTACTGCTTTTTAGAAGGCTCCTTAGTTTGTAGCATCTGGTGATGTACCATTCCTAATTTCAATTTCTCAGTAGCATGCTTGGAAAGTACCTGAGTGACTGTCTTCAGATGAACATGGCCCTTGTGCCAAAACAAAAGTTCAGGCAATAGAAAATTGCAAAATTATGAAGCTCTTTATACAAAACTGCAGTCTGCCTGGTTTTTGCAATGCAAATAAAGAAAGCAATCTTGATGCAATTCATCTGTGTTTGAAATCCCCTTGCATTGCGGTAAAGTGTTCCTTAATTGACTGGTAAATCATTCTATGATCAGTTTAGCAAATTGTTTTTCTCTCTTTTCCCCTGCCGACTCCGGGGAGCTTTGAACAGTTTTATGGTAACTGTTGCTTTTTTTTTTCTTTTCCACTGAACTGCTATAACCTCTGCATGTGATAAACAAGTTCAAAAAGAGAAACAATAAATCTGTGTGTGAGAATTCAAATGCTCCTGGAATTAAGTAAATATAACTTCCCTGCCAAACAGTATTGAATCTGAGACTTGTTATTAGCAACTGAAAAATTTGAGCTTTCTGAATGCCTGATTCCCTCCAGAGGAATGTGAAAATAGAATGTTTGCAAATATAATAACTAGGTCTGGGTTTACAGTATTTCCTCAGACCAGGCCAGGGGCTACACTGTTACCGGCCAGTTGAAGCCAGGTCATTGTATAAGTGAATCAGTGACAGTACACTGATAAAACAATATGAGATACTATAGTTGAAGCTTTCCAAAATGCTAGCGCCTCAGCTGGTAGCTATTCCTCCAGCTGATGCTCTTCTAAAGATCCAGGAGTGATCATGAAGTCTGTCTAGTTTCTCTCTTCATTCCCATCCTCCCCTCCCTTTGTTGATCTTGCCACAAATTACGTGTTCAGGCACTTCCTGTAGATGCCTTCTAGAAAGACTTGCTCTCAACCCCTTATGAATTGACTCTTCTAATTGTGTTGCCAATTTTGGTTCAATCTCTTTTTGAGATCCTAGAAATTTCCCAATGCCTTCTGGTCCCAGAGAAATTCATTTAGTTTCTGCCCTTCAGGGATTTACAACTGGGTAGAGAAACCTTCAAATCCCATTATTTAAACAACTTCTATCCATTCTATCTGAAAGAGCAATTCAAATCTTTTGTTTGCGCTGCTCATCTTTTTTCTGTTCTCAACATTAGCTTTGTCACCGTGCACATAGCTGTTTCCAAATCATTGAAAGTTCATTTTTTCAAAGCTTCATTTACTACACACGTCCTGTAATTTTGTGAAGGAATCAGATCTGGAGCACATTATTACTTAACATTTTCAGCCCATCACATCTTTTATACATCACTTCCACAGATTCATTCCCTTTATTAATTTTATACTCACCATTTGAAGAACCACTGTGCTGTGGGAGCTACTGGTATGAATGGAGGGTTATAAAGTTTTATTGTATTTTATTATTGCATAACTGTTATGCCAATAAACATATTGAAGGAAAACTATTGGTGTTTAACATGTAACAAATTCCCAGCATGATGTTATTTGAAACCTTCATTTAATGCATGACTAGATCTTGTTTCATAGGCATGGTAAATCTGAATGAAAACCAGCTCAATTTTACTTACAATAACAAAGATGCTCTAATAAAAGAGAGGTGTTGAATTTACTACTTGAACTCATATCTGTCCTTGAAATGGAACTAGATTTGTGCCTAAAACTGAAGAGGAGAAAGAAGAGCAGCAGAGCTACAGAAATTAATTGCTTTATAACTCATATTATTTTGATTTTTTTTAATAGATCAAGATAAAGTTTCTTTTTTTCCCTGCCTGGCATAATTCACTAACTGAGAGAGACAGTGTTCATATGGTTCAAAGTCAAGGCTTAATTATCTAATATTTTTAATTTGTAATCACCTATCTCAGATGCGTTTGATTGTTGCACTTTTGTGGTTGAAATGAATGTGGTGTAATTGAACGATTCATAACCAAAATTAAAAAAAAAATTTACACTTCATAGGGCTGATTATTAAGAGAGGCTAACAGAGATTCAATCATGTGTATCTCAATAAGACAAATGAAAAAAAGAGAAAGTCAAACCCAAAGTATACAGGAACAATTCCTCACTTAAGTGAATTTGGTTAATATCTCCTTATCTTTTATAAAATATTAGCTTGGCTGCTCCTAATTTGAAGGCACTGTGAAAAATCCTGTGTTTTGAAATTTGGAAACACCAGCTAAACACATGAATACTGGGTCCTCTTTGAGAGGTGGTTACAACTGGCTCAGGCAGTAAAGAATCTGTCTGCAATGCAGGAGACCCAGATTCTATCCCTGGGTCGGGAAGACCCCTTTGAGAAGGGCTTCTCCTCCCAGAGGAGCCTGGTGGCATTGCAGACAGTCAGACACAACTGAGTGACTAGCATTTTCATTTTACAACTCTGAAGATTATTTTTTTTAGCTGAGAGAAAAAGTCATTTTAGCATACATATTTCAATATTTTTCTCATTGTTTAAGCAGGCACGTTTTGGGAAGGTGGAAATTTGCCTAAAGGTATAAGTAATGATCAAATATTCCAGAGTTTCACCCACTAAGGGATGTATATAATTTCAATATGGTATCCTCCTTCTTTGAGAGGACTATGGGTACAATATATTTACCCAGGTTTGAGTCATCGAAACTCTTCAAAGAAAAAAATACTCTGGAATCCTCAGAGCTCCTAGGAGTGCTTCAAAGTAGAAGGCATTCTTATATCCGTGGCTGATTCAGTCTTTGGAAACATCTAGCCATCAGTAATTATGGGCATTTAAAGGCCAGTGAGCTTCCTTGGTGGCTCAATGGTAAAGAATTTGCCTGCCAAATAAGAGACATGGGTTCGATTTCTGAGTCGGGAAGATCCCCTGGAGAAGGAAATGGCATCCCATTCCAGTACTCTTGCCTGGAGAATCCTGTGGACAGAGGAGCCTGGTGGGCTACTGTCCATGAGGTTCTAAGAGTTAGACATGACTTAGTGACTAAACCACACTACACCAAGGCTATTCAAAAGTATCCTCTTTTCGTTCTTTTCCATGTGAGCTCTGAGCCCATTGGTTACAGGATATGAATCAGACAAACTCAAAATATTAGTTATTTAAAGATAAAGCTAGATAGCAGGATATGGCTTGTATCTGCTAAAATCATGTAGATGTTCTATTAAATTCTTCCTCTGGAATGTGACTCATTCAGTCACAGGAGAGCCTACTGCCCTCCCTGCAGAGGCTTTGTGTGTCCTGGTGAATATCTCTCATGAATGAGCTGAGAATGCGTTCAAAGCACACAGTTACCACGAGGTACTGTGGATGGTTCACTGCATCCAGCTCCATTCCTGCTGCTGAATTCATCTTCCAGAGGAGTGACAGCTCTTGCCTAAGAGAAGGCTGGCTGTAAGGTGGAAGTTGAAGCTCTAATTCAACTTCCTCCGTGTGAAAATGTGAGGGATAGATGTTCCTCTCACAAAACAAGTTCTCTTTAGGCTGTGTTTGCTGGGGGTGAGGGGTGGTAGGGAGGGCAATCAGCTCTGAAGCTATTCTCCCAGCCTCAAAGCCACTCTTCTAATTTAGCTCTCCAGATGTCTGCATTGCCCATGGTGGTAAGCTCCATCCATAGGACTTGATCTGATGAGAAGGAAAGTGAGGGAGAAAGAAACACCTCTAGCTGTTGACTCTCGCTGGCCCATTTTTTCATATCAGTGCACCAACCTATGCTCCTTCTCCACTGAGGCAGTAGAAGTGTGTGTAGAAACAGTGGAACTCGCTTTATAATTTCTCCAGCACTCCCAGAGCATTGTTCCAGCCCTGAAGATCCACCAGCATCAGCTGATACTTCTTAGAGGTCAGGGTGTTAGCTACTCTGTGCCCCTTACTGAGTTTTGAAATACGAATGATTTCGGTGTTACTCTGGGGATGCCATTGGTTCTTCACTTGGCTCCCCTCATGTTACCTTAATGTTCTTCCTTTGTCCTATCAGTTACCTGGCTAACAATGTTGGATGAATTATTGATAGTTCTTTAAGTCAAATTTTATCTGTTAACATAACTGATAGGGTTTCTGTCTCCTGCCTAGACCTGGGCTATTACCTTTGTCTATATAATAATATATCCAATGTCAAAGACAGCTGTCTTGGCTTCCTTTCCTCTAGAATTGATATCTTGGTTTGCTATCACAATAGATAGATAATTTTGTTGTAAATGCATTCCTGTTTATTAATATACTTCCTTGTAAAGAAGGCTGAGCGCCAAAGAATTGATGCTTTCAAACTCTGGTGTTGGAGAACTCTTAAGAATACCTTGGACTGCAAGGAAGCCAAATAAGTCCATCCCAAAAGAATTCTTTGGCTACCTGATGTGAAGAGTTGACTCTCTGGAAAAGACCCTAATGCTGGGAAAGACCAAGGGCAGTAAGAGAAGGGGACGGCAGAGGATGAGATGGTTGGATGGCATCACTGACTCAATGGACATGAATTTGAACAAACTGTGAGATAGTGGAAGACAGGGAAGTTGGCCTGCTGTACTTCATGGGGTCGCAGGGACTGAACAACAACACACTGCATGAGACACTAACAATAGCAGGCTGGAATAACCATTGCAGACGATCTTAAAAGTAGCACATCCATTATGGCAATACACTGCCACAGCTTGGGTTCCCTAGAAGGAGACGCTGAATAGCTGACAGTGTGCAAGATCCCTGTGAAGGACTCTTGGGTTCAACAACCTGTGCAGGGGAGGGGAGGTCAGAAACAGGCAGGGCGAGGAGACAGGATGTGATGTAGATTCCAGGATGCCTCAGAACCTTTAGAATAAAATGATCTAGTGTGATCTAAAATGAGGTATAATTGTCTTTCCTCCCAAAATATTCTAGGAAGGGTGTGACCTTTGAGCTGTCTCTGCAGCTCAGGCAATCTGGGGGTAAGGGTACCTGAAGTCAATTTGGGCTTGTTAGGAGGGGAGAATAAACCAGGAGGTGAAAATACAGGAAGCTGTCATCCTTAGATTTTTATATCTCTGAAAGTTCACTCCTGTGATGACTTGAAGAGGACACTGGATTGAACATGGGGAATGATGAAGACAGGGAAGCTAGGAGTCCCTGAGGGTCTAAGTTAAGATGTGATGAAAAGGAAGGGTATGTTTAAAAGAAACTGTTTAGCATTTAGTGATGGATGAAATGGGTGGGAAGGGAAATTGGGAATCGAAAGGTGGTTGAGTTTATAGCTTGTATTATACAATAAACGGATGCTGTAACTAGAATGGAAATTAAGAAGGGACAGATGTCTTCATGCAGTATTTGGATAAGCACTTTATGTATGTAGTGCCTGGAATAAATACCATTGTAATTATTCCTTAGCCTTTTGCATGCTGAGTCTGGAAGTCAAATATAATTTCTGGCTGTATATAGGTAGGAGTTACCCACATGTGGATAATATTTGAAGTCATAGCCCTGGATAAGAACACTTCAAAAATACGTGCAAAAGAACACTAAACATGGGTTGTGATATATCCAGACATGAATTCTTGTTAATTTTCTCCCATTAGATTTAACTTATCTGTTATCCTATCAAAATATTTTGAACTTGGATTTTCATCATCTAGAATTTTTTCATCTCTGCAGTTTTGTTAAGGGAAGCACACTGATTGAAACCGCCCACCCTGGCCAGGCACCATAGTAACAATTTGCATGAGTTGTTTTATGACAGGAGGTCCTGGTAAGGAACATGGAACTAAGGAGCCACCACTAACCGGAAGAGTTCGGGAAAGGTCAAAAGGAGACACCACATGTCCTACCACCTCCCAGAATCCTTCTCTCTGGCATCCATCTTGGCTGAACAAGGCATGCACCACCAGGAAGGACTCTGAGTCAGAATGATTGGCTAAGGACAACCTGGAAACTAATCCCATCACCATAAAACATGAGACTGCAAACCATGTGGCAGAGCTGTTCTCCTGGGTTCCCTTACCCTACTGCTCTCCACCCAGGTGCCCTTTCCCAATAAAATCTCTTGCTTTGACAGCACATGTGTCTCCTCATACAATTCATTTCCGAGTGTTAGACAAGAGCCCAGTTTTGGGCCCTGGAAGGGGTCCCCCTTCCTGCAACAGTTTTGTAAAACACAAATATTGCATGTGTCATTTACCTCTCATTGAATTATCTGATAAAATATCAAAATAAGCAAAGGTCAGAAACCTCTGCAGTAACATTCATTCATTATTATTATTAATGATAAAGTGTTGGAGTTGAGAAAGAACCATCTGTTACTATTCAATCACTAAGTCATGTCCAATTCTTTGTGACCCCATGGACTTCAGCAAACCAGGCTTCTCTGTCTTTCACTATCTCCTGGAATTTGCTCAGACTCGTGTCCATTGAGTTTTTGATGTCATCCAAATATATTATTCTCTGCTGCTCCCTTCTCCTCCTCCCTTCAGTCTTTCCCAGCACCAGGGTCTTTTCCAATGAGTGGCTCTTCGCAACAGGTGGCCAAAGTATTGGAGCTTCAGCTTCAGCCCTCCCAGTGAATATTCAGGGTTGACATCCTTTAGGATGAACTGGTTTGGGAATTCTTATTATTTACATCCTAAAAAATACTTCCTCTTTATTCAGACTTTTACATTTTTCCAGTCTTGTGGATGTGTACGGTTGTCTCCTGGAGGAATTTCACTCCTCTGATTTCTCAGAAAATTGAGCACCTATTCATCATGTATTGCTCATTTATAAATTTTATTTTGTGAAGTACGAGTTTAAATATTTGCCTGTATTTTTCTGAGGCTGTCTGTCATTTTGTTATTGATTAGCAAGAGTTCTGCAAATACAGATACAATTGTTTTGGGTTATATATATAGAAGACCTTTCAATCTGTGGCTTGTATTACTATGTATGATTGTATATGTTCTTATCAGACTATTACAGAAACATAGTCTGAAAGGATGCATGTTCACTGCAGCACTGTTTACAATAGAAAAAAAATATTCTATCTTAACAACATCCATGGTTCTAAAATTTTGCATATATTTTCTTGGATTTCCTAAGCATATTATCTGCAGATTATGACTTTTTTTGTTCGTGTTTGTCTACCCTTAGACGATTTGCATTCTTTACACATTTGCTGGCAAGTTTAGTCAAAGCTATAGTTTTTCCAGTAGTCATGTATGGATGTGAGAGTTGGACTATAAAGAAAGCTGAACACTGAATAATTGATGCTTTTGAACTGTGGTGTTGGAAAAGACTCTCGAGAGTCCCTTGGACTGTAAGGAGATACAACCAGTCCATCTTAAAGGAGATCAGTCCTGGGTGTTCATTGGAGGGACTGATGCTGAAGTTGAAACTCCAATGCTTTGGTCTCCTGATGTGAAGAACTGACTCATTGGAAAATACCCTGATGCTAGGAAAGATTGAGGGCAGGAGGAGAAGGGGACGACAGAGGATGAGATGGTTGGATGGCATCATGGGCTTGATGGACATGAATTTGAGTAAACTCTGGGAGTTGGTTATGGACAGGGAGGCCTGGGGTGCTGCAGTCCATGGGGTCGCAGAGTCAGACATGACTGAGTGACTGAAATGAACCGATGTGAATTGTCTTCTTTGAGTACTCATCTTGATATTCTTTTACATTATCTTTGAATGTGAAGAGTAGAAGAATAAAAATTAAATTTTTAAAAAGCATCTTTATATTTTGATTGACAAATGTTGATTAAATTTAGCATATTTTTCAAGAAAATTAAAAAGTTAGACATCTTATATTAAAATTTTCAACCTTTTATACACTAACAGGTATTTTATTTAGCTACACTTAAGTATTCATGGGATATTTATAATATTTTTTATATTTTATGTATGATTGTATAAATGCTTTTTTGCATTGTGAAAATCTAAAATTCTTTTTTGAAAGCTGAAACATAAAAATATTGATAATACTCTTTTAGATACTAGTATAATCAATTACCATATGGTCTAATATCATTGAAATGTGTGTATGTATTATTTACTGAACTCTCTGAAACTGAAGAGGTTTTCACATGCCTTCATGTAACATTAACACTTACTGAGAAATAAATGAATAAGAATAAAATATTAATATTTTGATAGATATATTTATAAATTAGAAATAAAGTATTCAGATTTTTAAAAACTGCATCATTATCTTACTTATACATTTGGGACCATTATTCCTGTTTGTAGAACTACTGTGACTCATGAGCCTTGAAAAATGTCAAACTTTTTCTAAATGTGCTCTCATACTATTTCTCTAATTGAAAAGTTACTTCCAGAAATCTTTATATAACTTAAACCTCTTCTTGTTTCAAATTTCCCAGAAATGCTACTTCTTTTGAAAAGTAATTCTAACAAGCATACATAAGATTTTTTCCTCACCCAGTTTATGATCTTTCTATTCTGTGTTTACAAAAAAGAGGCCTTGTATTAAATTTCCTTGGTCTTACATTATTACCCTAGGTCTTTGTTATTATGTGCATTCTTCATCATATTCTGTGTCTCAGGCTTGTCTTTTCTAGTTGCTTCCAAAGTAAGAAAATTGTTCCCAACTTAAAAAGTAATTATAATGGTGACTAACCTTTGTCAAGTACAACCTTATTTTAAACCAGATCCTTAGGTCATTTAATTGCCATCTCTGGTGATGTAATTATTGGGTACTATGTGTGCTAAGCTCCTCAGTCATGTCCAATTCTTTGTGACCCCATGGATGGTAGCCTGCCAGGCTCCTCTGCCCATGGGATGTTCCCGGCAAGAATCCTGGAGTGGGTTGCCATGCCCTCCTCCAGGGAATCTTCCCAAACCAGGGATCAAACTCCTGCATCACCTGCATTTGCAGGTGGATTCTTTACCACTGGGCCACGTGCAAAGCCCCAGTTTTACTAGGTGTGATACATTTTGTCCACGTATTCCTTGGAAAATGTTGTCTGTTTGATGTATACCCAATAAAACATAAGCAAACAATATATCCATAGAAATGGGTTCAAGGTCAATAAATAATTATAGACCTTTTGTGTGTTCTATAATTAGGTCAAAATTAAAGCAAACAAACACATAGATAGAAAAGCATTCTGGGACTCTTTTGCTTTGCTTCAAATAAATTCCTGTAAGCACACTTAAGGCAATGAGTTAAGTTGTTGATTATATTCCATATTGAAAATTGTTGATTATGTAAAAATTGATTATATTTCATATTGAAAAGATGACTTAAAACAATCCAAAAAAAAAAAAAGAAAACATTCCATAGCTACACGCTAATTTAAGAGAAAAGAGATGGATTTGAGATACAAATACTCAATTTTTTTGAATTCTTATTTTTTGAAAATAAAGATTAACAGAGCAGGCAATCTTCTCATTTAGTGAGTTCTTAAAATTATTTTATAATTATGAAGACTTTTTCTATATCTTATCTTCATTAAATTTAATTTTTCTTTTGATAAAAATAAACACACGTCACGCTCATTTGTAACAAGTGTAAGCAGAAAGTGAAAGTGGCTCAGTTGTGTCTTTGTGACCCATGGACTGTACAGTCCATGGAATTCTCCAGGCCAGAATACTGGAGCGGGTAGCCATTCCCTTCTCCAGTGTATCTTCACAACCCAGGAATCGAACCAGGGTTTCCTGAATTGCAGGTGGATTCTTTACCAACTGAGGTATCAGGGAAGCCTCAAGTGTGAGTAGAATAATAAACCATTTAGAAAGATAGCAAGATACTTGGAGCATTTGAACTTAGCATTAAAGATAGTAGAAACATTATAGCAAGAGCATATTTAAAGTAAAATTCCTTAAAGTTTTATATGATGTGCTTAAATATTCCTACAAATTCAAGTCTCTAAAAGTAAGAATAGCATTACATATTAAGTAGTATATGAAAAGTAAATATTATATTAATCTCTTCATATTTGCACATAAACACATAAATATTTGCTTATGACATTGTACTTTTTAGAAAATTCTCCATTTAAAATTTTAATTAATAAGCTATAAAATTGATACTTATTTTATAGTGTTAACATTTTATTAATATAAAATAAATGCACATGTTGTGGAAAGGGTAAAAAACATACTAACAAATTCAATAGAAAACTTAAAACTCAGCATTTCACAACCCAGAGAAAATGACTCAATCATTGTTACAATTCTAATTGCTTAAAGAAAGTGAAATAGAGATTGCATTGTGAATATATTTCATATTAACATAATTTGAACATATTTCATACACAGATTTGAGTAAAATTTATGTGGTATTCTTTTTTATCCCCAATGTGAAAGTGCAAGTCACTCAGTCGTGTCTGACTCTTTGTGACCCCTGGACTGTAGCCTGCCAGGTTCCTCTGTCCATGGAATTCTCCAGGCCAGCATACTGAAGTGGGCAGCCGTTCCCTTCTACAGGGTATCTTCCCAACCCCCTGCATTGCAGATGGATTCTTTACTAGCTGAGCTACCAGGGAAGCTTTATCCCCAGTAATATACATAAAAAAATCTATCCATACATAAAGACATTTTATTCTTAGGAGTTTCTTTTATTTTTTAATCTCTTTTACATGGCAATGAAAGTTACAGAAAACCTTCTGGTAAAACTTAGAGAGCTTCCTTTTTTCAAACTGATGGAAATGATTTCATACCCAAAAGATTCGATTTGATACCTTTGCAATAAAACAACCAGAAAAAGCAAGAGCTTTTTTAAAAGTGCAAAAGGATTCACTTGACAGTTTATGAATTGCAGTGCAGTTGTATGAAGAAAAAATAGATATACTTCATTAAATATATCTGAAACTAGAAAGAGAAAAAATGGCCATCCCAGATTTTTTTTTTAAAAGAAATACATTATAAGAAAGGCATGTTAAGACAGTTTAGCTCTGATTTGCAATTGAGTTGTTCTTGACCTTCCTCATTTGATGCTGGTGGCGATGATAATAGTAATTATGAAAGAAGAAGGAGGAGGACGAGAAGGAGAAATGTTAAAGGAAAATATTTTTCTAGGCATGGATGTTTGAAACATGAAACTAGATTTTACCATTTTATCAGTAATTTTAATAATTTCTGAGTCAGTGCCTTGTCAACTTGCAAGGTGTTCAGAGTAAGCTGCTGACGTCCTGTATAAGCAAGCCTAAATATAAAATCGGCAGGTTATCACATTCTAATGGATATCATTGAATAATTCAGCACCAATAATAATAGGGATAAAAAGCTGGCCTATATTTCTGCATTGTGATTCAGGGTAGTAATTTACATCTAATAACTGAGGTAAATGCCTTTTATTTTTCTCTGAAAGTTTTTTTTCCCCTCATTCTTCTGCTTTTGCTTAATTTATCATATCAGGGAGGTAAAAGGAAGGAGCAGTGGAAGCAGGGAAAGACTTAAGCTAGAGGCTCAAGATTTATCAAGTGGTCGATGTTTTGTCTCATTTAGTTTCAGAAGAGAGCCATGAATTGGGGTTGAGAGGGCTTAAGGTCAACTTCCTATTACCAATATAGGAGCTGGAAGCCTAAAGAGACTTGGGCAAAACATGACAGCGTTCTTAGATGTCATCACGACTGTTTCGTCCCTGTTTCTATGGATCCTGTAATGAAGGTTAGGGTTAAAAGGGAGACAAAGAGATATCATGGTAAAATCTTCCCAGGCTATCATTTCAAAGTTATCTTCCAGAAAGCAAGCTATTCTGAAGGCAGTGCTTAGAGTGCTTTGAATGATATGTTAGCTAAACTTCATTGTTGTAAGTATAATTTTAATTTTCTATGGAAGAAACATTAATACAGGTGTGTTTATATTTTGTATGTAGGCAAAGTTTAAATATGCTGTACACCTGAAACTTATACAGGGCTGTATGTCAGTTATAAGAAAACAAAAAGGAATGTATATTCACAAACTGGTTCCTGGCACATAGTAGCTTAGTAATATTAATATAGATCCATAGAATTTCATCAATGTTCTTACAGGGAACCTATACAGTTCTAGAGTATATCAAGAACATTTAGGATGAAAATATGTTACACAAAATTTGGATTTGAATCAAAATATTGGCTTTCATTTACATAAAATATGAATATAGAATTTTGCTCCTAAAGAGCAGGTGTTACATTAGTTTGGTAGAGGCTTTGTAATGAAGTACCCGTAACTGGTGGCTTAAAAAACATAACTTTACCCTCCCACAGTTCTGGAGGCTGGAAATACAAGGTCCAGGTGTTGGTGGGGTTGGCTCCTCCTTAGGTTGCAAGCGCGGATGTATTCCATGCTCTGTCTTAGCTTATGGTGGTTTGCTGGCAGTCATCGGCATTGACTGACTTTGAGATGCTCCACACTCATCTCTGCTTTCAAGTTCACATGGCTTTCTCCCTGTGTGTTTGTTTGTGTCCAAATTTCCTCTTTTTAAAAGGACACAGTCATGCTGGATTAGGGCCCTCCTTCCCTAATGATTTCTGCTGAATTTGACCGTCTACAAAGATCCTATTTCCAAATTAGGGCACATTCACAGATGCTGTTGGCTAGGACTTCAACAGATTTAGGAAAATGTAATTCAGCTGGTAACTGTTGATGTATCAAAAGTTCTCATTACATTTTTGGTCAAGATGTTGTGAGTTTCCCCTTTGAGGATCTCTCTCTGACCTAATCATTAAGTAATAATATGTTCATTATAAAAATAAAAGGAAAATTAAGAAAAGGTAAGGGAAAATGAAATAACCACAGTTAAAAGCGGGATAGCTATCTCTGTGGACCAAAAGAGCAAACTCAACCTGAAATGGGTAAGGAGAGGCTGTGGAAGCTGACAGGTCTTCATCAACAGCAACTGGAGGAAGTAAACTTCTAGGTCTGATTTCAACATCAGATTAGATAGAGCCGAAGAGATAAAGAAATCATGATAGTACCCTCAGTAAAACAGATTTACTGTATCAGATTAGGAGATTAAAATTAACTTTAATAATACGTTATATTTGTTATTTTATATGAGATAACGAAAAACTTAAAATCAAATGTTTGTAATCCAATTATATACATAATGGTGAGAAAGAAGTGGTCCAATATGCATATTATGGTAACTTAGAGAAAGCTAAGACCCAGGTGCGGAATGCAGTAATAGCTAATGGGTAAAAATTGTTTTAAAGACAAACACATGATTGCTCAGATTTTAAATGTCCAAAGAATATAAGAAATAATTTTTAAAAGCTAAAAAACTCAAATTTACTATTCATCTGAAATCATGTTCTTTCTCTTTACACACATGCAATAGATTTGTGATCATGTAAATAGAAATAAGGGAATCCACTGTTCAATAAATATTTAATGGCTGCTTTTGCTGTGCACATGTGCTCAGTCGCTCAGTCCTGTCTGACTCTTCTGTGGCCCCTTGGACTCTAGCCCGCCGGGCTCCTTGTCCATGGGATTCTCCAGGCAAGAATCCTGGAGTGGGCTGTCATGCCCTTCTCCAGGAGATCTTCCTGACCCAGGGATCAAACCCACATCTCCTGCATTTCCTGCATTGACAGGCAGATTTTTTACCACTGAGCCACCAGGGAAGCTCAAGTACTCATTATAGCTAAATATTATATTCAGCAGTAGAAATTAAGAACTGTATTGAACACCTGTTATTTGTTGTCCTCTTACCCTGCAACATTAAATACAAAGAAATAAATAAACAACTGAGCATTCCAAAGGAATTAAAAGAGTGCCATTTGGGGATGTGGGAATGAGAAAGGAAGGCTGGTCACAATGGGTGATACAGGTAGGCCACACTGGGGTGGCAACATTGGAGCTGAGAAAAACGAGGGAATTCAGACTGTATTTTCATGGATTCTTATTGGGAATGCAGGTTGAGAGAAAGAGATACACCAAGAAGAGGAAAGCCTTGAGGTTTTTACTTAAGTTGGGGCATGATGATCAGCTATTTGTTTGGAAAAGGAGTGTGGGAACAACTGTCTGGGAGAGAAAGCAAGAGGTGGAACATTAAAAAAAAAAACAACCCACAAAAACTTCAGCACTGGAAAAATATTTCCATGGAGCTTTCAACCTAAGTAAGAATGGGATGCCTAAAAGCCAAGAATTTAAAGACAGTTTCAGCACATATATTCTAAGGTATCATAGATGAGGACCAAAACCTCTCCAAACTTATTTAGGGAAAAAAAGTTACTTCCTAAAAGTGAACATAATATAATATTTATAATGTACAGAAAGTAGCTAAATAAGTTGGAGAAAGCAAACCATATAATTTAGTAATGACGCAAGTCCATGAGTGGCAAATCATTGTTCAAAAAATTTAAATGCCTGGTCAAGATTACTAAAAGATACTGTTGCATTAGGAATTCAACAAATGAAAATTCAAATATGTGTTAATGTAACATACTGATCAACAAAGAGAAGAAAAATTTTACATCATCCATTGCCTCTAGCCTTTGGGGAAATAGACTTTCTCAGATATTTCTGAAGAGAATGAGAATTACTATGACCATATGGGAAAATTACATCATAATACTTTAAAAATTGAGTTCATTCTCTGATCATTGCTTTTTATTCATTTATAACTTTCATTTTTATTTATTTATAGCAGCCCCCATATGTAAGTAAACTTGTAGACAGAGGTTTCTTTTAAATTATTCAAAGTGACTGACAACAAATTAAAAGAAAAAAATTGAAATAAGTGAAAAAAATTAATTTGGCCAAAAAAGCGAAGAAAGAGAACAGGAAAAGGAGGGAAAAAGAGAAAAGAATTTTGAAAAGAAATAAAAGGAAAGTTTATCTTGAAGAAAAGGAGTATATAATAATTTGAATATTATATGATTATTTAAAAACAAGTAAATATATACATATCATACTTGAGAAAGACTCATACTTAAATAATTTAACCAAAGCATAGGCAGTTTTTATGACTCCTGGCTTTGTAGTGCTTTTCTAATTATGGCATGAATTTATATTTGAAAGAAATGTAGGTATAATTATTTGCCAAACATGCTATTAAAGGCAACTCAATGTCCTATGGAATTTAGTCTTCTAAGTTTACTTTCCTTTTGACCTTATTGACTTCAAAGAACTCACAGAAGGAAGGTTTTAATCTTCACTCCACCTCAAGGAATACAGATTCTTCATAGCACTGGCAAGGCATGCTAGTTGAAGTAAGATTTCATAATTCCTGTTTACAGTATTGGTTGATGTGTGTCCATCTTTGTTATAAATTAATCAAGTGTTCACCATGGTGTGCTGCAGAGCATATGTGAACTTCAGTGAGTAAGCACAGGCTCAGAAATCTGCCTGAATTCTTCCATGGGTTCTGCAAAGAGGAGAGGTTACAGGTAAATGTCAGGGTGCTTCCCTCAAGAGCATTACTGAATTGAGAGCAATGAGAACCAACTTTAGTTTATTCTAAAATCCTTGAAATCCCATGAGTCTAATGCCCTGTGTACTTGGAGCTCCTGTCATGTTAGGTTTCAGTATGCTACAGAAACCTACAACTCACTTCACACAATTTGAATGCCTTAGTTTATTCTCTACAGCACCCTTCATAGATTTCCCAAGTCTACCTCTTGGATGTCACTTGACCTGAGTCTTCCTTTGAAAATGTGCTGGAATTGCAACTCTCCCTCAGAAAAAAATCCACATGCTAGCTAATCTAGCTGAATGCCTTATCACCCAGCTGCCTAGTTTTTTCATATTCAGAAAAATCCAATTTCTTTTATTGTTGTTGAAATGTTTTCCTCTGTTAAATATTTCCAGACACACCTAGAAAGAGATACCTACCTTCCTTTGTGCAAAGACACCATTTGGTTCATAGCTTAATGCAGCAGAGTACTTAAAACACTCCATTATTCTTTGCTCTTTTCACTTGATTGTGAACTTCTTACTCCCAGAAAACATACCTCGTATCTGTTTCTTAGAGTGCCGTATATATAAAATCAACAAATAGCTACTCATTTTCTTTTTAGTTTATGTAAAAAGAATATTTATTTTTTAAAAACTTTTTATTTTGTAGTGAAGAATAGCCAGTTAACACTGTGATAGTTTCAGGTGAAAAGCAAAGGGACTCAGCCATACCTATGCATGTATCCATTTTCCCCTCAAATCCTCTCCTGTTCAGGCTGCCATGTAAGACTGAACAGAGTTCTATATGCTATGCAGTAGGCCCTTATTGGTTATCCATTTTAAATGGAGCTAAACATTCAATTATTGACTAAACATGTACTCACAGTGTTTGCCTAAATAATAATTTATTTTTATTAAAACCTGGAAAAATTATACGTAAACAAGACTGACATTTGGGGACTGCCCAGCTGGTCCAGTGGTTAAAACTCAGCACTGGCATTGCACGGAGCACAGGTTTGATCCTAGTCTGGGAACTAAGAGCCAGCATGCTGTGTATGCCATGGCCAAAAAAGAGCTAAGTGAAGCTGAAACAGTACTGACTTTTAATTTGTTTTCTGTGATAATTGAAATTCACATCTCAAGACCTGAAGATATGCCTGAGGAGAAAAATTGCAACAAATGGTATCACTGCATTTGAAACTGAAGAAAAATTATGTCATATTCTGACCAACAAATTTGAAGCAAAAGACAAAACAAAAATTCTAAGAAGCTATATATCCTGATATGTAATTATTTAAGCTAATTTTTGCTCTTTATGTTTAAAAATATCTAGTTTTCTTGGAATACACACCATGTAATTATATTCTTTTTTTTTTTTTTTCTAAATCAAAGACGCTATGTTGGATATAAAGATTTTCAGCTAGCAGTAGCACACCATCATTATTAGCCAGAGTATACATAATAAGTACTGGTAATAGAAGCCTTCTGGCTGAACTGCCAAAATCCTTGTGCTTGAGTAGAAAATATAGGTTTGAATTTTGAGATGGGGCCATGCAAGATATCAGACATGTAATTTTAAAAATGGGATGATGAGAAAAAAGTAACTGGAGTTATGGAGAAGATCTATATCTAAATTTTCCTTACACAGTTTTAAGGATGTAAAAGTGAAAAAATATTTTAACATAAAGTCTATATGTATATATGCACTCACATGCACACATACAGATGCTTAAAGTGGTTGTGTCCGTTGATAAGACTTGAGTCTCGGAATAAGAGGGACATTTGATGCTATTTCCACTTCTAAATTGTTAGCATAACATACCCCAAACCATTTTTAAGGTTGAATAGGGCAAGAAAATAATGACATCCGTATTCCCAGAGTGTTGTCATTGGTTGATTTGGGAGCAAGAGGAATAAACGGGAAGTTGGCAGAAACAGGTTTTGTCATTTTCTTGCCAAAAAAAAAATAAAAAAAGAACATTTCAATGCTTTCTTGTTGTTTTGTTTTGGGCATTAGGAATGAGCACATGCATAAGCTCAGTTTGCTTTCCTGATAACTTCTCACCTTTGGGAGATAAGAAAGCTTCTTGTCCTAAGTTGATCTTTTAAAGTTTCCATGAGGACAAAGGGAAAGGACAGCAGTTGCTACCTTGATATATACATACCCATGTACATTCCCCTCCACATATCCATGCTGTATATGCAAACAGACATCACCAGATATTAATTGAAATGAGGTGACAAATATATAAAAAATAAAACATGCAAAAATACATAAAAATATATTGAAAAATGACAGTTGCTCAGTCATGTCCGACTCTTTCCAACCCCACAGACTATACAGTCCATAGAATTCTCCAGACCAGAATACTGGAGTGGGTTGCCTATCTCTTCTCCAGGGGATCTTCCCAACCCAGGTATTGAACTGGGGTCTCCTGCATTGCGGGCAGATTCTTTACCAACTGAGCTTCCAGGGGAAAATAGCTGGTTTATATTTGAACCTTGACAAGTTATCCTAGAGCAATATTGAAAGAATAAGTACGTAAGATGAGTGAGTTTTAACAACAAAAGTCTCCACAAATTACCACAATTTGCTTTCTCTATAATAAGTAAAATCTTTCTGTCCCCCAAATTTATAAGTGTTTAAAATATGTTTCAGTTCAGTTCAGTTCAGTTCAGTCGCTCAGTCGTGTCCGACTCTGCGACCCCATGAATCGCAGCATGCCAGGCCTCTCTGTCCATCACCAACTCCTGGAGTTCACTCAGACTCACGTCCATCGAGTCAGTGATGCCATCCAGCCATCTCATCCTTGGTTTTCCCCTTCTCCTCCTGCCCCCAATCCCTCCCAGCTTCAGAGTCTTTTTCAGTGAGTCAACTCTTCTCATGAGGTGGCCAAAGTACTGGAGTTTCAGCTTTAGCATCATTCCTTCCAAAGAAATCGCAGGGCTGATCTCCTTCAGAATGGACTGGTTGGATCTCCTTGCAGTCCAAAGGACTCTCAAGAGTCTTCTCCAACACCACACTTCAAAAGCATCAATTCTTCAGCGCTCAGCCTTCTTTACAGTCCAACTCTCACATCCATAGATGACCACAGGAAAACCATAGCCTTGACTAGACGGACCTTAGTAGGCAAAGTAATGTCTCTGCTTTTGAATATGCTATCTAGGTTGGTCATAACTTTTCTTCCAAGGAGTAAGCATCTTTTAATTTCATGGCTGCAGTCACCATCTGCAGTGATTTTGTCATAGCTTCCATTGCATCACAGAGGGCTCTGTGTCTTCCCCATTGTTTGAGTCATTATTATAGTGTAAATTATAATGAGATACATTCCTAATCCTATGCACAGAATCAATGAGATAATTGGGGAAAATTTCTTAAGTTATAATTTATTCATCTTTATTGTCTATGATTAATTTATTTAAAGAGAAAGAAAAAACCTAGTTTTCAGTCTACAAAGAAACATTTTATAGAGAAGTATTAATATTAAAAACCACACTTCTATTTTGAAATACTTTCTTCTTCAAATTTTATTCTGTGCATCTTTAAGCTTTTACTGCACAGGGTCTAAACCTATGACCATTTTGATAATGTTTTTTTATATCTGTGATAATTTTTCAGTTTCCTAGTCAAAACAGGCACTTCAGAAATGATTGTGTGCTAAAGAAGTTGTGTCTTTCAATTCACTCAGTCTGTTTGTCTTACTATTTCTTGTATCTCCTTCATAGCCTATAAATGAGTCAAAAATATACTTTCCTTTCCCCCCACATTCTGTTGTTTAAAAGATTTAGCAATTCTTTAGTTTTTTTTTTCTTTTTTTTTTCCCCTATACATGAGACTTCAGGAAGCATTTTATAGACAGTACCTTTTACTTTTCAGAATAACCCACAGAAGAGTACTGTCATTTTTTCCAAGTGCAGCCATAGGGTTGTAAATTACTTGTCAGACACTGCAACTTTCCTCTATCCAGGATCCTTGAACTTCTTCATTTGAATATCTGGATGCAAGTCGAGCAATTTAGATTTGTAACTATATAATTTCATCATAATAGGTTTGCTCCATCATGACAAATGGTCACTTATTTTCATATTGTTTGTTTTCTATTATAGATAATTAAATAAGTTGATAACCATGGTTTATTCAGTTTCAAACAGGCAACTGAGAAAAAGAACTATATTGATAAATAGCACTGCATATGATAAACAGCAGGATTGATAAGACAGAGCAGAATCAACTAATGACTCAAATCATTAGCAATTTTCCTCTAGTTGATATTAATTCATTAATCATCATCCTTAGGGTATGGCTGGATAATTAGGAATTAATTCACTAATCAAATTACCATTTATCCAGTATATCCCTATCTTATTCATAAAAATATCCTGAGATAATTTATCTTATTTTTTATTTTTTTACTCTGTAATGACTTTAGAAAGTAACTTTGCTAGTATCCTAGGCATTTTATTTGGCACATATTAATCTATTCTGGGCCTTTACCTACCTAATGCTATTATTTTCTCTTTTTTTTTAAATTTTAATACTGTATTGAACAACTGTTACTGTTGAGATTTTCATCTAAAATAACAACTTCCATATCATAAAATCCTCTATCAGATATTAATATTTCCTGTGTCATAGTTCAGCTGGAAATATTTGGGTTTAATGATTCTGTTCTTTCTGAAAACGAATAGATACTTTATAGCTTGAATTAAATAGCACTGCTAATAATGAGAATAACAGCTATAGTTTGTTGACTGTGAATATGTGCCAGACAAGGAGACATTTGTATGGATTATTAACCCTATGAGACAAATGCAACTTTGTCCCATTTCACAGATACCTTAAGGCTATACCTGAGATATCTTTATAGCATTATTTTTAAATAAGGGAGGCCCTCCTGTTCAAGAAGCTAATGCTTTTATCAGAAGAATATCCATTCAGCAACTGATAAGCTTTATGGCTGTGTCTTATTTTATGTTTGTTTCCACAACAATATTGTTGGTTCCTAGTAAGTTCTGTATGAATGAGTGAACATGAAAATGAAAGCACAATATCACCAAATACAGATTTTACTTTAGGACACATCTGTTTCATATTAGGGCAGGTCTTTACCAGCTGCGGAGAAGGCAATGGCACCCCACTCCAGTACTCTTGCCTGGAAAATCCCATGGATGGAGGAGCCTGGTAGTCTGCAGTCTATGTGGTCGCTAAGAGTCAGACACAACTGAAGCAACTTCACTTTCACTTTTCACTTTCATGCATTGGAGAAGGAAATGGCAGCCCACTCCAGTGTTCTTGCCTAGAGAATCCCAGGGATGGGGGAGCCCACAAGGGAAACCCAAGAATACTGGAGTGGGCAGCCTATCCCTTCTTCAGGGGATCTTCCCGGCTCAGGAATGCAACCAGGATTTCCTGCATTGCAGGCAGATTCTTAGCCAACTGAGCTATCAGGGAAGCCCATTTTATATTAGGACACATCTATTTTCTATTAGGACAGGTCCCCTATAAACAGTCAAACATCATCACTCTGCTCATGACTGCAAAACACATTTAATCATTCTACTTTGTTCTTGGCAAACCTGGCCTCACTGCAGATGGAACCTTTCTCTGTGACTATACACACATTTATGACTTAATCTGACTTTTCCAGTATGTCTCTAAGTCATAATGCTTGGGCTTGATAGCAGTTTTTTTTCCCCCAATAACTCCTTTTCACAATCAATGAGACAAGGGGAGCCAGGAAAGCTTTTACTATCATAAGGGTAAGATGAAGAGTAAAGTAAGATGGTTCCAGAACCTACAGATTCTGTTTTAATAAAAGAGTATGTTCTAATTGTGATAAAATATCCATAGCATACAGTTCCCCATTTTAACTTTAATTGTCCATTCAGTGCCTTTAAGTACACTCACATCATTGATCAACCATCATCATACTCCATCTCTAAAACATGATGTCTTTCTGACTGAGACTCTGCACTCATTAAACAATAACTCCTCTTTCTACAAAGACAATACTTTTAAAAAAAAAGCCAATTTTGGCAGAATGTTAAAATGAAGGAGAATGAAATTACACTGTAATAAATTAAGACCTAATTCTAAAGCCCAACCCATTAGTATCTGATGTTTGAAAAACTAACTGAAAATATTTTCCTTTTTGTGCTATAGTTCATAGATTACTTCTACTCTATTTCCATAATCAAAAGGTATTTGTTGTCATTGTTTCTTTGTTTTACTATAGTTTATGGGTGCAGTTAATATTTTGAACAGAGAGGGTTAGTGCTAAAATCAAGAACAATTGTTAGGATACATGTGAGAAAATGGGTTCTACTTTTATAAGTAAGTAAATATAATACAAAATTGAGAAGGTAAAAACAATGGTATGTCATAGAGGACATAATATCATGGAAGAAATACTCTTCTTGAAGATGAAAATATACCATAATTGAGCTCATTTGGGGACAAAAGCAGCTTTACAAATCTGGGACAATCCTTATTCTAGTGAGTTGAAGCTTTAAAATTACAGAGCAAAGGAAGACCTGGGAAAAATTAGTTCAATTAAATAAAACTACATTATACCATTTGATATAAAATTTTGTGTATTGTAATAGTACATCAATGTACTTTATAGCTCCTTAGATAAATACTCTTGTTTTGAAATTTGGTCTTGACCTCTATTTACTAGCCAAGGAAAGTGATTAAACAAGCTGGGCGTTACTCAGTGTGTATAGTTAAAATAGCAAGAAAGCATCGGTTGATACTGATTTTGCAAGTTATGTATGTATAGAGTTGTAGATCTTTTTAAATGCTTATTTCCTCTTGACTAAAATGGAAAAAAGAACAAATCAGTTTATTTTGATTTATAGAATGTCATGACCTATTTGAATAAACATTATTGAGATCATTGCCTTGAAATCCTGAAAACCTCTTGTAGCCTAGGCACGTTTTTTTTTTTTTGCTCTTGAGTTCCCCATTAAGCTCTTTTGCATTTCATTTTGGTAGTAAAAGCAGTTGAGCTGCATCAGTTAGTAACTCTTATTTCACCCTCCATAAACTCCACTTTCTGCCTTCAAGGGTACAATAGCATTAGCAGTTCTTTTTTTTTTTTTTAGACTAAAATGTCTTAGGTTTGAGAACTAAGCAAGTTTTCTGGAAATGTATTTTCTAGTTCATTTGTTGCATCAGCAGTAATAAATGTCCACATTTGGTAATTCTTAGTAATAAAATGTTTGTATAAGCATAGAAGACATATAAATTAGTGGAAGGGCTTTTTCACATGTTATATATACCCTGTTGTCACTGTGTGTGGTCTAGTGTTATGCTCTCCAGGTTTTAATCGGTTTCATTTATGGTAGTCCTGCCCTAAAAAAAAGCCCTGCAAGAGAAATAAATGTCCTTTGATTTATGGAGGTTCATAAGGTCATTTTTATTAGCTTCCCAGCCTTGGGGTCAGGGGCATTTTGTAACAGGAACAAGCATTCACAATAACCTGCCATCTGCAAAACTGATTTTAGCTTTTTTTCCTCTGGACATCTTAGCATTTCTGTTAATCCCTGTTTCTGACAATGCTATCATATAAAATGTGCCTTCCAGGGGCCTGGCCCCTGATGATAGCCTGTTAGTGAAATTTGCAAGGTGTATTTTTTAAATTGTGCTCCAGTTTAGCATCTGTCTGAATTCATATTACAAGAGCAAATAATCATTGTCTGACCTCTATGATTTTATTGAAATGTTGTCCAGGTGGCAACAGAGTAAAAGCCTGATTTTGTAGGACAATGAGAAGTATATTGACTTTGTCATTTAATTACTCCTTTTATGAACAATAATTTTCTCATCCTGTTTTTCTTGGCATAGTGCTTCCTTATTATTTTTGTTGTGGAAAACAACATTGTAAAGCAATTATCCTCAAATTAAAATAAAATAGAAAAAAGAAAAAAAGTTGAACTTTTTAGCTAACTCAATATTTGATCTGGAACTTTTCATTGTCAGGAGGTTTTTGCTTACTTATTTAATCTCCTTATTTGATATTGGTAGATTTAAACTTTCTATTTCTTCATACTTCAGTATTTTTGGTGGTGTACTTTTAATTATGTATCCAGTTCTTCTGGATATAATTGTTCATAGTAATTTCTTATGATTTTTAAATAGATTATTATTATTGTAATGTTTACTCTTTCATATGTGACCTTATTTATTTCATTCTTTTCTTTAATATTTGAAAAAATATTTATCTAAAAATTTTGATTGAATTAAAGATTCTTAAAATTCTATAGTGCTTTAAAATTTTCAAAAGTTTCACACAGATGACTTTATACCATCCCATAATAACCCTTACCTTTTCCCCCTCTACCTTTATTTTTTATTTTTTTTCTTTATTTTACTTTACAATACTGTATTGGTTTTGCCATACATTGACATGAACCCACTACGGGTGTATACAAGCTCCCAATCCTGAATCCCCTTCCCATCTCCCACCCCATATCATCTCTCTGGATCATCCCCATGCACCAACCCCAAGCATCCTGTATCCTGTATCGAACATATACTGGCACTTAATTTCTTACAGGATAGTATACATGTTTCAATGCCATTCTCCCAAATCATCGCACCCTCGCCCTCTCCCTCTGAGTCCAAAAGACTGTTCTATACATCTGTGTCTCTTTTGCTGTCTCACATACAGGGTTATCATTGCCATCTTTCTAAATTCCATATATATGTGTCAGTATACTGTATTGGTGTTTTTCTTTCTGGCTTACTTCACTCTGTATAATCAGCTCCAGTTTCATCCATCTCAGCAGAACTGATTCAAATGTATTATTTTTAATGGCTGAGTAATACTCCATTGTGTATATGTACCACAGGTTTCTCATCCATTCATCTGATGATGGACATCTAGGTTGTTTCCATGTCCTGGCTATTATAAACAGTGATGCAATGAACATTGGGGTACATGTGTCTCTTTCAATTCTAGTTTCCTTGGTGTGTATGCCCAGCAGTGGGATTGCTGGGTCATAAGACAGCTCTATTTGCAATTTTTAAAGGAATCTCCACACTGTTTTCCATAGTGGCTGTACTAGTTTGCATTCCCATGAACAGTGTAAGAGGGTTCCCTTTTCTCCACATCCTCTCCAGCATTTATTGCTTGTAGATTTTTGGATCACAGCCATTCTGACTGGTGTGAAATGGTACCTCATTGTGGTCTTGATTTGTATTTCTCTGATGATGAGTGATGTTGAGCATCTTTTCATGTGTTTGTTAGCCATCCATATGTCTTCTTTGGAGAAATGTCTATTTAGTTCTTTGGCCCATTTTTTGATTGGGTCATTTATTTTTCTGGAGTTGACCTGCATAAGTTGCTTGTATATTTTTGAAATTACTTGTTTGTCAGTTGCTTCATTTGCTATTATTTTCTCCCATTCAGAAGGCTGTCTTTTCACCTTGCTTATATTTTCCTTTGTTGTGCAGAAGCTTTTAATTTTAATTAGATCCCATTTGTTTATTTTTGCTTTTATTTCCAGTATTCTGGGAGGTGGATCATAGAGGATCCTGCTGTGACTTATGTTGGGGAGTGTTTTGCCTATGTTCTCCTATAGGAGTTTTATGGTTTCTGGTCTTACGTTTAAATCTTTAATGCATTTTGAGTTTATTTTTGTTTGTGGTGTTAGAAAGTGATCTAGTTTCATTCTTCTACAAGTGGTTGACCAGTTTTCCCAGCACCACTTGTTAAAGAGATTGTCTTTACTCCATTGTATATTCTTGCCTCCTTTGTCGACAATAAGGTGTCCATAGGTGTGTGGATTTATCTCTGGGCTTTCTATTTTGTTCCATTGATCTATATTTCTGTCTTTGCACCAGTATTATACTGTCTTAATGACTGTGACTTTGTAGTGGAGCCTGAAGTCAGGCAAGTTGATTCCTCCAGTTCCATTCTTCTTTCTCAAGATTGCTTTGGCTATTCGAGTTTTTTTGTATTTCCATACAAATCTTGAAATTATTTGTTCTAGCTCTGTGAAAATATTTCTGGTAGCTTGATAGGGATTGCATTGAATCTGTAGATTGCTTTGGGTTGTATACTTATTTTCACTATATTGATTCTTCCAATCCATGAACATGGTATATTTCTCCATCTATTAGTGTCCTCTTTGATTTCTTTCATCAGTGTTTATAGTTTTTGATATATAGGTCTTTGGTTTCTTTAGGTATGTATATTCCTAAGTATTTTATTCTTTTCGTTGCAATGGTGAATGGAATTGTTTTCTTAATTTCTTTTTCTACTTTCTCATTATTAGTGTATAGGAATGCAAGGGATTTCTGTGTGTTGATTTTATATCCTGCCACTTTACTATATTCATTGATTAGCTCTAGTAATTTTCTGGTGGAGTCTTTAGGATTTTCTATGTAGAGGATCATGTCATCAGCAAACAGTGAGAGTTTTACTTCTTCTTTTCCAATTTGAATTCTGCTTACTTCTTTTACTGCTCTGATTGCTATGGCCAAAACTTCCAGAACTATGTTGAATAGTAACATGAAAGTGGGCACCCTTGTCTTGTTCCTGACTTTAGGGGAAATGCTTTCAAGTTTTCACCATTGAGGATAATGTTTGCTGTGAGTTTGTCATATATAGCTTTTATTATGTTGAGGTACGTTCCTTCTCTTCCTGCTTTCTGGAGAGTTTTTATCATAAATGGATGTTGAATTTTGTCAAAGGCCTTCTCTGCATCTATTGAGACAATTGTATGGCTTTTATTTTTCAATTTGTTAATGTGGTGAATTACATTGATTGATTTGTGGATATTGAAGAATCCTTGCATCCCTGGGATAAAGCCCACTTAGTCATGGTGTATGATCTTTTTAATGTGTTGTTGTATTCTGATTGCTAGAATTTTGTTGAGGATTTTTGCATCTATGTTCATCAGTGATATTGGCCTGTAGTTTTCTTTTTCTGTGGCATCTTTGTCAGGTTTTGGTATTAGGGTGATGGTGGCCTCATAGAATGAGTTTGGAAGTTTCCCTTCCTCTGCAATTTTCTGGAAGAGTTTGAGTAGGATAGGTGTTAGCTCTTCTCGACATTTTTGGTAGAATTCAGCTGTGAAGCCGTGTGGACCTGGACTTTTGTTTGCTGGAAGATTTCTGATTACAGTTTCAATTTCCATGCTTGTGATGAGTCTGTGAAGATTTTCTATTTCTTCCTGATTCAGTTTTGGAAAGTTGTACTTTTCTAAGAATTTTTCCATTTCTTCCACGTTGTCCATTTTATTGGCATATGATTGCTGATAGTAGTCTCATGATCCTTTGTATTTCTGTGTTGTCTGTTGTGATCTCTCCATTTTCATTTCTAATTTTATTGATTTGATTTTTCTCTCTTTGCTTCTTGATGAGTCTAGCTAATGGTTTGTCAATTTTATTTTCCTTTCAAAGAACCAGCTTTTTGCTTTGTTGATTTTTGCTATAATCTCTTTTGTTTCTTTTGAATTTATTTCTGCCCTAATTTTTAAGATTTCTTTCCTTCTACTAACTCTGGGGTTCTCCATTTCTTCCTTTTCTATTGCTTTAGGTGTAAAGTTAGGTTATTTATTTGACTTTTCTCTTGTTTCTTGAGGTACGCCTGTATTGCTATGAACTTTCCCCTTAGCACTGCTTTTATAGTGTCCCACAGGTTTTGGGTTGTTGTGTTTTCATTTTCATTCGTTTCTATGCATAATTTGATTTCTTTTTTGATTTCTTCTGTGATTTGTTGGTTATTCAGAAGTGTGTTGTTCAGCCTCCATATGTTGGGATTTTTAATAGTTTTTCTCCTGTAATTGAGATCTAATCAGCGCATTATGGTCAGAAAGGTGCTTGGAATGATTTCGAATTTTTGAATTTATCCAGGTTAGATTTATGGCCCAGTATGTGATCTATCCTGGAAAAGGTTCCGTGAGCACTTGAGAAAAAGGTGAAATTCATTGTTTTGGGGTGAAATGTCCTATAGACATCAATTAGGTCTAACTGGTCTATTGTATCATTTAAAGTTTGCATTTCTTTGTTAATTTTCTGTTTAGTTGATCTATCCATAGGTGTTAGTGTGGTATTAAAGTCTCCCACTATTATTGTGTTATTGTTAATTTCTCCTTTCATGCTTGTTAGCATTTGTCTTTTGCGGTGCTCCTATGTTGGGTGCATATATATTTATCATTGTTCTATCTTCTTCTTGGATTGATCCTTTGATCATTATGTAGTGGCCTTCTTTGTCTCTTTTCACAGCCTTTGTTTTAAAGTCTCTTTTATCAGATATGAGTATTGCTGCTCCTGCTTTCTTTTGTTCTCTGTTTGCATGGAATATCTTTTTCCAGCCCTTCACTTTCTGTCTGTATGTGTCCGTTGTTTTGAGGTGGGTCTCTTGTAGGCAGCATATATAGGGATCTTGTTTTTGTATCCATTCAGCCAGTCTTTGCCTTTTGATTGGGGCATTCAACCCATTTATGTTTAAGGTAATTATTGATAAGTGTGATCCCGTTGCCATTTACTTTATTGTTTTGGGTTTGGGTTTATATGCCCTTTTTGTGTTTCCTGTCTAGAGAATATCCTTTAGTATTTGTTGGAGAGCTGGTTTGGTGGTGCTGAATTCTCTCAGCTTTTGTTTGTCTGTAAAGCTTTTGATTTCTCCTTCGTATTTGAATGAGATCCTTGCTGGGTGCAATAATCTGGGCTGTAGGTTATTTTCTTTCATCACTTTAAGTATGTCTTGCCATTCCCTCCTGGCTTGAAGAGTTTCTATTGAAAGATCTGCAGTTATCCTTATGGGAATCCCCTTGTGTGTTATTTGTTGTTTTTCCCTTGCTGCTTTTAATATTTGTTCTTTGTGTTTGGTCTTTGTTAATTTGATTAATATATGTCTTGGGGAGTTTCGCCTTGGGTTTATCCTGTTTGGAACTCTCTGGGTTTCTTGGACTTGGGTGATTATTTCCTTCCCCATTTTAGGGAAGTTTTCAACTATTATCTCCTCAAGAATTTTCTCATGGTCTTTCTTTTTTGTCTTCTTCTTCTGGGACTCCTATAATTCGAATGTTGGAGCGTTTCATATTGTCCTGGAGGTCTGAGGTTGTCCTCATTTCTTTTAATTTGTTTTTCTTTTTTCCTCTCTGATTCATTTATTTCTACCATTCTATCTTCTATTTCACTAATCCTATCTTCTGGCTCCATTATTCTACTATTTGTTGCCTCCAGAGTGTTTCTGATCTCATTTATTGCATTATTCATTATATATTGACTCTTTTTTATTTCTCCTAGGTCCTTGTTAAACATTTCTTTCATCTCCTCAGTCCTTGTCTCCAGGCTATTTATCTGTGATTCCATTTTGATTTCAAGATTTTGGATCATTTTCACTATCAATATTCAGAATTCTTTCTCAGGTAGATTCCCTATTTCCTCCTCTTTTGTTTGGTTTGGTGGGCATTTCTCCTGTTCCTTTACCTTCTGGGTATTCCTCTGTCTCTTCATCTTGGTTATATTGCTGCGTTTGGGTTGGCCTTTCTATATTCTGGAAATTTGTGAAGTTCTCTTTATTATGGAGTTTCCTCACTGTGGGTGGGGTTGTATCAGTGGCTTGTCAAGGTTTCCTGGTTAGGGAAGCTTGTTTTGGTGTTCTGGTGGGTGGAGCTGGATTTCTTCTCTCTGGAATGCTATGAATTGTCCAGTAATCCCCCTCCACCTTTACATTACCCTCTCTCCTTCCTTCTCCTCACTGGTAACCCCTAGTTTGTTCTCTAAATCTGTAAGTTCAGCTTTTGTTTGTCTTGAGATATATTCCTCCTTCCATTTTGATTTCTTCTTTAGCCCGCTATTTGCTCAAGGGTGTGGTTTTGAATTTCCAACCATTTGTGAATTTTCCAGTTTTCCTTTGTTATTGATATCTAGTTCCATTTCATTGTGGTTGGAAAGATGCCTGAAATAGTAGTAGTCTTCTGAAATTTGTTAAGAATTGTTTTGTGACCTGACATTTGATCAATCACAGACAACATTCTCTGTACGCTTGAGAGGAATGGACATTCTGCTGCTGTTGAGGAGAATGTTCTGTGTACATCTCTTATGGCCATTTGTTCAAGTCAGCTGCTGCTTTATCGATTTTCTGTCTGGATGATCTATTATTGAATGTGGGATATTGAAGTCTTCTACTATTACTGTATTGATGTCTACTTTTCCCTTCAATTATATCAGTGCTTGTTTTATATTTCCAGGTGCTCTTATGTTGGGTGTATATATAACTGTTGTGTCTTATTAATTGGCCTTTTTAACATTATGTAATGTCCCTTTTGTATCTTGTGACAGTTTTTGACTAAGTCTATTTTGTCTGACATAGGTGTGGTTACTTGTTCTCTTTTCTGTTTACTCTTGCATGGGATCTCTTTCTAAATCCCTTCACTTTCAGTCCCTGTAAGTTCCTAAGTCTAAAATAAGTCTCTTTAGACAACATAGAGATAGCTCTTCATTTTTTGTTTGTTTTTCTTCCAATAACCACTCTATACCTTTTGGTTGGTAAATTTAGTCCAGTATATTTACAGTAATTATTACAAGTGAGAGGTTGCTACTGCTATTCTGTTCATTTATTTCTGTCAATTTTTTTGTTTGTTTATTTTGTTGCTTGTTTATTTCTCTTTTCTGTCTTCCTTTTTGACTTTGTCTTAATCTATTAAGGCCACTATAAAAAAAAATACCATAATCTGGATGGCTGATAAAAAACCAAGCATTTATTTTTCACATTTTTTGAGTCTGGGATGTCCACAGCACTGCCAAATTCAAGGTCTGGTGACAGTCCACCTTCTGATTTACAGACAACACCTTCTAGCTGTAACTGTACATGGCAGCTGGTTCTAAGAGCCCTCTAGGGTTATTGATAAAATCACTGAACCCATTCATGAGGGCTCCATTCATACAGTCTATGCACTTCTCAAGACCTCACTCCTGAATAGTCTCTTATGGGGCATGAGGTTGCAGCATAAGATTTGGAGATGTAAACATTCAGTCCATAGCAGATTTGATCATTTTCTGGTGATATATTTGATTTTTTTGTCTTTCTCTTTCTTTTTAACCTGCTATAGACTTTTTCTTTGTGACTTTATGAGATTTTCATAAAAATTCTGCCTTTGGACAATTCAATTATATTTCAGATATAATGTATTAAGACTTTTTAGCTCACTAATTACTAATATTAAACTATTCTATAATTTTTTCAATTTTCTATATCCTTAATCATGATATTGCCAAGATATATTTTATTTGTTTCCTACATTTGTTCTTCTGTTTATTTTTTCTTACATTAGTTCATTGGCCAAGATATCCAATAAAATGCCAAGCAGAAATAATAATAGTGTGTACTGATTTTTCCTCTAAGGAAAATGATTTGAATAATCCCTCATTATATACAATCATTGACTTAGTGATTCTTTTTTCTTTTTTAGATCCCTATTATTAAAAAAAGTTCTTGCAGTGACTACTAACCACAGTACTTCTAAAGTAAAGTTATTGTTTTGTTTTTTTTTTTTTGCTTTAATGTGGTAGATTCTGTCAGTTGATTCCCAAATGTTAGAACTTTTATTATTCCTGCATTATGCTCTAGTTTCTTATGATGGACTTTGATTTTCTGTATTACTGGACTTGCTTTGCTAATATTTTGGTCAAGATTTTGCCATCTGCATTTATAACAAGGGTTGACCTGGGTTGTTTTTTCTTGTCAGGATTTGATATTAAGGTTAAAATTGTGATGCAGAATGAGATGGAAAATTTTTTCTCTTTTTCTATCCTCTTCAAATATTTGTGTAGTATTGGGTTGTTTTTCTTAAACACATTTAGTAGAATTTGCTAATGAAGCTGTTTGGCATTGAACTTTTCACTTGTAGGAGAAGTTTCAATAATCAATGTAATTTCATGAACAGATAATAAAATATTATTTAGAATTCTATTTATTCATCAGGTTATAAGTTATGTTTATTAAGGCATTTATTCATTTTGTTTTCACTTTCAAGCTTGATAATTCAAATGTTGGTTATAATTTGGTTGGTGGTTTGTAGTGATGCTCCTTTTTTTGGATTTTCTTTGTTTCAGGAGTCTCATGCTTTTCCAGCTGAGCTAGCTGAGTGCTCTTGGTTTTCTGTTTTATATTTGAACAGTACTGGTCGTGTTTTTCAAGTTCATTAATAATACAAAAATTATTCTTGTTTCATTTCTGTTCTCTGTTTTATGATTTTACTTTTATTGATTTCTTTTGCTTTATTGTGTGGACATTGCTTTCCTGTTCATTTTTTGTGCTTTCTGAAATGAAATTCATAATCATTGCTTTTAAAACTTTCTCATGTTAAGGCTATAAATTCCCCTAGCTTCATGAAATGCATTTTAAGATATTTTCATTAACATTCAGATTAAAATATTTTCTAATTTTATCCGTGATTTCTTTTTTATGATGTTCTGTTGGTTATTTGGAAATAACTTCATTTCCAAAATGTTGACAATTCTTGCTCCGATCCCCTGCTTTTAAATTCATTTCTCTCTTTTCTTACCAATGGCAAGAGAGCATACATTGAATGGTGTCAACACTTTGTAATTTATTGAGGCTGGCTTTATAAGCCAACATAAGGCCAATTGTGGAAAAATGTATATGTTCTTGAAAATTATGTGGACTCTGTTTTTTAAATGATTCATAGAGATTACATGTAGGGCTATGTCGTCTATGTTATTGTTAGTTTTATATAGTTTCTTTTAATACATTTTATGTATTATATTGGGCTTTATGTTTCTTATACTATCAAACATTTTTATTTCTCTATTTTCCAATATACTTATTTCATAGATATAAAATAGATATATGTTTGCCATTCTTGTATAGTTTATAAATTATGTGCTTGACTTACTTAGGTTTCTGGCGATAGAGAATATTTTTATTCTCTGTGTGTGTTCAATTACTCTATGATTCTAATAGCTTAACTTAGAACCACTCTGAATTTTTAAATGCTATCTCACAAAATGAAAAATCTGCATCTTACAGATTTTGTTCATAGCTATCAAATTAATTTCTCGATTTGGGAATTTTGCCTTTAAGTAGTTATTTCTTACATTGTATGAAATTAGTTTTAAATAATAGAAACCCACCCTTACTGCCTGTGCCTAAAGGGCAGTGATGGTGAGAAGTGGGTAAAGGATCTGATGAGTTTCCAGGCAGTGACTCTCTGACAGTTACTTCTCTGCTTACGTGTTTGAGTCTGATTATTTTGTAAGCGTCTCACATGCTTGCAATACTTGGCAGGTGTGCAGTGGCCAAAGTGTATTGCCGTGAAAATGGCCAAAACCAGCCCAAAGTCCCGATGACATTTCAGGTCCAGTGCTCACCACTAACTAATCAAATTGGTGTCTATAACCTTTAGTTTAGCCTCTGGTTTGCTCCATGTGGCTCTCAGTCCATTCTTGAAATAATCAGCTCTGACGGGAGGCCCAATTCTCCTGGAACGTATAAGGTTATCAAGACTGTGCAGTAGGGTGTGTGATATTTCAGAATCTTAGAACAAATTGTGAACAAGGAGACCGTGAGGACTTTGTATTTGATTCTTAAATGTTATATACTTGATTCAACATTTAATTTCACACTAATTTAAAGGTTTAGAGTATTTCTTTTGGTGGTAATCTTGATTATATTATATACAGAAACATTATGATACCTGCAAATTTGATACAGAAAATTGTATTTACTAAGTAATGAAATTTTATTTAATATAAAATAATTTATTTCCATAGTCAGCAAAAGTTCTATTTTATTCATATAGGAGAAGATAAAGTTGAGAAGAATCCTGTAAATGAAAATGAATCCACCTGTATTTTCAGTATCATGTGTACTGTTCTTTCTCTAAAGCACTTACTTTATTATTTTACATTTTGCCATTAGTGTCATTCAGTTAAGGGACTAGAAACATTCATTTGGTTTAATATAAATTGTTATATATGTATTATATCTATGAATATTAATGATTAGGAATGTCATTCTTTAAAGACATTCTTCTTTGGAGCAGTAAGATCAAATGTGAGAAATGAATGGTTTTAGAGGCATCTCAAATACATCGTTTTTTATATAAAGTAAAACATACCTTGCATAGTGTATAACCTGTAATTTTTTAGGTCAGACATATAATTGCTAATCTTTAAATTCAATCCATATATCCGATTATTTTATACTTCACTATAACAAGACAAACATTTCAGAGAAGGTAAATAATAACATTATTATGAAAATATTTGCTAATAGAGCCTATTGTGTTCAACAAAATTAGCATAATTATTCTCTAAAAGAGTCAGCTTCGTTTCCATTGTTTCCAGTTTGATATATTCTACACAGCTCTTGTTCTCTACAGGCAATAGAAAATTTTATCAGGTGGGTGAATTTTGTTAATGACTAGGCTTATGGTTATTTGTGTTACCTATCTGGGTGACAGCTGCAGTCACTGCAAGCTCTGGTCCCAGGCAGGATATAAAGTTGAGTTTGTTTTCAGCATTTTATTCACCTTATTTTGTAAATACATATGTCTTCTTTAATGTATGCTTCAATAACTCCGGTGATTTTTTTTTTTTCACTTCTCCTAGTTCCTCTTTGTAAGTTGCAGCAGGACCAGGCTAGGGCTGGGTAGCATTCTAGTGCTATCCTAGCGCTGCCTGGCCTTGGTGAGTTAACTGTTCTAAACGTAGTGTCCTCTACCATGTGATATTGGAAAGAATATTCCAGTTCTCTAATGCCCATCTGCAACATGGGCATTACAGTAACCCCAAATGCAAACACTGCAATGAGAATGGGAAGAGATAAAGCATAGTAAGATTTTAATGCAGCCCCTGGAGAAAAATGACTATGCATTGAATGTTAATTCCTGTGTTGTCATAGCGGCTTACAGTCTCCCACAGCAGGACTGCTTAAGCATAAAATAAATGGGTCCTTCTCTCAAATGACAGTGCCAGTTTGATGTCATAGTTTGAAAAGTGAGCTTTGCTTCTTACAGTCATTCAGTGATCCAGGTTGTTTCCACATCTTCCTTTATCCTCCCTGCTTTTGTCCCTCCTCCCTCCCCCCATCCCCTCCCCTCCCCCATTCCCCTTCTCTCCCTCCTCCTCCCCCTCCTCCTACTTCCTAGTGATAGCAGTGGTGATGGTGATGAGGGTGATGATCTCTGTTTGGGGGTATTATTATAATATACACTTTGGAGTTTCTCTTCCTCCACAATGCCATCCATCAGAGCACTACCAGTTTGGTAACTTTGTTGAACCAATTTAGGCCTGCTTACTTGTAGTTTCTATCATCTCTTTGAGCATTCACCTTTTAAATGAAGCTTAATTCTCTTTATACAAATGGGTAACAGACAAGGCTGAGCATCACCTGGGAAGTGCCGGTTGGAAGTTGTGTCACAATGGAGGTTCTCCCCTAGTCATATTGTTTTGTCAAGTCTCTATCAGTCTGGCATTGTATCCTCTGGTTCTACCTTTTCTAGAAACCAATGAAAGTTTTTCTTCTGTATTCTTAAGTGATTGTCCTAATAAAACATGATTTTAACTAGTTAAGAAACCTCTCAAAAGAACAATCAATATTCCATTAGTTGTTACTTCAAATTTACTAATCATTATTTAACTTGGGAGAAAAAAAGTTGAAACAATCAGAACCAACCTGCGCAAGTTTTTAACTGCCACACCTCTTAACCCATCCACATATTCACCCATGTATTCTGCCTTCTCCCTGTTACCATGGGTGAATGCATTGTAATCCTATCTAAGGTCCTTTTTGAATTGAAATCTAACCTGATTCTGAGAAGAGATGTGCTCATGTGATCTTGCAGCCTTTTTGTGTTCATGTGTTTGTAATTAGTATGTGGGGTTCTTCAGTGCATGGATCTCAAGGCAGGGGCGTCCTCTTGCCCAAGGGCCCAAGGAGGTACTGTCTGCAAAACTTTGTTGTTTTGACTTAATTGAATAAGCTTCATGAGCAGAGAAAGTAGCTTCTTAACTCATAGTAAAATCCATCCTGTCTTTTACATTTAAATTTTGGATACATTCCCTCTTGTGTTTTTTGTTGCCGTTGCTTGTTACTTTACTATAAATACCAAAAGTATTTATATTTTGCTTTTTGAGAAGCTTTTTACATATATTTAAAATCTGCTTGTGGTTTTGCAGAACTTCTCTGCAAGGTAAAACCTGGAAAAATAGTTATATTTTTTCAGATTAAGTGCCAAGTTGTTTCACTAACACATTTATTCCTCTGCAATGTGAGGTTACATCAAAATAACATATGATCACAAGAATGTGTACTTGCAGGTATACAATCTATGGGCATAGTGGCTAGCATATAAAAGATATTTCAAAAAAGTTCTTTCTCTAGATAAGACTCTGCAGTTAACAAGTTTTATGATTAGATTAAATCCTAAACCTTCTGCCATTTCAGGGCTCCTTCAAATATGTTTTATGGTATTTGTTCATTTTCCTTTGGATTATTTACATAAAATAAAACTGAAGAAGTAGAAAATAAAATTCTGTATGCAGTCTTCTTTCCCAAGTATCATGTATATGAAATAATCTGTCAGCAATATTTTATTTCTTTTTTAAAATTTATTTATTTATTTATTTATTTTAGTTTTTTATTTTTTAAATTTTAAAATCTTTAATTCTTACATGCCTTCCCAAACATGAACTCCCCTCCCACCTCCCTCCCCATAACATCTCTCTGGGTCATCCCCATGCAACAGCCCCAAGCATACTGTATCCTGTGTCAGACATAGACTGGCGATTCAATTCTTACATGATAGTATACATGTTAGAGTGCCATTCTCCCAAATCATCCCACCCTCTCCCTCTCCCTCTGAGTCCAAAAGTCCGTTATACACATCTGTGTCTTTTTTCCTGTCTTGCATACAGGGTCGTCATTGCCATCTTCCTAAATTCCATATATATGTGTTAGTATACTGTATTGGTGTTTTTCTTTCTGGCTTACTTCACTCTGTATAATCAGCTCCAGTTTCATCCATCTCATCAGAACTGATTCAAATGAATTCTTTTTAACGGCTGAGTAATACTCCATTGTGTATATGTACCACAGCTTTCTTATCCATTCATCTGCTGATGGACATCTAGGTTGTTTCCATGTCCTGGCTATTATAAACAGTGCTGCAATGAACATTGGGGTACAGGTGTCTCTTTCAATTCTGGTTTCCTCGGTGTGTATGCCCAGAAGTGGGATTGCTGGGTCATAAGGTAGTTCTATTTGCAATTTTTTAAGGAATCTCCACACTGTTCTCCATAGTGGCTGTACTAGTTTGCATTCCCACCAACAGTGTAGGAGGGTTCCCTTTTCTCCACACCCTCTCCAGCATTTATTGCTTGCAGATTTTTGGATCACAGCCATTCTGACTGGTGTGAAGTGGTACCTCATTGTGGTTTTGATTTGCATTTCTCTAATAATGAGTGATGTTGAGCATCTTTTCATGTGTTTGTTAGCCATCCGTATGTCTTCTTTGGAGAAATGTCTATTTAATTCTTTGGCCCATTTTTTGATTGGGTCGTTTATTTTTCTGGAATTGAGCTGCATAAGTTGCTTGTATATTTTTGAGATTAGTTCTTTGTCAGTTGCTTCATTTGCTATTATTTTCTCCCATTCAGAAGGCTGTCTTTTCACCTTGCTAATATTTTCCTTTGTTGTGCAGAAGCTTTTAATTTTAATTAGATCCCATTTGTTTATTTTTGCTTTTATTTCCAGAATTCTGGGAGGTGGATCATAGAGGATCCTGCTGTGATTTATGTCTGAGAGTGTTTTGCCTATGTTCTCCTCTCGGAGTTTTATAGTTTCTGATCTTACATTTAGATCTTTAATCCATTTTGAGTTTATTTTTGTGGTTGGTGTTAGAAAGTGATCTAGTTTCATTCTTTTACAAGTGGTTGACCAGTTTTCCCAGCACCACTTGTTAAAGAGATTGTCTTTACTCCATTGTATATTCTCGCCTCCTTTGTCAAAGATAAGGTGTCCATATGTGTGTGGATTTATCTCTGGGCTTTCTATTTTGTTCCATTGATCTATATGTCTGTCTTTGTGCCAGTACCATACTGTCTTGATGACTGTGGCTTTGTAGTAGAGCCTGAAGTCAGGCAAGTTGATTCCTCCAGTTCCATTCTTCTTTCTCAAGATTGCTTTGGCTATTCGAGGTTTTTTGTATTTCCATACAAATCTTGAAATTATTTGTTCTAGTTCTGTGAAAAATGTGGCTGGTAGCTTGATAGGGATTGCATTGAATTTGTTAATAAGATGGAAGATTCTGAAAGTGCATTTCAGAAAGGAGTAATGTAGTGGAAACCATGCCATTGGATCACATTTGTCTTCAGCTATAGGAGCTGTTAGTACATCCCTGGTATGGCTGGGTCATATATTCTTTGATACAGTAGAATTTAATCTGATAAAACAAATTCTATAGAAGATTTTATATCTCTGACAGTGAACTGTTCTCATTGTCAGAGGTCTATACATTTCTCTGGCCAGGTATAGAAAAATCTTACAGCCTGGCAGTTCATCCAAATTCTCACTTGTGTTATTAGAGTGGAATTAAAAGTCCTAAAACTAGAATATAATTAGATGACCAGATGCTCAAGTGAATTGCTGCTACTTGGTTAGGCCTATTTCAGCTCCCAACCAGTATCTATAAATCAAAGTCATTTAAAGAAATATTTCAAAAAGTACTATCCCTACAGTAATCTTTAAAGACTGTTAATTAAGGCATTTATATTAGGAAGCAAAAGTCTAATCAGAGAATCATGCTTATGCACCTATTCTCTTTATATCATTCATTATTTTAGACAGTATCTATGTAATATTTCTGAATGAAATAGAATAATATATACCATTATAGTAGGCAAAATTGTACCAATACTTTCATTTAAAACTGATTAATTTTATAATACTTTAAAGGGTATTTTTTAATGAAGCAGCACTCATAAAAACTTCAATAACATAACTGAATTGTTAGTATGTAAAGTCTATCCAAATCACTTTTCACACCATCTCTGCTATCCAATTAATTATATTAAAGAGAAAAATTGTTTGTAATAAAATAAAAGATATTTGGATAAAGTATCCTGATATTGACATTGGCTTTAAAAACAACCATTTTCTTTCAAGAAACGTATATAATAATGTTCAAATAAAAATTGTACACAGGTATCAGAGACAGTAAAACAGAATGAACTTAACCAAGGACATGAAAAATCTATACTCTGAAAGCTGTAAGACAATGATGTATTAAATTGAAGAAGACACATATATGTTTAAAGAGATGCTGTATTCATAGATCAGAAGATCCTCAGGTGTACAGTTTAGTTACTCAGTAATTTTATAGATTATATTCCATGTAAATTTGTTATAAAATGTCTTTGGACAGTCATCAAAATATCCGCTACCATTTTCCTTCCTAGAAAACTCCTTTCTGTTCTTTAAAACCGATCCCCCAAATGACTCTTCATGATACCTCCTTAATTTGTTCAAGGATAGCTGGTCTCTCCAGCTCTCTCTGCTGTTAGTGGTATGATTCTCTCTAATCTTTATCACATAGCACCAGTCCAACTGTGTTACAGGATTTTAATTTGTTTTCACGTTTCTAATTTCCAAAGAGCCAAGTCCTGTTTCCCATGTCTTTTCCCCCAAGATTGTATTTTTATAACATTGTCTTACTCTCCTTTTTTTTCACCAGTTTCATCGAAGTACAATTGACCAATCAAATTGTACACTTAGAAGGTACAATGTGGTGATTTAATCTTGTGAAATGTCTACCAAGTCAGGCTAATTAATACATCCATCATGTCACAGACTACCATTTTTTCATTTATTTTAAGAGCATCCTTTCCTTCGGTTCAAGATATTGTCTTATCTACCGGATTACAGTAATTTTTGTAATGTTTGTTCTCTTCCCATATTTTGTCCACATATTTTTTCCTGTTGTTTGATATAATCTGTGCCTGTTCATGTTAGAAATTATTTCAAATGCTGGGCTATTCTGACTTAGGAAAGAGTCGCTAAACACTGGCTGGAAGTGTTGCCTGCATGGGGAGGACCTGGGGATAGAGGATTCACTCTGGGGGTCACTGACATTTTGCTACAGAAACCTCAGTGGTCATACCATGCAGCCTTCTTCAAAGGCATCCCCAGTCTCATGGCTCATCTCTGTGCAGGGATGTGGATCTGGGATTCTCAGCACCCAAGCAGGAGTTTTCATTACTCTCCATTTCAACACAGTGCCTCCATCACTGTTGCCTACAGCCTCAAACTTGAAAGTCTACTTGGCCAATTCATGCAAGGAATAACTTTCCCACTGGCTTTGCAGGAGACAAGTAGGCTATCTGTCTGACTGTGTGCACGGGGTGTTAGGGAAAGCACTGAGGGGTGGGAGGGAGTCAGAGATCTAGGAAACTGAAGCTCCAGACAAACTTTCAAACAATATTAGATTTTCATCTTTTTAAAAAATTTTCCTTACTTCCTTTCTCTCCTTTCCTTCCTTCCATCCATCCATCTTTCCTTCTTTCCATCCATTCATCCATCTTTCCTGCCTTCCTCTCTTCCTTTCTTCTTGCAACCAGTTCCGTCAGTCTTTTACACATTCCTGGGCTTTGGCTGTGAAAATGTTCTTGTTTATTACTGGCATCTCTTTTGGTGAATACTAACTATTCAGTTTTAACTCATTATCTAATTATCCTTTTGCCAAAATATTTTCATCTTTCATTTCGGTTGCCTTTGCATTGTGAACTCAAACATTCCTTTCTGAAACATGTTACTAATGTACTCACAAAGAGAGGAGATAGGCAACTATGTTTAAGTTTGTTTTAAATGAGAGGTATTTCCAATTGATATGCTTTTATTTTCATCCATTGTGTTTTGATGTTGTTGTTGGTGGTGATTGTAATGAATAGTTAAGTGTTTAAAAGTAAAATTGCATTCACATTGACTATATGATGCAATAATATGGTAAGTCCCAATAATGCTAGAACAAGAGAGTGGAATATCCACAGTTTAAGTCAGTGCAGTTTAGCGTTACAAAAATAATCTTTATTTAAGCCTCAAATGCACCAATATTGTTTGAACAGCTTGCGTATACAAATGTTCCTGGTTAATTGTGTTAATATTCATCCTTACTCTGTGAGCACGTGGAAGGTAGGAGCCGTGAGCAAAGATCTCCCAGCTTTCATTGCTGCTCAGGAGAATAGAAAGCATTAGTACAATACTGACTAAATCTTTGTCTGACAAGTATTCTCCAACCACCTAAGCATGTATTTACTCAGGAGCAGAGTATGCTGATAGCAGTAAAGTGCTTCTCAGAACCAATTTACATTGATTCTCCTGAACTGCATGATATAGTAGAAATTTAAAATATACCTGCTATGACTTTGTTTCTAAGAAACATACAACCTCAAAAAAGTACTAATTTCTCTGAAGTCTGAGTTGTTACTATATAATTGAGAAAAGATAATCACATTTAATTTTATTTAACTCTTATAACCTTCACTGAAGACAATGAATAAAGCGCACTTGAATCCTGAAGTCTAGGTTAAAATATAAACCTTCTGTTAATGCTGAAAATAATGTAAAATTAAGGAGATGTTTGTCAAAGTTTCAAGTAAATTTATGAGAGACATTTCCATCACTTACAGGATAATTAATTTGCCTTTTGAGAGCTAATTATGTCTTTTAGATCAGTGAAACTAAAGCTATGACATGAGAATTATGTGAATTTTCCATGAAAATTTGCAAGATAATAATTACCGAATGTATATCACCAGCCTAGATCTGCGTCATATTCTTTGGGCTCATCTCTATTTTCTTCTTGATATTTCCATGTGCATGTCTAATATCCGTCTCATTACTAATATGCACACAGTTGAATTCCAGATACACCTTTTATTCTAATGAAAGACTAGATTTGGGGGGGAAATCACTTGGGGAAAATTATGTTTCTTTCAGAGAAAGCTGAGCTGGGAATTCAGAGGGAAGAAGATGATGGAGATAACAGCATGGCATCTGCTCAACATCTACCCTTTGGCTCTATGGTAATTCTCTCCAGTATCATGGATTTAAACACCATTTGCAAGATAATAATTACCGAATGTGTATCACCAGCCTAGATCTGCTTCATATTCTTTGGGCTCATCTCCATTTCCTTCTTGATATTTCCATGTGCATGTCTAATATCCGTCTCATTACTAATATGCACACAACTGAATTCTGGATACACCTTTTATTCTAACACCCTATGAACTTAGATCATCAGGTAATGGCAACTCTAACCTTTTATCTGCTTAGAGGGGAAATAGACTTTAAGTCATCTTTGATTCCTTATTTCTTCCATAATCCACAGATCCAACCATTTGGACAACCTTTCCGAATCTAATTTCAAGAGCTATTCATGATCAGATCAGGTACCTCTATCACATATAGCTATGTCTGCTCCTGGCAGTATTCAAGCCACTATCATTAATTACCTTTATTCGTGCCATTGCACATGACTTCTGCAACTTCTGTGTACCCAAGCATTAACTTAAAATAGAGGTCATAGTGATCATTTTTAAAAGTAAGTTAAAGGTACAGAGAATATGGGATAGACTTGCCTTTCTCCCTTCTCCCCACTAGTATAGTTTATGAACCATTGAGATGATGCAGGAAGCATCTAAAGATTAAAAATGAAAAGTTGAAAGAGAAAGGCAGCCTAGTTAGGGACTCCAGCACTGGAAGAATTTATTACTACAAGGTGTCTTACCATCCAGTCCCCAACAGTGGTGGTGATATCAAAGTCTAGCATTTTCTGGACTACCAATCTAGCAAAAGTAGGTAGTCTAAAAATGCTACATGTCATGTAGGTTTCATGTCTCCCAGGATCAAAGGGAAGGGAGCATATGGCAGCCTGTTGACAAACACTCTCCTCCACTGAGCCTAAGAATCCCTTTGTGTTGAAAGACACCAGGGGGCTGCTCGTCACCAGTAAATGGGATCCTGCCAGTGACCAAATCCTGAACAGGGAAGGCCCCTTGTAACGACCAGCTAGAGTGTCTACTTTCTTTTTTTTAAAACTTATTTATTTTAATTGGATTACAATATTGATTACAATATTGTAGTGGTTTTTGCCATACATTCACATGAATCAGCCATGGGTGTACATGTGTTCCCTATCCTGAACCCCCTCCCTCCTCCCTCCCCATCCCATCCTTCAGGGTCATCTCAGTGCACCGGCCCTGAGCACCGTCTCATGCATCGAACCTGGACTGGCGATCTGTTTCACATATGATAATATACATGTTTCAGTGCTATTCTGGAGTGTCTACTTTCAATGGACCCACCAGAATGACTGCTGATGGATAGGAAGTTATTTTGGACGGTGATTAAAATCCTCTCAAATCAGAGTGCGGTTCTTTTTGTGCAACTCTGTGAATGTGCTAAAAACAGTTGAATTGTACACTTGAACTTTTATGGTCTATGAATTATATCTCAATAACCTTAAAAAACAAACAAACAATGACCTATTAAAACACACCTATCAGGATGGTTAAAATTAAAACACAGGTAACATGAAATTCTGCTGAAAAACTGTTTCCCTCTTACATTGACAATAGGAATATAAAATTATAGAGCCTCTTTTGGAAGCAGTTTGGCAACCTCTTACAAAATAAAGATACATTTAACCATATGTCTAAGCAGTTGCACTCTTGGGCCCTGATCCCAAAGAAATGAAAATTCATGTTCATGCTGAAATCTGTAAATGAATGTGAAAAGCAGCACTATTCATAATAGATCCAAGCTGGAAAAAAAACTAAATATCCTGTAACCAGTAGATGGTTAAACCAACTGGATACAGCCAAAGTATGGAATACCACTCATCAATAAAAGAGCATGGAGTGTGTATTCGTGCAGCAACTTGGATGGACCTCAAGAAAATGATGCTCAGTGAAATTAGCCATCTTAAAAGTTTACAGACCATATGATTCCACTTTTACAACATTTTTAAAATGACCAAATTAAGGGAACATAGAACAGATTAGTTGGTTGTTACGGTGGGTTAGGGAAAGAGACAGATGTAGGGTAAGGAAGATTGTTCTGGTTATAAAAGGGCCGTGTAAGGAATCCTTGTTTTGATAGAATGTTCTCTATTTTGACTATGATTCTGGTAACACAGACCTTGCACATGTCGTAAAACTGTATGGGACTAAATGCACAGGTAGGCACACACATAAAGGACTATAATTAAACTAGAGAAATATGAATAGGATAAGTGGATTTCTTGGACACTCTCCTGATTGTGAAGTTTTGTTTAAGTTTTACAGAATGCTAATAATTGAGGAACTGGGCAGAGGGTAATCATTTGGTGGCTCAGACAGTAAAGCGTCTATCTACAATGCGGTAGACCTGCATTCGATCCCTGGATTGGGAAGATCCCTTGGAAAAGGAAATGGCAATCCATTCCAGGACTATCGCCTGGAAAATCCCTGAACAAAGGAGCCTGGTAGGCTACAGTCCATGGGGTCACAAAGAGTCGGACACGACTGAGTGACTTCACTTCACTTCAGGCAGAGGGCAGACAGGATCTCTGTATTATTACTAACAACCCACATGTGAATCTTATTTCAAAATACAAGTTTAATTAAAAAAATTACATCAAAGCCATGTTATATTTTATCTGAAAAAAAAAAAAGCCTTCAGTATTTTCTTATGTCACACAAAATAAAAGTCTAAATTCTTACGAACAGAGCCTAGCAGAGCCCTCAGTGATCTGGCCCCATCCTGCTCTCAGGCTGTGCAAATCACCACCTCGTTCACACAAGTCCAGCCTCTCTAGACTCTTGCAGCTGCTCAAAAATGTTGAAATATGTGCAAAGCCTATTGTCTCTGGTTGCAATGTGCTTCCTCCATACATTCATTATACTATCTCTCTTACCCAGTGAAAGCCTCTGTGTGTCAGGCATGGCCTCAGCTTTTCTTGTCCCTTTCTCTTTAGCTGTTGCTGTGGCAACCAGCTCTGTGCAGCTGTGTCCTGACTGCACCATGAATCTATCACATTCACTCCCGTGCTTGTTTTCCATTTCATCATGAGATGCCAGCAGAACCTGCCTCAGTGTAGGACAGTACATCTTACAGACCTTCCCTTCCCAGTGAGTGATGGGAGCTGGTGCTAAGCATTGCATAAATTGATCCCTTGGGCAGATAATGCTGCGACATCCTCCATGTGACTATCAGAGAGTTCCTGGCAGTGGGTTGGATTCCCTTCTTTCCAGTCTTAACCATCCCATTGCTGTTCCTTGCATCACTTGTCAAAGTAGGTTGCCTGCAAACATCTGTTTGATTATTCTATCTGGATTACAAAAACAGAAATCTTAGCTCTTTCAAACTTCATCAAGTTTGATTTTTCTCCCCCCACAATACTTTTCATATTCTAAGATAATTTGTAATTGAATGATTTATCTTTTCTCACCCTAGTTATCTGCCTTTTCTCACTAGAAGGAAGGTAAGTTCCATAAGAATAGAGAACTTTGGTTTATTCACTAGTGTATATGCTGCTGCTGCTGCTAAGTTGCTTCAGTCGTGTCTGACTCTGTGCGACCCATAGATGGCAGCCCATCAGGCTCCCCTGTCCCTGGAGTTCTCCAGGCAAGAACACTGGAGTGGGTTGCCATTTTCTTCTCCAATGCATGAAAGTGAAAAGTTGAAAGTGAAGTCGCTCAGTCGTGTCCAACTCTTCATGACCCCATGGACTGCAGCCTACCAGGCTCCTCCGTCCATGGGATTTTCCAGGCAAGGTTACTGGAGTGAGTTGCCATCGCCTTCTCTGAGTGTATATGAAGCATTTACAAAAGTGTCTGGCATAGCCTATTAATTTTACAAGTATCTGCTTAATAGGGTGACTGGTTTGAACCTCTTATTTCTAAAAAGAGAGAACAAGTTTTGGATGAACATCTTAAAAGAATCATACATGATTCTAAGCATCAGCAGAACTACACTGAGGCTACAATCATTAAGGGAGATACGGACTGGGAAGGTTGATATTATGCATATTCAATTCCTCATTGTTAGAATGGATATATTCTGTATGGATATTGGCGTTCCCTTAATAGATGCTGGAAGACATGGTCACAAAGAGAGTCAATGAAAGATAACTGTAGAAAACGGGGAGTTGGCATAGAAAGGAAGAACAGAGACCATCAGATGTAACTGAGAGATGAAATCCAGTGAACATCCAGCATAGAAGCTCAAGACCATGTAAATGTGGTTAAACTGTTGTTCTCATCGCTGGTGATTTCAGGGAGTCGCTCCAGAATCTTCATGTAAAAGAAAGTGAACCCACTTAGATAACAGCATCAATCAGCTCAAACCTGAAAATAACTGAACCCCTCCCTGTTTCATACAGAGAAAGAGATCTAATCTGAGACACAAATTACAGGACATGAACGTGATTGGTAAATATTTCAACCTTAAAGAAATGCTCTCACAGACAGTGACACCTGCCAGTGCACCTTCCAGGGCAGGGAGGACACCTTTCACTTATTTCCTACTTCCAGGGAGATGAGAGTGTCAAAGTCTCTCTCTTACCTTGGCTCTCTCTTCTGCAACTTTAACTCACAGTAATCAGTATGACATTGAGGCACATCTTGGGGTGGTCTGCCCTGGGCCTCCACAAAACCAGGAAGTGTGCAGTTTACTCCTTCATACTTTTACTATTCAATTATCTACAAACTGATGAGTGACTGTGTGTTTGGTGTCCTCTTGAGAGGCCATTCTGCAGCATCATTAGACTGACGGCATCTGGATGCGCCATGCTGGTGGAACCAAAGGATCTGTGGTCACGTGATTACTCTGAGGCCATCTGGGTCTGAGAAATGTGCACAACCCCATGTTGGTGAATCTGAAGCTCTGCTGGCCACTGCCGAAAGTTCTGTGAGCAAATTGGTCATACTTACATCTCACAAAGGTGGCTATATCTTTATCAGGAAATATCACTGTCCCCTTTTTAGGTGGAAAAATATCATCCACTTCCCACCAAGTGGCTGGCTGGTCTTCTTGAGAGCCAGTACCATCTCAGTTCTAGTCTTTATTATTTTTCATAGCAGAACTCAAGTAAGTCACATCCTACTCTGCTTGCTTCCTTAGAGTCTCTTCTGTTTTCTCTGTATGTCTTTGGATGGTTATGATGCTTAGATCTGCCACTGGCTACTTAAACAGTACATTCTGAGTTGGCTTTTTTTATTTTTATTTAAGTCATCATGACATTATTTTCAAAAGTTCTGGGCAGCAGATTTTACTTTGATCACATCATGTATTTGGTGTATTGTCTATAATTTTGGTAAAGAAGCCCAATCGATCTTCCATTCCATCTACAGTGTGTTCCTTAGAGGATAGTTGTAGATGAAATGAAATCATGGGCAGAAAAATGCTTTGCTTGGCATACTGTTAAATGAGATAAAGCCACTTAATGGAAATTATAGTCCTTCTCTGTTACAAATGATTGGGAAGAAATCAGTTCTAAGAATCAGAATAGTAATACATATTTTTAAGAAATACATTTAATGCTATTTGCCTTGGTAAATATTAACATTTTTCAATTGTACATAGTAGTAATCAATTAATGATTTCATGTTATAGCTCACCATTTTATTTATTGTAGGAGGTAGAAAACAGGTGTTTGTTCATATATTTGCACTTATGCATGTGTCTACAGAAAACATGCAGGCTGAAAATGTAAAACTCATCGTAAAGATAATGAAAAAGAAAGTAAAAGTCTGTGCCCTTAGTATATTAGACTTAGTGTGTTTGCAACATGAACAGATTGTTGGGACCTGACCTGAGCCATGACAGGCTCAACAGGCCACACTAGGCCTAAGTCTCAGGTTCTTGTAAGCATGAGTCATAATTCTGGGAAGCCCCACCAAGGTCCCCGATAATACCAAGGTCCCCGATGACACCAAGGTCCCCCCTGATGACGCCAAGGTTAAATCAATCACCACGATGACCCAAGGTTGAGTTAATCACCACACGCCAACTACACTATTGCTGAGACAAAAGACCACCTGTATATAAGCAGCTGTGATTTAGAGCTCGGGGCCCTCGTCAAGATTCCACTGTGCTGGATGAGACCTGGGCCCTAACTCGAGTTAGCAATAAACCCCTTTATGCTTTTGCGTTGCTGTGGATGTCTTATTCTCTCAGTTTTGGGGACTCAGACACTGGGCACAACATTTGGGGGCTCGTCCGGGATCCCTTTAACTGGGAAGAATAACACTCTCCCGGTAGAAGGGGTTTCCTCACTAAGAGGAAAGATATCTGAACACCGGTGTTAAGTCTGTAAAGGGAGTAAACCTAGCTGGCATAAGGCCAAGGCCCAACATCCTGCTGGGAAGGCGGCCAGCTCTGTGGACACCTTGTTGGTAAGATAACCTCAAGGGAAAGGAAGTTTCGGGGGGCCCAAGAAGACCTAGTGCTGTGTTCTCAGCCGATGTGTATTTGTTATCTGTTTGTTGTGTCTGTGTGAGTGCCGGCATTATCTCTGATCTTTGTGTGTTCATTTTGTCTCCTGTGTTCTTCTCTGTAATCATGGGGCAAGCAACTTCTACTCCTTTGTCCCTTATGACTGACCACTTTTCTGATTTTAAGTCTAGAGCACAAAATCTATCGGTGTTAGTGAAGAACAAACTAATGATTTTTTGTTCCGCAGAGTGGCCTGCCTTTGATGTCAGCTGGCCGGGAGAAGGAACCTTCAGCCTGCCAATTATTCAAGCAATTAGAGAGAAAGTGCTCACTCCTGGCCTGTCTGGACACCCAGACCAAACTCCCTATATTTTGGTCTGACAAGATTTGATAGAAAATCCACCAGCCTGGCTGAGACCTTTTATTCCCCAGCCCTTTACTTCCCCTTCCCCCACTTTGTCTGTCCTGCAGGTACTTGTTATGAAAACATCCAAAGAAAAAAAAAATACAAAGAGAGCAAATGGCCAAATGAAACCGATATTCCAGGAATCCTCACTCTATCCTAGCCTAATTGACCTAGAAACCGATCTCTCCCCACCCCACTATGTGCATCCACCTTTGCCCCCTCAGGTACCTCAGATCTCGTCCGGAGGAATGCGAAGAGATACCAAACCCTCGGCCCCAACCCAGGATGGGGGCCCAGCCCAGGGAACTCGAGGAAGAACTAGGGGAGCCTTAAATGTGGCAGACGAGGACAGCCCAGAAACCCCCACCTCCATGGTCCAGGCACTTCCTGTTCGGGTGGTTCCAGCCCGCCCGGAGAGGGAACGAATGTACCAATACTGGCCCTTTTCCACTATGATTGTCAGCAGCTGTTACAAGTGCTTTTTACCACAGAGGAACACGAACAGATATTGTCGGAAGCACAGAAAAATGTTCCAGGGGTAGATGGGAGACCTACAATGCAACCTAATCTGATTGATGAGAGATTCCCCCTGACTCGCCCCGATGGGACTTCGAGCACACTAAAGGTAGGGAGTGTCTCTGAGTGTACCGCCAGACTCTAAAAGCCAGGAAACCAATAAATTTGGCTAAGGTAAATCTGGTTAGACAGGAGCCAGAAGAGAGCTCGGCAGCCTTCCTTGAGAGATTAATGGAAACTTTTAGGCAGTATAACCCCGTGACCCACAGGCTGATGAGTCACGCGCGGCAATCATGCTAACATTTATAAATCAGGCAGCCCCAGATATCAAGAGGAAACTGCAGAAAATAGGGAGGTTGGGGAACAATCCATACAAGACCTGGTGAGGGCAACAGAGAGGGGTTTTAACCATAGAAAAACTCCAGAGAAAAGGAAAGAATGTGTTAGATGGTAAGAGGAAGTTCAAGGCCGAAGAAAACCGCAAGAATTGAAAAGAATTAGCCCAGACATTCTTTTCAGGGGTGAGACAAGGAGCTAATTCTCAGGGAACTAGTAAAGTCAGGCCGAGAGACAAAAGAAAAAGACTAAGAAAGGACCAATATGCATATTATCAAAAGCAAAGACACTGGAGAAGAGAGTGCCCTAAAAAAAAACCGGGGGAAAAACCCACCAGGAAAAAAAAGAAGCACCTCCCCTGGGGGCCCACGTCTTATATGCAGGAGATGATAACAATTAGCGGGGGTCAGGGCTCAGTCCCCCTCCCCAAGTCCTGGGTAACTATACATGTGGAGGAAAAAACAGTTGGCTTCATGGTGGACACGGGCGCCCAATACTCAGTCCTTACTCCTCGTCAAGTGAGAGAATTTCTTGAGACTGCTGGGTATTGCAGTCTGTGGATCTTGGGGTTTGCTGAAAAGGCCCAGCCATTGTATGAAGGGAGCAAAGAGAGTAAAAACTGGACTTGGACTGAGCCAATGAGACAGGCATTTCAAGAACTTCAGCAGGCTTTGCTGAGAGCCCCAGCCCTTGCTGTCCCTAACCCGTCTAAGCCCTTCCAACTGTTTGTGGATGAAAAACAGGGAGTAAAAAAGGGAGTCTCGATGCAGTAATGGGGGCCTTGTAAGCGACCTGTAGCCTACCTCTCTAAAAGACTGGACCCAATAGCCGCGGGGTGGCCTCCCTGCCTCCGAATCATCGCAGCCACTGCTCTCCTGGTCCATGATGCCAACAAGTTAACATATGGACAACAGCTCCTCATCTACACTCCCCATGCCATTGAAGGGATTCTCAAGCAGCCCTCGGAGACTATAAAACCCCCATATTGACTGTGGAATTGCCACCCCTGAAAATGCGAACCCTGCCCCCGACCTCCAAGTATTCGTCTTCCGATCTAAGCTGGATTCAAGAAAATGCCAACTGTCCAGAGGGCAAAGACAGATGGTATCGAGACCAAAATGACAACTTGTTGCTTCCGGCTAACTTGGGTCGACACCTTTGCACGCACCTACATCAGATCACCCATCTGGGAGAGAAAAAGACTCTAGCACTCTTACAGACAGCGCATCTGCAGTTTCCCCAACAAAAGACAACTATACAAGACATAGTCTGTGCCTGTAAGGCATGTCAGATGATGAGACCAGGAAAAGGACAGCACACGGGTATAAGGTACCAGGTAGAAAGGCCGGGACAACACTGGGAGATAGATTTTACAGAGGTAAGGCCAGGCAAGTATTGGTACCATTATCTGTTAGTTCTGGTCAATACTTTCTCTGGGTGGGTGGAAGCATATCCCACTAAGAGGGAAACAGCAACATTGGTAGCTAAAAAACTCTTAGAAGAGATAGTGCCTAGGTTTGGAGTGCCGGTAACCATTGGCTCTGATAAGGGACCTGCTTTTGTGAGTCAAATTGTTCAGGGACTGGCCTTAGCTCTGGGGACCAAATAGAAACTACATTGCAAATACAATCCCCAGAGCTCAGGACAAGTAGAAAGAATGAATCAGACTCTAAAAAACTTTGGCAAAACTGGCAATAGAGACTGGTGGGGACTAGGTGACTCTCCTTCCCTTCACTCGCTTCCGAGCTCATAATATCCCCTTAAACAGCATCAAATCAAGACATTAAAGCCTAGATAGAAGGGCCCTTATGTTGCTCTTACTACCCCTACTGCCCTGAAGGTTGACGGCATTGGACCTTGGGTGCACTGTAACCACGTGCGCTGTGCCACTCTGGAGGAACAAAAAAGGCCCAGAGAAAATGGAAGGTGACACCACATCCCTCCAACCCTTTAAAGATAAAGCTCACCCATCGACAGGACCCAGATGAATCATGCTGGACCCTCAGATAGAGGAAGATTCCTCTATATGATCAAAAGACAGGGGGGAATGTTGGGACCTGACCTGAGCCATGACAGGCTCAACAGGCCACACTAGGCCTAAGCCTCAGGTTCTTGTAAGCATGAGTCATAATTCTGGGAAGCCCCACCAAGGTCCCCGATGACACCAAGGTCCCCGATGACACCAAGATCCCCCCTGATGATGCCAAGGTTAAATCAATCACCACAATGACCCAAGGTTGAGTCAATCACCACACGCCAACTACACTATTGCTGAGACAAAAGACCGCCTGTATATAAGCAGCTGTAATTTAGAGGTTGGGGCCCTCGTCAAGATTCCATTGTGCTGGAATGGAATGGAATGGAATGGAATGGATGAGACCTGGGCCCTAACTCGAGTTAGCAATAAACCCCTGTATGCTTTTGCATTGCTGTGGATGTCTTATTCTCTCAGTTTTGGGGACTCGGACACTGGGCACAACACAGATGACTGTGAATGTGGTAATAGCATTACCAATGACTGAATACTTCTCAGATTAAATTGTGGCTGACGATAGAGACCTCTGAGAATATATACTTTCAAGATTACATGCAGGCTATGTAAGATGTGAAACTTTATCTTTGTTCATAACTGTTGTAATAGTTATGCTGTTGAGAAATACGGTAGAGAAACAAGTATTTATACTTCACACTGTTGCAAATTCTCTACTTAAATGATAAGCCATGTTTACTTCCTATTAGGATTATCTTGTCTTCTCTAACCCTTCAGTCTTTTTCTCTCTCCCTGATCCTTCACTGCTACATGTATTTTCTGTTATTCATTCCTCTTGTCTTGTTATTTGTTATAAAGTATATAAGATATCCCTAATTTGCCAAAGCTTTCCTTCTCTTACCTGTATCGAAATGTTCAAACTCACTCTGCTTTTTATTTTCCTATCCATCATTTCTGAGTAAAGGAACAATCAATGCAAGTCAACTAAGTGAGAAACTCTACTCTTTTAATGTGTTTTAACCTCACCTCATGTGAAGAGTTGACTCATTGGAAAAGACTCTGATGCTGGGAGGGATTGGGGGCAGGAGGAGAAGGAGACGACCAAAGATGAGATGGCTGGATGGCATCACTGACTCGGACGTGAGTCTGAGTGAACTGCGGGAGTTGGTGATGGACAGGGAGGCCTGGTGTGCTGTGATTCATGGGGTCGCAAAGAGTCAGACACGACTGAGGAACTGAACTGAACTGAACTGAACTGAATGATAAAAACAGCAGATAACCATGTTGAAGTGAAGTCACAAAAGAAAATCATGGGGGATGTTTAGTATGTAAATCTTACTTAAGCATGTCAAGTAATTAGTCTATCTGAAGATTATATTGGCTAATATAATCTAATGGCTAATCCCATTAGTCAATATTTCTGTTCTCCATGTGCTATTCTCTTCCCATATTAAGAAGTTTGGGAGATAATAATGCCCAAGAAGCTGGCAATAAACTATTTTTCATCCCATCACCAGAAGACCTAACAACGTGTAATATTTGCTACATCCTTTAAAGGAAAAATTAAAGAAAAATAAAGATCAGATGTCACTTTCCTTATTTTCTAATGGAGGGAATTCATTATCCCAACAGACTGCTTACATTTACAGTTTATTTTTATAGATATTTCATATGTTCAAATGAATCATTTAAATATAGAATTAAAGCCTCAAATTTTCCTCTTTAAGGAATTTGAATGTACATCTATAATTGCATACATTTAGGTAGCACTGACACATAATATGTTGGGAAGATCCCCTGGAGGAGGATAATGGCAATTCACTCCAGCATTCTTGCTTGAAAAATCCCAGGAACAGAGGAGCCTGGCAGGCTACAGTTTAAAGGGTCACAAAGAGTTGGAAATGACTGAGCAACTAAGCATGCACACATAGTATAATTAGCTAGAAATTTAATTATATGATAACACAATTATATAATCATGTTAATATATTTACATTACAAGTGGTTAATATGTCAATATATTACTGTGTGCATATTTATGTGTGTGTTTATGTGTAACAATGTATTTAAAGCATCTTAAACCCAAAATGGCTTCCCTGATAGCTCAGTTGGTAAAGAATCCACCAGCAATGCAGGAGACCCTGGTTTGATTCCTGGGTGGGGAAGATCCACTGGAGAAGGGATATGCTATCCACTCCATTATTCTTGGGCTTCCCTTGTGGTTCAGCTGGTAAAGAATTCGCCTGCAATGTGGGAGATCTGGGTTCAATCCCTGGGTTGGGAAGATCCCCTGGAGAAGGGAAAGGCTACCCACTCCAGTATTCTGGCCTGGAGAATTCAATGGACTATATAGTCCATGGGGTTGCAAGGAGTCGGATATGACTGAGTGACCTTCACTTTCACCAGAGGGTCCCAGGAGACAGTCCATAGATCTAACAGAAGTGCCAGTTGGCCTGACTAAAGAGGGTCTTTTCACGTCCCTCTCCTAGAGCTGCTGTTGAGTTCTGTTGAGCTTACTGTATTTACCCAGGAAACAGGAACTGATTTCTTCTCTTCTTTGAACTATTTTCTTTTCATTTTTTAATTGAAATGTAGATGATTTGCGATGTAGTAGTTTCTTCTGTATGACATGAATCGGCTATACATATGCAAATATCCCCTCCCTCTTGAACAATTTTCATGTAATGACAGTAGTAGATATCAAAACTATCCCTTCAAACTTATGACTGTCTTAAAGTTCTTGAGGGGTTCATTGTTCATTCAACCAATGGCCTTTATTTATGAAAAGAAAAAAAATCATGAAATATTGGCTAAAAGATCTTTCTCAGCATACTTCATTTCGGGATTGTTTATTTAGTTCTAGATTGTCCTCAGACTCTCTTGCAATTTTTAGAGTTGTGTCATTTCTTCTAGATTACATTGTCCTTGTCATTTTCCACTAATAGCAAGAAGACAAATTATACCACATTTTTCAGCTATATTTATTGAATTTTTACTATATGTTCAGACAGTGGATTATGTGCTTTCTAGGCATTAATTCATTTGATTATTACAACATTATGCATTGGGCACAATTATTACCCATCTCTTCTTTAGAGGAAATATTTTCTTATCTAATCTAAATATAATGTGCTTCATTGCAAGTCTACAAGAAGACAGAGATCAAAAATGATGTGTTGACCACTGCTGTTTGTTGCTCTGCTATCTAAGACATCTTTACATTTCCAAGGGAAGATGGATGTTCTCAGTATGGTCACTGTTGGGTAGAGAAAGGCCAGACATCAGATTATTCTCTGGGTCAAAAATTGGAATCACTCTATTTTGGTAAAACTCTGGAGATACAATGTTTAGCTTCTCTGTGAATATAAAAGCTAATGTGTCTGACTCTTTGTGACCCTTTGGACTGTACCCTGCCAGACTCCTCTGTCCATGGAATTCTCCAGGCAAGAATACTGGAGTGGGTTGCCATTTCCTCCAGTGGATCCTCTCAACCCAGGGATTGAATCCATGTTCCCAGTGGCTTCTACATTTGCAGCAAATTCTTTACCACTGCACCACATGGGAAGCAAAAACTAACATCATTTGGCTTAATACAGGGAAAAGTAAGCCAAAATTAAAACTTTTTAAGATCAAAGATATGGCCTAAAGGGAAAAATTATAAAAAGAAAAAAGAACTGCCTTCTCTCTTATTAAAAACAGTTAAAACTACTTGATCTTTTGACAGACATTAAAATTAGACATTCAGAAAAGAAACTATTTCTTGAGATCTATTTCCTGGTTGATAATTTATACAATTTCATCATTTTATATCTATATAATTTATATTTATATATAAAGTACATAATTATATCTAATTTAGGTTTCATTATTATGTTAAAATATAAGAATTTTGAACATTTGTTAAAAAGGAAAATATTATCAAAGCACTCAGTTGCTTTCTGAGTTCAGAAACTCCATGACTAAATAAGGTGAACATTTTTAAACAATAGTGTTTCTACTTTATGTGATATCAAAAATAGTCAAACTTGGGAACAAAAGTAGAATGGTGTGCAAGGGGCAGGAAACGGGTAAAAAGGGAGAATTATTTGTCAGTGGATACAGTTTTCCTTTGCATAATGATGGTTTGAGGTTTGTTGCCCAACAATGTGGAGATACTTAATTTTAGATGGTAAATTTAACATTATGCGTTTTTAACAACAATAAAAAAATCAAGTTATGTAATTCTGCTTAGCTTTTCTCCAAGACAGTTGACTACTATAGAATTTTTGCTTTGCTACATAACATATATAATTGACTTGTCATTTTGTCAAAAAATATCCCAGTGTTTTGATTGGAATTGTGTTAATTTTATAGATTAAATTGGAATTAATTGACATTTACAAAATTTTGAGCTTTTCAAAATCTTTATAGTACATTTCTATTTTTAAGTAATCTTAAAAATCTCTCAGCAATGTTTAGCAGTTTTTCGTGTAAAGACCTTGTGTAACTTACATTAATTTTATTATAACAGTATTTATTTTATGCTTTTATAGAATTTTATAGCCTAGATTATTTCAAATTTTGAAGCAAATTCTACATTTAGCATACAGGCACATTTTTTTTCATATTTTTTTGTGAAGAAATAGATAATCAAACTACAGTTATTGTTATGTATGTATACATATGCATATAATATATATTTATAATACATAAATGACAATCAGTCCACTTTGGCTTCCTTTCATCCTTTATGCTTTAACAGTTTCCTCAGTAAGTATGGTATGTATTGCATCCTTATTTTTATTGGTTTGATCAGAAGAAAGGAATTCTTCATTCTTTGGCATCTAGTTGGAAGACTATACTATTTGTAAAGTCTTTTTTAAAGCACAGCCTTCCAATTATTTTTATTTGAATAAGTAGAGAAGCATAAATGGAAGGGAGTGATAAATTGTCCAAAAGTTCAAGTGTTAAATTTTTCCATGTTCTCAAAAGTCATTTCCTAAGTAAAGACATTTGCTGTGCTTCTTTGTTTCTTACAGATGTTGGTTCATATAATACAAAAGCAGTATAAAGTTATTTCTCCTCTTTCAGTTGCTTATCCTTTCGGTCATGAAACATACAACACGTATAGACATCAAGACTGAGTCCACTTATCAGTCCACTTAAGACTGATCTCTTATAGACAACCATGTTGATTTCTGTCCTCAAATTTTAAATATCATTAACTGTACAGGAACAGAGTCTCAGTTTATTGTGAACATCTCCTTTCAGTTTGGGTATTTTGAATGAAAATTGTCAAGTGACAGGTTATGATGCTCTTCAGTTGTTTCCAACATGTTACAGAAAGTCAGAGACAGATTTATCCACTGTGCTCATTCTCTTAGTGTGCAGCAAAATTTTTATTTATGTGACTATATTAATACTTCCAAATTTGAAGGTGTTGAATAGTATTCACATGCTCATTCTGAGAAGGGAGAGGATTTACTGAAAATATTTGCTTAGGTTTTAGTAGTGGGACTAACAACTAGCTGTTACTGCACTAGACCTAAGACTTTCCCTAAAAAAGAACCTTTAATAAAATGAAAGCTATGTTGTTGACAAGGTCCTCTCAGCAAACATTACTGGACACTGTTAAAGATAGAAATCATCAATAATATTGATTTATCATGATCACGTTCAGGGCAGCAAATGTTAAGTACTATTGAATAAAATAATGCCAACAAATTAACCAAAGTTATTGCAACCCACAGAGACCAGGACATTACATTTATCATTGAGTTAAGACCACATCTTAGAAGGAGGTCTGTTTCCTCTCTACATGTGTAGCATACTTTTTTTTTTAAATGAATTAAATAGGATTGTGGAATTGGATTGATTTTTGTCCATGCATTCAGGAACCTGTTTTCCCACACAATAGAAAAACCATTTATTTTCTTCTCTGTAGCATTTCTTTAATGCTAGGTAATCTCTGTACCTGTATTGTGAGCTTTGTCTCAAGAGTATACTCCATTATTGATATATTTAGTCGCAGGAGAAAAGCACGCTGAAAGGAGCATAAATCAAAAACATGTACACAAATATTTCAAAAGATTGAATGCTTTGTTCTGTATTTTTTTTTTTAAAATTTAATCTACCAGCATACTGTCATCAACAGTATCAGAGGTAGAAACACACTTGGAAATATGTTCAGCATACAAACGGATGCCCAGTTGAATTTGCAAAAGATCCTTTTTCCTATTTTAACATTGAGAAACAATTCCAGATTTTGTGGAATGTATCAATTGGGGATCAAGAGACCCAACCTTTTCTTCTTGTCAAAAGTATTCAATACTTGCCATGAGATGCTTTTACTCTCTTTCCAAGTGTGGGTTATTTATTCTTGTCTGTTTAAAACTTTATAGAAAATGATTGAATTGTTTAACAATGTAGCAGGCATGGACCGTTGGTAAGAAAAAAAATGTGAGAAATGAAAATCCCAGATTTTGCGGTATGGCATTAGATTAGTACACATATAGAGAGATACCTTAAAACACTAGGTTGCTAAATCAAGAAGTAATCAGAGTGTGTATGACCCGGTTAAAAAACCAGTTTTTAAATTGAGTCTTCCATACTAGGGAGCAATGAGGAATCTTGAAATTAACTTAAGAGAAATAAAAGCCCTGTGTAAGTCAAGATATGAATATGGTACTAATAGAATTTTCAACTACAGGATTTATTGTTTGCAACTATATAGATCATTTTGGAACTATATAGATCATGAGAATTTAAACAAGTTTCCCCGGTAACCATTAATAAACACTTACACTCAAGGGAAGCCATCTCCTAAGCTTAAATGATAATGTATATGTGATTTGCCACCAAACAATTTTTGTGTCATATTCTAAAAAAATTATAAATTTTTTTTAATTTTAAAATCTTTAATTCTTACATGCGTTCCCAAACATGAACCCCCCTCCCACCTCCCTCCCCATAACATCCCTGTGGGTCATCCCCATGCACCAGCCCCAAGCATGCTGTATCCTGCGTCAGACATAGACTGGCGATTCAATTCTTACATCTTTGTAGAATATTTCTTAAAAGTGGCTTAGTGTCATTGCCTTGTTATCCATTATTTCTACCTATATATCCTTCTATGAAAAAATTCAGACTATGTGTCCCCTCTATCTGTGATATGATTATTTCTTCAAGTTTTAAATATTTTACTATATAATACTATACAATTAATGGGTAGTTTATGCTCTGAAAATAATTTACTTTTTAAGATATTTTTGATACTTTTTTTTTTTTTTTAATTTTGAGATTTTGTTTTGTGTCCTGGACATTATAGCCAGAGTATTTTCACTGAAAAGTCATGGTTGGGATTGAAACGACAGGAAGTTAAGTACTTTTTGAAAATCCAAGATTAAAAAGCATGATTCACAGTTTGATACTTCTTACAGGAAACAAAAAAGTTTTTTTGTAAGAAAGATGACATGAAAATTGACTGGGGGAGGTGGTGTGGGAAGCAGAAACTAGATTATTTAAAGCCTTTTTTAATTTTGAAATTCGTGTTAAAGGCCTAAATATCCAATTTGTGTCCTAAGAAAGGAAATAGTCTGAAACAACAACAACAACAATAAAACTCAAAGCAACAAATGTATGGTTAGCATATGAATATACAAATAAAATTGAGTCATGGACATTTTTTCAAAAATATTGTGTTTTTAAATTGAAATCCAATGTATTTATAACATTAAAAAGACATCAAGTCATCTCTAAAATGTCCACATTCACATAGAGATGTGTGTATACAAAAATTATAACTTTTATCATCTAAAAGCTAATATGATTATCACTGCTGATAGTTAGTTATCTGATGCTGCTGTTAGTCTGTTTTTATCCACCTCTATTTGGGGGACAAAAAATCAGCGAATGATTTTTTGTGCTCAGACTCACAGTAATTAAAATTTCTCCCTTTTCTGATACTGTCTTTTGTTTATGTATTTTACTGAAGACTGGAGACTGGCAGAGTGTAATAAACCATGTAGGATTATATACACATACACACATACACACACATATATGTGTGTGTTTCTGTGTATATATATAGGCTTCCTAGTGGTAAGGAAGCTTCCTGTGGGTTTGATCCATGGATTGGGAAGACCCCCTGGAGGAGGGCATGGCAGCCCACTGCAGTATTTTTGCCTAGAGAATGCCATGGACAGAGGAGCCTGGTGGGCTACAGTCCATGGGGCCACAGAGAGTTGGACACAACTGAGTACAGCATATATATGTGTGTGTGGGCTTACTCTCTTGTCAGCCCCCATTTTACTGTACATACATGTCCTGAGTTAATCCCCTCAACAATGGCATGAGGTGGTATTTCCCTCCTTCGGAAAAAGATGCAGTTTTCACTAATGAAGAGATTTTTTAAGGACAGATGCTTTATCATTGCTACTTTAGCAGCTGGACTGAAAATGGGGAGTTTGTTCATTTCTACTGTCCTTCCCTTAAATTATATTTGAGATTTTCCTTTACCCTACAGTGAACATTATCTCCACTGTGTCTCAATCAAATTTTACCCCTTTCAACTTTGAGATTGTTTAGATTTTTCAAACGGTAATCTTCTGTGGACTCATTGGCCTATATAGAACCATGTAAGTCAATAAAACATAAATTAGCTGAAATTAATAAACCATTTCAAAGGTTTCTTTAATGGACCTATATATATTCTAAGGTAGGAGTCATTTAGATATCTTACCACTTATTCTCTTTTTATTTGGGCTTCCAAATTCCCGTTTATTCTTAAAATGAGACATGGTGATAATTCTTTTGAAATATAGGTAGGCAGGTATGAACAGAAACTACATTTGAAAATAGAACAGAATTAAATGACTGGAAGACTTAGGAAATTTGGACTAAGAGACACAAATACAGTATTTCACTCCCAGACAGACTATGTATTGGGTTGGCCAAAATGTTCGTTTGGGTTTTTCCATAACATCTTAAGAAAAACCCCAAATGAACTTTTTGGATAATCCAATATTTATGCATGCGCTTCCCTGACGGCTCAGTGGTAATGAATCTGTCTGCCAATGGAGAAGATGCAAGTTCAATCTGTGGGCTGGAAAGGTCCTCTGGAGAAGGCAATGGCAACCCATTCCAGTATTCTTGCCTGGAGAATCCCTTGGACAAAGAAACCTGGCAGGATACAGTTGAACTTCACTTTTCCTATTAATCAAAATAGATTTACAAATATTTGCATTTATAAATATATTTAAATACTAGTAAGGATTTCTCAAAATAATAAAGCTCACAATTATATGACCAGAATATTTTCCTAGTCAGTATTCAGAAAGCTTATGGGATTTGTCATTTCCTCCATAGGAGATGTATGGTATTATTTTTCTCTGCATTAAATACTATGTCCTGTGACACCAAAAGGAAAGAGCTAACCTGTGGTAAATAATTTTTATGAATATAGAATATTTTTTACTATATGCATCTATCACTTCTTTAGTCATTAAAGTGCAATGGTCAAACTGTGTTTTTAAGGAAGTACATTGACATGCTAAGGATGGCAAGGTCATTGGCTCATATAAAATGCTCAATGAAAACCAGAGAAGCCAGAAGGAGAGGACAAATATACTGATATAATTATAAAAAATCAGTGAACCAAAGTGAAAATAGTTGCAGATATAGTAGATATTAGATAAGTGATATAAATAAACACTTTGAATATTAGCCAGAAGAATAATTATAAATACATTCATAACTAAAAGACACCTAAAAACCAAGAAAATATACAGGCTATCTCATCACCATAAAAATGATATCTGTCTGGTTTTGGAGACACAGAAATCTAATTATAAATTAAGTCATATAATTGCACAATTAATAAAGACTGATAATAAAGATCCTCTTTAGAGAACTAAAATAAACCAGATTGGTAGGTGACTTTTTATTTTAGTATAGTAACTATACAGTTGGACTGCATTATTTAGGATGAACTTGAAATAAATTTTCATTAGATATTAATATTTTTCCTTTACTTCTCTTTCCCTTATTGTAAATGCAATTTGTGTCTTCTCACATCACCTTTAATCATTTTCAGTACACAGAGTCCTTCTTTAGCTGTTCATTTATCTAATGTTACATTTACATAATGCCCAAAACAGAATATATTGTTTTCAAACACAGAATGTTTCCTTATTCCAGTTTAAAGAATCACCTATCTCTCTATATCATCTATCCATCTGTCTACCTACTTCCTGCTATTAGAGTTCACATTGCTATAATTCGTGATTATTAATGTAATCATTTGGAAGTATTATAGTTTTCTGTAAGATACATGGGATTAGATAAATTTTGAATGCGAATGTGCAGAACATGGGAGTATGGATAATCTGTCTGTTAGCTTATACTATTAAGATTTATCTTGAGGAACCTTTACAGATTACAGTAGATAATTCATGGCTTTGGCATTAAGTCTGCACTTTATGTCCTGCTGCACACGGGCAGGGAAGAACATGGGAAACTGCTCAGGCTGCCAGGTGTGGGAGAATCTGCCTGCTTCAGGTTCTCTGGGTGGAAGCCAGGGCTCTCAGGTCCTGTGGATAAATAGGTATTTCTCCTACCAGTGGATTTTCTGTCTGTGAGGGCTTGTCCTTGTCTGTGAGGACTTCCCTGATGGCTCTGTTGGTAAAGAATCCACCTGCAATGCTGGAGACCCCAATTGGATTCCTGGGTCAGGAAGATCTGCTGGAGAAGGGATAGGCTACCCACTTCAGCATTTTTGGGCTTCCCTGGTGGCTCAGCTGGTAAAGAATCTGTCTGCAACATGGGAGACCTGAGTTTGATCCCTGAGTTGGGAAGATGCCCTGGAGAAGGGAAAGGCTACCCTCTCCAGAATTCCATGGACTGAACAGGGGTCCTTGTCTATGCAGCCATCATGATGTTGACCTAAGAACTTACTTAATTCAGAGGAAGAATGTTCTCAGTTGGCTGCCTTCAATGGCTAGGATGGACTCAGCTTTCCTGTCTGGGTTTGCTTCTGTTGGTGGGTGGGAAAGTAGTATGCCCTGCCCCTGTGTTGTTCCTTATGTCCTGGGTCCCAAACTGATTTCTGTTCTCTTTACTGCCTTGTAGAACCCTCCTTTGATCGCCTCTGACATACTTCCAGGAATTATATTAATTGTGGTGCTTAGCAGGGTGAGTTTGCAGCAAAGGATTGTGCCATCTTGCCTGGAACTGAATCTGTTATTTTTGTTGTTGTTGTTGAAGAATACACAGTTGATAAGCACCTGTATGTATGTTTATATGTATGTGTGGGCATATACATTTGAACATTTATATCAGGGCATCTTATGCTAAATCACCCATTACTATTGCATTTATATATTTTCTCATGATATTTCCAAGAGTTTTAGTTGTACCTGTGTTGATGAAATGATATTTGGATCAGGAAGGTATCTATCTCTGTGAATGGAAACTTTTAACAAAATATTCTCCTTTCCTGCTCAACACTTTCTCTTTGAAAATCACTTTTTAAAACAATCTTGCTCTGAGTTCAACTTCCATCAGTTTGTTTGCCATATAACTTTGAACAGTTTGTTCAACCTCCCCCTGTATCAGTATATAGTAAGGTATACAGTTCAGGCTTTAGGATCAGTGATACCTAGGAAAAGACACTCTCCAGTCTCTATGTTGGCTGTGTAAAGTTGGACCATAGGATTTACCTCTGCTTATCTCCATTTGTCATGTTTAAATAGAAATTATAATAAAACCCGCTATATAGGTTTTTATCATGAGTGAATATGTGAACATAACAGTTACATGGTGAAATTTATATATGTTATATATATTATATATTAATATATAATATTACCATATAGCAATTATAAAATTATGTATATACATATATATGTTTATGTTTATATTAAGATGTATTGCCGGAGAAGGCAATGGCACCCCACTCCAGTACTCTTGCCTGGAAAATCCCATGGACAGAGGAGCCTGGTGGGCTGCAGTCCATGGGATTGCTAAGAGTCAGAAACGACTTGAGTGACTTCACTTTCACTTTTCACTTTTATGCATTGGAGAAGGAAATGGCAACCCACTCCAGTGTTCTTGCCTGGAGAATCCCAGGGATGGGGGAGCCTGGTGGGCTGCTGTCTATGGGGTTGCACAGAGTTGGACACGACTGAAGTGACTTAGCAGCAGCAGCAGCAGCAACATGTATTGCATAATATATATTAACTATACATTGCATATTATGTTAATATATAATATAGTATATAATAACTATGTTCAGATAATATAATTATATTGCTGTTAACAACAAATAATTACTATTAGTTTTATTAAACTTGTTTCATTTTACAACATCTCTGATAATTATGATTTGTTGGTCATTGTGTTTCATCTCTGTATTTATATCAATCTACATAATAATTTCTTCCATAAATATTACTTAAAGAGAGGCTCGTGGTTTACTTTTAGTCAGCTCTACTTTGCTTTATAAGTGATGCTCATAATTCACAAACTTCTCTTTTGCAATTTCTTTATTCTTTATTTAATTTTGGCAATAAAACTTTTTGCCTTTAACTTTAATAGGCCAGGGGCTTCCCTTGTGGCTCTGCTGGTAAATAATCCACATGGAATGCCAGAAACCTGGGTTTGATCCCTGGGTTGGGAAGATACCCTGGAAAAGGGAAACGCTACCCACTCCAGTATTCTGGCCTGGAGAATTCCATGGACTGTATAGTCCATGGAGTTGCAAAGAGTCGGACATGACTGAACAACTATCACATTCACTTTCAGGCCCAACTCCTGTGAAATTTTGCAAAAAAAAAAAAAGACATATACACTGGAGCCCAGATTGGACTCTGCCTTTTGCAGGATTTTATCGCCAAACCCACTCCAGTACTCTTGCCTGGAAAATCCCATGGACGGAGGACCCTCCTAGGCTACAGTCCATGGGGTCCCAAAGAGTCGGACACGACTGAGCGACGACACGTTTTAGGGGGCTACAGGGAAAAAAATGAGCACATTGCAAACGGTAATTCAGTAAATAGAGCACTAAATTACTGACATGTAGTAAGCATTGTGTTAATACATTATTTTGTGTATTTCTCAGAAAACTTTCGTGGTCAATATTATTATTACTTTATGTTGAGCACTTGCTGTCTTTTACCATCTCTGTCAATTTCCAAAGAAGCTTTTTTCCTCATTTTTTTTTGTGTGTGTGTGCTTTCTTTCCCATTTTCCTGAACTTCCTGAGTAGGATGCCTATCATTTTGTGTTTTCTATCCTGCTCATACAGCACACTGCGAGGCACATATTTGGTTATATGAGGAAATGAATAAAGTGGCTCTTAAAAATTAGGAAGACACTTTCAGTAGCCTTCCTGGTAGGAATTCCTCACAGAGGTCATATTTTATATTTTATAAAATCAAGTTCCTATTGGTGAGACTTCATTTAAATAGAGAGTCAATTTGTGTTTTAAAATCATTGGCGCTGAGCTGCCTTATTCAGGAGGATGTTAATGCACTCAGTTGAGATTGCTGCTTAGTGAGTATTGTGTTTGCTTCTGTAGTTTTCACTATTAAGGAGAACAGTTGCTGATGAAAAGGGAGGAAAACTACCAAGTGCATTTGAGAATGAGTGTGTGTTGTGTGTGTGTGTGTGTGTGTGTTGGGGTGTCTATCAGCCTAGGGAGAAATATGGGGAAACAGTAGGATTTGATGGAGGGTGGAGGGAGTGTCTAGATGGTGACCGTGAATACATGTCAATCTCATGTTCTATATCAGTGCTGTCTCTAATCTTTTTGCCTCTTGATTAAATTGTGCCTTTGAGATTGTGTATTCTGATATAATATATTGTATAAAAAGTAAACTAAATTCTTTTTGTAGTTTTTACTTTAGTATCATATACAATGGGGTAATCAGAAAGTAGCATTGAATTCAGCCAAGCCAATGTATTTCCTTTTGCAAGTTTTCCAATAATATCAAAGAGCATATACGAGCAACTCTTTTATTTATTATCAATATGCTAACATCCAAAATGCCTTTATATGTCGTGTTTAATTATAAGTACTAGAAATGTCTATGTCCAAAGGTATTTTTGAAACACACAACTTGAACATTTAACAGCAACAGAAAAAAAAATCAGTGTAAATTATGTTTCAGATATGGAATTCCCACATTAAAAACCACTTACTTAGAGAATAGTAGGGTATTGTTTAAGAAATGATACACTTTGTACTGATAAAGCTCTTTAGTTCTTGAGCTTTCATCATGAGAATATTATTTGTTTAATTTGCGGTTATGTTTGCTGCTTTGAAAGCAATTAATTTTGCTTCGAAATTATGGCTTTTGTTATATATGAAAACTTCTAAAGCTGTCAGTCAGGCAGGAAATCAGTCCTGAATACTCATTGGAAGGACTGATGCTAAAGGTGAAACTTCAATTCTTTGGCCACCTGATGCAAAGAACTGACTCATTGGAAAAGATCCTGATTCTGGAAAAGATTGAAGGCCGGAGGAGAAGGGGATGGCAGAGAATGAGATGGTTGGATGGCATCACCAAGTCAATGCACATGAGTCTGAGTAAGCTCCGGGAGTTGGTGATGGACAGGGAGGCCTGGCATGCTGCAGTCCATGGGGTCACAAAGAGTTGGACATGACTCAGCGAGTAAGCTGACTGACTGCATGTATTATTTCCACAGCTAAAAAACATTATTTCCACTCTTTACACTCTTTTTTTTACCTTTTTTTTTAATTTTAATTTTTACTTTATAATACTGTATTGGTTTTGCCATACATTGACATGAATCCACCACGGGTGTACATGAGTTCCCAAACATGAACCCCCCTCCCACCTCCCGCCCCATATCATCTCTGGATCACCCCCGTGCAACAGCCCCAAGCATCCTGTATCCTGCATCGAACATAGACTGGCAATTCATTTCTTACATGATAGTATACATGTTTCAAAGCCATTCTCCCAAATCATCCCACCCTCTCCCTCTCCCTCAGAGTCCAAAAGTCTGCTCTACACATCTGTGTCTCTTTTGCTGTCTTGCATACAGGGTTATCATTACCATCTTTCTAAATTCCATATATATGTGTTAGTATACTGTATTGGTGTTTTTCTTCCTGGCTTACTTCACTCTGTGTAATCGGCTCCAGTTTCATCCATCCCATTAGAACTGATTCAAATGTATTCTTTTCACTGGCTGAGTAATACTCCATTGTGTATATGTACCACAGCATTCTTATCCATTCACCTGCTGATGGACATCTAGGTTGTTTCCATGTCCTGGCTATTATAAACAGTGCTGCGATGAACATTGGGGTACATGTGTTCCTTTCTATTCTGGTTTCCTCAGTGTGTATGCCCAGCAGTGGGATTGCTGGGTCATAAGGCAGTTCTATTTCCAGTTTTTTAAGGAATCTTCACACTGTTCTCCATAGTGGCTGTACTAGATTGCATTCCCACCAACAGTGTAAGAAGGTTCCCTTTTCTCCACACCCTCTCCAGCATTTATTGCTTATAGACTTTTAGATCGCAGCCATTCTGACTGGTGTGAAATGGTACCTCATTGTGGTTTTGATTTGCATTTCTCTGATAATGAGTGATGTTGAGCATATTTTCATGTGTTTGTTAGCCATCCATATGTCTTCTTTGGAGAAATATCTATTTAGTTCTTTGGCCCATTTTTCAATTGGGTTGTTTATTTTTCTGGAATTGAGCTGTATAAGTTGCTTATATATTTTTGAGATTAGTTGTTTGTCAGTTGCTTCATTTGCTATTATTTTCTCCCATTCAGAGGGCTGTCTTTTCACCTTGCTTATATTTTCCTTTGTTGTGCAGAAGCTTTTAATTTTAATTAGATCCCATTTGTTTATTTTTGTTTTTATTCCCAGAATTCTGGGAGGTGGATCATAGAGGATCCTGCTGTGATTTATGTTGGAGAGTGTTTTGCCTATGTTCTCCTATAGGAGTTTTATGGTTTCTGGTCTTACGTTTAGATCTTTAATCCATTTTGAGTTTATTTTTGTTTGTGGTGTTAGAAAGTGATCTAGTTTCATTCTTTTACAAGCGGTTGACCAGTTTTCCCAGCACCACTTGTTAAAGAGATTGTCTTTACTCCATTTATATTCTTGCCTCCTTTATCCCAGGGATGCAAGGATTCTTCAATATCCACAAATCAATCAATGTAATTCACCACATTAACAAATTGAAAAATAAAAGCCGTATGATTATCTCAATAGATGCAGAGAAGGCCTTTGACAAAATTCAACATCCATTTATGATTAAAACTCTCCAGAAAGCAGGACTAGAAGGAACATACCTCAACATAATAAAAGCTATATATGACAAACCCACAGCAAACATTATCCTCAATGGTGAAAACTTGAAAGCATTTTCCCTAAAGTCAGGAACAAGACAAGGGTGCCCACTTTCACTGCTACTATTCAACATAGTTCTGAAAGTATTGGCCACAGCAATCAGGGCAGAAAAAGAAACAAAAGAAATCCAAATTGGAATAGAAGAAGTAAAACTCTCACTGTTTACAGATGACATGATCCTCTACATAGAAAACCCTAAAGATTCCACCAGAAAATTACTAGAGCTAATCAATGAATATAGTAAATTGGCAGGATACAAAATCAACACACAGAAATCCCTTGCATTTCTATACACTTGTAATGAGAAAGTAGAAAAAGAAATTAAGGAAACAATTCCATTCACCATTGCAACGAAAAGAATAAAATACTTAGGAATATATCTACCTAAAGAAACTAAAGACCTATATATAGAAAACTATAAAACACTGATGAAAGAAATCAAAGAGGGCACTAATAGATGGAGAAATATACCATGTTCAAGGATTGGAAGAATGAATATAGTGAAAATGAATATACTACCCAAAGCCATCTACAGATTCAATGCAATCCCTATCAAGCTACCAGCGGTATTTTTCGCAGAACTGGAACAAATAATTTCACGATTTGTATGGAAATACAAAAAACCTCGAATAGCCAAAGCAACCTTGAGAAAGAAGAATGGAACTGGAGGAATCAACTTGCCTGACTTCAGGCTCTACTACAAAGCCACAGTCATCAAGACAGTATGGTACTGGCACAAAGACAGAAATATAGATCAATGGAACAAAATAGAAAGCCCAGAGATAAATCCATACACATATGGACACCTTATCTTTATACTCTTAAAGAGTTTTCCTACTGTTATAAATGCCAAATCATAAAATGCAGTGACTTGTTATTGATATTTTGGTAAGCATTACTCTAAAGGCATTATCACTTTAGGTAAAACAGAAAAAATATATGATGCTGATATATTGTGTATCTTTCTAGAAATATGCAATATGAATAGCCATGACTAGGATAAAGACACAGTCCCTTTACCTTTGTTGTATTAGGTGTAGGTAGCTCTGGGCACCAAAGAAGGCAATGGCGACCCACTCCAGTACTCTTGCCTGGAAAATCCCATGGGCGGAGGAGCCCAGTGGGCTGCAGTCCATTGGATCGCTAAGAGTCGGACACGACTGAGCGATTTCACTTTCAATCTTCACTTTCATGTATTGGAGAAGGACATGGCAACCCACTCTAGTGTTCTTGCCTGGAGAATCCCAGGGACGGAGGAGCCCGGTGGGCTGCTGTCTGTGGGGTCACACAGAGTCAGACATGACTGAAGCGACTTAGCAGCAGCAGCAGCTCTGGGCATACTGTGATGTCTGCTGGGTAATTCTTAATGTTTGCTCAGACTGTAGCGCGTAGCAGAAACTACCTACAAGGGTTTAGGCAAAAGGGAAGTCATCTTACCCACTTTTCCCCAAAGCAATCAATCAAACTTAGCAGTGTGTGTCATGGCCATCCCAGGATCTAGCTGTATTTTCGCTTTTCTACAATGTGCTTGTGACTTTCATCCTCTGTCTCAAGATGCAAAGGCAAAAATTAAACACACACACAGAGAAACAAATGCAAACCTGTTGGCAAGATTTCAATAGCTCTTCTGTGATTTCCAGTTGCTTTTTAGCAGCCAGAACCTCTTTTAGTGATTCTGGAAGCATTTTGTTTCAGAGACAGTGCTGCCTAAAATTAAACTGGGATTCTGTTCCTAAGAAAGAAAGAGGAATGGACTTCTGGTAGGCACCATAAGTGTCTGTCCAATTGTTTCAAGAGACTGGCCTTCATCTTTTTAGTCAAAGTTAGATTATTTTATCATTTTTAATTAATCTGAATCTGACCTGACCATAATCCTTATCTGCTCTATACCTAAGGAATGCTCCTTTCCTGTCTCATCCACAATGGAGATGGAGAAGTTTTATATAAAATATAATCTCATTATCATGGAAAAAATTTCATCATTAACTGGTATTTTATATTCAGGAGCATAAAATTGTTGAAAAAAAATTAGCTTCATATACCAGGAGATTTCTCTGGTGACTCAGTTGTAAGAATCTGCCTACCAATGTAGGAGACATGGGTTCCATCCCTGGGTCAGGAAAACCCTCTGGAGAAGGAAAAGGCAACCCACTCCAGTATTCTTATCTGGGAAATCCCATGGACAGAGGAGCTTGGAGGGCTGCAGTCCATGGGGTGGTAAAACTTAGTGACTAAACACCAGACAATCATGTTCTTAAAAATTTCAAATTTTTATATTGATTGAGTAGAATGATTATTAAAGATGGATCCATTATTAAAAAGAGAAAAGTTTAATTCATTACAGGGGTTAATAATGGCCTGTGGTTTGAGAAGATTCCAATTTTCTGATCTTCCAATTTTTCTTTCTTCCAATGGTAGAATTGTGGTAGAGTACTATTCACCATAGACTCAATGTCTGAAAGCATTAAGATGTTCTCTCACATTTAAAGCCACTGTGACAGGTGTCTGGCAATCATGAGAAATAATGATGTGTAAGACTTTCAGAAATGGATTGGGCATCAACTGATGTCACTTGTCATCTGGAGATTTCATTCCTGCTAAAATGCTCATGAAAATTATAGGACTCAATTTATTTTGCTTGGAGTTATATATAGAGATAATTTCATGCTTAGTAAAATGGTATAAACATATTGAATGTTATGTCAGAAAATGTACTTAAAGGAAACTCAGAAAAAATCATTTGATTAAAAAACTATCAGTTATACAATGTGGTGACTAAGATTCCATTTTCGCCCCTCATTTATAACCTCACTGTACTTTGTACCCACTTTTGGGGTGATGTATTAAATATTTGGGACTGTGATTATTTTGGTTTAGATACATTAAATTTGAAGAGATGGTAGCCACTCTTGCTCAGATTTTTTTAAAGTTATTTTTATTTTCTAAATTTAAGCAAATCCAGTAAGAGTGGAGTTTAAGTTATTAACATTTCTGAGAATTTCTTTCTTAGCCTAAAGTTTAAATGACTTTCCTTATTTTGTTATTCAATTATTATTTAATGAAAGCTGCTTTTACTTTGCCTAAAGCTCTTCTTTGACCAATATGAAAACACTTTGGTTGTTAAAATGATTTTTACTTCCATGGAGGAATATATTAGTGGCATTTTATTGGCACTGTTTATCTAACCGCATATTGACTTGGATGTTTAAATGCCAAATCACATCATGGGAGTTCTCTTGTGGAGAAGAATGCTATCTAAAACCTCACCAGTTCCAGAAAGTTTATATTTTCATTTAAGGAGCAAACCAAGGCTAAACCTAAGGATCTAGTTCTTTGTTCATTTGTTCCAAATTGTTCTGTTTTCATAGGGAAGGGATTCATACTGGTGGGACCATGTCAGAGAACAGAAATGTTGCAGAATCCAGGTTATCTATTTTTTTTTCCTTAAATTTATTTTTTTAATTGAAGGAAAATTGCTTTGCAACGTTGTGTTGCTTTCTGCCATAGAACAGGGCGAATCAGCCGCGATTATACATATATATGCTCCCTCTTGAGCCTCCCGCCCCTCTTCAACCCACCCCTCCAGGTCATCACACAGTGCCAGGCTGGGCTCCCCATGTTTATACTTCAGCTTCCCACTGGTTATCTACTTTACACGTGGTCGTGTATATTAGGGTATATGTGTCAGTGTTACTTTCTCCATTCATCCCACCCTCTCCTTCTCCTGGGATGATCTTAAATTCTTAACCTCAACTTTTTGGGATCCTTTAAATTTCTGTGGATGGATTTTTAAGATATTTTGCCTGTCAAGTCTGACAAGAGCAACCCATTTGGGATCCACACTGGTGCTCTTTTGGGTAAAATTTCTGTCCTTGTAATTTTATTGTCAAAAGAATTTGACCCACAGTGATTAAGAATGACAGATCCAGACAGAGCCCCTCCATCAGTGAGAGGCAGAACCAGAACTCAAAAGATCTGAGTTTCTGTGTGGGACATTCCCTATTAACCACACAATCTGTCATCTGAAGTTTATGCTTCTCTGGTAAAGGAATATTATTTTTCTTTTCCCCTGAAATGTCATGGATATCTGTGGGTTTGGACGAGTTTGCAAGCTAGTACTACATATAATAAAAAGAAAAAAAATATCACAGAGAGGGAAAACAAACTGAATGAAAACCATGTTGGGACAGTGTGTGTTTGTGACACCTATTGTATAAAATGGTGCTTGACATGCTTTCCATATTTTCCTGAGTGAAACTTTTGCTGTTCTCCTAGCTTAATTCTCCAGGGATGCTTGGTCATCAGGCTGACCAACACTCCTAGCGACAGACAAGGAATTTTCCAAGGGAGCAAAAAGGATCCTTACCCATTGATATCCCCTGGAGGTTTGGAAATCGTCCAGGAAGCAGATGTTCTATACACAGAAAACACCCCCAAATGCTCACCCTCCTTGTCTGCTATGAATAGTCTGCTTCACTTTCCATCAGAAAGTGAGTCTCAAACCAGCATATTTCTAGGAATATCTGAACAGATCTTAGCACTTTGCTCTTATAAACCATGCCATATACATTTCCATCCAGCCCTCCAAACCTTTCATGAAGCTGGCATGCAGTCAGCATTCATTTCATGCAAGTAGGGGAAACAAGTAAATGGATAGACACATATTAAAGCCTACTCACTGGCAGTATAAATCACTTGTTACTTTGCATTTTAATACATAAACTATCCGTTCAAGCTAGATGCTTTGCTAAATAATTATCAGCTTCACTTGAGTTGTATATCCTGAAAAGAAATGGTTTTCCAGAGCCTTTCCCATGTGGGCTTGCCTGAAAAAGCAACAGAAAATCCTTTTTAGAAGCCTTATTACCTTGATTCCTCTTCCTGTGGTTCCAGTTATTCAGGCCCTGTTCTCCACTGCTTTGTCATTTAAATCTGCAGCTGACATGACTAGTGTGGATGGGATATTTTCCCATGCAGTACACATGTGCCTTTTTAGACTGCACTATATGTGGCTTTCTAGAGGGGAATTAAGTCCTTCATTTCCTTTCACATTCTTGATAGACGCAGGGAAAAACATATTGAACATAAATTGCTCAATAAAGTGTAACTTCCTTCTTTAATTTTTGAAAAGTTTTAGAGAAAATTATTCATGGTTGAGATCCACTGCTTTATATTATGTAATAGCTAAAATTCAGTTCAGCAATCTCTATACAAACAGTGAAGAGATTTCAGCACAAATTTGATAGTACAGAAGAAAAAATATGGGCTGTTGTGTCAGCAAGATTGGACTGCTGTAACAAAATGCCATAGATTGGATGGCTTGAGAGACAGGTGTTTATTTCTCACCGTTCTGGAGGCTGGAAAGTCCTAAATCAAGGTGCTAGCAGGTTTGGGTCCTGCGTGTGTGTTCATCGCTCTTTGCGACCCCATGGTCTGTAGCCCACCAGGCTCCTCTGTCCATGGAATTCTCCAGGCAAGAATACTAGAGTGGCATAGCCTTTCCTCCTCCGGAGAATTTTCCTAATGTAGGGGTGAAGCCCAGGCCTCTTGCGTTGTAGGCAGATTATTTACCATCTGAGCCCCCAGGGAAGCCCCCCAAATTATTTCCTGTCTTAGTTGTGGTATGCAGATTTACTAGTTGTAGCGCCTAGGCTTAGTTGCTACACAATATGTGGGACCTTATTTCCCTGACCAGGAATCAAACTCATGTCCCCTGCGTTTTGAGAGCCCTTTTTCTGACTCAGAGAAGGAAACTTTCTTAATGCATCTTGAAATGGCAGAGAGCAAGAGAGCTCTGCCCTGTCTTCCTCCTCTTATAAGGGCACAAATTTTATGCTGTGGGCCCCACACTTCTGATCTAAGCCTTATTACCTCCCAAAGGTCCTACCTTCACACAGCAATGTGTTGAGGGTCAAAACTGGAACATAGGAATGGATAGGGGGATACACCAGTATTCAGTCCATACCAGGCTGTTATTAAATTTCAAGTCAGTCTGTCACTCTCTTCAGGTGCTTTATATTGAGTAGGCCCGGAAGTTCATCTGGGTTTTTCCTTAAGATCTTATGGAAAAGTTCATTTCTATAAGATGGAAATGGATGAACTTCTGGCCATAAGTTCACACTCAGTTGCATTCGACTCTTGCCCACCCTATGGACTAGCTCGCCAGGCTCCTCTGTCCATCGGATTTTCCAGGCAAGAATACTAGAGTGGGTTGTCATTTCCTCCTCCAGCGGATCTGCCTGACCCATGGTTGAACTCATGTCTCCTTCAGGTCCTACATTGGCAGGCAGATTCTTTGCCACTGAGCCACCTGGGAAGCCCTACTTTTTGCCAACTCAGTGTAATGATAGCATTCTTTATTAAATGCTGATCTTCCCTGGTAGCTCAGACAATAAAGCGTCTGCCTACAATGTGGGAGACCTGGGTTTGATCACTGGGTTGGGAAGATCCCCTGGAGAAGGAAATGGCAACCCACTCCAGTATTCTTGCCTGGAAAAGCCCACAGACCGAGGAGCCTGGTAGGCTACAGTCCATGGGGTTGCAAAGAGTCAGACACGACTGAGTGATTTTCAAAGGGAGAATGTAAGTCATATTGTTCACCTGTGAGCTGTTTGTAATCTACTAAACAATTATTTCATATATGGTATTTTTCCATCTCTCCATCACAGCACTCGTAGGCACATACTTCACTCTACAGGCTGACAGACTTTCATATGAACAGACTTTAATATGGCCCATGGCTGCTCACCTCCTGGAGTTCACACCTTCTTCTCAGGTGTGGGTAGAACCTGTGACTTGTTTTTCATCATTAGCATAGTATAAAGATGATGGGATGGATATACGATGCTGCTGTGAGCAGTCTTTGTTTCTTTTCCTGTCTGGTTTTGAAGAAGTAAAGTGATGTGAATCTTACACCACGTGGAAATAACTTCAGCCAGCAACCTGAGGGAACTTGGATTGGCACCCTTCCCCAGTTGAGCCCCTCGTCACCCCAGCAGTGGCTGTCACCTGGTTGCAGCTTAGCAAGATGCGAGCCCAGCCAAACCAGCTCAGAACCCTAACCCATGCAAACTGCTGAGAGATGGGTGGTGGTGTAAGCTGTTGGATTTGTGGTGATGGTTATGCAGCAGTAAGAAACTAATATATATGGGGTTTATTATACCCATTTTCAGTAGAAGAAACTCACCCAACAGCTAGACGGCAGACCCAAGAAAAAGATGAGTAAATTGATTTAAAAATAAGAATCTCCATCCAACCTCAGACTAAAACATTTATCATTCAATCAGTGTTAGTCACTCAGTTGTGTCTGATTCTGCAACCCCCACGGACTGTAGCCCACCAGGCTCCTCTGTCCATGGGATTCTCCAGGCAAGAATAGTGGAGCAGGTTGTGATTCCCTTCTCCAGGGGATCTTCCTGACCCAGGGATCAAACCTGGGTTTCCCAAATTGGGGGAGATTCACTACTGTCTGTCCACAGGGAAGCCCTAAAACGTTTGTAGTATGTCACAGTTACTATTTCCCTTCAACCCTAATTGCCTCCAGGTGGTGGAATGCTGCTCTTTTTGGGCAATATTGTTTTTAATTTACTTGAGTGGATGGAAATAGTCTTATATTTTCAGTAGCACCAACATGTGCTTTCTGAGAAGAAGTTCTCCCTCTAGGGAAAGGGGTTACAGAAGCACAGTCAAGAATCCCAAAGGGCTGCTCAGATCAACAGCCAACCGAGATCCAATCACTGGTCCCTCTCCCCCTGCCTGGCCTCACTGCCCCCTCCCCAAACCCCTCCCACACTCCTGCCCACCCTCCAGAGAGAGCGTGGATGCTGGAACCCATCCTAGGTAATAAGAACCACGTATTAACATTTAGCAGTATGAATATACTTAGAAAACATAATAACCTGCACACATATTTATGGACTTAAGTGTTCTGTTCTGGACCTCCTAGGACAGTGGTGGTGGGGCAGTGGGTGGCTTTATGTCATAAATAGAATGGCACTGGTGATGCAGTTTTCAGATAACATGCTTCCTTGTGATTCAGCAGTTCTTAGAGAGAGTCAACCTGTAGAGAGTATAATGTGTCATTTTGTTTTCAACAAAAAAATTTTATGCTTCAAATTGATCATTATGCTCATCTGTATAGCACATTTTAGTATATGAGGTTCTTGACAAAGTAAAACAAGTGCATTGTTCTTCCTTTCCTTAAATAGCATCCCTCCCTGTGCTGAACTGCTACATAGTTTCTGGTTAAGTGTCTTTATTATTCCTCCTGAGTGTAGTATTATCATCCAGGTGGGGTAAGGGTAATTCTTCAGTTCCTGATGGTCTACAGGTCAGCCAGCATCTCTAGAAGGATGGGCATTGTAAAAGCAAAAACTTCAGTAATTCAAGATGTTTTACAACCTATTGCATAATTATGTCTTCAAATATTTATAAAGACCAGAATCATTGCTATAAAACATACGCAGGGATGATTAATGATTCTGCTTTCACATCACTGCTGAAGACAAAAGCAAGGCTTCTTTCTGTAGATGCCGGGTATTCATTATCAATCACAAAACTATCAACCAGGCTGAGGATAAGGGTAGAAATGAAGGAGAGAATGCAAAGGGAAGAGAAAAGCTTATTCTGCTTGCCTCTTTCCGGCCAGGTCTTTATATTCTTTGAACATCTGTCACACTAAATCAAAGATGACGGGTGCAGTAGCAAATTGTTTCTATTTGGGTCACATCGGGGAAGATTCTGGTTCTTTCTAGCAAAATCTTGACATCTTGCTGTGATTCCTGTTCTCCGAAGTGTCTTCTGAGGAATCTGTGCTGCATAATAACTATATGCAAAAAATCGAAACATATGGCACAGAAAACTAATTACTGTATCAATATTTCACTCTGTTGTCAGTGATGGAATCTTTGTGGCAATTCTACAACTGTAGCTAAAAAGCAATGCCAGCGTGTTAAATACTGTCACTAGCGATATGCCTCCTACACCTCGCTTAGTTAAGTCACGTCTTACAGAGTTGTGCACTTGTTGTGTTTATGAAATAGTGTAACCTCTAGAGGGGTGCTAACTGACCCCTTAAACAGTTATTCTCCATCATGATTGAGCCTAATTAGGAGCCATATGCTCCCACAGTTTGCACACCATGGATATAACAAAATAAAACCTGCTCAACATTCAGCCTCTCAATGAAAAATATTAGTTGACAATGTAAGTGTATAAAAGTGAAAGTGACTGTCACTCTGTCGTGTCTGGCTCTTTGTGACCCTAAGGACTATACAGTCCATGGAATTCTCCAGGCCAGAATACTGGAGTGGGTAGCCTTTCCCTTCTCCAGGGGATCTTCCCAACCCAGAGATTGAACCCACATCTCCTGCATTGCTGGTGGATTCTTTACTAGCTGAGCCACCAGGGAAGCCCAAGAATACTGGAGTGGGTAGCCTATCCCTTCTCCAGCGGATATTCCTGACCCAGGAATCCAACTGGGGTCTTCTGCATTGCAGGATAATTCTTTAGCAGCTGAGGTACCAGGGAAGCTCAATATCCAGGCTTTCAAAGAAAAATATTAGTTGACAATGTAAGGGTATACTCATCACTCAAAACTGTTAGGCAGACAGAGAGTCAAAGTGTGGTTGCAAATGAATATTGTGCGGTTGGTGGTGATGATATGGTTGAGAAGCTGTTGGCATTTTTTGAGGAATCACTGTGTACTAGACAGTGTTTTAAATGACTTTAGCAAAGATGATCTCATTAAACATTTAAAAGAGTCTACTAGGCAGGTATTTTTACAAACATCTATAGGTGGGGAAATTCAAACAAGGGGATTTGTATGTCTTCAAGTCAGTCTACCACTGAATTAAAACTGTGGGATTTAAATACATTGACCAGATTCAGTGCACTAAACAATACTGTACTGCTTTCATCCAACTTGAGTGACTACTTATCTGCAACGCAGCACATTTTATTCCATGGAGACAAAATTTATCATAGGTCATAACTGGCACAATTTAGACAGAATAATGACAATACATTTAAATTTTGATCCAGAAATTTTGTTGGTGGACATTTTTCCAACAGACATGGAGATATTTATAAGTCTTTGTGGCATATAGATATATGTATAAGTCTTTGTGGCATAATCATAGTAAAAGACTGGAGACAATGGATAATTCTCTCCCTAGTTTGGCAGATAGATAATTATGATAAGTCAGTCTAATGAAGTACAACACTGCTAAAGCCATTCAAAAGAATAAGATAAACGTGTCTATTCAGATATGGTGAAATTACTGTGATATATACTTGGAGTCAAAAGTTAAGATGTAAAACAATGCTATGTACATTTAAGATAGATGAAAAAATAGCATATGAATAAGATCTTTGCATTGTATTGTTCAGTTGCTAAAATGTGTCTGGCTCTTTGTGACCTCATGGACAGCAGCACACCTGGCTTCCCTGTCCTTCACTATCTCCAGCAGTTTGCTCAAACTTATGTCAATTGACTCAGTGATCCTGTCCAACCAGCTCATCCTCTGTCACCTCCTCTCCTCCTGCCCTCAGTCTTTCCCAGAATCAGTTTTTTTTTTTTCCTTTCCAGTAAGTGAACTCTGTATCAGGTGGCCAAAGTATTAGAGTTTCAGTTTCAGCCTCAATCCTTCCAGGGAATCTTCAGGACTGATATCGTTTAGGATTGACTGGTTTCATCTCCTTGCAGTCTGAGGGATTCTGAAGGGTCTTCTCCAGCACCACAATTCAAAAGCATCAATTCTTCAGCAGCACTCAGCCTTCTTTACGGTCCAAATGCACACCTGAATACTGGAAAAACCATAGCTTTGACTAGGGAGATCTTTGTAAAGGAATTCAGAGTTTTAGAGTTTGGGATGGAAGGAATATTGACTGTCATATTAATTTGCTTTGGAATTTCTTGCATAAGCAAAATGTAGCACCATGAAAATAAAGTAGGGAGGTAAAGGGTAAATTTGAAAATAAGTAACAAAATAAGTGCCAAATTCACCTGCAATGAATTATTCTATTTGCCCAAGTGTGAGCTCTATCTCCTCACCTTGGAGCTCATGCTCTCTGTTAGAACAAAGGTTGGCAGGGCATATTTCAGGAAATTGTTGCAGGACATATTTGAGGAAGTTGTAGGAAAGTGGGGTAAAAAGGTAGCTCAGTAGAATTCTGCCAATCAGCCAGTTCCTCATGGAACACTTCATCCTTCACCGATTTTCTGCTGCAGCTCTTAGAAGCGACTCTCAATTCTATTTCACTCCAAGGATCGAAGCACTTCATTGTCATGTCAAGGGCAGAAAAAGAAGGAAATTGTCTGATACATGACACTGCTGGATAGTGGCAGAAATGGGATAAAATTATGGGTTTCCTTATGTCAAATCACTTCTTTTCGACACTATTTAGATAGGAGAAGGCAGGTTGCATATCTCTGAATGGGATGAGGAGAAAACAGGGAGAGAGACGGAAGCAAACAAGCAAGTGAAGCTCTGACTGGATGTGATTCCATGATCCCCATAGAATTTCCTGGACATAAAACTGCTTTCACAGAAAACACAACCCTCACTAAAGCTGCCCCAGGACTTCTTTGGTACTTGGTGCTCTTTGAAGGTGCATGAGTGAAATGTGGTATGTTTCCCAGGGCAGAGAGGCCACCTACCACAGTGACAGGCTGATGGTCAGAAATAAGCTGGAGGACACTTTCCAAGTCTTTGCTGAGCTGCTCCAGGAAGGGCACCTTTCAGAAAGATGGCTACTTGCTTTATAATAAGCTTCCTAACCTGGGTTGACAAATTTCCTCTTGGGAATAGTGTAAGATACATAACTGGGACTTCATGTTTCGAAAGGCAGGATGTGACTAAAATTGTCCCCATAAAGATGCTCCCCTCTGCCTTCTCTCCCCTCATCTTCTAATACTGACAGTGGGCCGCATATCACATGTACACATATGCATGCACCCATATATGTATTCATATATTTGTAAGTATGTATTTGCAAAGAAGCATTGAGTCTAGAGTCATAAGTTCTTTTGTTTCTAGTTACCACCATCTTCTTCCATCACAGAGAATTTACTGAATTAAAAAAAAAATTACTGTTTTAACAGAAAAACATTATCTGTATTTGAAGATCTGGGGGTAGTTGCATCGTTCTTATTAGCACGCACTGTCACTTCAGTCATGTCCGACTTTTTGCGACCCCATTGACTGTAGCCCATGAGACTCCTCTCTCCTTGGGATTCTTCATGCAGGAATACTGAAGTGGGCTGCCGTTGCATTATCCATCTTATAAGCACAGCTATTAGCTATTTAGGCTTCCTTAGTGGTTCAGTGGCAAACAACCTGCCTGCCAAGCAGGAGATGTGAGTTTGATCCCTGGGTCAGGGAGACCCCCCAGAGAAGGAAATGACAACCCGCTCCAGTATTCTTGTCTAGGAAACTCCATAGACGGAGGAGCCTGGAGGGCTATAGTCCATGGGGTTGCAAAGAGTTTGACACAACTTAGCAACTAAACAACAGCAGCAATAGCTATTCAGTGAAGCTTATATACTTTTGTTTCGCTCTTTCCCTCCCTTCTGATGCCTTTAGAATATCTTCAGTTCAGTCAGTTCACTGCTCAGTCGTGTCCGACTCTTTGCGACCCCATGAATCGCAGCACACCAGGCCTCCCTGTCCATCATCAACTCCCAGAGTTCACTCAGACTCACGTCCATCGAGTCGGTGATGCCAACCAGCCGTCTCATCCTCTGTCATCCCCTTCTCCTCCTGCCCCCAATCCCTCCCAGCATCAGAGTCTTTTCCAATGAGTCAACTCTTTGCATGAGGTGGCCAAAGTACTGGAGTTTCATCTTCAGCATCAGTCCTTCCAAAGAACACCCTTTTACAATTTTCCACAGTTTATTGTGATCCACACAGTCAAAGGCTTTGGCATAGTCAATAAAGCAGAAATAGATGTTTTTTCTGGAACTCTCTTGCTTTTTCAATGATCCAGTACATGTTAGGATATCTTAGATACCCTAATTAACTTTGTAGATGGATGTCTTTGAAAGGTCCAGCAAACCTGAACATGTTGCTGTAATGTGCTGTTGAGGATGACACTTCTATAAACATTCTAAATAATCTAGAAAAGCAAAAATTCTAAAAAAAAAAAAATTGTGAATCAAAATATGACCATAGGCTGTGTCTGTGAACAGAAAGAAAAAAATCAAATTAAGAAAAAGAGAAAAGAAGCTTCTCTATTGCTTTCATGCCTCCCTATATGGTACTGCTTCCAAGATCCAAAGTCAGGCTAATAAAACCCATGCTTGTAAATGACATTATAGGTTAAATGGACTGGCCTGGAAATATCTCTACCATTTGTAAAAAAATAAAAAAAAAATTCACGGTGAATATGTAATCTAAATACTAAACAACTGAAAGATCTTTTGAGCTAGAAACTACCAATCATTTAGGAGTGCCTGTACTTTTTTTTTTAACCATTTAAACCCACTTTCTGTTTTTGTTATATCTTGGTGTTTTGATATAATATAGATAATATATAGAATCAATAGTTTAAGTCCATAATATTTCATTTCTAGTGATGTTGGTTTAGTCACTAAATCATGTCCAACTCTTGCAATCCCACGGATTGTAGCTTGCCCGGCTCCTCTGTCCATGGGATTTAATTTTCTAGATAGTCCAATTAATTCTGTTTCTCCTTTTCCATTTGCAATATAAATTGTGAAGTTATTTCTATGAGTCTTTGAGTAAAATATTATACAATTTAATTTAACTTGGAAAATCTTATAAAGTAAATTATGTGTGTTAAAATATTATTCATATAATTTTGCATTAATATTTAATGCATCTTATTTAATAATATGTTATTCTGACCAGAGGGACTTTCTTAGTATATTATTGCCTCTATTATATTTGATAGAACTGCCAATTTTCAAGTAGATCTGCACATACACATGATCAAGAGGACTAAACATTGTATTAACATTATTGAGTCTGACAGGGGAAGCATTCTGTTTTAATAAAACAGTATTCAGAATAGAAGTTACTACAGGCTAAACCAATATTAAATCTTTCAACAGAATCAGTTCAGTAACAATATAAATTCACAGTCAACCTCTTTCTCTGCTGACAGAAACCAAAGCAACCAGCTATGTTTTATCAAAGGTAACTTTCTAAATTACTCAGATCATAAGCTTTGCTTGAATGCATTTTTCCCTGTAAGTAGCTAAATCATCTCCTATCAGGATTAATTATCACTGATAATGAATTCTCAGCTGCTGCTTCAGTGTAGAATTAAAGAGTTTATAAGAACAGCAAAAGCATCTACCAATCATGTCCTATTAAAAAATAAAAAACACCAACAAAAAATACTTCCTTCTGCACTATGACAGGTAGAGGCACTTTCTCTATTAAGAGGATAGTATTATGAATATATGTGTTTTATTCTTTACTACATTTTTCAATATAGCAGTGAAATACGGAGAATTTACAAAGTGGCACAAATTAATCTGAAAGGTCTCTAATAACTAACCTCTGCATGAAGGCAGATATAAAGGTATAGCAAGAGTGAAACTTTTTCTAGGTTTTCACACAAATATCTTTGGAAACTTAGCTAATATGCAGAAGTTAAAAACTTTTGCCACTTGTACAATCATACATATTTGGTTTTTAATCTCGCTTTTCCCATTAAACTCTGAATTTAAAAATGGAAAACTTATTATCTCTCAAACATTACATTTGAAAGATATCTTCAGAGGCTATGAACTGGGTCCTACAAAGTAAATAAAGTTTTAAAGTTTCCCTAGAAAATAAAATAAAATAAAATAAAGTTTCCCTAGAGAATCAAGAGGTAAAGTGGCAGAAGGTATACAAAAACTATATACATTCTTTCAACAGTAATCTCATTACCTTTTGAAAACATTAATTTGTTTATTTTAATTGGAGGCTAATTACTTTAAAATTTTTGTTTTCATTTCGGTTGGTACTTCCATGGAAACTGCTCGGTAACTGTTGCTCCTTCTCTTACCACTGCTTCATTATTTCACACCTGGAGGATAGTTATCTTTCACCTATCTTCTTCCCACTTTTTAGTCTTTTCTCTTGTCAAGTTATTAACAAATCAATTTTCCCTATTATTCCTATTTATCTTGTGGCTTCCTATTTTAGAGAAAAACTTTAAGAGGTGTCATTTTCTAGAGAGAAACTCTGAGTTGCTAGAATTTGTAATCAAAATATTTACAAAACTTAATTCTCATCTTAGTTTTCTGAATGTTGAGCTTTAAGCCAACTTTTTCACTCTTCTCTTTCACTTTCATCAAGAGGCCTTTTAGTTCCTCTTCACTTTCTGCCATAAGGGTGGTGTCATCTGAATATCTGAGGTTATTGATGTTTCTCCTGGCAATCTGGATGCCAGCTTGTGCTTTTCCAGCCCAGCATTTCTCATGATGTAGTCTGCATAGAAGTTAAATAAGCAGGGTGACAATATATAGCCTTGACGTACTCCTTTTCCTATTTGGAACCAGTCTGTTGCTCCATGTCCAGTTCTAACCGTTGCTTCCTGATCAGCAGTGCCAACAGGACTGGAAAAGGTCATTTTTCATTCCAATCCCAAAGAAAGGCAATGCCAAAGAATACTCAAACTACCGCACAATTGCAGTCATCTCACACGCTGGCAAAGTGATGCTCAAAATTCTCCAGCCAGGCTTCAGCGTGTACTTCCAGATATTCCAGCTGGTTTTAGAAAAGGCAGAGGAACCAGAGATCAAATTGCCAACATCTGCCGGATCATCGAAAAAGCAAGAGAGTTCCAGAAAAGCATCTATTTCTGTTTATTAACTATGCCAAAGCCTTTGACTGTGTGGATCACAATAAACTGTGGAAAATTGTAAAAGAGATGGGAATACCAGACCACCTGACCTGCCTCATGACAAACCTGTATGCAGGTCAGGAAGCAACAGTTAGAACTGGACATGGAACAACAGACTGGTTTCAAATAGGAAAAGGAGCACGTCAAGGCTGTATATTGTCACCCTGCTTATTTAACTTCTATGCAGAGTACATCATGAGAAACGCTGGGCTGGAAGAAGCACAAGCCGGGATCAAGATTTCTGGGAGAAATATCAATGACCTCAGATATGCAGATGACACCACCCTTATGGCAGAAAGTGAAGAGGAAATAAAAGGCCTCTTGATGAAAGTGAAAAAGGAGAGTGAAAAAGTTGGCTTAAAGCTCAATATTCAGAAAACGAAGATCATGGCATCTGGTCCCATCACTTCATGGGAAATAGATGGGAAATAGTGGAAGGAGTGTCAGACTTTATTTTTTGGGCTCCAAAATCACTGCTGATGGTGACAGCAGCCATGAAATTAAAAGACACTCCTTGGAAGGAAAGTTATGACCAACCTAGATAGCATATTCAAAAGCAGAGACATTACTTTGCCAACAAAGGCCCGCCTAGTCAAGGCTATGGTTTTTCCAGTGGTCATGTATGGATGTGAGAGTAGGAGTGTAAAGAAAGCTGAGTGCTAAAGAATTAATGCTTTTGAACTGTGGTGTTGCAGAAGACGTTTGAGCATCCCTTGAACTGCAAGGAGATCCATCTAGTCCATTCTAAAGAAGATCAGTCCTGGGTGTTCATTAGAAGGACTGATGCTAAAGCTGAAACTCCAGTACTTTGGCCACCTGATGCGAAGAGTTGACTCATTGGAAAAGACTCTGATGCTGGGAGGGATTGGGGGCAGGAGGAGAAGGGGACGACAGAGGATGAGATGGCTGGATGGCATCACAAACTTGATGGACATGAGTTTGAGCAAACTCCGGGAGTTGGTGATGGACAGGGAGGCCTGGCATGCTGCAGTCCATGCGGTTTCAAAGAGTCGGACATGACTGAGCAACTGAACTGACTGAGTGACTGACTGACCTGCATATAGGATTCTCAAGATAGAGGTCAGGTGGTCTGATATTCCCATCTCTTTCACAATTTTCCACAGTTTATTGTGATCCACACAGTTAAAGGCTTTGCCATAGTCAATAAAGCAGAAATAGATGTTTTTCTGGAACTCTCTTGCTTTTTTGATGATTCAGTGGATATTGGCATTTTGATCTCTGGTTCCTGTGCCTTTTCTAAAACCAGCTTGGACATCTCGAAGTTCATGTTTTATGTTGCTGAAGCCTGGGTTGGAGAATTTTGATCATTACTTTACTAGTGTGTGAGATGAGTGCAATTGTGCGGTAGTTTGAGCATTCTTTGGCATTGCAATTCTTTGGGATTGGAATGAAAACTGACCTTTTCCAGTCCTGGGCCACTGCTGAGTTTTCCAAATTTGCTGGCATATTGAGTGCAGCACTTTCACAGCATCATCTTTCAGGATTGCTCACCTGGAATTCCGTCACCTCCACCAGCTTTCTTTGTAGTGATGCTTCTAAGGCCCGGTTGACTTCACATTCCAGGATGTCTGGCTCTTGGTTCTCATCTGGTCTCCTTTCTCCAGGTACACCTGTCCAGCTATTCCGTTCTTTTTATCTTAGTAAATAATGTGAAGTAGTACTTGGAGACAGGTATTGACAATTCAGAAGCAAGTAGGGCAAGTTGCCTGTTCTTGAGAAACATGAGTCACATTTGAATCACAGGAATCACATTTGAAACAGAAATTCAGACTCTGGTGGAAGCAGAGGAGAAGGGCATGACACTTCTGAAACAGACGCATGTCATCACCATCTGTGATAACCCGATCACATTCTCTGATTGGAAGATATGGACAAAACAGGGTAGCTGGCCATTGTTGATCAAGCTCTGATCTTTCTGGGACAATCGCTGCTGAAGTCACAGATTGGTTTGCCAGGCTCCCTGCTACACACATTATGATCAGAGTTCTCTTTGTCATGTATGACCTGTCAGTTGCCTGTTTGCATATTTACACTCCCAGACTTGAGCATAAGGACATTGACAATTTAATACTCATTATGTATTCCTCTTGTCATATTGTAAATATTTAACAACCACAACAAAAACTGTATGAACTAATTAATACATAATTCTTTAATTGTTTGACTTGGCTGTATTAGTATTTGGTCCTTAACAAACATAGCTTAATTAATGTTTCTAGGAGAGTCACAAATTAATCTCTGTATTAAAAAATAATAATACTTTGTCAGGTTAAATGTGGAAATGTTTTCAGTTTTACAGGGATCATGTGTGAAATTGTAATAATTTAAAGGACATTTGTTTTTTTCTGGTCCCTGAAGAATGATGTTGATATGGATGAGGTTTTATAATGGGTCAGTAGCTGTTCCCCAGCTGTATCATCTTAATAACAAGTCTTCAATATGGTTAGTTTATTAATTTTTCTCAGGTGCAGGCTTATGATATTCACAATAATTATAGGGATAATTTAGAGACTTAAGTGTAAATATGTGTTAAATGGATAAGTATTACACTTGTCAGTGTTGATTGGGCATTCACATTCCAGCCTTGTCTCTCTTCCTGCAAGAAATCAAATTAAGTCAAAATAAACTCAGAAGTTGCTTTTAGAGAGCATGTTGCTAGATCCCATAAGGCTGTGTGCCTGGCTTCTTGGGCTTCCCAAGTGGCACTAATGAAGAACTCGCCTGCTAATGCAGGAGACTTAAGTGACCTGGGTTCGATCCCTGGATTGGGAAGATCCCCTGGAGAAGGGAATGGCAACCCACTCCAGCGTTCTTGCCTGGAGAATCCCATGGACAGAGGAGCCTGGCAGGCTACAGTCCACAGGGTCATGGTCCAGACAGGATTGAAGCGGCTTTGCATGCATGGCTCAAATACGTTTCATGGCTGTAAGATAGTCTGATGAACTTATCTCTAAATGGACAATATTTTCCTTCAGCTCTCTGAAGGAAGTACACTTCTTTCTTGGCTGTGCTTTTAAGTTCAACATTTGCTTAGATGATTTTCCTTGTACAGTATACTCACATTACAATTTATTTCTGTCAAAATTTTTCTTAGGCTAAATTACCTCTCTCCTCTGTTGGAAGTTTTGGCTTTGCCACTTGTTCCATTCCTTTTGTGTTCTGTTGTTGCTGAGGTCAGGGAGGAATTCATCGTGGCTCTCTCCATGAGTCAGGTTTGGTCCTAATTCTGCTTGACTTGGTTGATTTTTCTGTTCCTCAGAAGACTTTTATCCCTCTCTGCTGCATGATGGTGGGGAGTTTCACATCAGAAAAAGAGGTTTATTCTTCAAATTACAGCAACTAAAATGAATAAAGACTTTGTATTGGAATGCAGGTTACGTGATATCAAAAGTTTATTAACATATGTAGGCTTAAAAAGCTGCAGAAAAATAGAACTCAATAAAAAGAATAGAATGGATGGATAGAAGAAGAAAGAAAAGGCTTAGGTTGATGGAGGTCACAAGAGAATACTCATCCTAGAATTTTCCTGAAAAGTTAAGCTAATCAAGAGGACTGACTCTAGAATGGGTGGCTGCAGGTTGGGGAAGAAACTCTTCTCATAGACAGGTTGGGGAAGAAATGGCAGAGGACACCATAAGTGGCTTGTTTTTAAGAGAAAGTCATAGGAAATCTGATGGAGTGCAACAGAAATTCATGGAGTGGCTGAATCCTGATGGAAGTAAGCACATGAATAAAATTCAAACTCCCAAGTTGTCAGAAAATATAAATTAAAACAGTAATGAGATATTATTTCCCGCTTATCTGCCTAGAAAAAATTTGAAAAAGGATAATATTGCCAAGGGGGGATGTCAGCCCATGGCCCTCTGATACATTTTCTTCGAAATGTAAATGGTTGTTCTTTGCAAATAGCTCTTCCATAATACATATTACAATTAAAAGTGTATTTATTTCAACTCAACAATTCTACTCCTGGGAATCTTTTCCATATAAATATCAGCACATGTACTTAAAGAAACATGTATCAAATGGAATGAAATTAATGCCCATCATAGGGAAACAGCTGAGTAAATGGTGATACATCTAGTGACACTCAAAATATAAAAACAAGTAAAGGAATGTAAATTTATGTAAATATATCAATATTAAATTTATGCATTTTTATTAAAAGAACTTTGTGACATAATTGCTTATCAAGTAATATGTTATGCAAATCATCAAATCACTCTACTAATCTCTAAATAATTTATAGACTTTAAAAATAAATAGTTTACATATTTATTTGAGGTGAATATCCCTAATTAAATGCTTCCCTGCACTGGGATACAACTTGATACATGAAAATGTATTCAAATATTTTAATGATTCAATAGTAAATTGGTTGTCACTGGTCACATCCGATTTTTCTCAAAATCAATGGCACTTCTCTTATCTTTTGTTAACTTAGCAATTGTATTGAAATAATTTGACCCTTTGATGTAACTTTTACTTATTGAATATGTCCGTTATCAACCTTATTCACCAACAGTAATGGGGATGTGCATTTAACTGGATGAATCATTTGTTAAGCAAATACATGGTGAAAGGTGAGAGAGTACAAACTGTTGCCAAGGTCCATCTCTGCCCCTGACTTTGCATAACCTCTGCATGCATCCTTCATCATTTACAAGATGAAGATAACAATAGACTGCTCCTGTAGTTGTCAAATAAGATGCTTTACCGCAGCCTGCCTTAGAATGACTCTGTCCACGTTTACCTTTCTGTGAATGCTTGTGCCTGGTGGGCTATCTCAGGATGCCAACCACCTCGACGTTGTCAGTGGAGAATGGACTTTCAGAGGGACAAGTATTCTCTGGTTTCTGTGACAACCTCCAAACACAGGCATGACTTCCATGCTAGAAGAACTTGCATCACCCGCTTACCTGCCCCCCTTTGCCTGCGGACTTTCTGAGAGTCGAGTGTGCAGTCTGTATCATGTGTGACTCCAGGGAACACCGATCCATGGTGGTGTCAGTTTATGGGGCTACTTGGGCATTGCTCACTGGGATGCCCGCATGGTCTCACTGACTACACCGGGCACCTTTATCCATTCAGCTCAGGGAACTTGGGAACTCAAGGGGGCGCGTGAGACCTGTGGTTGGTGAACTGTCAGGGGCTGAATCTTGAAGACTGACCAAGTTAGCCCTGGAGGTGTGTGGGAGAACCAGCCAAAATTTAAACATTGTAACCAACTTTTCAACTTCATTTAAGTTTTCGGCTGGGTAAATCCATAAAAGTGAAGGGAAGTCACTCAATCATGTCCAATCCTTTGCAAGGCCATGGACTGTAGCCTACCAGGCTCCTCCGTCCATGGGATTCTCCAGGCAAGAGAACTGTAGTGGATTGCCGTTTCCTTCTCCAGGCGATCTTCCCAACCCAGGGATCGAACCCAGGTCTCCCTCATTGCAGGCAGATGCTTTACCTTCTGAGCCACCAGGGAAGCCAGGGTAAATCCATAGCATGGTAACAAATCATTTGGAAATTACATTTGATATCTATATCTGTCTCCTTCCTCTCAGTCAATCCATCTATCTATGGGAACACTTGTAGATGTATGTTAACAATATATGTGAAAGAGCGCCATTAATACAGGATACATCAAGTGATTTTAATTTTCCTTTAAAAATTTTCAGAAAACTCATTTAAAAAAAAATTAAGCATGGACATTTTGTGTGGTGGGTAAAATATCAAAGAACAGAACAGCTACTGCTGAAGTACAGGAATCAAAAGCAGAGTCCCCAGGTTTCCTGGAGAGAATGAAGGAGCCCATCCTTGGATGAACCATGTAGCTTCATACAGTGAATGCCTCGGAGGCATCCTGAGCATTTATGAAGCAATTGCGTGCCCGGGCACCGTTATGAGGGTCTTATTCACAAGTCTGGTCTTTGAATTCTTACATTGTTGCTAATGTCAGATACAAGGTTTTACACATATCAGATCTTCTGTCAAAAAGGGTGATGCCAACCCACGTGCCTAACAGAACTGCAAGAGGTGCAAATATTATTTTCATATGTAATAATGCCTAAAGGAAAAGGCAGGAAAGACATCGGCATTATGTTTTTCAAGCATAGGCATGTTATACAAAACTGACAGACAAAAACAAACTGAAAAAATGTGTAATTAATATAAAAATCAAAGCCATGATTTCTAATCATTAATAATAAAAGTTAAAAAGAAAAAAATCAGTTATCTAATAAAAATAGAAGTAAAACCAATGGAAAGAAGAATAATATGATAATTGTGTTTCTCACCTCTGAATTCAGACTAATTTCATAAATTCCCATTATAAAAATGCAGATTTTTTCATTTTTAATAAACTTTTTTATGTTTCAAAACATTTTTTCAATGTTTTCATAAATATTCATTACTATAATTAAAATTGTGAATTAATACTAAAATGACCTTATTCACTAGATTATTTTGAAAGTCAAGTAAATCATTTCACATTTTAGAAATGTTTTCTTTTGCATTGCCTAAAGCACATTAGTAAATTTTGGCAATCAGTAATTATGATGGATTAATAAGCAAATTCAAGTTGCTATAACTATAGATACTATTGTATCTATGGTTACCAAGTGTATAAAAAGAAAATTTAATTGATTTAATTTTTTCAATTAAATTGGCAAATAATAGTAATAGAAACATCCCCTGACAAGGTTAGTAATGATTTTTTTAGGCAAATTTTATTACCAAAATACTTCTGATATTTTAAAAATATCTCCAGATACAGTGATAGTTTTAGATGAGTTATAGTGCATGTTATCCAGATATTCTCTGTTTTTTCTTTTTTTGATCTACAGATAAGTGGTCTAAAGATAAAATAACAGTTGTAAGGGTTTTTTTGCTTTTATTTTATTTAACACTGAAGAAGTCATCATGCCTTGTTTATTGTGTAGAATGTATTAATTTTTTCTCATACATACATACTATTTCCATATCTATATTTAGATATCTAGTTATATATATCTATATATATGTGTCTCTATATAGAAGCATAAACATATACCTCTCTCTCCATCTCTCTGTTTTCATTTTTAAATATAAATTTATTTATTTTAATTGGAGGTTAATTACTTTAAAATATTGTATTGGTTTTGCCATACATCAACATAAATCTGCCACAGGTATACATGTGTTCCCCATCCTGAACCCCCCTCCCTCTCCCCTCCCCATACCATCCTTCTGGGTCATCTCAGTGCACCAGCCCCAAGCATCCAGTATCATACATCAAACCTGGACTGGCGATTCATTTCACATATGATATTATACATATTTCAATGGCATTCTCCCAAATCATCCCACCCTCTCCCTCTCCAACAGAGACCAAAAGACTGTTCTATACATCTGTGTCTCTTTTGCTGTCTCGCATACAGGGTTACCATCTTTCTAAATTCTATATATATGCGTTAGTATACGGTATTGGTGTTTTTCTTTCTGGCTTACTTCACTCTGTATAATAGGCTCCAGTTTCATCCACCTCATTAGACTGATTCAAATGAATTCTTTTTAACGGCTGAGTAATACTCCATTGTGTATATGTACCACAGCTTTCTTATCAATTCATCTGCTGATGGACATCTAGGTTGTTTCCATGTCCTGGCTATTATAAACAGTGCTGCGATGAACATTGGGGTACACGTGTCTCTTTCAGTGCTGGTTTCCTTGGTGTGTATGCCCAGCAGTGGGATTGCTGGGTCATAAGGCAGTTCTATTTCCAGTTTTTTAAGGAATCTCCACACTGTTCTCCATAGTGGCTGTACTAGATTGCATTCCCACCAACAGTGTAAGAAGGTTCCCTTTTCTCCATACCCTCTCCAGCATTTATTACTTATAAACTTTTGGATCACAGCCATTTTGACTGGCGTGAAATGGTACCTAATTGTGGTTTTGATTTGCATCTCTGATAATGAGTGATGTTGAGCATCTTTTCATGTGTTTGTTAGCCATCAGTATGTCTTTTTTGGAGAAATGTCTATTTTGTTCTTTGACCCATATTTTTATTGGGTCATTTATTTTTCTGGAATTGAGCTGCAGGAGTTGCTTGTATATTTTTGAGATTAGTTGTTTGTCAGGTGCTTCATTTGCTATTAATTCTTCCAATCTGAAGGCTGTCTTTTCACCTTGTTTGCAGTTTCCTTTGTTGTTCAGAAGCTTTTAAGTTTAATTAGATCCCATTTGCTCATTTTTGCTTTTATTTCCAGTATTCTGGGAGGTGGGTCATAGAGGATCCTGCTGTGATTTATGTCGGAGAGTGTTTGCCTATGTTCTCTTCTATGAATTTTATAGTTTCTGGTCTTACTTTTAGGTCTTTAATCCATTTTGAGTTTATTTTTGTGTATGGTGTTAGAAAGTGTTCTAGTTGCATTCTTTTACAGGTGGTGGTCCAGTCTTCCCAGCACCACTTGTTAAAGAGATTGTCTTTAATCCATTGTATATTCTCGCCTCCTTTGTCAAAGATAAGGGGTCCATAGGTGTGTGGATTTATCTCTGGGCTTTCTGTTTTGTTCCATTGATCTATATTTCTGTCTTTGTGCCAGTACCATACTGTCTTGATGACTGTGGCTTTGTAGTAGAGCCTGAAGTCAGGCAGGTTGATTCCTCCAGTTCCATTCTTCTTTCTCAAGATTGCTTTGGCTATTCAAGGATTTATGTATTTCCATACAAATTGTGAAATTATTTGTTCTAGCTCGGTGAAAAATACCACTGGTAGCTTGATAGGGATTGCATTGAATCTATAAATTGCTTTGGGTAGTATACTCATTTTCACTATATTGATTCTTCCGATTCATGAACATGGTATACTTCTCCATCTATTAGTGTCCTCTTTGATTTCTTTCACCAATGTTTTATAGTTTTTTATATATAGGTCTTTAGTTTCTTTAGGTAGATATATTCCTAAGTATTTTATTCTTTTCGTTGCAATGGTGAATGTAATTGTTTCCTGAATTTCTCTATTTTCTCATTATTGGTGTATAGGAATGCAAGGGATTTCTGTGTGTTGCTTTTATATCCTGCCACTTTACTATATTCATTGATTAGCTCTAGCAATTTTCAGTGGAGTCTTTAGGGTTTTCTATGTAGAGGATCATGTCATCTGCAAACAGTGAGAGTTTTACTTCTTCTTTTCCAATGTGGATTCCTTTTATTTTATTTTTTTTCTGCTCTGATTGCTATGGCCCAAACTTCCATAACTATGTTAAATATTAATGGTGAAAGTGGGCACCCTTGTCTTGTTCCTGACTTTAGGGGAAATGCTTTCAATTTTTCACATTGAAGATAATGTTTGCTGTTTGTTTGTCATATATAGCTTTTATTATTTTGAGGTATGTTCCTTGTCTTCCTGCTTTCTGGAAAGTTTTTATCATAAATGGATGTTGATTTTGTCAAAGGCATTCCCTGCATCTATAGAGATGATCATACAGCTTTTATTTTTCAATTTGTTAATGTGGTGTATTACACTGATTGATTTGTGGATATTGAAGAATCCTTGCATCCCTGGGATAAAGCCCACTTGGTCATGGTGTATGATCTTTTTAATGTGTTGTTGGATTCTGATTGCTAGAATTTTGTTAAGGATTTTTGCATATATGTTCATCAGTGATATTGACCTGCAGTTTTCTTTTTTTGTGGCATCTTTGTCAGGTTTTGGTATTAGGGTGATGGTGGCCTCATAGAATGTGTTTGGAAGTTTCCCTTCCTCTGCAATTTTCTGGAAGAGTTTGAGTAGGATAGGTGTTTGTTCTTCTCTAAATTTTTGGTAGAATTCAGCTGTGAAGCCGTGTGGACCTGGACTTTTGTTTGCTGGAAGATTCTGATTACAGTTTCAATTTCCGTGCTTGTGATGGGTCTGTTAAGATTTTCTATTTCTTCCTGGTTCAGTTTTGGAAAGTTGTACTTTTCTAAGAATTTGTCTATTTCTTCCACGTTGTCCATTTTATTGGCATATAATTGCTGAAAGTAGTCTCTTATGATCCTTTGTATTTCTGTGTTGTCTGTTGTGATCTCTCCATTTTCATTTCTAATTTTATTGATTTGATTTTTCTCCCTTTGTTTCTTGATGAGTCTGGTTAATGGTTTGTCGATTTTATTTATCCTTTCAAAGAACCAGCTTTTTGCTTTGTTGATTTTTGCTATGGTCTCTTTTGTTTCTTTTGCATTTATTTCTACCCTAATTTTAAAGATTTCTTTCCTTTTACTAACCCTAGGGTTCTTTATTTCTTCCTTTGCTAGTTACTTTAGGTGTAGATTTTGGTTATATATTTGACTTTTTCTTGTTTCTTGAGGTATGCCTGTAGTGCTATGAACTTTCCCCTTAGCACTGCTTTTACAGTGTCCCACAGGTTTTGGATTTTTGTGTTTTCCTTTTCATTCGTTTATATGCATATTTTGATTTCTTTTTTTTTTAATTTCTTCTGTGATTTGTTGGTTATTCAGCAGCAAGTTGTTCAGCCTCCATATTTTGGAATTTTTAATAGCTTTTCTTCTGTAATTGAGATCTAATCTTCCTGAATTGTGGTCAGAAAAGATGCTTGGAATGCTTACAATTTTTTTTGAATTTACCAAGTATAGATTTATGGTCCAGGAAGTGATCTATCCTGGAGAAGGTTCTGTGTGCGCTTGAGAAAATGGTGAAATTCGCTGTTTTGGGGGTGAAATGTCCTATAGATATCAATGAAGTCTAACTGGTGTATTGTATTGTTTAAAGTTTGTGTTTCCTTGTTAATTTTCTGTTTAGTTGATCTATCCATAGGTGTGAGTGGGCTATTAAAGTTTCCCACTATTATTGTGTTATTGTTATTTTCCCCTTTCATATTTGTTAGCATTTGTCTTACATATTGTGGTGCTCTTATGTTAGGTGCATACATATTTATAATTGTTATATCTTCTTCTTGGATTGATCCTTTGATCATTATGTAGTGTCCTTCTTTGTCTCTTTGCACAGCCTTTGTTTTGAAGTCTATTTTATCTGATATGAGTATTGCTACTCCTGCTTTCTTTTGGTCTCTATTTGCATGGAATATCTTTTCCCAGCCCTTCTCTTTCAGTCCGTATTTGTCTCTTGTTTTGAGGTGGGTCTCTTGTAGACAACTTATATAGGGGTCTTGTTTTTGTATCCATTCAACCAGTCTTTGTCTTTTGGTTGGGGCATTCAACCCATTTACATTTAAGGTACCCTTTTTGTGTTTCCTGCCTAGATAATATCCTTTAGCATTTGTTGGAGAGCTGGTTTGGTGGTGCTGAATTCTCTCAGCTTTTGCTTGTTTATAAAGCTTTTGATTTCTCCTTCATATTTGAATGAGATCTTTGCTGGGTACAGTAATCTGGGCTGTAGGTTATTTTCTTTCATCACTTGAAGTATATCCTGCCATTCCGTCCTGGCCAGAAGAGTTCCTATTGAAAGATCAGCTGTTATGCTTATGGGAATCCCCTTGTGTGTTATTTGTTGTTTTTCCCTTGCTGCTTTTAATATTTGTTCTTTGTGTTCGATCTTTGTTAATTTGATAAATATATGTCTTGGGGTATTTTGCCTTGGATTTATCCTGTTTGGGACTCTCTGGATTTCTTGGACTTGGGTGATTATTTCCTTCCCCATTTTAGGGAAGTTTTCAACAATTATCTTCTCAAGTATTTTCTCATGGATTTCTTTTTGTCTTCTTCTTCTGGAACTCCTATGATTCAAATGTTGGGCGTTTAACACTGTCCTGGACGTCTCTGAGATTGTCCTCATTTCTTTTAATTCGTTTTTCTCATTTCCTCTCATTCATTTATTTCTACCTTTCTATCTTCGACTTCACTAATCCTATCTTCTGCCTCTGTTATTCTACTATTTGTTGCCTCCAGAGTGTTTTTGATCTCATTTATTGCATTATTCATTATATATTGACTCTTTTTTATTTCATCTAGGTCCTTGTTAAACCTTTCTTGCATCTTCTCAATCCTTGTCTCCAGGCTATTTATCTGTGATTCCATTTTGTTTTCAAGATTTTGGATCATTTTCACTATCATTATTCAGAATTCTTTCTCCGGTAAATTCCCTATCTCTTCCTCTTTTGTTTTGTTTGGTGGGTATTTATCCTGTTCCTTTACCTTCTGGGTATTCCTCTGTCTCTTCATCTTGTTTATATTGCTGCGTTTGTTGTGGCCTTTCTGTATGCTGGCAGTTTGTGGAATTCTCTTTATTGTGGAGTTTCCTCGCTGTGGGTGGGGTTGTATCAGTGGCTTGTCAAGGTTTCTTGGTTAGGGAAGCTTGTTTTGGTGTTCTGGTGGGTGGAGCTGGATTTTGTTCTCTCTGGAGTGCAATGAAGTGTCCAGTAATGAGTTATGAGATGTCAGTGGTTTTGGAGTAACTTTGGGCAGCCATTATATTGGAGCTCAGGGCTGTGTTCCTGTTTTGCTGGAGAATTGGCATGGTATGTCTTGCTCTGGAACTTGTTGGCCCTTGGGTGGTGCTTGATTTCAGTATAGATATGGAGGCATTTGATGAGCTCCTGTCAGTTAATGTTCCCTGAAGTCAGGATTTCTCTGGTGTTCTCAGGGTTTGGACTTAAGCCTCCTGCTTCTGATTTTCAGTCTTATTTTTACAGTAGTCTCAAGATTTCTTCTTCTATACAGCTCCATTGATAAAACATCTAGGTTAAAAATGAGAAGTTTCTCTACATTGAAGGACACCCAGAGAGGTTCACAGAGTTACATGGAGAAGTGAAGAGAGAGGAGGGAGTTATAAGTGACCCAAATAAGATGATGTGGAATCAATAGAGGAGAGAGCAAGGTAGCCAGTAATCACTTCCTTATGTGCCCTCCACAACTGGACCACTCAGAGATGTTCACGGAGTTATACAGAGAAGAGAAGAGGGAGGAAGGAGACAGAGGTGGCCAGGAGGATAAAAGGGGGGAATCAAAAAGAGAGACAGATCCAGCCAGTAATCAGTTCCCTAAGTGTTCTCCACTGTCTGGAATATCCAGAAATTCAGAGTTGGATAGAGAAGAGAGGGGGAAGGGAGGTGACACAGGCGACCTGGTGGAGAAAAAGAAGAGTCCAAAAGGGGAGAGAGCAGTCAAGCCAGTCTCTCCGAAGTAAAAATGTATACTGAAGATTGGGCTCTTAAAGGTACAAAATTGATAACAAATGCCAAAAAGCAAAGATTAAAAATCTGAAGTAGAGTTTGCACCTTCAAAAATACAATATTAAAGAAAAGAAGAAAAAAAAAGAAAGAAAAAGTCACAAAATTATTAAAATATATGTATATATGAAGTTTTCTTTTAAAAAATAAGGTCTTTTTTTTTGCAAAGTAATTGTAGGTTATAAAAGTGAAAATTAAAGGAGTAATAGAGGACTTAAAATTAAAAAAAAGAGAATGATCGTAAAAATAGTAAAAATGTATCTAGGACTTTCTCTTGTGTTGTTGTGGGCAGTGTGGGGTCAGTTCATTTTTAGATAGTTCCTTGGTCCAGCTTGTATTTCTCAACAGCTATAGGCCCCTTCCTATGTAGTCAGTACTAACTACAGGGTTTTAATCTATTGCACCTGTCACTTCCAAGGTGGTCCCCTTTGTTTTAGCTTCTTCTGTTTGCTGGTCTCTTCAGTGTGTGATTTCTGCCCTGACACAAAGGGGGAGGTGGTGGGCACTTCTTTTAGGCTCGTTTATTCAGTCGTGCTGTGGGGAGGGAGGGACGCTGCAAACAAGTAACACCGGCGTGTGCTCTCAGTGCCTCAGCCACACTGGGCCTGCCCCTGCTCATAGCATGTGTACCTTCCCTGCCCACACTTCTCAGGCTCTAGGTTGCTCCACCGGGAACTGTCCAAGGCTGGCCCTGGGCTGCATGCACCTCCCACGTCTAAGCCGCTCAGATTCATGCACTAGGGTAGTCCTCAGAGGTGCAGACTTGGGTGGGCCTGTGTTTTGTGCCCTTCCCAGGTCCAAGCAGCTCAGGTGATGAGGTGTTTGGTGAGTGCGATCTCTGCAACTTATCGCCTCCCCTGTCCCTGCTGCTCAGTTTTCTGGGCATACAACTGGCGCACCTTCTCAGGCAGATGTTGACCGTCCAAAACCCCAAGAAGTCTTAGTTAGCAAAGATGCCTGCCTACAGTTTTGTAGATAATGTCTCTCTGGGACTGTGATTGCCCCCTTCCGGCTCTGGCTGCCTGTCACTGGAGGGGGATGATCTGCAGCCGGCTATCTTTCTTCAGTCCTTTGTTCTGTGCGTGGGCCTGGCGGTGTCTGAGGTTAGGGCTCACTTTTCACGTGGTAGTCCCACAGTCTGGTTTGCTAGCCCAAGTTAGTTTGCTCAGATTGCCCTCAGGGCATTCAGTCTCGGTCCTTACTCTAAGCAATGCAGCCCGTGCCTCCCTACCCAGCCCTTGCTTGCTAGTGGTGGGTGCAGGTGTCTGCACTGCTTCTCTGCTGGGGAACTACCATTGGGCTCGTAATCTGTGGGTTTTAATTATTTATTTATATCTCCTCCCTGTTATGTTGCCCTCTGTGCTTCCAAGGCTTGCCACAGACTCGGCAGTGAGAGTGTTTCCTGGTGTTTGGAAACTTCTCTCTTTTTAAGAACCTGTTCCTGGGATGGGAAGGGACTTCCCTGGTGGCTCAGACGGTAAAATGTCTGTCTACAATGTGGGAGACCAGGGTTCAATCCCTGGTTTGGGAAGATCCCCTGGAGAAGGAAATGGCAATCCACTCCAGTACTATTGCCTGGATAATCCCATGGACAAAGGAGCCTGGTAGGGTACAGTCCATGGGGTTGCAAAGAGTCAGACACGACTTCACTTTCACTTTTCACTTTTCTTGGGACGGAGCTCCATGCCTACCTCTTTTGTCTCTTTTGTCTTTTATATTTTTTCCTACCTCCTTTTGAAGACAATGGGCTGCTTTTCTGGGTGCCTGATGTCCTCTGCCAGCTTTCAGAAGTTGTTTTGTGGAATTTACTCAGTGTTTAAATGTTCTTTTGATGAATTTGTGGGGGAGAAAGTAGTCTCCCCATCCTATTCCTCTGCCATCTTAGGACCGCCTCCCATCTCTCTGTTTTCAGTGTTACCATTCTTTACGAAAAGAAAGGATGCAAAGAGAAACCAGCTTATTCCATGAAAACTCATGATGCCAAATGAACAGTGTTCATTTGTTCATTAACTAATCTATATGTGCTTTTTATGAATGCTTGTGTATTTTTTGATAGCCAATTGGTATTTAGTTTTTTACAATTTTTTTTAATTGATATTGAGTTCTCTGTATACTATAGACTCAAGGCCTCTGTTGATTACAAGCATTGCCAATCCTGCCTCCCAACGTAGGGCCTGCTTCTTCACTCTTTAAATAATATGGTGCTCAGTCACTCAGTCATGTCCCGCTCTTTGTGACTCCATAGACTGTAGCTCACCAGGCTTCTCTGTATATCGAATTCTCCAGGCAAGAATACTATAGTAGGTTACCATTTCCTCCTCTAGGGGATTTTCCCAACCCAGGGATTGAATTAGATGTCTCTTATATCTCCTGCATTGGCGAACAGGCTCTTTCTCACTAGCAGCCCCCTGGCCTACAAATAATTTGGACCAAGTGAAGTCACTCAGTCGTGTCTGACTCTTTGTGACCACATGAACTATAGCCTACCAGTCTCCTCTGTCCAGGGAATTTTCCAGGCAAGAGTACTGGAGTAGCTTGCCATTTCCTTCTCCAGGGGATCTTCCTGACCCAGGGATCAAACCCAGGACTCCCTCATTGCAGGCAGACACTTTACCATTTGAGTTACCAGGGAAGCCCAATATGGACCAAAAGTCTAATTTAATATAGTCTGATTTATCCATATTATAATAATGGTTGAAGCTTTTTATGTAGTGCTTGACTACAGCTTCGGAAATTCTCCCCATGTTAATTTCTTAAATTCTTCTTAAAGAAGCCACAACTGATGTATTTTCATAATTAAATGGATGATATGTCTGGAAATAATTTTTGTTAAGAATATGATCCAGTATTATTATTTTTTTTCTTTTTCTTCTTTTGAGTATGGACCTGCAGTTGTTCAAACACTATTTAGTGAAAAGACCCCTGTTTCCACATGACTGAGCATATGAGTGGGTTGTTCTGAGGTCTTTGGCTCCATTTGCCTCTTTGTGTACTGGTTTCAACTCCTCACAGTATTAATTATTGTAGATTAGAGCACTCCAGCATCTGGTGAAGTGAAATCTTTTGTTTTCATGGCTCCTTATCTTTGGCTAATCTCACGGGAGATTCCAGTATGCCCCCAATTAGCCATTTTAAAAACTCTGTAAAGTTTATGAAAATAGCATATCCATGATTTTACTGACTTTAAGGCAAAAATTCCTCTGTATTCCCTGTATTATAAACCTGGCTGAAAATCTCAGTTTGTAATTAGATTATACAGCTGTCCAAGTCAGCAGCTTTCTCCCTCAGCAGTTAATCTTTGTGTCAATTTGGCATTTGATTGTGATTCCACAAGTATTTTCATGGAACCATTACTTTTCTTTTATGTTATAAAGGGTCTTAAGGCTCAAGACTTTCTTGAAACGTGGAGAATCTTTTTCATTTATGATATTGTTTTTTCTGCTCTTACCAGGTGGGGTTAGTTCTATTTTTTACGGAAATAGAATTTCAGAACTTGTATCTTTAGCATGTTACTATAGTATCAAATTATCAACTGACTTTAGAAATACAAAAGACATGATACTATTGTCTCATTCCCCAATCACTTTTCTAAAATAGTGACCTGTGTCCCCTCCTTGTTGTGCTTCCAGAGACCTGAATCCTTCCTGACATACTTTTGTAGTTGATCTCCATTGTGTAGTCCCATTCTAACATCTTCTAAAATTTAATTATTTACAGTATTTGTCATTCGTTGTCTACCCAGATCGCTTCCCTGGTGGCTCAGATGATAGAAAATCCGCCTGCAATGCGGGAGATGCACGTTTGATCCTTGGGTCTGGAAGATCCCCTGGAGAAGGAAATATTCCAATATTTTCTACTCACTCCAATATTCTTGCCTGGAGAATCCCATGAACAGAGGAGATTGGTGGGCTACAGTCCATGGGCTGGCAAAAAGTCAGACACAATTGAGTGACTCACACACACACAGGTCACCACACCTCCCTATATGAGTTCTAAGAAAGCAAGAATCCAAAGCTATTCCCTTATTTAAGTGTGGCCAGTGCGTGGGAAGGAGAGGCTTCCTAATTAAGCTTTTATACACCATTCCCAGGGTAGGCTTTACTTGGAAGGTGACATTGGTAAATTACTTGTAAGAAGCTAGAAGGCTAGTAATGTGGATATTAAATATAGGAGTAGGAATCAAAAATACAGGCTGTAGGTGGGCAGCTTGTTTGCTGGAATGATGGCAAGGATTTCACTGACCCTGGGATTATAGTTGGTGAGAGGCCAGGCAGGGAGAGAAGGGAGCACATAATAGAGGGTCTTGTGGGCTCCTATCATGGTTTTGGTGTTTACTCTGAGTGAAATGAGAAATATTGATGTGCTTTGAACAGGGGAACGACATTAGCTGACTTATGCTTTCAAGCAGGCACTCAGCAAATATCGAGTTGAATTGAACTGAATTGATTTTGAAAGAAAAAAACCTACAGCCTTTGCAAGCTCTGCAAGTTATCAGACACTGATATATGATAAAAATCAAAAAAGGGATAACTGGGAAATATGTCTAGAACAATGGGAATAAAGTTAATTTATGTGGAATGGTAACTACAGGTTAGAATGTTGACTTTTCCTTAATGATCTAAAAGTGATTTCTCAAGAGAAATTTGGTGGAAGGTGTACACACACTTGTGCACACAAGCTTACATGGAAGATTGAAGAAGTGGATATTTTAAAAGGAAATTTGTGGTGGAGAGTTCACTAAGAACAGACTCATGTTCACAGTAACACTTAAAGGATTATCCTTTTTTTGTGGTATTTTAAAGTAGATGTTAATAGATGCAAGCTCTTGAGGACAATACACAAAATATTTGAGAATTCTAAGAACAATTACAAGAAGTCAAAATTCTTGCCTCTTTTTGTGCTAAAATTCTACCATATGGTGATGTACCAGAATCATAAGTATCAATTTAAGATGCAGCAAATTTGATTTGCTCATAGGCTATTTTCAACTGACATAAACAAAATGTATGTTCACTAATTAGGATAGGAAGTTGAGATTTTCCTATGATGAAAAATTGTCCATTGGTCATATATTCATTGGAAGGACTCATGCTAAATCTCCAATAATTTGGCCACCTGAAGCGAATAGCCTATTCATTGGAAAAGACCCTGATGCTGGAAACTATTGAGTGCAGGAAGAGAAGGAGGTGACAGAGGATGAGATGGTTTGATGGCATCACCGACTCAATGGACATGAGTTTAAGCAAACTCCAGGAGACGGTGAAAGATAGGGAGGCCTGGTGTGCTGCAGTCCATGAAGTCATAAAGTCAGCCATGACTTAGTGACTGAACAATAGCTACCTACTTATAATGCATTTTTACACTTTTAGACCCCACCCATCCTCCCTGCCCAAGGTAAGAGAAACCCAAGTAAGATGGTAGGTGTTGCAAGAGGGCATCAGAGGGCAAACACACTGAAACCATACTCACAGAAAACTAGTCAATCTAATCACATTAGGGCCACAGCCTTGTATAACTCAATGAAACCAAGCCATGCCTGCGGGGCAACCCAAGAGGGCGGGTCATGGTGGAGAGGTCTGACAGGGCGTGGTCCACTGGAGAAGGGAATGGCAAGCCACTTCAGTATTCTTGCCTTGAGAACCCCATGAATAGTATGAAAAGGCAAAATGATAGGATACCAAAAGAGGAACTCCCCAGGTCTTTAGGTGCCCAATATGCTACTGGAGATCAGTGGAGAAATAACTCCAGAAAGAATGAAGGGATGGAGCCAAAGCAAAAACAATACCCAGTTGTGGATGTGACTGGTGATAGAAGCAAGATCTGGTGCTGTAAAGAGCAATATTGCATAGGAACCTGGAATGTCAGGTCCATGAATCAAGGCAAATTGGAACTGGTCAAACGAGATGGCAAGGGTGAACATCAACATTCTAGGAATCAGCGAACTAAAATGGACTGGAATGGGTGAATTTAACTCAGATGACCATTATATTTACTACTGCAGGCAGGAATCCCTCAGAAGAAATGGAGTAGCCATCATGGGCAACAAAAGAGTCTGAAATGCAGTACTTGGATGCAATCTCAAAAACGACAGAATGATCTCTGTTCATCTCCAAGGCAAACCATTCAATATCACAGTTATCCAAGTCTATGCCCCAACCAGTAACGCTGAAGAAACTGAAGTTGAACGGTTTTATAAAGACCTACAAGACCTTATAGAACTAACATGCAAAAAAGATGTCCTTTTCAGTATAGGGGACAGGAATGCAAAAGTAGGAAGTCAAGAAACATCTGGAGTAACAGGCAAATTTGGCCTTGGAATACAGAATGAAGCAGGGCAAAGACTAATAGAGTTTTGCCAAGAAAATGCACTGGTCATAGAAAACACCCTCTTCCAGCAACACAAGAGAAGACTCTACACTTGGACATCACCAGATGGTCAATACCAAAATCAGATTGATGATATTCTTTGCAGCCAAAGATGGAGAAGCTCTATACAGTCAACAAAAACAAGACCAGGAGCTGACTGTGGCTCAGATCATGAACTCCTTATTACCAAATTCAGATGTAAATTGAAGAAAGTAGGGAAAAACCACTAGACCATTCAGGTATGACCTAAATCAAATCCCTTATGATTATACACTGGAAGTGAGAAATAGATTTAAGGGCCTAGATCTGATAGATAGAGTGCCTGATGAACTATGGAATGAGGTTCATGACATTTTCCAGGAGACAGGGATCAAGACCATCCCATGGAAAAGAAATGCAAAACAGCAACATGGCTGTCTGGGGAGGCCTTACAAATAGCTGTGAAAAGAAGAGAGGCAAAAAGCAAAGGAGAAAAGGAAAGATATAAGCATCTGAATGCAGAGTTCCAAAGAATAGCAAGAAGAGGTAAGAAAGCCTTCTTCAGCGATCAGTGCAAAGAAATAGAGGAAAACAACAGAATGGGAAAGACTAGAGATCTCTTCAAGAAAATTAGAGATACCAAGGAAACATTTCATGCAAGGATGGTCTCGATAAAGGACAGAAATCGTATGGACCTAACAAAAGCAGAAGATATTAAGAAGAGGTGGCAAGAATACACAGAAGAACTATATAAAAAAGATCTCCATGACCCAGATAATCATGATGATGTGATCACTAATCTAGAGCCAGACATCTTGGAAAGTGAAGTCAAGTGGGCATTAGAATACATCACTACGAACAAAGCTAGTGGAGGTGATGGAATTCCAGTTGAGCTCTTTCAAATCCTGAAATCTGATGCTGTGAAAGTGCTGCACTCAATATGCCAGCAAGTTTGGAAAACTCAGCAGTGACCACAGGACTGGAAAAGGTCAGTTTTCATTCCCATTCCAAAGAAAGGCAATGCCAAAGAATGCTCAAACTATCGCACAATTGCACTCATCTCACATGCTAGTAAAGTAATGTTCAAAATTCTCCAAGCCAGGCTTCAGCAATACATGAACCGTGAACTCCTTAATGTTCAAGCTTGTTTTAGAAAAGGCAGAGGAACCAGAGATCAACTTGCCAACATCCTCTGGATCATGGAAAAAGCAAGAGAGTTCCAGAAAAACATCTATTTCTGCTTTATTGACTATGCCAAAGCCTTTGACTGTGTGGATCACAATAAACTATGGAAAATTCTGCAAGAGATGGGAATATCAGACCACCTGACCTGCTTCTTGAGAAATCTGTATGCAGGTCAGGAAGCAGCAGTTAGTACTGGACATGGAACAACACACTGGTTCCAAAGACGAAAAGGAGTATGTCAAGGCTGTATATTGTCACCCTGCTTATTTAACTTCTATGCAGAGTACATCATGAGAAACGCTGGACTGGAAGAAACACAAGCTGGAATCAAGATTGCTGGGAGAAATATTAATAACCTCAGATATGCAGATGACATGACCCTTATGGCAGAAATTAAAGAGGAGCTAAAAAGCCTCTTGATGAAAGTGAAAGAGGAGAGCAAAAATGTTGACTTAAATCTCAACATTCAGAAAACGAAGATCATGGCATCCGGTCCCATCATTTCATGGGAATAGATGGGGAAACAGTGAAAACAGTGTCAGACTTTATCTTTTTGGGCTCCAAAATCACTGCAGATGGTGACTGCAGCCATGAAATTCAAAGACGCTTACTCCTTGGAAGAAAAGTTATGACCAACCTAGATAGTATATTCAAAAGCAGAGACATTACTTTGCTGACTAAGGTCTGGCTAGTCAAGGCTATGGTTTTTCCTGTGGTCATGTATGGATGTGAGAGTTGGACTGTGAAGAAGGCTGAGCACCGAAGAATTGATGCTTTTAAACTGTGGTGTTGGAGAAGACTCTTGAGAGTCCCTTGGACTGCAAGCAGATCCAACCAGTCCATTCTGAAGGAGGTCAACCCTGGGATTTCTTTGGAAGGAATGATGCTAAAGCTGAAGCTGCAGTTTTTTGGCCACCTCATGCGAAGAGTTGACTCATTGGAAAAACTCTGATGCTGGGAGGGACTGGGGGCAGGAGGAGAAGGGGACGACATAGGATAAGATGGCTGGATGGCATCACGGACTCGATGGACGTGAATCTGAATGATCTCTGGGAGATGGTGATGAACAGGGAGGCCTGGTATGCTGTGATTCATGGGGTCGCAAAGAGTTGGACACGGCTGAGCAACTGAACTGAACTGAACATCCTCCCTGCTGTCTACGGTGGCTGCTGCCAGCTATCCCAGGACAGTACTGGACTTCTCAATGATGCTAGCACAGTATATCAACAAGGAAGTAGACAAAAATAGAATCATGCTTCTACTGGGACCACCATGGAGGCAAATCAATGTTTTCCCAAAGAGAAGGAAGAAAAGAAAATATGACAATGGAGGGACAGTGTTTTCTTTTCAAGCTTCTCAGAGAGCATTTAGCCAGAAACTGAAATATGTACATCAATACAAAAACTTCAGTATTTTAAGTGTAATCTGTGAAGGACCAGTGGGAGAATGTCACAAACACTCACAAGAAGAATTTGAATTGCAAGAGACAAATGGACCTATTGTCTTGTATGTTATCTCCAGGTCAAAAATAAATTATTTAGGAACATCTAACAACACTAATTTTGTTGATAGTGAAGGATTTTGGAGATAGTTTGAAAATTTTGTGATTTCATTCATTCACACATTTATCTTAATAGGACGTGTTACAACTTTGTTTCTATTAATGGCATGTACAGGAACATGAAACAGCTCTCTCACTGAGGAGAAAGAGAGATGCTTGATATATTGGTTTTGATTTTAAAACCTGACATAATATATCAGTTAGTTCAGGTACCAAGTGGGTCTGATTCTCTGCAACCCCATGGACTTCAGCATGCTAGGCTTCCCTGTCATCACAAACTCCCAGAGTTTGCTCAAACTCATGTCCATCAAGGTGGTGATGCCATCCAACCATCTCATCCTCTGTTGTGCCTTTCTTCTCCTGCCTTCAATCTTTCCCACCATCAGGGTCTTTTCCAATGAGTCAGTTTTTTGCCCACTGGTGGCCAAAGTATTGGAGTTTCAGCTTCAGCATCAGTCCTTCCAATGAATATTCAGGACTGATCTCCTTTAGGATTTACTGGTTGGATCTCCTTGAAGTCCAAGGGACTCTCAAGAGTCTTCTCCAACACTACAGTTCAAAAGCATCAATTCTTTGGCACTCAGCTTTCTTTATAGTCCAACTCTCACATCCAGACATGACTACTGGGAAAATCCATAGCTCTGACTAAACAGATATTTGTTGGCAAAGTAATATCTCTGCTTTTTAATATGCTGTCTAGATTGGTCATAACTTTTCTTCCAATGAGCAAGTGCCTTTTAATGTCATGGCTACAGTTACCATCTGCAGTGATTTTGGAGCCCCAGAAAATAAGTCTCTCACTGTTTCCACTGTTTCCCCATCTATGTGCCATGAAATGATTGTACCCAATGCCATGATCTTTGTTTTTTGAATGTTGAGCTTAAGCCAGCTTTTTTGCTCTCCTCTTTCACTTTCATCAAGAGGTTCTTTAGTTCTTCTTCACTTTCTGCCATAAGTGTGGTGTCATCTGCATATCTGAGGTTATTGGTATTTCTCCTTGCAATCTTGATTCTAGCTTGTCCTTCATTCAGCCCAGCATTTTGCATGATGTACTCTGCATGTAAGTTAAATAAGCAGGGTGACAGCATACAGCCTCAACATACTCTTTTCCCAAATTGGAACCTGTATGTTGTTCCATCTCTGGTTCTAATTGTTTCGTCTTGACCTGAATACAGATTTCTCAGGAGGCAGGTCAAGAGGTCTGGTATTCCCATCTCATGAAGAATTTTCCAGTTTGTTGTGATCCACACAGTCAAAGGCTTTGGTGTAGTCAATAAAACAGAAGTAGTTGACTTTCTGTAACTCTCTTGCTTTTTTGATGATCCAGTGTATGTTGGCAATTTGATCTCTGGTTCCTCTGACTTTTCTCAATCCAGCTTGAACATCTGGAAGTTAATGATTTATGTCCTATTGAAGCCTGGCTTGCAGAATTGTGAGAATTACTTTTCTAGCTTGTGAGATGAGTGCAATTGTGCAGTATTTTGAACATTTTTTGCCATTGCCTGTCTTTGGGATTGGAATGAAAACTGACTTATTCCAGTACTGTGGCCACTGCTGAATTTTCCAAATTTGCTGGCATATTGAGTGCAGCACTTTCACAGCATCATCTTTCAGGATTTGAAAGAGCTCAACTGGAATTCCATCACCTCCACTAGCTTTGTTCGTTGTGATGCTGCCACTTGACTTCACATTCCAGGATGCCTGGCTCTAGGTGATTGATGATACCTTCGTGATTATCTGGGTCGTGAAGGTCTTTTTTATATAGTTCTTCTGTGTATTCTTGCCACCTCTTCTTAATATCTTCTGCTTCTGTTAGGTCCATAGCATTTCTGTCCTTTACTGTGTCCATCTTTGCATGAAATGTTCACTTGGTATCTCTAACCTTCTTGAAGAGACCTCTAGACTTTCTCATTCTATTATTTTTCCTCTATTTCTTTGCACAGATCACTGAGGAAGTCTTTCTTATCTCTCCTCGCTATTCTTTGGAACTCTGCATACAAATGGGTGTATCTTTCCTTTTCTCCTTTGCCTTTCGCTTCTCATCTTTTCTCAGCTATTTGTAAGACCTTCTCAGACAACCATTTTGCCTTTTTGCATTTCTTTTTCTTGGGGACGATCTTGATCCCCGTCTCCTGTACAATGTCATGAACCTCTGTCCATAGTTCTTCAGGCACTCTGTCTGTCAGATCTAACCCCTTGATTCTGTTAGTCACTTCTACTGTATAATTGTAAGAGATTTGATTTAGGCCATACCTGAATGGTCTAGTGGTTTTCCCTACTTTCTTCAATTTCAGTCTGAATTTGGCAATAAGGAGTTAGTGATCTGAGCCATAGTCAGCTCCCAGTCTTGTTTTGCTAACTGTATATAGTTTCTTCCTCTTTGGCTGCAAATAACATAATCAATCTGATTTCAGTATTGACCATCTGGTGATGTTCATACATAGAGTCTTCTCTTATGTTGTTGGAAGAGGTTGTTTGCTATAACTCTTGCATTCTCTTGGTAAAGCTCTGTTGTAGGAGACAGGAAGAATAAAAGAAAAGCAGGCCCCAGCAAGGGCCACAGAAGAAATTTATAGTTATTGATAAACTGGATGGTATAAGGCATGAGACTCTTGGAACAATTCCAGAGGGTACAGTTCATAGTCTTGAAAACAAGATTGACACATTGACACATTAAAACACAACAAAAAATGGTACAATATCCAGACCCTTTTTGAGAACTAAGGATTATATAGAAAACCTGTTAATGTACTGGTCTCATATAATAAGTTTCAATCAAATTCAAATGACTGAATTATGTAGAAATTTATACTCTGACCATAGCAGAGATAAGTTAGAAATTGATAATAATAAGACAATCTTACATGTTTAGAAATTTAAAAAGCACACATTAATAGGCCAAAGAAGAAAATATAATGATAATTAGAATATTTGTTAATTTAAAAATAATAAAATACCATTTGTGAGACAATGCTAAAGCAGCCCCTAAAGGAAAATACTTAGCTTTAAAATGTTTCAGCATAAGAAAAGTAAACATTAATGGTCTTCGATTCCATCTCAGAAAAACAGGGGACGGACATAATTACACTCAAATAGAAGACAGGAAGTCATAAGATAATAAATTCATGAAACAATATTACTAAATGACATTTTTGGTAGATTTGACATATTAAAACACAACAAAAAATGGTGTAATATCCAGACCCTTTTTGAGAACTAAGGATTATATAGAAAACCTGTTAATGTACTGGTCTCATATAACAAGTTTCAATAAAATTCAAATAGTGATATTATAGTTTCCTCATTGGCTATGATACTAGATAGTGATTCCGAATTCTCTGGATGTTATAACAGCTGTTTTTAGATAAAACTAAAAATAATAAGTAAAAAATTAACATAATAAAAATAGGATGAGACCTAGAAAAAGAAAGAAAACTGATAGCACTGTATATGTTATAGGATGCCCCTGAACAAAATGGGAGATAATTGAACATCAAATATAGAAATCCTGCAGTTTGTTTAAATGTGGATGATATATTAATATGATGCATGAGGCCATACTTTTACATTGATACAGCTTATTTGCCTAGAAGGTTCTCTGAAGACAAGTCATCATCTGAAAACCACAAAGGAAAATAAACCAAAATACTTTTGTCTTTTCTGCATGAACTTTACCCCAGACCTACAAAATAGTCAATGAAAAATGTCAACATTATACCATCACTATTTTATGATGCAATGTTAGATAATATTTCAAGGAACTGATCACAAATGTTTGTTAAAATCAAGGAGTAAATTAAAAAAAACACAATAGTGAATTTTATAAAGAATGTGTTAGTCTCCAAAAGACTGAATATACTGATTAATCTTTATATTAAAAAATAAGGATAACCAAACTTTCCATATTTGCAGTGTGTTAGCTGCTGCTGCTGCTAAGTCACTTCAATCGTGTCTGTCTCTGTGCGACCCCATAGACTGCAGCCCACCAGGCTCCCCCGTCCTTGGGATTCTCGAGGCAAGAACACTGGAGTGGGTTGCCATTTCCTTCTCCAATGCATGAAAGTGAAAAGTGAAAGTGAAGTCGCTCAGTCGTGTCGGACTCTTAGTGACGCCATGGACCGCAGCCTACCAGGCTCCTCAGTCCATGGGATTTTCCAGACCAGACCAGGGCTTAAAATGCAACAACCACTAATTATTCTTGCCTAATTAAGAAATTGACTCTGGTCAAGGCTCTAGATCTACATAGTACTTTACAATAAGTATGTGGATCAGAAAAACACATTAAGTACCAAGAGGAAAGCAATCAGCAAAATCCAGAAATGTGTAATTTTGATGAACTAAATTAAGCAAAATAAAAATATGGGTGTGGGTACAGACTAAGGAATCTGTTTGGATTACAATTCAAGTGAATCAGCCCTAGATAAGTGAGTATATATTTATTGAAGAAAATATATTGGGAAAAACTGAGGGAAACCAAATAGCAGAATTGTAAAATTTATATTATACATATATCTATATATATATATATACACACATATCTCTATTATTAACTCAGGTGTAAAAAATGGTATAGTGTAGTACTTCAAAATAGTCACATGAAACTGGGAGAGTATAGATAATGTTGACTATGTGTTGATAATCGGTGAATCTAACAGACATATGGAAATACACTGAACTATTATTTTCACCTTTGTAAATATTTAAAATCTTTTAGTTTCAAAAATCAATCAATTCACTATATTAACAGAAAAAAGAAATATAACACGATGATCCTGATAATGCAAGGATGTGATGATGTAAAAATGTATGATGAAATGTGAAATGTTTGATATGAATTACTTACATATGGAATCTTTAATCTGCAAAATATTGTGTACAAAATGCTATAGGAAATAACTTGCCAAATATTGAACTTGACAAGATGCTTGCTCACTATTTGTATTTAGATTTACTGGTGTTTCTGGAGAGTGAAATGAGTCAAAAGAAAGAATGCTAAAAAACAAGGGAGAGGTGAAAAATACAATGTTAATTATTTGAAAGCATTTTATTTGATTATGTAGAAAATTTAAAATATTCTATGAACTTTCAGTTAATGAGTTGAGCGAAGTTCTCAGATGCAAAAGTATTATCCAGAAATCATTTACATTTTTAGACAAGAATGAACTAGTGAGAAAATAACATTTCACCATTTACAGTGCCATAGAAAATCAAATTTCTAGGAACAAGCACATTAAAAAATGTACAAGATTTCTTCTGGGAAATTCACTCAGTTTTATAGGAAGAAATAGACAAATATGTGGAGGACTGTCTTATGCCCATGGATTGGAAGTCTCCATCTTTAATTTAAAGACCCAATTCTCACACAAAAAGTACTCTAGAGATTTAGCGTTAGAGCAAATACCAAAAAGAAATCCCAGGAGGTCATTTTCCCTGAAGCAGAATGCTACGTTTCCATGGCAGTGAAAAGAACCAACAATAAGAGAGAGAACAAGCAGAAGACATTGTTTTCTAGCTATCAAAAGTGATGATGAACCTGCGGCAATTAGCAGAGTGTGTTGTGATGGGAGGATCGAGGGCAGCAGTAATGAGGTGTCAGCGAGGCTCCTGAAAGAGGTGTGCGAGCACACGTGGGTGCTACCCACACACACGCGCGCACACACACACAGGTACTTAATATTGACAAATGTGGCTCTATGGACCAGTGAAAGAGCATTCTTTTCACTGATAATGGGAGATTAATTGGAAAATAAATTGATTAACTGGAGAAATTGATTAATTGGAAAAAAGAGCATTCTTTTCACTGATTAATTGAAGAAATACAATTTTTGATGCCTTCTTTATGCCACTCATAACATGAATTCTAACTTGACTATAAATTTAAATTGTAAAAGACCTCTAGAAAATAATAAGGGAGAATAACTTTTTGCCCTTGGTGTAAGTCTTTTTTTAAATTTTTTTTAACTGTCCATTACTACAGTACAGGGGAAATAAATATGATCATTTGGAGCACATTAAAATTAAGAACTTTTGTTCATTAAGAGAGACAGTTAAGAGAGTGATAAAGCAAACTATTCATTGAGAGAAGATATATATATCTATACATCTATACTCATCAACTAAAGCTGTTGCCCAAAGTATATAAGGACTTCCTAAAAATTAGTAAAAAAGAAATCCTTTTCAATAAGTATATGAATACAGGACTCAAAAGAGTGCATTAAAAAGACACTGTCTGAACTGCAAAGGGCTCAATCTCATAAGCAGGTGAATTAAAATTAAACAGGGCACCTGTTGAAGAACCATACTATGAATAGGTCAGAATAGAATTATTTTTTCATATATTCATGATCTGAAAATGTACCAATAGCATCTGTGTTCACTGGTGTTTTTATAAATAGGTGAGTTATACTGTGATTATGGATGGCTTATTCTGTGTCAGTGTAAAGTACAGATTTGAAGATGACGTGATTAGATGGAAAAAACCGAATGCTGACTCCTGAAGATAATAATCTCACTGAAAGTTCAGAGGGTCTTAAGCAGGTGAGGAAGGTGATTCGAAGTTTACAGAATAAACATTTAACCTCTGCATGCATATACTTTCTTTCTCCTTCCTAAAGGGAAGAGTCTGATTCTTTTCCATCACTAGGCTGAACCCTATCTATCTGGAGAAAAACAGATGTCAGACACGTGGACCAAAAGACTGGGGACAAAAATTAACTCAGTTAAACTGGCTATGAGTGGAAATACACTTTATTTTTTTTTTATTTTTTTTTTTAATTTTTAGTTTTTTATTTTTTAATTTTAAAATCTTTAATTCTTACATGCATTCCCAAACATGAACCCCCCTCCCACCTCCCTCCCCAGAACATCTTTCTGGGTCATCCCCATGCACCAGCCCCAAGCATGCTGCATCCTGCGTCAGACATAGACTGGCGATTAGAAGTAAAGGGGGAAGAACTCATATATTTTTCTAGGTAGAAAACTGAAGTGTTTCTGCTACAGCTTCATTTGTGCCACCTTTCCGTTTCACGGTTGGGATTAACTGGTCAACCTATGTCTGCAGGACACATGACCCTTCTATTTCTCTGGGGCACATGTTGTCTTTGTATGCACTTGCTGCTCTGTGGTGCCAAAATTCTGTGTGATTTCCACTTTTTTTCTTTTCCTACATTATACCTTCCCAGGATGAAATGATCATCAGGATAATAAAATGCAAAATTGAAGTTTAAGCTAAACTAACAATGATAATAATAGCAAATCTCTCCTGAGAACCTGTGTTGTATGAGGGTCATACATTCTCTTTCCTTCGCATGTTGCGATTCCAGGCTGTGTTTGCCCAGTTTCCTTGCTTTCTCAAAGCTCCTGTCCAGAGGCACTGCAGGAAGAAGTCATACGCCAACCAAGAAATTGAAATTCATTTGGTATCTTCGGAGCACCTGGGAACGTGGGGAAGTATGGTAAGAAGCCTTACACTCTGGGCTGGGTGGGCAGTGCAGGCAGCTCTTTGACTGATGGTTCTGAACATGATGAAGATTGAGACATATTTCGGCTTGGCATGCCTTCACTGGTTTTCTTACTTCATATATTTCCAACCATGAACACTTCCTCCCCTTATACAGAACTATGTTAGTTAGACCTATATGCTCTGTGGTATACATTTTGTGACTTTAGTACTGTTTTTACATTCAATGTCAGGGATAAATGTCAATCTTTCACAGAGACATCAAAAATTAGGGAATTCAGGAAGAAGATTTTTACTTTAGATCTAGTATCAAAATGTTATAAAAATATCTTAGAATAGTAGTGAGTAAGAATCATCTTATACATGCTAACTATTCCATTTCTTCAAAATTGAATCATGAATTCTTAAAATCATAGATAAAGCCATATCAATTTATGGCCTAAAGCATGCATAAAAGATAAGTAAAAATTATGCTGGCTTTCATGTGAAAAAGGTCTATATTTCACAGTCTCCACTGAGGGTTTTTTCCCTTGTTTTATCTCTGATTTCATTTAAATGGCAAGGTGAGGCTTTAGAGATGTTTTTTTTTCCTCCTTCTCCTTCATGAAGAGAGCGATGCCTTTAATCCATCAATTCCCTGGGTTGATTGTTTGCTTTTTAGCATACAATTGGCATGTGAGCATCTCACTTTCAGAGATGCCTGAAACATTTTTCAAAGACAAAGAAAGTGTTTTTTTTAAAGATACTGCTCATAGAGATGGTAAGCCTGAATTATTGATAGATTCACTCATTCAAAAGAGTTGACCAGGACGACTGTGGTTCCTCTGGTTCTGCCTTAGGCACACCTTCTGCCAGTGGCTCTGTACCCTGCTAGGAACACCAGCCTTCTTCTTGGCTCCTTTTTCCTGCCAGGCAAATTTTGAAAGCTTGATTGTTTGCTAGTACAAAGCAGTGACTCAAACAAAGCACAAAACCAAGATGAAAAAATTCTATGAGGGGGTCTGGCAATATATGATTGCTGGCTATGATTAGGACATGGAAAAAAAGAAAACAAAGCATCTATTAATAAGAAGCCACCGGAGGAAATGCAGAACTGTTCTAAGCATTATTTTTCTGTGATAAAGGAATGAAATAGATGTCAACAAACTCCAGGTTGGTTTTCTTTTCCCACAAGAGCTCAAGTAGTGATGTGCATGCATGACAGCGAGAGAGAGAGTTCTTATGAAAGAGAAAGAGAGAGTTTTTATGTATTAAAGCAAGTGTCCCCAACCTGTAGAGTCGAATGCCAGATAACCTGAAGTGGAGCTGATGCGATGATAATAGAAATGAATTTCACAATACAAGTAATGCACTTGGATCATCCCAAAACCATCCCCCAATTCCTGGTCCATGAAAAAAATTGTCTTCCGTGAAACTGGTCCTTGTTGCCAAAATGATCAGGGACTGCTATTAAAGGAACTTTTTTTTTTTTTACCTTTAAGCTCTGAGTGCTGTGTGCTGGGTAAGGAACCCATAAGGAAGTAGGGTGAGCAGTAACGGAATACATAGACAGACAACCTCAGCTTTTAAAAGAGATTTTGGCAGAAAGATGCTCTGAGATTCTGGTCTATTTTTGCCACATGGATGAAGTTAAATGTTGGAGAGGATGAGCACTCTGTGTTGCTATTTATTCCCCTAATGCTCATTAATAGAGTGTCCATGCTGTGATCCCTAGGTCAGAGGATGGTGACATGATGGCCCAGAATCTTCCTTTTCTCTAAGCCTGTGTGGTTGAAGGTTTATATGTTTTATTATTTTGTACACTCACATGATAATTTGCAAAAATATGCAGAACAAACATTCAAAAAGGAAATGAAGGTTTTAAAGGAGTTTCATAAACTAGTGGCTAATAAAAGTTATCTCCCTCATATTGTATGAATATATAAACTATCTTCCTTAGAGATAAGGTAGTGGAAATGGCTTCAGCCTCTGTGTAAGTCTGCAGAAGCTGAAAAGAAGTGTGCTGGCTTCAGGAGCTGTGTGTGTTATGTGAGGTGCGCGGCAGCAACTCTCATTGCCCCTGCTAGGTGCTTTCAGGAGAAATGTCACTCTTCACAGCAAGTGATGAGATTTGACATATGGCATCAAAGCATCATTAAAACCACACCTGCTGCAGAAGAGGCTGTGTCTTTCAAGGGATTTTCAAGCAGAAAAGGTTACACTGAACATCCAAAAGGCTAAGGCTTATTTCTTTCCTTTGCAGACAATTAAATGCACTAAAGAAAAAAGTAAATTTCTCAAATTTACGTAAGAAAAAGAATCTACTTTTGCAGCACACTTAAAAAAAAATTCTGAATGTAACACTTTTTTTCTTCACATAGCTAGGACATACACTATAACCTAATACAACTTATTCACAAGTATTGATTTCTGTGAAGAAAGTTTTGTCAGGAATCATAAAACACGGGACCTGAAAATGTCATGGTTCTGCTCCTTGGGCAAGATCTACTTCTTAAGAACTTTTCACCTCTGTTCTATATTTTCATCTCTGGAAAGGAAGATGATGTAATTTATTCAGCATTAACTATATGGCAGTTTTTTTTATATTTTATCCTCTAGTCTCATCTGGTGATGTTTATAGGTAAAGAAACTATGTCTGGGTGGTTAAATAACTTTTCCAAACTCATGCAACCAAAGCGGCTGAGTTGAAATTTAAGCCCAGGTTATTCAAATGTAAAAAGTTTGTATTCTCATTTATTTATGCTGATGCTATTCTCTGTGTTCAAGATTGGATTCTATGTATCAGCTAAAGGAAGATAAATGTTGGTCTCTGAGCTGAAATATTTTATGATTAGTTTGTGAGATAGGACATATTCATAGACGATAAAGAGATACACGGTATGTCATTTTTAAAGCATTTAATAATTAGTACAGACAATATGTGGGCTTCCCTGGTAGCTCTATGGGTGAAGAATCCACATGCAATGAAGGAGACATGGGTTCAATCCTTGAATCAGGAAGATGCTCTGGAGGGGGGCATGGCAACCCACTGCAGTATTCGTGCCTGGTGAATCCCATGGATGGAGGAACCTTGCTGGCTACAATTCATAAGGTAGAAAAGAGTCAGACATGACTGAAGTGACAAAGCACGCATGCATGCACAGACAATATGCACTACTCCATCAAATATGGTGCCATGACCAGACACTCAGGTAGGGCTGCTGTAGTGTGTAGAACTGACATAAGGTCAGACGAATAGGAAAGGTTTAAGTCAAAAGCTTGAGGAATACAATATCAATAGGGATACTGAGAGCAGTATATATGTGGGCATTTCTAATGGGAAGAGTTGGTTGAGATCTTGAGCTGGCTTCTGTTTCTGCAACAATAAACTAACAAATATTTAGTCTCTCTGATATCTCCAGTGCTGGCAAATTGTCCTCACATCAACCTCTCACTTCAACACATATTTTACAGACATGACAAATATTTTTACAGTGAAATTTCCAGGCTGTTATCAAGCTTTCATCGTTGTGAAGAAAAGTTCATATGCCATTAAAGAGAAATGTGTGTTTCCTACAAAAAAGAAGTGACGTAATTTTCCACATGAAATCAAATTTTAATTGTCTTACATCCAAGAAAGAAGGAGGCATGCTTTTAAAAATTTAACTGCAAGAGCAAATGGCAGACTGTGTAATGAAAGGGTCAAGTGAAAGTCATCCCAATGAAACTATATTTCAGAACATATCTGGAAGACACACTATCAGTGAATCACTAACATACTTTACTTGAGGATACATACAGTTTAATTTAGTATGCATTCCATCACTTACTAATATGTCTGGAATATTTATTACATGCATATAATATGCTAAACATGAGATATATATTGATTGAAAATACACATTTTCTATATCCTAAATGGAAACAATGGTGAATGACAGATATTAAATGTTAAAATTCCATCAGTACATTTAAATTTTAAAACTGGAAGGTTTTTGGTCTCTTGGAAGTGAGAGAAAGTTCTGTAACCAACAAGAACCCACTATAGAGTAGAGAGAATATATTCAATATTTTGTAACATTCTATAGGGGAAAGCATCTGCCAGAATACCTGATTTCCAAAAGGGAAAAATAAGATCACAGGCACACACATATTCAAAGTCTGCTTAAAGAAGGATAATCTGTTGTACACTTAAAAATTTAGCTGAAATTTAATTGAAAATAATACCTCATCTAATGAAAAAATGCATATAGGTGATTTTTCTGAAATGAAATGATAGGCAAAAGTCAGATTCACAGAGCCAACACTGGCAGCACTCAGGGAGGAAATGTTTGGGATGCCAGCTGGATCTGTGTGGTTGCTGCGGGCAGTTTATTTTTCTCAGAGTCAGAGATCCTCGGCAATTTTAGCCTGAGGTCTGCACGTATTTGAACTGTGTGCTTATTCCCAGCCCCCTGCCCCATGTCTATGCTTAAAGTCACTGCAGATAACTTGGATAATTTGTCTCCACAGGTAGAGTTTATGGAGAGAGAATGTGCTGGAGGAATGGTATGACTGGTTTATTGTTCGGTCTATTTATCTTTGTAACGGAGAGAAAGGCATTTTCCATTTAGACATCCATCTCCGAGTCTTGGCTAATGTGACTCCCTTCTAAAGAGACAGGACCAAAGTGCACATGCTGACTCAATCAGTTTTCCCAGTTCCTGGATAAAAGGCCAGATCATGGGTCTCTGCAAATTAATGTAGGTAATTAGCTCATTGCCATTCTCCTGGGAGACAAGCCTCGCTTCTTTTCACCTCTCTTGGTTGACATCCGCTGATGTTGGAGTATGCAGAACTTTTCCCCCCATATTCACGCAGGAAGTAATGACTGAACAATTCTTTATGGAACAGATATTTCTTCTGAATAAGTTACCGCCTTAAATTATCTAGGATATTGCAGCCAATGTCATTTGAGAAGAGTAATTAAAGTGAAATGAGGTTAACTAACTTGATTAATCTTTTATAAATTAATTGCTCTACTGGAAAGAAAACAGCTTTGAGTTCACTTTTTTATCATTAAGAAATATATTGGTGAATTATACTTCTGGCTAAGATACAGTAATAGAGACTGGATTTACTCTTCTGCCTGAAACAACCTAGAACAATATTTTGTAAACATAAAAATAAACAGCCATCTACAACACATTGAACATTAGGCAACAAAGGCTATTTATCCCTGAGAAGCATAAGATACAGATGCAAGCCCTAGAATTACCCCAGTGTGCTGCCTGTAGAGTTTCCCAGTGTAAGGGCAGAGGGTGCATGAGTTCACTGTGGCTGATGGAGCTCATTTCTAAAGAACTCATGGCTTAAAACAACTCAGCTTTATTCTCTTGCAGTTTGGTGTGTTAGAAGGCCAACGTGGGTCTGCTGTGCTCAGTCACTTCAGTTGTGTCCGACTTCATGGTCTATACCCTGCCAGGCTCCTCTGTCCCTGGGCTTCTCCAGGCAAGAACACTGGAGTGGGTTGCCATGGCCTCCTCCAGGGGATCTTCCCAACCCAGGGACTGAACCCAGGTCGCTGCACTGCAGGTGGATTCTTTACCATCTGAGCCACCAGGGAAGGCCCACATGGGTCTAATGAGCCATGATCAAGGTGACAGCAGAGCTGCATTCCTCTCTGGAGACTACAGGATAATAGAATGTGTGTCTTTCGTCTTCCTACTTCTAGAAACTTCCTGCACTCTTTGATTTATACCCGTTTCTCTTTCCAAATGAGGACCAGTTGTCAAATCTTTCTTAGAATTCTTCACTCTGTCCCTCTTGTCTACCTTTATCTTCTCCCAAGAATGTTGTTAGGCTTCCTAGGTGGCACTAGTGGTAAAGAAACCAGAGGCCAATGTAGGAGGCATAAGAGACGCGGGTTCAATCCCTGGGTCAGGAAGATCCCCTGGAGAAGGAAATGGCAACACACTCCTGTATTCTTACCTGGAGAATCTCATGGACAGAGATGCTGGCATGCTACAGTCCATGGGGTTGCAAAGAGTTGAACATGAATGAAGCGACTTAGCATGCAACACACACAAGAACTTGTCATTACCTTGGTCCCACACAGATCATCCAGAATCATCTCACAGTTATGAGGACAGGTGTTTGACAACTTTATTCCATCTGCAGACCTTAATCTCCTTCCATGAATAATGACAGATATATAGGCAAACAAATGCTTTCTCTTATTATTTAAATATTGTTAAAAAGTAATTGACTCCGGCGGCATGAAAACATATACGCCATGGGTAAAATAGACACCTAGTGGGAATTTGCTGTTTGACTCACAGGGCTCAACCCAGTTCTTCATGACAACCTGGAGGGTGGGAGGTGGGAGAGAAGTTCAAGAGAGAGGGGACATCTGTATACTTATGGCTGATTCATGATGATATTTGGCAGAAACCGACATAATATTGTAAAGCAATTATCCTCCAACTAAAAATTTTAAAAAGTAAAAATATAATTACTCTGATTACATAATTTATATTAACAGTGCAATGAAGGTTATAAAATGAGTAAAATTAGAATGTATGGAAATATTGGCTAAAGGCTGGAATTGGACACATAGAAGCATTAGGATTCTATTCCAAGTTGTAGATTCTGTTGAAAGATTCTTGTGCAATTCATTAGTGTATAAATATTTGGGGATAGACTAATTACCTAAAGATGTATACCACAACCTCTGCAAAGAGAGAATTTAAGGTAATATGTTCCCCTTGTACTGTGAATTAATATATTAATTTTAGATTTATACTGGTGATTTTTTTTTTAGTTTATCCATCCAAGAAATACATCTTTCCTGGTGATAGTACCATGCAAATGAATTTATCAATGAATAAATGTTAAACTCATGAGACATCTAGTAGACTCAGGTAGCTTTATACTATTTATTTTCCTTCACTTCCTCCCTCTTTATGTTGTTATTTCTATTATTGTTACATAGAGCATCAGTTCAGTTCAGTCGCTCAGTTGTGTCCGACTCTGCGCCCCATGAATCGCAGCACGCCAGGCCTCCCTTTTCATCACTAGCTCCCGGAGTTCACTCAGACTCGCGTCCACTGAGTCAATGATGACATCCAGCCATCTCATCCTCTGTCATCCCCTTCTCCTACTGCCCCCAGTTCCTCCCAGCATCAGAGTCTTTTTGCAATGAGTCAACTCTTCGCATGAGGTGGCCAAAGTACTGGAGTTTCAGCTTTAGCATCATTCCTTTGGTAAAGCGTCTGCCTATAATGCAGGAGACGCAGGTTTGATCCCTGGGTTGAAAAGATCCTCTGGAGAAGGAAATGGCAACGCATTCCAGTACTCTTGCCTGGAAAATCCCATGGTAGGCTATGGTCCATGGGGTCGCAAAGAGTCGGATGACTGAGCGACTTCACTTCACTTCACTTGACATGCCAAAGAAATCCCAGGGCTGATTTCCTTCAGAATGGGCTGGTTGGATGTCCTTTTAGTCCAAGGGACTCTCAAGAGACTTCTCCAACACAACAGTTCAAACGCATCAATTCTTCGGCGCTCAGCCTTCTTCACAGTCCAACTCTCACATCCATACATGACCACAGGAAAAATCAAACAAACAAAGCTAGTGGAGGTGATGGAGTCACCTTTGGAATCACCAAAAAATGGACCTTGGTCGTCAAAGTAATGTCTCTGCTTTTGAATATGCTATCTAGGTTGGTCATAAATTTTCTTCCAAGGAGTAAGCGTCTTTGAATTTCATGGCTGCACGCACATCTGCAGTGATTTTGGAGACCAAAAAAATAAAGTCTGACACTGTTTCCACTCTTTCCCCATCTATTTCCCATGAAGTTATGGGACCGGATGCCATGATCTTCGTTTTCTGAATGTTGAGCTTTAAGCCAGCTTTTTCACTCTCCTCTTTCACTTTCATCAAGAGACTTTTGAGTTCCTCTTCACTTTCTGCCATAAGGGTGGTGACATCTGCATATCTGAGGTTATTGATATTTCTCCTGGCAATCTTGATTCCAGCCTGTGTTTCTTCCAGTCCAGCGTTTCTCATGATGTACTCTGCATAGAAGTTAAATAAGCGGGGTGACAATATACAGCCTTGACATACTCCTTTTCCTATTTGGAACCAGTCTGTTGTTCCATATCCAGTACTAACTGTTGCTTCCTGACCTGCATACAGATTTCTCAAGAGGCAGATCAGGTGGTCTGGTATTTCCATCTCTTTCAGAATTTTCCACAGTTTATTGTGATCCACACAGTCAAAGGCTTTGGCATAGTCAATAAAGGAGAAATAGATGTTTTTCTGGAACTCTCTTGCTTTTTCAATGATCCAGCAGATGTTGGCAATTTGATCTCTGGTTCCTCTGCCTTTTCTAAAACCAGCTTGAACATCAGGAATTTCACAGTTCACCTATTGCTAAAGCCTGGTTTGGAGAGTTTTGAGCACTACTTTACTAGCATGTGAGATGAGTGCAATTGTGCGTTAGTTTGACCATTCCTTGGCATTGCCTTTTTTGGGGATTGGAATGAAAACTGACCTTTTCCAGTCCTTGGCCACTGCTGAGTTTTCCAAATTTGCTGGCATATTGAGTGCAGCACTTTCACAGCATCATCTTTCAGGATTTCAAATAGCTCAATAGGAATTCCATCACCTCCACTAGCTTTCTTTGTAGTGATGCTTTCTAAGGCCCGCTTGACCTCACATTCCAGGATGTCTGGCTCTAGGTGAGAGATCACACCATCGTGATTATCTGGGTCGTGAAGATATTTTTTGTACAGTCCTTCCATGTATTCTTGCCACCTCTTCTTAATATCTTCTGCTTCTGTTAGGTCCAGACCATTTCTGTCCTTTATTGAGCCCATCTTTGCATGAAATATTCCCTTGCTATCTCTAATTTTCTTGAAGAGATCTCTAGTCTTTCCCATTCTGTTATTTTCCTCTATTTCTTTGCACTGATCGCTGAAGAAGGCTTTCTTATCTCTTCTTGCTATTCTCTGGAACTCTGCATTCAGATGCTCTTGTCTTTCCTTTTCTCCTTTGCTTTTTGCCTCTCTTCTTTTCACAGCTATTTGTAAGGCCTCCCCAGACAGCCATTTTGCTTTTTTGCATTTCTTTTCCATGGGGATGGTCTTGATCCCTGTCTCCTGGAAAATGTCACAAACCTCATTCCATAGTTCGTCAGGCACTCTACCTATCAGATCTAGGCCCTTAAATCTATTTCTCACTTCCAGTGTATAATCATAAGGGATTTGATTTAGGTCCTACCTGAATGGTCTAGCGGTTTTCCCTAGTTTTCTTCAATCTAAGTCTGAATTTGGCAATAAGGAGTTCATGATCTGAGCCACAGTCAGCTCCCTGTCTTGTTTTTGTTGACTGTATAGAGCTTCTCCATCTTTGGCTGCAAAGAATATCATCAATGTGATTTTGGTGTTGACCATCTGGTGATGTCCATGTGTAGAGTCTTCTCTTTTGTTGCTGGAAGAGGGTGTTTGCTATGACCAGTGCATTTTCTTGGCAAAACTCTATTAGTCTTTGCCTTGCTTCATTTTGAATTCCAAGGCCAAATTTGCCTGTTACTCCAGGTGTTTCTTGACTTCCTACCTTTGCATTCCTGTCCCCTATAATGAGAAGGACATCTTTTTTGGGTGTTAGTTCTAAAAAGTCTTGTAGGTCTTCATAGAACTGTTCAACTTCAGCGTCTTCAGTGTTACTGGTTGGGGCATAGACTTGGATTATCGTGATATTGAATGGTTTGCCTTGGAAACGAACAGAGATCATTCTGTCTTTTTTGAGATGGCATCCAAGTACTGCATTTCGGACTCTTTTGTTGACCATGATGGCTACTCCATTTCTTCTAAGGGATTCCTGCCCACAGTAGTAGATATAATGGCCATCTGAGTTAAATTCACCCATTCCAGTCCATTTTAGTTCGCTGATTCCTAGAATGTCGAAGTTCACTTTTGCCATCTCTTGTTTGACCACTTCCACTTTGCCTTGATTCATGGACCTGACATTCCAGGTTCCTATGCAATATTGCTCTTTATAGCATCTATCACCAGTCACATCCACCATTGGGTATTGTTTTTGCTTTGGCTCCATCCCTTCATTCTTTCTGGAGTTATTTCTCCACTGATCTCCAGGAGCATGTTGGGCACCTTCTGACCTGGTGAGTCCCTCTTTCAGTATCCTATCATTTTGCCTTTTCATACTGTTCATGGGGTTCTCAAGGCAAGAACACTGAAGTGGTTTGCCATTCCATTCTCCAGTGGATCACATTCTGTCAGACCTCTCCACCATGACCTGCCTGTCTTGGATTGCCCCACAGGCATGGCTTAGTTTCACTGAGTTAGACAAGGCTATGGTCCTAGTGTGATTAGATTGACTAGTTTTCTGTGAGTATGGTTTCAGTGTGTCTCCCCTCTGATGCCCTCTTGCAACACCTACCCTCTTACTTGGGTTTCTCTTACCTTAGGCATGGTATATCTCTTCACAGCTGCCCCAGCAAAGCGCAGCCACTGCTCCTTACCTTGGATGAAGGGTATCTCCTCACTGCTGCCCTTTCTGACCTTCAACGTGGGATAGGTCCTCTAGGCCCTCCTGTGCCCTCGCAGCCACTGCTCCTTGGACTTGGGGTTGCTCCTCCAGGCCACCCCTGACCTCCAACGTGGGGTAGCTCCTCTTGACCGTTCCTACACCGTTGCAGCCTGGCACTCTCAGCCGCTTCCCCTGACCTCGGACGTCGGGTAACTCCTATTGACCGCTGCCCTTTGGGCATGGAGTCATCCCAACTTCTGCCCCTGACCTCGGACCTGGGGTAGCTCCTCTTGGGCTCGCTTAGTGCGCCGGTTGCAGCCACCCGCGCTTAGTGCGCCGGTTGCAGCATAGAGCATATCTACATTGGTTTAGAACAGCATCTGGGCAGGCTGTGTATTTTTCATTCACTGCTAAATTCCCACATCCACCGTAACAGTGCCTCTCTTATAACAGTCTTTAATACATATTTGAATTGGCTTTTATGCTTGCATTGTATTACTTCCAGAGTAACAACTTTTCCAACTCTTGATTTAAAAAAAACGAAAACAAAAACATGAATAATCAATTGTTGAAAATGTGGAGTCAAGGTAAAGCAATTGTATTTTTTCAGCCATTTGTCATCTGTCTGTATCTCTTCATTGATGAAGGATTTCCTCTTTTGCTTATGATAATGTGTGGGGAAAGGGTTTCCTATTTTTTATAAAGTTGTGTACGTAATTGTTCCAAGAGACTGCTTTGTCGAAGCTCAGCTGATTAATTGCAGGCTTGTTGGTGGAAATTAAATAATCCTATCTCTAGTTTAGCTGCTTCTCTCCTTTATAGCTTCTCCACCAAGATCTTCTAAATGATACTTAGAGATGCTCTTTCTGTTTCTCCTAGAGCTCCTCTCTAAAGCTACTCTCTCCCCATGGTTCCTCTTTTTGCTGTTTTTCCCTTGCTGAGGTTCCATTTTTGACTTGAAAATAAGAATCTAAAGTGCATCAAGGAAGCTCTCTTCAGTTTCAAGTGCAATCACTCTATTGAAGGGAAGTATGAGACTTAAAAGAAGTGAAAACAGGAGTTAGTTTTTGTTGTTGCCTTTTTTTTTTTAATCTCCCATTCTGGGTATTAATACTTTCTGCTACAGTATCTTAAAATAATAGATGCATTTATAATTTAACAGAATTGTTTTCAGGCAAAAGTTTTATGGCTGTCTTTCCTCTGTTGTTACTTTTCTAAAAACAACTTGTCCTACATTAGACTTTGAATAAAATTACAAAGTCCATGCCCAATAACTTGGTAATTAAGTTTACAGCTCAATTAGTCCTTCAGTTCAGTTCAGTTCAGTCGCTCAGTTGTGTCTGACTCCTTGCAACCCCATGAATTGCAGCACGCCAGGCTTCCCTGTCCATCACCAACTCCCGGAGTTCACTCAGACTCACGTCCATCGAGTCAGTGATACCATCCAGCCATCTCATCCTCTGTCGTCTCCTTCTCCTCCTGCCTCCAGTCAGTTTTAATTTGTCCTCAGATTGCAGGGGGTAAGATTAGAGATGGGGTGACTGCAGAGAAAAGAAAGTATTGTGACCCTGTGAATCATCTCCATTTTGTGCTTTTAAAGTATGTTTATAAGTATTACTGGCAATGATGTTTTCTTGGTTTTACTAAAGAAACTTTATTCCCCTTTCCACTTATAATATGTAATTAAGGGAATCTTTTTTTATACACTCCCCAAATCTGTTTTCTCAAGGTGATATTGAGTTGATCAAAAAGTTCTTTCCGGTTATGCCATACCATCTTATGGGAAAACTCAAAGGAACTTTTTGGCCAACCTAATATTTCCCCTTAGAATCTAGTTTTATCTTAGCCTTCCGATCCCTAAGTATCTGCCCTTCCAGAAAACTTCTGAGTGCTCTGTCCAATTTAGTCCATCATTTTTGTAATCAGTTTTCTCCTGCCGTGTCTTGATAAGGGTTTGTCTCCTTCTTGGTTTGTTTACTTGGTGTCAATGCTGGATTCCCTAGTTCAGGTGCTCATGCAAAAGCAGATGGTCAGTCTAGGCACTGTTGTAGTCCTCAATGCATTTCTCTTTCCTAGACTCTAACCCTGTTCTCTTAACCAAGCCAGCACTTGTCAAAACGTTTACTGAGCAAAGGAGACTCGATTAAGGCATCCCAGTCAGCCCAAATAAAAGAGAGAGAAGAAAAGGAACACATATTTTTAGGTTGTGTTTTCTCATACATCATGCATTTTAACTCCTTAAACAGCCATTTATCTGGATATATTCTGATGAGAAATAATACTAGGCATTAACCATTCTCTCATTGTGAAGGTAATAGTTTCAAAAGGCATGGGTATAATGCCTCTGTCTCAATCTTGGTAGATTTTTCATTTTAATGTAATTTCTTTCTCTTCAAGATGTTACAATTGAAAATATAATGACTGGGTGGCAGGTGTTTTTCCTTTCCTTCTCCCATGCTCCTTGGCCACTCCAGCTGAGAGAGCTCATAAAAACGTCAGCTCTCTGCTGGCAAAGCATGCCACACCTGCTTGCCATGTGCTTTGTGACTACTAACATTTATGTATTGCTGTGTTCCAAGTCAGGTAAATTAATAAAATGCAACTTGAAATGCAGCACTTTGTGGCTCTAATGCTTTTAAAGAGATGTGTCTTCTCTTCCCATCTTAATACAAAATGCCCATTCCTTATTTCATTCTGTAGAAACTTGGCTACTTCAGTATCCAAGTGAATTTGGAAAATGGTGCTGAAAAAATATTAAAATTTTATATACATATATTCACTTAACCAGACAAAGTCTGGTTATTTTAATTTACGATTGCCTATGAATGTCATTGAATATGCTAAGCCAGCTAAAATTTCATTCTCTGCTACGGCTGGTACAAATTAATTTGTCTATCTATTCATATAATTCCCATTAGAGATGTAAAAACCCATGATGGCAGAAAATGGCATTAGCACGTTGAGGTATGCAAATGGTGCTTTGGCTCTACCTTACATTTTCATGAAAACTTGTACTTGCCATTTGAATTTTTGTTTTTGTCTCATCTTGCTTTCATGTACTGAAGGTAATTGCTCAATAGAATTGGTGGAATAACATGAGAAATACATTATAAATTGTTCTCTATAAAAATAATGAAGATATATCTCTAAAAACTAAGAAAAGCAATGATAATGAGGTAAATTTAGTTGAGTCTAATTTTTTTTTAATTTAAATAAATTTAAGCATTTTAGATCTATTATTCATCTTTCTCACAGATTCACCAGAAACCTTTTCCTTGAAAGCCTGATGTATCATTTGAGAGTAGGGTTACTAATGTCTCTTTCCATATTATCCTTAAAAATGTATAACCTGTGTGTTCCCATTGTATCTTTTTACAGTTTATTCATGTTTAATTGGAGGATCATTGCTTTACAATACTGGGTTGGTTTCTACCATACCTCAACATGAATTGGCCAAAGGTATACACGTGTCCCCTCCCTCCTGAACCTCTCTCGCCCTCCCCACCTCATCTCACCTGTCTAGATCTTCACAGAGCGCCTGATTTGGGCTCCTTCTGTCCCGCACCAGCTTCCCAGTGGCTTTCTGTTTTACATATGGTAATGCATTTGTTTCCATTCTACTCTCCCAATTCGTCCCACCCTCCTCTTCCCTGCTCTTTCCATAAGCCTGTTCTCTATGTCTGCATCTCTGTTGCTGCTCTGCAAATAGGTTCATCGGTATCATCTTTCTAGAGTCCATATGTAAGCATTGCTAACTCGCTTCAGTCGTGTCCGACTCTGTGCGACCCCATAGATGGCAGCCCACCAGACTCCCCCGTCCCTGGGATTCTCTAGGCAAGAACACTGGAGTGGGTTGCCATTTCCTTCTCCAATGCATGAAAGTGGAAAGTGAAAGTGAAGTCACTCAGTCGCGGCCGACTCCTAGCGATCGCATGGACTGCAGCCTATCAGGCTCCTCCGTCCATGGGATTTTCCAAGCAAGAGTACTGGAGTGGGGTGCCATCACCTTCTCCAATATATGCGTTAGTATATGACATTTTTCTCTTTCTGACTTACTTCACTCTGTATAACAGGCTCGAAGTTCATCCACTTCATTAGGGCTGACTCAAATGTGTTCTTTGTTATTGGTGAATCATTTTTTTAATGCTAAGTAGTATTTCTCCGAAGGGACACATACCCAGCATGGACAATCTTTTTTTGGTGCTTAGTAGTATTTCTGTGATGGAGAAGGCAATGGCAACCCACTCCAGTGCTCTTGCCTGGAGAATCCCAGGGAAAGGGGAGCCTGGTAGGCTGCTGTCGATGGAGTCACACAGAGTCGGACAGGACTGAGGCAACTTAGCAGCAGCAGCAGCAGCAGCAGCAGTATTTCTGTAAAGGGATAAACACCCAGCATGGACAAGTTTCATGTTGTATGTCAGTAGTTATAGGAATAACCTTATGAAGATATATTTGAAGGTGGATCTTGAGTCTGGGTTTCTATCCATGATCAGTGGGAAATGTCAAGACCAGTGAACTAGTCTCTAACTTTACAAGCTAAAGTAAAACAAAATTTTGTTTAATTCAACCTGCAACTGTAAAATGATACAGGCATTGTAAATATTTTTGTGATAGCAAATTTCTCAGAACATTACACTTCTAGAAAAATTAGATACTTAAGTAGCAAAGGCCCTGGTTTTGTTGTAAGATCTATCATTTAATAACACTTATACTTCAAGATTTATTTATTTAAATTTTTAAAAAGTTTTATTGAAACATAAATTCATTTTTTATTGATTTAGCACATTGTGTTAATTTCTGCTCTATATAAAAAGTGACTCAGTTATCACTATGTGCTGATATTTATATTTTATATAAATATAAAATATAATTTTAATATTTTGAAATTTTTCCATTATGATTTTTTATATTTTCTATTTTCATAAATACATTTTATATTATATATATTTTATGTTTTCCATTATGGTTTATCACAGGACATTGTATATAGTTCTCTGTACTATACAGTAGGTCCTTGTTTTTTGTGCATCCTGCATATACTAGCTTTCATCTGCTAATCCCAAACTCCTAACCTAATCCTCACCTACCCACATCTCCAGTGGCAACAAGTCTGATCTCTATATCTGTCAGTATCTATCAGCCTTTGTCTGGTTCCTAGATAGGTTCATTTGTGTTGTATTTAGATCCCACATTTAAGTGATATCATATGGTATTTCAGAATTTAATTGGGAGTTTTGCTGTTACTAAGATAGAGAAAATAACTCAAAATCATGCATGCATATAAGGTACAATCATATTAATGCACACAGGTTAAAAATGAGCTTGATATATTCTTTGATTTTAGAATAGAGACAACAACTGATATGACACATTGGTACTTTTGAAATAATCATGTTTCTTTTAGGTAAAATATGTAGATTTCCCTTGTGGTTCAGTTGTTAAAGAATCTGCCTGCAATGCAGCAGACCCTGGTTCAATTCCTAGGTTGGGAATATCTGCTAGAGAAGAGATAGGTTACCCACTGCAGGATTCTTGGGTTTCCCTTGTGGCTCAGCTGGTAAAGAATCTGCTTGCAATGCAGGAGACCTGGATTCAATCCCTGGTTTGGGAAGGTCCTCTGGAGAAGGGAAAAGCTACCCACTCCAGTATTCTGGCCTGGAGAATTTCATGGACTGTATAGTCCATGGGGTCCTAAAGAGACGTGACCGAGCAACTTTCACTTTCACTTTAGTGTTGAGAAAAGAAATCATTAGTCTAATGATAACCAATAAACATTTTTTAAAAAATTCTTTATCAAGGTCTATATGAAATCACAAATATAAAGTGAAGCGTGTAAAATTTTATGATCTGAATGGATTTTATATTACTTCATTCAGATAGCATTATTTAAAGGTCAGAATTTGTTATACTCCAAATAGCTAAATAATTCTGGGTAATTCAGTCAAGTTTAGTACAAGCTTTGGGAGTAATTACTACTTCTTTATTAGATTGCATCAAGGACACATATGAGAATAATTCCTCAAGATTCTCATACTTGAGTAAAATGGAAAAATTACAGTGTAAAGTGCTTGTAAGTCCTAGCTTGGGTCTGCTTTATATCTAAACAAAGATGAAAAGCAAACAGGTTAGTCACTCAGTCACTCTTTGTGACCCTGTAGCCCAACAGGCTCCTCTGTCCATGGGATTTTCCCGGGAAAAATACTGGAGTGGGTTGCCTTCCCTTCTCCAGGGTATCTTCCCAACCCAGGGATCAAATCGGGGTCTCCCACATTGCAGGCAGATTCTTTACCTTCTGAGCCACCAGGGAAGCCAAAAACAAAGATAGTTAATGAATTGATTATTAGTGCTCATTATCATTATCAGTTTGTTTTTGTTCTTATTTTTCATACAGGATATATTAAGAGAGTAGAGGTCAATTCAGAACATTTTCAAAAGCTTTACAAGTGTCTTAATGTTATAGGTCCATTCTTAAACTATCAAGTTTGTATTAGGCATTCATATAGGAATAACTATTAGCTTAGATGCATACAAACTTTGAATTCTAATTACTCAATATTTTGTTAATCTTCTGCACTTATATGAATGTTGGATGGTTATCCTTATATTTAACAGATGATAATTTAGTGTTATTAAAAAGAGTTATCTTTTCCCTCAGCATTTTCCAAAATCTTCTCTGGGGTAGAATAGGTGATGCTGGACCCTAAGTTAGAAGAGGTCATGTAAAGAACTCTGAGAGGATGTGTGTGTATGAAGATTAAATAAAGGATAACATTCATCCAACAAAAAAACACTTTCTATTATTTAGAAAATCAGAAGAAATAATGAATATCGTAGTGTTTTAATACCAAAGAACTGCTAAAAATCTGATTTAAGAGGTACTTGTATACTGTCACTGCTTTCTCACCCTTCAATCTTCTCTAAACAAATTGTCACCTACTAATAATTTCTTTAGTCCGTATAAAATATTGTTTTGCACATAGATGATTGTCTTTGTGTAATCTGTGTTATAGATCACTGTGAAGGTGCAAGACCAGGATTTAAATTATACACTTAATAGGTCTTTCAGTGTTTTTGTATCATATCTAACACAAAGATGGTATTTATGAATGTTTATTGGATTAAATATCCCATAGAAGAGGTGTGAATTTAAAATAAAAAGATCTTTTCAAGACTCTAAATGGCTTTATGATTATCAAAAATGACCATTCATTTGAGAATTCAGCAGAAAAAGAAATGGCATCAATATGTGCATGTGTTTGTTACTATGTGTTTTCTTACATATACAAGTGGCTGACTTTAATGTCTACATGGATCAAATACATCTGTTGAAACATTTTAGATATAAGCTATATTGAAGATTTCATTTTCAAGCTGATAATACCAATTAAATATGAAAGTCTATACTGACATTCAGGTAAAATAAATGCAGCAAATTGTGCGTAAAATCTTGGATCCGACAGTAGAATTCTTTTGACAATTAAAATAATGACCTTGCAGATTGCAACGGTTCAGAAACCTGAATAGTCTATTTCTTCCTGTGAACATATATGATGCACATATCTGGGGGAGAAGTCACAACAGTACACTAGGGACCAAGCTTAATCTATGAAAATAGTTGGATTTTAATTGGTATGTATATTTCCTAGATTAAAATTCACACTTACAGCTCAATTTTCTCAAAGAAGTGCTATAGTCCTGTTACAGAAACATATTTGTCTTGAAAGAGGAGGCTTATTGGAGGAGAAATGTGCTTTCTTTGAAATCATAGGTATTTTATATTCATTCATTCATTTATTTTTGCAGTATATCTTAACAGAATAAACTTTGAAATGATAATATAAGACTCATCCTATGGGTGAGATATGTTTCTGGGATGCCCTTGGGTGAGGTTTTTTCTGAAACATTTAAACATTCTGAGTGAGTTTTATCATCTCTTAAATAAAGGGTTTGAACAGTGGTTAACAGTACAGACTTTGGACTCCAAAGTGTTGAGCTTAAATCAAAGCTCTGTTCCTTTAACTAGGCAAACTGTTTAGTCTCACAACCAATGTTGGTTTTTTTTTCTGATTTTCTCTCTCTTTGTTATGTCAATATTATCTACAAAACATTTTTTGTGAGCATTCAGTGAGGTAATGCAAAGATTCAATAAATAAACCCAAATTGAAGCTATTATTTTTATGCCATTGTAACCACTTCCCCTTCCAGCTGGATCATTTCACGAGAACACACACATTGTGGATAATTATTAACAAAAGGCATGTCAAGCACCCAGGAAATACTCACTGTTGACCTCCTTAAACACTGGCCAATATGCCTCCAGTAATTGGAATCTGTGGAATCAAAAGTGGAAGTCAATTGAGGTCATTTTCAGCAACATCAATCTCAGTTTTATTGACTTTCACTGTGTTGTGTCATGTATACAATCTGTCATGTAGACGGTCTGTCATGTAGACGATCTCTTGGCAAAAACCCCCACAAAATTAGTGACTGATATGGCCAATGGGTAACCCTGAGTTTCACAATAAAAATGTGTCATTGGCCTAAACTGTGCTTAGAGAGCCTGTTGTGGTCCACATCATCAACACACACTGTGATTCTTCTTATATTTTATAAGCAAAAGGTCTTCTGTTTTCTGTGCTGGGAAATGTGGCCTTTAGGTGTCACTCTGTTTGCCTGAGTATGGGAACCAAGGAGGTAGAATTTTTGTACACAATGCCTTTTGGGGTATGCAGGTAAAGAAAATTTACTAACCCCAAATGTCTCCTTGGCAAGGGAGACATTGTTTTAAGCTAAAAACAATCAAGACACCAAACACTCAAGAGGACTCCAAACACTCAGGAAGGGTCCAGACACTCTGACCTTACCCCTAACCACCTGAAACACCTTAAAGGATGTATCAGGAAGGAAGCTATCAGCCGAGGTGACTATTTGTTGTTACTCAGTTGCTAAATCCTGTTCAACTCTGTGACCCCATGGACTGCAGCACGCCAGGCCTCCCTGTCCTTAACTGTCTCCCAGAGTTTGCTTAAATGCATGTCCACTGCATCAGTGATGCTGTCCAACCATCTCTTACTCTATCACCCTCTTCTCCTGCCTTCAATCTTTCCCAACATCAGGGTCTTTACCAGTGAGTTGGCTCTCTGCATCAGGTGGCCAACGTTCTGGAGCTTCAGCATCAATCCTTTCAGTGAATATTCAGGACTGATTTCCTTTAGGATTGCCTGGCTGGATCTCCTTGCAGTCCAAGAGTCTTCTCCAGAACCACAGTGGAGACATCAATTCTTTGGTGCTCAGCCTTCTTTATGGTCCAACTCTGACATCCATATATGATAACTGGAAAAACCATAATTTTGACTACACGGATCTTTGTCAGCAAATGTTGTCTCTGCTCTTTTAATGACTACGTGTGAACTAGATATGTAGACTGGGAAAAACTTAGCAGTATGACTTAAGATTCCTCTCTCTGTCCCATTATCTCTGCCTGGCCTAGCAAACATTTACCAAATATTTTGTTTTTCCATCTCTGTGTGAATTGCCTTTCTCTCTTTAGAAGTCCTAAACCACTCCCCTCAACATCTTGCTTTGAGTACTGTCTTTAGCTGAAGATGGTACTTAAGGTGAGGCTATCAGACATTTGGGGAAGTTGCTCAGTTTTCCTGGATCTCTCCCATGTATACATATTATTATAATTTGTCTGTTTTCCTTTTGTTAGTTTGTCTCTTGACAATTTGATGATTTAAATTGGCCAGAAGAACCCAGAAAGGGAGAGGGAAATTTCTTCCTCCCCAACAAGTATGTATAATAAGGCTTTTAGGACTGTAGCTGAGGCATTCTGGCAGAAAATCTGGGGCTTTCTATTCACTTTTCACATCTTTGTCTGTCTTTTCTTGGAATTTGCAGGATAGCTTGAAGAAACAGGTTGAGCCTCCTTCTTAGCATGAAAGGGGAATAATCCCATACATCAGGCATGACTTTACATGTGGGTCCCAGGTAACACTCTCTTGTTTGCCTGATTAGTGATTGAAAATAAACCAGTTTCTACTCAGGGAAAATACGGTAAGAATCAAGAAGGCTTCAGGAAGACAAGTGTTCTTGCCCCTGTACCAGACTGCATAACAGATCCAAAGGCCCAGCTGTCACCTTCAGAAATCCATCATTATGCTGGTACCAGACCACATTTCCCAGGTGGTTCAAAGCCAAGGGATGCAATCACAGGGCAGACTCTTTCTGAGAGTATGTGGCCTGAATGTTGAGGCTTAATTGGACAACCCATGAGTCTAGGGTACATCCACCCAAACTTCTCCCTCTCTTCTCTCCTTGTCCTGGGGTCAGACTTCCATCATGACCTAATGAATCTCTCACCTTCTTTCTCTCTGTTCCCACTCCATTTCCCGTCACAGGCATTTCTTCTAATGAAATCATAGTGCAGGTAATTCCACCCTTGTTTCTGCTTCTCAGAAGACTGGAGGACAAGCATAGCTCATCTCTTTTTAATCTTTCAGCTCTGATGAAGTGTTAAGATCATCATACCCTTCGGCTGATGGCCCATTAAAATTACTGTTCCCTGCAAGTCTCCTACTTCATTTGATTTTCATGTTAACTTTTATTCCCCCCCTAAATCACTATCATACCCCATCAGCACTTTCCTCACTCACGTCTTGCCATAGTTTTATTGTACTTATGGGTTATTTTGTTTGTTTATGCTCTTTCTAAATGTGTGTTTTATTCATGTGTTTTTTCTTTTCAATTGCAAATTATTTTTCAATTTCAATTTTGTGCACGATAATGACTTATATAAATTCATTGTATTTCTATTTCACAGTATTTAAATTTTTTCAGGTGCAACCATGCAGTAATATGTATTTCTAAGTGTTTTTCTTCCTTCTATTATTCTGATAATGTTCATCCATCAACTATAAGCCACAAGGGAAGGCTCTTCATCAACTATAGCCTATCATTTTTACCTTAGGATAATCAGTTGCCTAAAACTTCGAATGGTAATGCTGTGATAAAAATCTTTGTACTTAAGGTTCTATAAACAAGGGAGGAAAGTTGTTAAGACCCTTTGATATCTAGCAGTTATATCTACTGTATATCTAGCAGTATGTCTAGTTCATGGTATATGCATGTACATCCTTTATAATCCTTTCCACTTATGCTCCAATTTATACTGCTGGCAGCTCTTCATGAGGATTACAGTATCAACATATAGCTACCCTGATGTTGAAGCTGAAACTCCAATACTTTGGCCACCTGATGTGAAGAACTGATTCATTTGAAAAGACCCTGATGCTGCAAAAGTTTGAAGGTGGGAAGAGAAGGGTATGGCAGAGGATGAGATGGTTGGATGGCATCACTGACTCAATGAACATGAATTTAAGTAAACTCCAAGAGTTGGTGATGGACAGGGAGGCCTGGCATACTGCAGTATCCATGGGGTCGCAAAGAGTCAGGCGCTACTGAGCAACTGAACTACCATAGGGAAAAATGATTACTCATTGAAATTTTAATTTACTTTTCCCAGTCACTACTGGTTTTGAGCATTCTTTTACATGCTTGTGGCTTTTTGTGTTACCGTCTCTAATTACTTCATATTCTTTGTTCCATTTTCCAGTTAAGTTGCTATTTCATACATACTCTTGCTAATAATTTTTTTTAACATATTGCTAGTACCATGTCATATTTTTATATATACCTATTATTATTAATGTTGAGGTATCAAACCTTATCAAACTTTAAAATATATAGCTGAGCAAATGCTCTGTTTGCAGATCAACACTATTTTCCAATTGTTTTCAATTCCATTTTTTAGTTAGCTTGCACCTACAGTGTTTGCCCTTGTATCTGGTGAGGGGAGGGATCCTACTTATTTTATGTTTTCTATAAAGACCCAATATTTCCAAAATCTGTCACTTACACAATAAATCATTTTCCTGTATTTTCTCATATTATCTCTTATTGACAGTTTCATCTCTACCATATTGTATACTTCCATGTTAAATATATTAGCCTGAGTTTTAGAACTTCATTGCATTGATGTGCATTGATGATTGTGCGTTGGTGATTGTTGTTGCACTGATTTGTTTCCTCTTGCACTAATACTTCACTCCTTTCATTGTCATTGCCTCATTATGTTAATATCTGTTAGGTCAAATACCTTGCCTCCCTTTACTCTTATTATTTAATGGTTAGCTTCACAACAGGTAGACTTCTGACTTCCATATAATACATGCTGTATCTTATCAAATGTATTTTTCTGTACTGCTTGCCTTGCATATTGTTTTCTCCTGTCACTTATTAACATGTTGTAGTTTAGTGGTTCTATCATGTCCAACTCTTTGTGACCCAATGGATTGCAGCACAGCAGGCTTCCTTGTCCTTCACCATCTCCCAGAGCTTGCTCAATCTCAAGTCCATTGAGTCGTGATGCCATCCAACCATCTCGTCCTCTGTCATTCCTTTGTCCTTCTGCCTTCAATCTTTTCCAGCATCAGGGTGTTTGCTTGGTAAAATGCATTAATAAGAATTCTTATATTGAATCATCTTTGGCATCCCTGAAATAAACTTTGTTATTTATATTTTAGTTCATAGCTAAAATGGGATGCTCTGGTAGAATTTTTATGTTTACATTGCCACATGAAGTGAACCTATAATTTTCTTTTAGTGTTTTAGTTTTTGAAATGTGATTATACCTGTCCCATTAAATACTTAGGCCAACTGTCATTCTATGTCTATTTTCTGGAAAATCTTTAAAAAATGAGAATTAGTTTTTCCTTGAATGTTTGGTAAAAGTCATATGTAAGCTTCCTTGGTAAGAAGACACTTCAGTAATGAAAGAAGAGTCTTAAAAAGCCCATCATGTGCATGAGACAAGGCGTTCAGGGCTGGTGCACTGGGATGACCCTGAGGGATGGGATGGGGAGGGAGGTGGGAGGTGGGTTCAGGATGGGGGACACATGTACACCCATGGCTGATTCATGTCAGTGTATGGCAAAAACCACTACAATATTATAAAGTAATTAGCCTCCAATTAAAATAAGTAAATTAATTTTTAAAAAGAATTTTTTTAAAAGTCCATCATGTGGGCATAAAGATTAGCTTTTCATGAAGAAGACAGAATAGCTAGTGGGAATATAAGAGTAATTGCTGTAATCAATGAAGGTCAAAAAGGCCAATGTAGCTAGAGCTCAGTGCTTTAGGAATACAGATTATAGTGTGACTGTGTGTATTTTCAGATCACACTGGTGTCATCAAACACTGGAGTATATTAGCTCTTACTTTTGGGGCTTCCCCAGTGGCTCAGATGGTAATGAATCTGCCTGCAGCATGGGAGACCTGAGTTTGATCCTCAGGTCAGGATGATCCCCTGGAGAAGGGAATGGCTTTCGCTTTGCATGAAGTGAGGAAGTAGTGCAGAGTTTGGAGCCAGAAAGGCTGTAACTGTCATTTATTTTAAGGAATTACTTACCTACTTCTTTAAAGTAAACTGTGAGTGAGCATTAGAGAAAGGATTACTCCTAGCAGATGCCTGTAGTAATCTATTTGAGAAGGAATAATGACTCAGATTAGCCTGGTAGCCATGTGGGTGGTATAAAGTGTTTAAATTCTGGATATATATCCTGATGATGGTTCTAGCAGGATTTCCTGAGGTTGTATATCTCATGTAAGAAAACAGAGGTGAAGGGGTGATATGCGGAAGTCTTCTGATGGAACAGAGTTAAAGGAAAAACAAGTTCAATTTTAACCATGTTGACTGGACATTTGGAGTGAATAAATTTGATGTTCACTGTATTCAAAATTGAAGTAAGAGTGATCCACATAGACATTTGTATGGAGGGTATTTCAGGCATGACAGAGATTACTCACAAATATCCTGATGCAGACTGGTTAGTGTAGAACAATCACATATCTAGTCAAGATGGGGATGGAGTAGTAGGAGAGACATGGAGAAAATGGTGTGTAATATCAGGAAGGAGAGAGACAAACCAAGACCAAGTAGCTGGAGCTGGAATTCTCAAAACATCAAGGGCAGAAAAGAGGTTTCTTCAATCAACAATCATTAATACAGAAAAGCAGACAGCATGGAGAGCACTTTATATGCTGAATGCAAACAAAACAAATGTACAAAAACATTTAAAAACTCCATTTGGACCCATGCATACCTAATTCATTCATATCTAGAATTGACACTACTTTGTCTTCCAATATTCTTTGATAGCAAGTCCAGGAATCTGTAACCATTTGAATAAGGTTAGCTTTAGGGTCAGGCAAAGTTCTCAGATGAAAGATGATTTGTAGATGAATTCCACTTCCATTTTCTGATTGTTTGCCTCTCATAGTGGCAGAGCCGGGCTCTGAATAAATTGCAATGTCACAAAGATCATACATATGTATAGTGTTTCCCTTCCTTAATGTTGCCCATTATTTTCACATTAAACAGCAAATACTTGGCAGACCATTATTATTAATCATAACAGTAAATAATATTTTCTTCAATCACGTGCCGAAAAAATACTTGAAGGTATACAGGTGACTAATTGAGGTGCTTCTATGATTTATTCAAAATGAGGAACTAGTTCTCTATTTCCTCTTTACCCTGCTGCTCTGAATAACCTGAATAAGAAGATAGCGAAGAAAATGAGTTGGCGTCATATTAAAAAATGTTATCTTCTGGGAACATTCATAAATGTGTTTTATATCATCTTCCTTATCAGATAAGAATACACTCACCCAACATAAAGCCTTTAAAGCCAGGATTATATTGATTACTCTGAAAATAACACTCCACTTTAAAAGTCCAATTTAAAGAAATTTACAATGAAAGGGAATTATGTATTTCCTAAATATAGTTAAAAATTTGTAAAATGTTTTAGAAAGTCACAGTGCAAACAAATACCTTGATTATTTTCACCCTAATTAGTAGTGATATAAATCGGCACTTGAGATCTCTCTTTCCTTCATGCTTACCTGTGTCTCTCAAAATATTTTTGAATCGATACTCTCTCTGTATGTAACACGGAAGTTGGATGGTTCTATGAAGACCTACAAGACCTTCTAGAACTAACAGTCAAAAAAGATGTCCTTTTCATTAAAGGGGACTGGAATGCAAAAGTAGGAAGTCAAGAAACACCAGGAGTAACAGGCTAATTTGGCCTTGGAGTACAAAAATGAAGCAGGGCAAAGGCTAATAGAGTTTTGCCAAGAGAACGCAAACACTGATCATAGCAAAAACCCTCTTCCATCAACACAAGAGAAGACTCTACACATGGACATCACCAGATGATCAACACCAAAATCAGATTGACTATATCCTTTGCAGCCAAAGATGGAGAAGCTCTACACAGTCAGCAAAAAGAAGACTGGGAGCTGACTATGGCTCAGATCATAAATTCCTTATTTCCAAATTCAGACTTAAATGGAAGAAAGTGGGGAAAACCACTAGTCCATTCAGGTATGACCTAAATCAAATCCCTTATGACTATACAGTGGAAGTGAGAAGTAGATTTAAGGGGCTAGATCTGATAGACAGAGTACCTGATGAACTATGGATGTAGTTTCATGATATTTTACAGGAGACAGGGATCAAGATCATCCCCAAGAAAAAGAAATGCAAAGAAGCAAAATGGCTGTTTGGGGAGGCCTTACAAATAGCTGGGAAAAGAAGAGAGGTGAAAGGCAATGGAGAAAAGGAAAGATACACCCATTTGAATGCTGAGTTCCAAAGAATAGCAAGAAGAGATAAGAAAGCCTTCCTCAGCAATCAATGCAAAGAAATAGAGGAAAAAAATAAAACAGGAAAGACTAGAGAACTCTTCAAGAAAATTAGAGATATCAAGGGAATATTTCACGCATAATTGAACAAAAAAAGACAGAAATGGTCTGGACCTAACAGAAGCAGAAGATATTAAGAAGAGGTGGCCAGAATACACAGAAGAACTGTACAAAAATGATCTTCATGACCCAGATAATCATGAAGGTGTGATCACTCACACTCACCTAGAGCTGGACATCCTGGAATGTGAAGTCAGTTGGGCCTTAGGAAGCATCACTATGAACAAAGCTAGTGGAGGTGATGGAATTCCAGGTGAGCTCTTTCAAATCCTGAAAGATGATGTTGTGAAAGTGCTGCACTCAGTATGCCAGCAAATTTGGAAAACTGAGCAGTGGCCACAGGACTGGAAAAGGTAAGTTTTCATTCCAATCCCAAAGAAAGGCAATGCCAAAGAATGCTCAAACTAACACATAATTGCATTCATCTCATATGTTAGTAAAGTAATGCTCAAAATTCTCCAAGCCAGGCTTCAGCAATACATGAACCGTGAACTTCCAGATGTTCCAGCTGGTTTTGGAAAAGACAGAGGTACCAGAGATCAATTTTGCAACATCTGCTGGATCATGGAAAAAGAAAGAGAGTTCCAGAAAAACATCTATTTCTGCTTTATTGACTATGTCAAAGCCTTTGACTGTTTGGATCACAATAATGTGTGGAAAATTCTGAAAGAGATTGGAATACCAGACCACCTGACCTGCCTCTTGAGAAGCCTGTATGCAGGTCAGGAAGCAACTGTTACAACTGGACATGGAACAGCAGACTGGTTCCAAGTAGGAAAAGGAGTACGTCAAGACCGTACATTGTCACCCTGCTTTTTTAACTTACACGCAGAGTACATCATGAGAAAGGCTGGGCTGGAAGAAGCACAAGCTAGAATCAAGATTTGCCGGGGTCCAGCCCTGGTGGATCCAGGGAATTTGAAGGGTGGACAGCGTTGGCGTGAGAAAAACTTATTTATTGATAGATATAAGATTAGATTAAGAAACAATAGTGTAGTAGGAAAATTAAGTGGAGGAAGAGGGCTGAATAACTTGGATTATGCAGAAGACCAATAAAATTCCAGACAAGGAATTTGCACCATCTACGTTGGGCCACCGGTGCTCACTAGAATATCTAAGGGTGCCTCACCTTAGGCTCCCTTTCATGCAGGTCTTAACAGCCAGGGCAAGTAAATAGACTTGGCGAGCCTCTGCGCCCCAGATGGGAATTCAGCCTGAAATTAGAGTGAAGAGGAGAGGAAAGAGAGAGAGACACGGGGGAAAACCAGTCCAGCAACTAGCTCTCTCCTCTATTGTTCAGAAGGCCTTTTATACCTTTGATTAAAACATGGAGATCAATGGGTAACACAAAGTTATGCAGCTTTAGCAGTCCAGACTCTTATCAAAACCAGGCTTTTCTCTCTGCATACCTAATTGTATACACAAGTCTTAGGTAATTTACATCATCTTCCAGCCAAAAGGGCCAATTAACATTTTACAGCCTTTTTTCTGATAAGGGTTTGTCAACCAGAAGACTTATTTGTGTTGATCTTCCCAAGGTCTGGTGCCACTCTCAGAAAGCACTAAATAAAGTTACATTCTTACACAGCAAAGATACAGCAACTTATAACAAGTAGAGGGAGTACAGTGATTTACAGCAAAAGAGAAGCAATTAACTCAAAAGTCTAGTGTTGCTAACATCAAAACTACTATGTATCTTTTTCTACATCCTGCTTACATTGAGTAACATCCTTCCAGGTGCCTAAAAGATAAAGAATATGGAGGTCTGGCAGCAGTCCTTGAGTCAACAGTGAAAACCCGTCACCAATATGATTTTTAACTCTTTAGAAAAGGCTCTGTATCTTTAAGATGCTTTCAAGCTTTGTGCCTCTCATGGTTGGGGGGCTGTAAGCAATTCACAGGCTGTAAGAAGTCTGGGGAACCTGTTAGGCAAGCTAGAGAGCTATCAGAGGGGGTTTAACTGAAACATCCCTTTCAAATGCAGAAGGCTAAAGCCCAGATTTGACTTTTTCCAGAGAATATCAGAAGAGTGGAAAAGCAGGCAGATTCTTATTTTTTTTTGGGGGGGGGGTGGATGCTCAGGAAATTCCAGGGGGAAAACCTGAGGTCTGATTAGCCTTGCCATCAGATCTCTTGCCGCATGACCTTGTCACGGGTGGAATTCCTACCGCTGGCTCCCAGCAAAGATTGCCGGGAGAGATATCAATAACTTCAGATGTGTAGATGACACCACCCTTATGGCAGAAAGTGAAGAGGAATTAAAGGGCCTCTTGATGACAGTGAAAGAGGAGAGTGAAAAAGTTGTCTTAAATCTCAACATTCAGAAAAGTAAGATCATGGCCATGGCAAATAGATGTGGAAACAGTGTCAGACTTTATTTATCTGGACTCCAAAATCATTGCAGATGGTGACTGCAGCCATGAAATTAAAAGACACATACTCCTTGGAAGGAAAGTTATGACCAACCTTGATAGCATATTAAAAAGCAGAGACATGACTTTGTCAACAAAGGTCTGTCTAGTCAAGGCTATGGTTTTTCCAGTGGTCATGTATGGATGTGAGAGTTGGACTATAAAGAAAGCTAAATGCCAAAGAATCAATGCTTTTGAAGTGCAGTGTTGGAGAAGACTCTTGAGAGTCACTTGGACTGCAAGGAGATCAAACCAGTCCATCCTAAAGGAAATCAGTGATGAATATTTATTGGAAGGACTGATGTTGAAGCTGAAACTCCAACTTTGGCCACTTGATGCAAAGAGCTGACTCATTTGAAAAGACCCTGATGCTGGGAAAGAGTGAGGGGAGGAGGAGAAGGGGTTGAGAGAGGGTACGATGGTTCAATGGCATCACTGACACAATGGACATGCGTTTTGGTGGACTCCTGGATTTGACGATGGACAAGGAGGCCTAGCTTGCTGTGGTTCACGGAGTCGCAAATATTTGGACACGACTGAGTAACTGAACTGAACTGAACTATATTATGTTATAATATTTAAACCAAATATATAAAACAAGCATTCCTCCACCCCGCCACAAGTGCCTCAAACAATAAGCGTATTTATTGAAACCTATGCTGGGAATCAGTATTTGAGCAGGATACAAGCTTCTGTAGTCACACTATTTAAACCATTTGAACTGTATGTTTTTGGAGCTTCAATACAGAAATGGGTCTGGGGGAGTTTGACATTTTTAGCCTCATTTCTCCCTGATGGAAACTTGCAGTCAAGGGAAAACTCATGCTTGTGTAAATTTTAAATTATAATTCCAAATACATGTCCTAAAACTACAAGAATTCAAACACAATAAAATACTTCTAAAGAAACCTCTAAAGCTGTGCAGAAGACCTGGGTTTGATCCCTGAGTGAGGAAGAGCCCCTGGAGAAGGGTCTGAAAACTCACTCTAGTATTCTTGCTTGGAGAATCCCATGGACAGAGGAGTCTGGCGTGCTACAGTCCCTGGGATCACAAAGAGTCGGACACGACTGAGCGACTAACACGCACAAAGCATCTCACTTTTTTCTTTTGCCAGAGACTAGGATTTGTATTTTAGGAGATGATGAAAACCAGTCTTTCAGCTGGTAATTCAGATAAACTGTTTTATTTTTTTCTTTTTATTATTTGTTAAAATATAAATTTATTTTAATTAATTGATTTTAATTTTAATTGTAAAGTAATTGTTAATTACTTTACAATATTGTATTGGTTTTGCCATACATCAGCATGAATCTAGAACAGGTATACACGTGTTCCCCATCCTGAACCCTCCTCCCTCCTCCCTCCCTGTACCATCCCTCTGGGTCGTCTCAGTGCATCAGCCCCAAGCATCCAGTATCATGCATCAAACCTAGACTGGCAATTCATTTCATATATGATATTATACGTGTTTCAGTGCCACTCTCCCAAATCATCCCACCCTCGCCCTCTCTCACAGAGTCCAAAAGACTGTTCTATACATCTGTGTCTCTTTTGCTGTCTCTCATACAGGGTTATCGTTACCATCTTTCTGTTTTAGAACCACCCATTTGATCCTCTCACCCAGAGGCCAGGGCCTTCATTAGGATGCCTGTTTAATTGAATACGTGCTGGAGTTGAGCTCCTTAGAATTTTAATAACACAGATGAGATGACCAGACTTTCAGAGCTACATGGAGGCTACTGCATATTTTTAACAAAACTTTTGACAATTTTTCCCCCCCACCGGGTGAAGAACCTTGAAGTTAAGTTCCATGGAGCTACCAAGTGTGTTCCTGGGGTTCCAGTAATATATTACCTATCTGCAGAACATGAGTGCACTGACTGGGCTCTCAGTAAGAGAGACACTTTTGGACACCTCTCTTAGCTGTAAAATAAAATACAGTCTTTCTTCCAAAGACTGTTTGTATGCAGGATGACTGTGCTGTGACTACCAAGATTAGGGTCTCAGGTTTTATTCCTGGCCTGGTGGTGGTGGTTGTTGTTGAGGTAAGTCTGTATTTGTGATTTCACTTTCCCCAGAGAGGGACAGGATACACTGTCTCCTGTTTCTCTTTTTCCCTAACCTTAGGCCCAGACCTAGTTTCCTTTCAAATATTTCTGCCTCTGTCATTGGCTCATCTATTCTCAGTCAGTCCAGGATCACAGGCACAGCATAACTTTTGGCATAACTCTAGCGATGCTACATATAGTCAGCACCAAATTATGTTGATACTTCCTTTGATTTTTTTCCTTCATCCCTGCTTTTCTCTTCCTTATGACCACTAGTTTCATCATTAAATGCAGATGATTGTAACTGGGATATCTGAGTTTAATTTACCTTATTCTATCCATCCAGGAACGGCACTGCCTACATGCATAACATATTGAGAACATACTGATCTTCTGCTTTGTGACAATCGGTGTTGCTTGCAGGGTCTTCCAGAATTTGATGCCGATATGCTCATATAAAGATATTTTTCTCTCTTATGGTTTTATTTCTCATCTGATCTTGGAATATCAAAATATCATATATCTAATAGATTTGCCATTTTTTTCTAGTAGTTGTTTTTTTGGGGGGAAGATGAATAATAGAATAATGTTCTTTTTTTTTTTATTTTTTTTTTTTTTAGAATAATGTTCTTAAATGACTTTAATTGGATACTTTAGTGCCTGTTTGGATTCTTGTGATCAAACTGTCAATATGTACTCTCAGGGCTGTTAACATTTCTTATTCTCTCCTCTAATTTCCTGCCTGATCATCTTGGTCACCTTATGGTTAGTCTCCTTGTGGGCAGGGAATGTATTGAATGAACTTTGGCCCACAGTCTTTGGCACATAACCTAGCACATGGTATATTCTGAAAATTATTTTTATGTAAAAAAATCATGCTCAGATTGATATTTTTATCTACTTGTGATACCTGTTGGTGGATGATAGCATCTGTACCCTTACTTCCCTGTCACCCTAAGAGCCACTCACCTTTCTGTCCAATTTCTTCCCTAAAAATGCCTGCATTAATCAGTCTCTAAGTGTAGAGAGAAGAGACAATTTTCTTGTTTTCTTTTTCTTTTTTTTCTTGTTTTAGATTTAGGGACCTGGTCTCTTGTTAGGACATAAGGTTACACTTGGGGGAGTTCCTTTTAAGAGGATTGGCCAGTCCCAGTGAACACAAGTGAGTGAATCTGTGTCTGTGAGAGTTTCCAGCAGTAAGACCTCTACTGCTGATGAACATGCCACATGGAGATGGAGTCGCTGAAAGCCAGTGGCTTAGGAAAATGGCTTCCGTTCAGTCCTGTGCATTGCTCCACCACGAGAGCGGCTTGCTTCACTCTTCAGTCAAAGTCCCCGTGCATGTTCTGTGTGCAGCTCTGCATGAACAATGCCACATATGTGACACAGATATTGTATCTGGAGGATTTTGGTTTTCTATAGGAATCTATGTCAAAAAAACTTTTTTGAATTTCTGTTTCTCAGTCCTCAGAATATATATTTTTCTAATTTTGTGTGAAGTTGTGGACAACAAAGGAGATAGGAATACTTTTCCTTGCTGCCTTGAAAATTTTTATTTTTGGACTAGATCCTGACCAACCTATATCCACTGTGTTGCCTGTAGAAGCAATATTGGATTTCATAAATTCTCTGTCTCCCTCAGACATCAGTTGTCAAGTAAATCTAGCAGCTGAAGTCAGCCTGCACTGAACTAGTGCAAAAAAAGAGGATAGACACTATGGTAAATTGAGGGTTTTCTTTAAAATTTACATGCTCTCTTTTAGATTGTAGTACAGTTTTATGCTCTAAATTCCAAGCCTTTTTTTACTCTAACTTCTATATGAAAATTATCAATAATTTTTAAATGTGACAAAATATCAGCTGCTTACCAGGGAAACCAGTCTTGTCATCAAAAGCATTTTGTAGTTATTGCATCTTTCGTGTGATTTTGCTATTTCAGTACTTTATATATTCTTAATGTTCCTATAGTCTATTAAATTTCAACAGTTTGGAGGCAAGTATTTTTGTGGCTAAAACAGCTGTTGCCATAGTGTCATTAGGATGGACTACTTATCACTAACTTTATAAAGAAATGTATGCATTAGGTATTTTATTACATCTGGTCTTCTCAGAAAAGGACATTTTAAAACTTTCTTCATAAGTCTTAGTTGTTGTTGTTCAGTCGCCAGGTGTATCACACTCTCTGTGACCCCATGGACTGCAGCATGCCAGGCTTCCCTGCCCCTCACTATCTCCCAGAGTTTCTCAGACTCATGTTCATTAAGGTGGTGATGCTAGCCAATCACCTCGTTCCCTGTCTCCCCTTCTCCTCCTACCCTCAGTCTTCCCCAGAATCAGGGTCTTTTCTTTTTTTTTCTTTTTTCCTTTTTTTAATTTTAAAATCTTTAATTCTTACATGCGTTCCCAAACATGAACCCCCCTCCCACCTCCCTCCCCATAACATCTCTCTGGGTCATCACCGTGCACCAGCCCCAAGCATGCTGTATCCTGCGTCAGACATAGACTGGCGATTCAATTCTTACATGATAGTATACATGTTTCAATGCCATTCTCCCAAATCATCCCACCCTCTCCCTCTCCCTCTGAGTCCAAAAGTCCGTTATACACATCTGTGTCTCTTTCCCTGTCTTGCATACAGGGTCGTCATTGCCATCTTCCTAAATTCCATATATATGTGTTAGTATACTGTATTGGTGTTTTTCTTTCTGGCTTACTTCACTCTGTATAATCGGCTCCAGTTTCATCCATCTCATCAGAACTGATTCAAATGAATTCTTTTTAATGGCTGAGTAATACTCCATTGTGTATATGTACCACAGCTTTCTTATCCATTCATCTGCTGATGGACATCTAGGTTGTTTCCATGTCCTGGCTATTATAAACAGTGCTGCAATGAACATTGGGGTACATGTGTCTCTTTCCATTCTGGTTTCCTCGGTGTGTATGCCCAGCAGTGGGATTGCTGGGTCATAAGGTAGTTCTATTTGCAATTTTTTAAGGAATCTCCCCACTGTTCTCCATAGTGGCTGTACTAGTTTGCATCCCCACCAACAGCGTATGGCCAAAGTACTGGAGCTTCATCTTCAGCATCATTCCTTCTGGTGAATATTCAGGGTTGATTCCCTTTAGGATTGACTGGTTTGATCTCCTTGCTGTTTGTCAGTAAGTATAACTTTGGACTAAATACTTTGCAAAGTGTTGCATTTCTGTGACAGTTCAATTCATGTTATCAGTGGGAGTATTTACTTGTAAGATTTCTATAGAATCAGTTCATTAATAGCCCAATCCTGGCTTGGATTTATCCCTAGTAGAACCATGGAGCTCTACAATCCTTTGTATAAATGTTTCATTTGGTTTCAACAATAAACTTTTTCAAGTATTCTGTGAGAACAGTATGGTTTGAGAATAACTGATTATTATAATTGATATGTTAGTTTTTTGTTTTCTTGTTTATTTTTGTTTCTTTGCTTAATTTTGTGTGTGTGTGTGTTTTCGTTTTGTGGTGGTTTTTGTTCTGAAGCCTTTTGCCTCCACATAGTAAGTTTTCTGCCATTTTTAATGGCCTTCCTCATTTTCCTCTTGGAGCTATACGAACGTTATTAAATAGTGATGGGTGCACCTTATGGTAAAAATTTTATGTCTCAGCAATTAGGATGGGTGCCACTAGCCTTCCTCAAGCATCATAAAATTATGCTAAAAAGTAAATTAAAATTATACTAACAGCACAATTCTCTGTAACTAAGTCTGGGATAGACTAACTCAAGCAAATTCAACTACTGAAGCAAGAAACAGAATAGATACTGATAAATCTTGAGGAAACCATCTTTCCCTCCTATTTCATTACCCTCTGTAATGACTTTGTTTTTTGGTTAAGAGAAAATCAGTTGCAGTTATCTCTGGCATAAATCAAAGCAGGATATATTTTTGTGCCGCCACCATCTCCTATAAAGGCACCATGATTTGATGCAGTGTTCTCAGAATTTATGGACTTCCTGTGGCGTGCTGCAGTCCATGGGTTCGCAAAGAGTTAGACACGACTGAGCGACTGAACTGAACTGACAGGTGGCTCAGTGGGAAAGAACCCACCTGCCAGTGTAGGAGGCATGGGATCCCTGGGTCGGGAAGATCCCTGGAGAAGGGAATGGCAGCCCACTCCAGTATTCTTGCTTGGAGAGCCCCATGGACAGAGGAGCCTGGAGGGCTAATTTCCATGGGGTTGTAAAAGAGTCAGACATGACTGAAAGACAAACACTCTTTCAGAATTCAGAGTCTTTGGTCATCAATCACTGAGCTGTTATGCATCTTCCAGAATACTCTACCTACCTTGATACATGGATTTTAAAGCTGATAAAAATATTAAGTTGTGGATTTGATGCTACAGAGGAAATAGCAGTAAAAGTATAGCTTTAAGCACCCTTTTGTTAAACACCACTTGCTTGGAGAGGCTCTAGTGCCAGTAAAAATGGAAACTGGATAATTCGTGCAATTTTCTTCTGAACAAAGATTTTAATAAACATTTGAAAGGTATAATGAATTAAATTTACACTCAATTATGTGTAATTATAAAATAAACTTAGTTTATTTCAGATGGCTTTGGAACAGGATATCAGCACACCATTCATTCTAACTGCTTTAAAATAACACCTCCTCACAATCCAAGACAGCAGGATTATTGAAATTTCAAGTATACTTGGATTTTAAGCTTATTCTCCTAGGTGATAAACTAATATGTAACTATATTTCCATATAAGTAAGATTTGTACCATGCTGACCTACTGCATTGAAATGTCATTGCTAGAATTTCAGTATGTCTTCAGAGAAGTATATTAAAAAAATCTCTGGTGAACCTGCTGGAAAATTTGACATGTTAACTAGGATGTTGAGTGAACATAATATAAGGTCATATTTCCAAGTTAAGCTAGGGAAAGAGGTTTTTTTTTTTGCAATTATGTATTTTGAAAAATGTATGAAATAGTTATTTTACAAATTAGTTTACAAAATATACCCTTACAATATTGGAAGTATAACTTGGTTATATATACTCTTTAATTATACAAACCATACAAATTGGTTGCATTTGCCTGTACAGCTGAATTGCTTTATGTTTGCAAAAATAGTGGAGTGATGACAATCTTTTTTTTTACCCTGGAGGTTTTATTTTCCCCCAACAATAAATTAAGCATTCTCAGTGTATGCATTGTGCAAAAGCAACCGTTAAAATCTGACACATATTTTCTGCATGTAGCTATTTTTAATAGGTTTCTAGTATTGTCTACTGTAATCTTGGTTAACAATACAGCTCTCACTATAAGGAGGGGCTCACAGTAACAGAGGCTTCCATTGTTCCATCATCATTTAAATGAAATCCATGGTTTAAGAACTTTTACATGAGAAACATTTTTTTTTTTAGGATATGATTTTTTTTGTCCATTTAACAACTATTGTGTTTTATTAATATTTTGAGAACCCCAAACACACTATCAAGATAGATGATATTCATCAATTATTTTAGTAAATTACAATTAACCCAGTACTTGAACTGACCTGACAGTCTCATCTAGAGCAGGGTTTCTCAGTCCTTAATCCGTTGACATTTTGAGCTGAATAACCCACCATCGCAGGTGCTATCAGGTGTGTTGTACGACGTTTAGCAGAATCCCAGCCTCTAGTAGCAACACCTTCACCAGGAGTGACAATTTTAAATGTCTTTAGATGTTGCCACAGTTTTTTGGAACAAAGCCTAATCTAGTTTTACACCACTGATTTAAAGAGTGAACACTAATATTACCTGGAAGACAAGGGGATAGTATCTACTTTTTTAAAAATTTACATTGATTTTTTTTTTCTCCTAGAAAATCTATAAATTGATTGTGAAAATTTGAAATTGTGTACATTGGAGGAAATGCTGTCTGGCTCTTTCTTTAGATATTCTGTTCCCCTTTTAGATTCATCTTCCCCTTTTAGATTTCATCTAATGCAATAGAGAATGAGGATATTACAGGCAAACCTCTGAGATATTGCAGGTTTGGTTCCAGAACTCTGCATATAAAACAAATATCACAATAAAGCAAATCACAATTTTTTCCCCCTTGGTTCCCATTTTATGTGCAAGTGAATGTAAATACTCTAGTCTATTAAGTATTCAAGAGTGTTGTGTCTAAAACAATGTACATTCCTTAATTTTAATATATTCTATTGCTAAAAATGCTAATCATCAACTTAGCCTTTGCATGTCATAATCTTTTTGCTGATGGAGTGTCCTGCCTTGATGTTGTTGGCTGCCTACTGACTGGGGGTTGGGAGAGGGGGGGCGTTGCTGAAGGTCATTGTGGATGTGGCAGTTTCTTTGAACAACACAATAATGAATTTTCCTCCGTTGACTGACTCTGCCTTTCATGAACAAGGTGCTGTTATTCAAAACTGACAGTAGAGCTTCTTTCAGAAATCAGAGTCAATCCTCTCCAACCCTGCTGCTGCTTTATTAACTATGTTTATGTAATATTCTAAATTTTCTGGTGTCATTGTAATGATCTTCATAGCATCTTCACCAGGAATAAATTCCATGTCTAGAAAGCACTTTCTTTGCTCCTGCATGAGATGCAATTAGGTGTCCATTCAAGGCTTTTTTCCTGAGATGGCAGCCATTCACTCACATCTTCAGGATCCACTTGTAACCCTAGTTCTCTTGCTGTTTTCACCACATCTGCAGTTTCTTCCTCCACTGAAGTCTTGAGCTCCTCAAAGCCATCCACAAGAGCTGGAATCAACTTCTCTCAAACTCCTGTGTATGTGGCTACTTTGACCTCTTCCCATGAATCATGAAAGCTTTTCATGGCATTTAGGATGATCAATCCTTTCCAGAAGGTTTTTAATTTGCTTTGACCAGATCCATCAGTAGAATAACCATTTATGATAGCAATAACCTTACAAAATATAATTCTCAAAAGTAAAAATTACTCCTTTGATCCATGGGCTGCAGAATAGATGCTGTCAGCAGGCTTGAAAATATTAATCTCATTGTTCATCTCCATCATAACTCTTTGGAGACCAAGTGCATTGCTGATAAGTAGTAATATTTTTAATCTTTTCTTCCTAAGCAGTAGGTCTCACATTAGCTACAGATATGCTATCATTCAGGCTTTGTTTTTCCATTGATAGCACACAGGCAAAGTACATTTAGCATAATTTGTAATGGTTCTAGGAATTTTTTAAAATGGGATGTGAGCATCTGCCTCAGCTTAAAGGCACCAGCTGTATCAGTCCCTAACAAGAAAGTCAGCCTGTCCTTTGAAGATTTGAATGTATGCAATGACATCTCTGCTCTAGACTTTGAAAGTCCTAGATGGCATCTTCTTCCAATATAAGGCTGTTTCCTTTACATTGAAAATCTCTTCTTTACTGTAGCCACCTTCATTAATGATCTGAGCTGGATCTTTTGGATAGCTTGCTGCAGCTTCTACATCAGCTCTTGCTGCCTCACCTTGTACTTTCCTGTTATGGAGAAGGCTTCTGTCCTTAAGTCTCATAAACCACCCTCTGCTGGATTCAAATTTTCTTCCCAGCTTCCTCACCTCTCTCAGCCTCCACAGAACTGAAGAGAGTTGGGGCCTTGCTCTGAGTTAGGCTTTGGCCTAAGGAGATATTGTAGCTGCTTTGATTTCAATCCAGTACCCCCCAAAACTTTCTGCATATCAGTAATAAGGCTGTTTTACTTGCTTATCATTTGTGTATTCACTGGAGTAGCATCTTAACTTTCCTTCAAGAACTTTTCCTTTACAGTCTCAAATTGGCTAACTGTTAGGCTTCACTTGTGGCTCAGCTGGGAAAGAATCTGTCTGCAATGCAGGAGACCAGGGTTCTATCCCTGAGTTGGGAAGATCCCCAGGAGAAGGGAAAGGCTACCCACTCCAGTATTCTGGCCTGAAGAATTCCATGGTCTGTATAGACCATGGGGTTGCAAAGAGTTGGACACAACTGAGCGACTTTCACTTTCACTTGCTGCAAGAGATCTAGCTTTCAACCTGTCTCAGCTTTTGACCTCCTTCCTAAATAAGCTGGATCTCTTATAGTTTTTGATTTACAGTGAGAGGCATGGAACTCTTTCACCTGAAAAATTAGAGGCTATTAAAGGGCTATTAATGGGTCTCATCTCAGTATTGTTGTGTCTCAGGTCACAGGAAGCCAGAGGAGAGGTGGAGAGATGGGAGAGGCCTAGCTGGTGGAGCAGGGGGAATGCATGTAACATTTGTTGGTTAAGTGCACTGTCTCCCATGAGTGTGCTTTATGGCTCCCCAGGATAATTAGAAAAGTAACATGAAAGACCACTGATTGCAGATCACTAGAGCAGATACAATAATAATGAAACAGTTGGAAATGTGAGGATTACCAACATGTGACGCAGATGCATGGAGTGGGCAAATGCTGTTGGAAAAAATGCTGCCTGTAGACATGCTAGACACAGGCTTACCACAAACTTTCAATTTACAAACAAAAAACAAAAAACAAAAAAATTCAATATCTGTGAAGCACAATAAAGTGAAACACAATAAAATGAGGCCTGCCTATGCAAGTACAGAGTGACTTTCAAAACTAGGGAAAATGTCGAAAAAACACAAAATAATGCAATAGACTGAGGCCCTGGGTCGAGAAGATCTCCTAGAGAAGGAAATGGCAACCCAATCCAGTATTCTTGCCTGGAAAATCCCATGGGCAGAGGAGCCTGGTAGGCTACTGTCCACGGGGTGGCAAAGAGTCGGACACAGCTGAGCAACTTCATTTTCACTTTCTTTTCTTTCTGTTAATGAATAATGATGGACATTACTTTGGTTATCATGGTGATCACTTTGCAGTAGATGCAAATATCAAATCATTATGTGGTATACCTGAAACTAATATAATGTTCCATGTCAGCTATACCTCAATAAAAGAATACGTATAAAAATTCATTCAGTTTAAAGTTAAACATTAATGTCTCCAGACTTATTTATAAAGTCTTAAGTAAACTGCTTCCTGTGTGAATGTCATCTGTTTTTTGCATGTCACTAGTATTTTATAATGTTACTTTCCATCTTATCATTAAAGTTTCTACAAAATATAGAAGGTAGAAAACTTGGTGTTTAGGGTTTTTTGTTTTGTTTTGTTTTGTTTTGTTTTTGGTCATAGAATTTGAATTGAAGTATTATCATTTGATTTATTTTTTCCTTTGACCCTTGAAAAATGTGTAATTTTTATAACCTCTTCAGTGGGGATATTATTCTCTTTTCAGATTTCAAACGTTGGTTGTGAAGTAATAATTCCAACACATTATTGAGAAGCAATATCTTAGTTACCTTCCCTTCTTCCTTCTGAAACCCAGTATGTGAACTGATTATGTGTTCTTGTCCTCGTTCTTTCTCTCTTTCTGTCTCTCTGCTTCTTTATATTTCCCCATTTATAGGTTATTATGGCATTAGTAGTCATTTCTCTTGCAAACAGAGTAGATGAATTTAATAGTAAAGGAAAGTAGTAGGAAGTCTGGATGTAGATCATCTGGTCCCATCATTTCATGGGAAATAGATGGGGAAATAGTGGAAACAGTGGCAGACTTTATTTTTGGGGGCTCCAAAATCACTGAAGATGGTGATTGCAGCCATGAAATTAAAAGACACTTACTCCTTGGAAGGAAAGTTATTACAAACATAGATAGCATATTAAAAAGCAGAGATATTACTTTGTCAACAAAGGTCCGTCTAGTCAAGGCTATAATTTTTCCAGTGGTCATGTATGGTTGTGAGAGTTGGACTGTGAAGAAAGCTGAGCACCAAAGAATTGATGCTGTTGAACTGTGGTGTTGGAGAAGACTCTTGAGAGTCCCTTGGACTGCAAGGAGATCCAACCAGTCCATCCTAAAGGAGATCAGTCCTGGGTTTTCATTGAAAGGACTGATGCTGAAGCTGAAACTCCAATACTTTGGCCACTTCATGCAAAGAGTTGATTCACTGGAAAAGATCTTGATGCTGGGAGGGATTGGGGGCAGGAGGAGAAGGGGACAACCGAGGATGAGATGGCTGGATGGCATCACTGACTCGATGGACGTGAGTTTGAGTGAACTCCAGGAGTTGGAGATGGACAGGGAGGCCTGGCATGCTGTGATTCATGGGGTCACAAAGAATCGGACATGACTGAGTGACTGAACCGAACTGAACTGAATAATATAGTATGGTTCCATCTGTCTGCTCCCAGATCTATTAATTGGTTATAAACAATAGACTTTGAGCTAAAACTCAAAACCTTAGTTGAAGTGATCTCAAGGGTAGAATTTAGTTTTTAAAAATATTGAAAATAAAAGTGTTTTTCTTACCTATTGTATATTTCTTTTGGGGATTCAACTTTAAAGGTATTAGTCTAAGATTACAAGCAACATGACCTGTGGCTTATGATCTTATTATTATGAAAGTGTAAGTTGCTCAGTTATGCCTGACTCTTTGCAACCCCATGGAATTCTCCAGGCCAGAATACTGGAATGGGTAGCCTTTCCCTTCTCCAGGGGATCTTTCTGACCCAGGGATCCAACCCAAGTCTCCCTCATTGCAGGCAGATTCTTTATCAGCTGAGCCACCAGGGAAGCCCAAGATTACTGGAGTGGGTAGCCTATCCCTTCTCCAGCAGATCTTCCTGACCCAGGAATTGAACTTGGGTCTCCTGCATTGCAGGTGGATTCTTTACCAACTGAGCCCTTGTTATTATATGGTACTATAAATTTATCTGTTTGAACTGGGATATATAAGCATGTGCGATTTTGTGATGTTTCACATTAAAGAGAAATAGTTCCTTCTTCTTCACTCATTATGCCCTTTTAACTTGAATAATGCTTGCCTTTTTAAACCAGTCTCCTATCTTAATTCCCATAAATGGTCTCATCTCAAAAACACACCATGTCCTTGGTAGAATAGTCCATTAATATTCACTCCTGGTATATTCTTTCCAAATATTCAGGTGGATGGATCAAAGTCAGCCTCTTACCTGTATTTTCTTAAAATACTATGTTCAGTTATATAGAAGAAAGACTTTTCTGTAAATGGCCCCAAACCAGAGGAGTCAAATAGAAAAGAATATTTCAACCTTTTTGATTATTTTTTATTAGAATGCACTTTTTGTGTCAATGTGTTTTTCTAAAACACAAAATTAGTATCTTAAAGCCTGTATGAAGCATAGTCTGGAGTGAGTTAAATAGTTTGAGCTAAATATTTACCAGACAAAATATTCTTTGCTACTTGAGAAATAATAGAAAAATTATACTTTGAGAAAACAGTTTAAAAATCACATCAGAACTTTGAACTTGCCATTATTTACTATTAAAGAGCAAATCTCTTTAATTTCATCCAATCAGTTATATAGGCATTAGCTAGAATTTTTCATAATATCATATCTAATTCATAGTTATTAACAGATAAGACAGGCATATTATTTTAAAGTGCAGGATGATAATGATGATAAAAATTTCTTTTAGAAAAAATTGAACATAAGAAATACAGTTTAAGAATAACAACAAAAAAGGATTTTAGTATCCTCTGTGAATGTGACGTCTCAGTTGGCCTCTTTCCTTCCTTCCTTCCACTGATGAGCTATGTAGCTTCAAAGATTTCTAAAAATCGGGTTTTTTAAGATAACCTTTTTAGCATTTGTTTTGAAGTGCCAGACAGTATTAGATCACTTAACATTCAAAATATTAAAGGACTAGACTTATTCTAGATGACTTTGAAGTGCAGTTTTCTTCTGTAGATGATGTGACTTCTTTAAAATGGATGCTTTGATTTTGCTTTGACATTACAAGAAAGGATTAAAATTTCAAGTGTTTAGCAAAGCATTTCCCTTAAATTCTGATGTTTTCTGAAAATTATTTCCTTAACAATGTGACAGAAATTCATTTTCAGCTGCACTTAATAAAATTATACAAAAGAAGAGTGTAAAAGCTCTTGTATTTGAATATCGTTATTGCTCATCACGACTTAAATTATTCTGAAGACATATCTTAGTTTCATGAAATTTTATACCTCATAGGCACATATCTATTCCTTGAGATAATAATACAGATAAAAAGAAAATGTATAACAAACAGTATACTACAGAATATGACTTTCTTGTGCAGTATGAATAAAAAGAAAAGCAGATTTATGTGTTGCTTTTAGTATTCCCTTTTCAATTTTGGTTTAAGTTTCTGTTGTGAGGAAAAGTTCTGTTTCCACTTCCTTTTAAAAAAATCTGTTTCATATTCTTTCAATCAATATTTAACATCAAACGGGACATTTTACATGCTCAAACATTCTACATTGTTTCTTGTGATGTAAATTTAAGCCAGTTATTTCTATTTCTCTTTAACTATCAATCATGAAAAGCGGATAGTTCTCTTGGGCAACACAAAGATATAGCAATACAAGTGTCACACTCTCTTGCCTCTAAATTGTTGACATTGTTAAAAAAATGCTTTAATTTAGATAAAAAGGAAACAATTAGAAGTCATTATCATTCAGTAACTTTGATACAAGATTTACATGTCTAACTGGCATAACCGTTTCTAAAGAGATTATGTGCATTTAAAAATAAGAGAGAGGTAACTCAATTCTCCTCCCAGAAGGAAATTGCTGGTTTCCTTAACAAAGATTCATTTTTAGCATCTGTGAAAAAACAAGAATGAATAATAATAATACTGGGTTGGCCAAAAAGTTCATTTGATTTTTCTGTAAAATGTTACTAAAAACTCAAAGAAATAATTTTGTCATTCCCTTCTAATAATCTAAAGTAAATCCTTTGTTCTCCAACAAGTGTCATGTCTTTTGATTCAAATCTAAACTTCATTTTCAGGTTTACATGGTGTTTCCAAGATCTGTTTCCAGAAAAGTGCTGTTATAAAATATTAAAAATGTAAATATAATTTATATAGCATAAAAGAGTGTAAGATTCAGCAAAACCATTATAACATTGTAACTGAATTAGATAATTAATATCAAAAGACTGAAATTTGCAAAGAAGGAATATATTAGGTAATGTTTTTCAAATGGGATCATTGCGTTAATTGTTTATAATAAATGTACTATAAACTCAAGCTTAGAGTCCCTGTATTCTCAGGCAGATAACTTACAATTAGAGATAATTTACAATTCTTGACCTTTATAGTCATCATTTTAATTATCAAAATTTATTCATTATATGTTAAGAAGGATGCCTTTCAAAATATACTCTGTCGTAGGGTTACAGACTTGAAGACAAGTTTTATTTGTTCTAGTAGTTAGCTGAATAGCAAGACAACTATGTTTATATGGTACAGAGTTTGGGTTTTCAATGCATGGAAATCTGTGATTTTTTTATCTATAGGCTCGCATGCCCACATACACACACATATGTATATAAAACATTGTTAATGAATCAACCCCAAGATCCGTATGCATCTGAACAAAATGCATCCCCATAGTTTATTAACTTTCTTCAGCGTGGTGAGTCTGTTAATGTACATGATCACTCTGCAGCACTGCAAGCACCCTGAGGAGCATATCTGTCCTCCTTTAATCTTGCATATTACATGTTATTGATAAAACACTTTGCATTTAATACCAGCAAAGAAAATGCAATTTTAATGAATGCATTCAAAACTCCACTGCAGTTGAATTCATTTGTTATGTGAAATATAATGAACATCCAATGTATGTAAGTCATTTATGATTCCTGTATTTATCCATAAGAGACTTAGAGCACTTATAAAATCTTTAAGGTTAAGATTTAAATGTATCATTTACTATCCAATATCATAGTAGAAAAAAATCTCTAAGCTTATTGAATGTGAGAACACATGAATTAGATTATAATTACATTTGACTGGATTTTTTTTAATACAACAAATGTTTGTGTGTATATCTATTATGCATCCACTCATCCATCCATCCCTTTACTCAATTATTGAAAGTAAAACAATTATGTTCCTATCTTACATATTCATATCCCAACAAGTTCACTAAAATAAATTCAATGGAGCCTACAATTAATAGATAATAGCTTTTAAAATTATTGTATTAGTCTTTTAATAATTCACATCAATTAGAAGCAAATGAACTACCAAGGTTTCACCAAGTTATGATGAAATAAAATTCCAAAAACTTCTATAGTCAGCCTAAAAATAACATTCTTTGGTTTCTTTTGTAACTTTTTAGTTGTAGAGTTGAGCTCTTTGAGAGAGTTTGGATCAGATAAATGATCAAAATGATTTCAATAATCATAACTTGGACTCATGAATCCATGAACTTCTTTTTTGATTAGGCCCATTCTTAAATTGTGGCATGTTTTTCAACAATAATTATATAAGGTTACTACTAGAAAATTTTATCATGCATCACAGATACAGTTCTCTTAGGAATAATGATAAATTGGAATTCTATTGATGACTAATGGATATCAGACTTTTAAAATTCTTACGTGGTGTCAAAACCTCATTCTTGGAGACTCAGAGATATGGACATCTATTTCAATAATTCAATAATAAGGATTGTTAAGGAAGTTTTCATTCATGAGCAATGTATATCTCAGTACTTATTGAATAATCTCTAAAGCCTTCAACCTTAGTCTATAAAATAATATAGGGCATAGTATACGGTATAATGCCTTCCCTGGTGGCTCAGAGGTTAAAGCATCTGCCTGGAATGCTGGAGACCCAGGTTCAATCCCTGGGTCGGGAAGATCCCCTGGAGATGGAAATGGCAACCCACTCCAGTACTCTTGCCTGGAGAATCCCATGGAGGGAGGAGCCTGGTAGGCTACAGTCAATGGGGTCGCAAAGAGTCAGACATGACTGAGTGACTTCACACTTCACACATATGGTATAATAGGCTTCCCAGGTGGTGCTATGGTAAAAAAAAAAAACCTGCCTGCTAATGCAGAAGACATGAGTTTGATCCCTGGTCTGGGGCGATCCTCTGGGGGAGGGCACGGCTACCCACTACAGTATTCTTGCCTGGAGAATCCCATGGACAGAGGACCTGATGGTCTACAGTCCACGGGGCTGGAAAGAGTTGGACACGACTGAAGAGAAGGAGCATACATGTGCACATGCCTATGGCGTAATACAGGTTTCTAACAGAGCCACAGGAAAAATACTATGCAAGTCCCAAAGGGAAATGATTATTTAATTTAAAACAATGAAGGATTCCAATGTTGATGTAGAATTTGGACTGAGTCTTTGAAAGCTACACAATATTTGACATGCACCAGCTCTGGAAAAACCATCCAAACCACTTTTGTTCTATCACCCCCACAGCATCATCACTGCCGCTGCTATTATGTCATCACCATCTGCTTGAATACTAAAGGTCATTTACAGATCTAGCTTAATCCTGAGAAGCCCAATTTAGAATCTTAAGAGAGATTTCAGATATATACTGTGCCCCATTATTTGTGTTCTAAGCACTATCAAAAGATATGAACAGAAAGAGGGTGCAAAGAAACCATCTTTCCTCATTTAATATGGGATGAGATCTATTATCCAAGTCATTGAAACTTTTTTTGTACAGTCCTTCTGTGTATTCTTGCCGCCTTTTCTTAATATCCTCTGCTTCTGTTAGGTCCTTACCATTTCTGTAGTTTATTGTGTCTATCTTTGCGTGAAATATTCCCTTTGTATCTCTGATTTCTTGAAGAGATCTCTCCTCTCTCCAATACTATTCTTTTCCTCTATTTCTTTGCATGATTCACTTAAGAAGGCTTTCTTATCTCTCCTTGCTGTTCTTTGAAATTCAGCATTCAGAGATCTATTATCTGAGGCAAGTGGCATCTTCTGACATGGTACCTATCTTTGATAAGAAAAATGTTTCCATTTTGTTTGGCACTACTCAGAGTCTAAGCATGTGCCTGTTACCCAGGTTCTTACATTTACATCAGAATTGGTAGAGTTGAAGTGACAAAATTAGGCACACTGTACATGTGAAGAGGAAAGACAGACAAGAGTGACTGAGATACAAAGATACTAAAAGGTATAATCAAATGACTTCTTTAATGGATAAGGATTTTTGAGGGGTTAGACCAAGGCCAGCTAAATAACTGTTGAGGCTCGTTGTGGTCCTTGCTAAAAAATTGTTAAGAATTTTAAGATGGTAACTGAAGAACACTGTATGAAGTTGAGGTCCCTTTTGACCTTGGAGCTCTGTGTGATTGCTCAGCCTATAAGCCCAGGAAGCAAACTGGAATTAGACTAAGAACACCAAACAGAGAGTAAGCTTGATTTAATATATAGTAAACAAGAGTCTAGGTTCTCAAAATTTCAGAATGAAGTCTTCTCTCAATACGAAAGGAGAAGGGGAGGCAGTTCAATATGTAGTATTTATGGTAAAAGATGGGCTTTCCATATGGTGCTAGTAGTAAAGAAACTGCCTGCCAGGACACATGGCTTTATCCCTGGATTGGAAAGATCCCCTGGAGGAGGGCATGGCAACCCTCTCCAGTATTCTGGCCTGGAAAATCCCATGGACAGAGGAGCCTGGTGGATTACAGTCCATGGGATCACACAGAGTCAGACAGGACTGAAGCAACTTAAGCACATACATGCATAGGCCTTTATGATTTTATTCAGAAAAGTTTAAAGTATCTAAGAGTGAAACAGGGGTGTCTGTTATATCAAGGTCACAGAATGCATACGTGCTAAGGGTAGTGTTCTCACAATTACAAATATTCTAGTAAAACTTGATCCAGAGGAAAGCACATTAACAGTCATCTAACTGAAAACATAGTATTATGTTTTTTTTTAACCAGTGACCCTATGTAGAAGAAACTTTATCACTGCACAATGTAAGAAAAATGTTTTAATATAGGTTTAGACAATCTGAGAGAATGAAGGTTTTAACATTTTCTTGTCATTGTCGTTGTTCTTGAGTAAATCAATCAGCCCATAAAAGTAGTAGAGTTTAATATGTTGCTTAGGGTGAAAATATTATCAAAATCTAGTATGAAGTAAAAACTTGAAAACAGAGGCCCCCAAGAATTCCATTTGAGCTATTTCAAATCCTGAAAGATGATGCTGTGAAAGTGCTGCACTTAATATGCCAGCAAATTTGGAAAACTCAGCAGTGGCCACAGGACTGCAAAAGGTCAGTTTTCATTCCAATCCCAAAGAAAGGCAATGCCAAAGAATGCTCAAACTACCACACAATTGCGCTTATCTCACACTCTAGTAAAGTAATGCTCAAAATTCTCCAAGCCACGCTTCAGCAATATGTGAACCGTGAACTTCCTGTTGTTCAAGCTGGTTTTAGAAAAGGCAGAGGAACCAGAGATCAAATTGCCAACATCCTCTGGATCATCAAAAAATGCAAGCAAGTTCTAGAAAAATATCTATTTCTGCTTTATTGACTATGCCAAAGCCTTTGACTGTGTGGATCACAATGAAATGTGGAAAATTCTGAAAGAAATGGGAATACCAGACCACCTGACCTGCCTCTTGAGAAATCTGTATGCAGGTCAGGAAGTCACAGCTAGAACTGGAAAAACAGATTGGTTCCAAATAGGAAAAGGAGTACATCAAGGCTGTATATTGTCACCCTGCTTATTTAACTTCTATGCAGAATACATCATGAGAAATGCTGGACTGGAAGAAACACAAGCTGCAATCAAGATTGCCGGGAGAAATATCAATAACCTCAGATATGCAGATAATACCACCCATATGGCAGAAAGTGAAGAGGAACTAAAAAGCCTCTTGATGAAAGTAAAAGTGGAGAGTGAAAAAGTTGGCTTAAAGCTCAACATTCAGAAAACAAAGATCATGCCATCTGGTCCCATCACGTCATGGGAAATAGGTGGGGAAACAGTAGAAACAGTGTCAGATTTTATTTTGGGGGGCTCCAAATTCACTGCAGATGGTGATTGCAGCCATGAAATTAAAAGACGCTTCCTCCTTGGAAGAAAAGTTATGACCAACCTAGATAGCATATTCAAAAGCAGAGACATTACTTTGCCGACTAAGGTCCGTCTAGTCAAGGCTATAGTTTTTCCAGTGGTCATGTATGGATGTGAGAGTTGGACTGTGAAGAAGGCTGAGCACCAAAGAATTGATGCTTTTGAACTGTGGTGTTGGAGAAGACTCTTGAAAGTCCCTTGGACTGCAAGGAGATCCAACCAGTCCATTCTGAAGGAGGTCAACTCTGGGAATTCTTTGGAAGGAATGATGCTAAAGCTGAAACTCCAGTACTTTGGCCACCTCATGCAAAGAGTTGACTCATTGGAAAAGACTGTGATGCTGGAAGGGATGGGGGGCAGGAGAAGAAGGGGACGACAGAGGATGAGATGGCTGGATGGCATCACTGACTCGATGGATGTGAGTCTGAGTGAACTCCGGGAGTTGGTGAAGGACAGGGAGGCCGGGCATGCTGATTCATGGGGTCGCAAAGAGTCGGACACGACTGAGTGACTGAACTGAACTGAAGAAATTTCAGAGCAAGAAATACTGAGAGCTTAATTAGCTATTTTACATCTGAGATGCAGTAGTGAAGAAATTATATATGTGAGTGAATTAAAGATTTTTCTGGTATCCCTAATGAAAGCCATGTAGTAACTGAATAATAGCTAACAATAAAGTATTTAATCGAGACCTTATTGTTATGCACAAAAAGGTCATCGGTAGGTCTATTATTATTTAATAATAAGCCTTATTTAGAGACACTCAAACAAAAGGAATGCAAACGAAAGCAAAATTTCGCCAACCAGTTAACAAATGTCCAGCCAGTCTGTGAGCAGTTGTTTGCAAACCGAAATCTAATTTGGTTTCATTGATTGCATTTTTATTCCATCCTTATGGTCATTATAGGCATTTGTACTATATTTAATTTTCCTGAGGCTGTTTGGAGAATAAATTACAGCGCTAGAGAATGAAAGCTTTAATGTGAACTAGAGACCTCCTGGGGAAATAGTGATTTTGTAATGTAATTATTCTAGAAAACGGACTCAGCTCATAAGAGAGGTTACTTGACTATAGTTAATCCTAATTGATATTCCTCAACTTTGGCAGCAGATTGTTTTCTTTTAACACTAAGTGTTACTGATCCACCCCTTTATGTTGTAATTTAAATAAATGCATGCTCCTTCAGGGTTTAAAATTTGGTAGCTATTTCCTTGGGAGTTTAAATGAAACATAAGCTGGGCTTTCCAGGTGGCTCACCTGGTAAAGAATCTGCCTGCAATGTAGGAGACCTGGGTTTGATCCCTAGGTTGGGAGGATCCCCTGGAGAAGGGAACAGCTACTCACGAGTATTCCAGCCTGGAGAAATCCCATGGACAGTATAATCCATGGGGTCACAAAGTGTCGGGCATGACTCAGCGACTTTCACTTTCACTTTCAAGCTGGGGTGGAGGTCTATAGGAATAAGAAGTTCCTCTAGAATCAACCAATTTGCCTTGATTCATGGACCTGACATTCCAGGTTCCTATGCAATATTGCTCTTTACAGCACTGGATTTTGCTTCTATCACCAGTCACATCCACAACTGGGTACTGTTTTTGCTTTGTCTCCATCCCTTCATTCTTTCTGGAGTTATTTCTCCACTGATCTCCAGTAGCATATTGGGCACCTAATGACCTGGGGAGTTCCTCTTTTGGTATCCTATCATTTTGCCATTTCCTACTGTTCATGGGGTTCTCAAGGCAAGAATACTGAAGTGGCTTGCCATTCCCTTCTCCAGTGCACCACATTCTGTCAGGCCTCTCCACCATGACCCGCCCATCTTGGGTTGCCCCACAGGCATGGCTTGGTTTCACTGAGTTAGACAAGGCTGTGGTCCTAGTGTGATTAGATTGACTAGTTTTCTGTGAGTATGGTTTCAGTGTGTCTGCCCTCTGATGTCCTCTTGCAACACTTGCCATCTTACTTGGGTTTCTCTTACCTTGGCGTGGGGTATCTCTTCATGGCTGCTCCAGCAAAGCACAGCCGCTGTTCCTTACCTTGGATGAGGGGTATCTCCTTACCACTGCCGTTCCTGACCTTCAACATGGCATAGCTCCTCTAGGCCCTCCTGTGCCTGCGCAGCCACCACTCCTCAGGTTGCTCCTCCCTGCCGCCGCCCCTGGCCTCAGGCTTGGGGAGGCTCCTCAAAGTCACCTCCCCTGGCTTCAGGTGCGAGGTGGCTTCTCCTGGCCACCCATGACCTCGGACGCAGGGTGTCTCCTCCCAGCCGCCACTGGCCTTGGATGCAGGGTAGCTCCTCCTGGCCGCCGCCCTGACCTCGGACGCAGGGTAGCTCCTGAAGTGACCAAACAAGAGATGGCAAGGATGAACGTCGACATTCTAGGAATCAGCGAACTAAAATGGACTGGAATGGGTGAATTTAACTCAGATGACTGTTACATCTACTACTGCGGGCAGGAATCCCTCAGAAGAAATGGAGTAGCCATCATGGTCAACAAAAGAGTCCAAAATGCAGTACTTGGATGCAATCTCAAAAATGACAGAATGATCTCTGTCTCCAAGGCAAACCATTCAATATCACAGTTATCCAAGTCTATGCCCCAACCAGCAATGCTGATGAAACTGAAGTTGAACAGTTTTATGAAGACCTACAAGACCTTTCAGAACTAACACCCAAAAAAGATGTCCTTTTCATTATAGGGGACTGGAATGCAAAAGTAGGAAGTCTAGAAACACCTGCAGTAACAGGCAAATTTGGCCTTGGAATAAGGAATGAAGCAGGGCAAAGACTAAAAGAGTTTTGCCAAGAAAATGCACTGGTCATAGCAAACATCCTCTTCCAGCAACAAAAGAGAAGACTCCACACATGGACATCACCAGATGGTCAACACTGAAATCAGATTGATGATATTCTTTGCAGCCAAAGATGGAGAAGCTCTATACAGTCAACAAAAACAAGACCAGGAGCTGACTGTGGCTCAGATCATGAACTCCTTATTGCCAAATTCAGACTCAAAATCAAGAAAGGGAAAACCACTAGACCATTCAGGTATGACCTAAATCAAATCCCTTATGATTATACAGTGGAAGTGAGAAACAGATTTAAGGGCCTAGATCTGATAGATAGAGTGCCTGATGAACTATGGAATGAGGTTCATGACATTGTACAGGAGATAGGGATCAAGACCATCCCCATGGAAAAGAAATGTAAAAAAGCAAAATGGCTGTCTGGGGAGGGCTTACAAATAGCTGTGAAAAGAAGAAAGGAAAAAAGCAAAGGAGCAAAGGAAAGATATAATCATCTGAATGCAGAGTTCCAAAGAATAGCAAGAAGACATAAGAAAGCCTTCTTAAGCAATCAATGCAAAGAAATAGAGAAAAACAACAGAATGGGAAAGACTAGAAATCTCCTTAAGAAAATTAGAGATACCAAGGGAACATTTCATGCAAATATGGACTTGATAAAGGACAGAAATGGTCTGGACCTAACAGAAGCAGAAGATATTAAGAAGAGATGGCAAGAATACACGGAAGAACTGTACAAAAATGATTTTAACGACCCAGATAATCATGATGATGTGACCACTAATCTAGAGCCAGACATCTTGGAAAGTGAAGTCAAGTGGGCATTAGAAGGCATCACTATGAACAAAGCTAGTGGAAGTGATGGAATTCCTATTGAGCTATTTCAAATCCTGAAAGATGGTGCTGTGAAAGTGCTGCACTCAATATGCCAGCACATTTGGAAAACTCAGCAGTGGCCACAGGACTGCAAAAGGTCAGTTTTCATTCCAATTCCAAAGAAAGGAAATGCCAAAGAATGCTCAAACTACCACACAATTGCACTCATCTCACATGCTAGTAAAGTAATGCTCAAAATTCTCCAAGCCAGGCTTCAGCAATATGTGAACCATGAACTCCCTGATGTTCAAGCTGGTTTTTGAAAAGGCAGAGGAACCAGAGATCAAATTGCCAACATCCTCTGGATCATGGAAAAAGGAAGAGAGTTCCAGAAAAACATCTATTTCTGCTTTATTGACTATGCCAAAGCCTTTGACTGTGTGGATCACAATAAACTATGGAAAATTCTGCAAGAGATGGGAATACCAGACCACCTGACCTGCCTCTTGAGAAATCTGTATGCAGGTCAGGAAGCAACAGTTAGAACTGGACATGGAACAACAGACTGATTCCAAATAGGAAAAGGAGTACATCAAGGCTTTATATTGTCACCCTGCTTATTTAACTTAAATGCAGAGTACATCATGAAAAACGCTGGACTGGAAGAAACACAAGCTGTGATCAAGATTGCCAGGAGAAATATCAATTACCTCAGATATGCAGATGACACCATCCTTATGGCAGAAAGTGAAGAGGAGCTAAAAAGCCTCTTGATGAAAGTGAAAGAGGAGAGCGAAAATGTTGGCTTAAAGCTCGACATTCAGAAAACGAAGATCATGGCATCCAGTCCCATCACCTCATGGGAAATAGATGGGGAAACAGTAGAAACAGTGTCAGATTTTATTTTTTTAGGCCCCCAAATCACTGCAGATGGTGACTGCAGCCATGAAATTAAAAGACCCTTACTGCTTGGAAGAAAAGTTATGACCAACCTAGGCAGCATGTTCAAAAGCAGAGACATTACTTTGACGACTAAGGTCCGTCTAGTCAAGGCTATGGTTTTTCCTGCGGTCATGTATGGATGTGAGAGTTGGACTGTGAAGAAGGCTGAGCACCGAAGAATTGATGCTTTTGAACTGTGGTGTTGGAGAAGACTCTTGAGAGTCCCTAGGACTGCAAAGAGATCCAACCAGCCCCTTTGGAAGGAGATAAACCCTGGGATTTGTTTGGAAGGGATGATGCTAAAGCTATGCGAAGTGTTTACTCATTGGAAAAGACTCTGATGCTGGGAGGGATTGGGGGCAGGAGGAGAAGGGGACGACCGAGGATGAGATGGCTGGATGGCATCATGGACTCGATGGACTTGAGTCTGAGTAAACTCCGGGAGATGGTGATGGACAGGGAGGCCTGGCGTGCTGTGATTCATGGGGTCGCAAAGAGTCGGACACAACTGAGAGACTGAACTGAACTGTATTCACCATGCATACCTCAGATCTCCAGAATTTACTTATCCTGCATAACTGATACTTTGTGACCTTAGATCACATCCCTCTGTTAACCCTAATCCCCAGCTCCTAGCAGCTAATATTCTACCCTCTGCTTTTATGAATTCAGTCTCTTTTAGATTTTACATCTAATTGAGATCATGAAGTATTTGTCTTTCTGTGCCTGACTTATTTATATTAGCATAATGCCTTCTGGATTCACCCATGTTGTCATAAACAGCAGGGCTTCCCTTTTGTAAGGCTGCACATTATTCCAATGTATATAAACACATACACTCCATCTTCTTTATCCATCCTTAACTGTCTATGGACACTTCAGTTGTTTTCATATCTTCTGGTTGTTGTTCAGTCGCTAAGTCATGTCTGACTCTGACCTCGTGGACTGCAGCATGCCAGGATTCCCTATCCTTCACCATCTCCCAGAGTTTGCTCACATTCATGCCCATTGAGTTGGTAGTGCTATTGAACCATCTAATCCTCTGCCACTCCATTCTTCTTTTGCCCTCAATCTTTCCCAGCATCAGGGGCTTGGCTACTGTGAATAATGTTATAGTGAACTTGGGAACACAGATAACTCTTAGCGTTTCCTTTGGTTACTTGAGTGGATGGATTATTTTTTAAATTTTTGAGAAAACTACACTGTTTTCCAAAATGGCTATACCACTTTACAATCCCACCCACAGTGCACAGGTGTTCCCTTTTATCCACATTTTCACTGATCGTTGCCTCCCGGTAAAGCAAGATGAATGTATAAAGCCCTTCCTATGTTTTCACATACCTTATACAAGTCTCACCTTGCTCTTTCCATTTTGCTGACCTTTATTTAGACTCAGTTTCCTTACACAGGGAAATGATATTAGCAGCTCTACTTTGATCTCTTGAAGTTATCATTCATACTGTGGTAATATTTATTTCTAGGCCATTACAGTGATTTTTTAAAAATTGTGAATCTATATTAGTACTTTCAATTCAGTTTCATAGAATTGAACCTCATGTTTTTAAACTGTTTCCCCTTGTGTAATATGGTATATTAGAAAGCAGTGGCTAATAGCAAACCCATTATTTAAATGGCTCTCAAAAACAAGTATGAAGACGATGGCACCCCACTCCAGTACTCTCCAGTACTCCAGTACCTGGAAAATCTTATGGATGGAGGAGCCTGGTGGGCTGCAGCCTATGGGGTCACGAAGAGTCGGACACAACTGAGCGACTTCCCTTTCACTTTTCACTTTCATGCATTGAAGAAGGAAATGGCAACCCACTCCAATGCTCTTGCCTGGAGAATCCCAGGGACGAGGGAGCCTGGTAGGCTGCCGTCTATGGGGTCGCACAGAGTTGGACATGACTGAAGTGACTTAGCAGCAGCAGCAGCATGTTATCAGAGGCTCCGAGTCAGCTGCAGCTCTGTTCAGCTCTCCTGTGCTTACACAGCTTGGCTCCAGAGGTTTTCTTTTTGTGGATCATTGACTGAAGGATATATGCTGTGTTTAGGATTATTGCATCATCAATTCCCAAATCAAAAGGCAGTGTAATGTCCTTTACCTACAGGATGATCAAACAAGTCTCATGATAAGTGGAAGGGATGATACATAATTGTACAACGAGGAGGGCCAAGTAATTCATAGCAATGATCCAGTCACTGGTTTGGAGCAAATCAGAAATTCTACCTGGAGAGTGAAGCAAAGTTTAGGTACTGTGATGGTTACTTTATGTGTCAACTTATTGGGGGATGTTCTTATAAAAACTATCTCTGAGTGTGTCTATTAGGTATCTAACACAAACACAGAACTTTAACTGATGATGCTTATTGATACTAAATAGCATTGTAATGGGAGATGTGGGGATAATGTATAATGCTGCATAAGTTATTTAAAACACAATATGTTTTCAATCAGGAAATGTTAATGATATTGCCAATTGTTTTTAGAGACACACAGATATTATTTTACTCAAATGAAAGTCAAGTCATACTTTTCATCTTTGAACTTATTATACAAACGTGGAAATATAAAGAGACTAGAACTTGGATTAAAAGAAAGAAGAAAACTGGTAGAAAACCAATTTGGTAATATTTTAATATCTGCTTCTAGAAAGTACAGGTAAACTAGGAAGGGTGCTGGAGTGAAAGACATTTTCATTCTTAGATGTGAAGTTCAAGGAACAGTCTGACTATACAAAAATGAAAACACTGGGCAGAAAATTCCTGAGAATTCTGTTGACTATAGCTTATTGAGTTCACATTTATAAATATTTATCTGCATCTTTAATCCCTGCAGCTTCTGAAATTCTTGAGTATTTTCTGTCACAGAAATTCACAGCTCATCCTCTACTTCTGTGTCTATGTACCTTTTGAACTTTAAATAAAACAAGAGAGTCGGCAGTTTTAGGCTACACAGGCATAGTCATGATGGAAGAATAAATGGGATGATGCTGGGGTTTTTTCTTTCTGCTATTGCTCATAAGTTTCTACTGGATATTACTCTTAGGGAAAAAGTTCCAATCAGTCATAATACTTTCTAATATTTGGTCATTACTGGGGCAAACAGGCCATACCAGTTAAGCTCCCTAGGTTCATAAACCAAGCCATGTGCCAAGAACAAAATGACAGTGTATTTTTAAAACTGTTAGTTTCATTAAACCTTTATTATTTAGAGTGTTTTTTTCACTGTATTTAACATTTTAAATGATATTTACAAGCACATTCATTGAATTATTTCCACCTGAAGAGTCTTATAAATATGCTCAAATTTTCCCACCATTTATTTAACTAATATGTATGGAGTGTCCATCAAGGGCCAGTTGCTTTGGTGCCCAGTGAAGTTAAAATGGGGAAGAAAAAGTACACTTCCTAACGTTTTAGAGTTTATGAGCTTAGAGCAAATGTAGAGGTAGAGAGACTAATCAACGTATAACGTTGACTATGCTCTCATTTGTAGAACTTATTTTGTGTCTGTAGAAATTGCTCACTGCTGCATAAGTCTCGATTATCTGAAAGTATTAACTTTTGTGAGGGTAACAGTACATGGGGAGGAAAGGGTCCTATTGTTACTTGTGTACACTTCTGTACATTTGAAATACGTTCATACGTGTTATCAATCTGATTAGGAGAAACTGCTTAATAATACAAACTAGTACAAAAAGATGAAGCTGCAACACAGCAGAAGTATGGGCTCCTCTTGAAAGTCAGTCAGAGAGGTTTCTCAGAGGAAATGCCACCCGTGGGTAAGATGAAATTTTAAAACATGTTTAGGAGATATGAAAGAAAGTCAAAGTGATGAGCAAATTGTAGGAGACTGGAGAAGCCCAGAAAGGATTGTGTTTCCCATGGAGAGGATATTTTCAGGATGGGGTGCAGAACGAAAAGTAGAGAAAGAATGAAATCTATGCAGTGTGCAATGATATGTGGACACTATATATATATATATATATATATATATATATATATATATATATACATATATATATATAGTTGTATATGAACCTACAAATAAACTACAGACTAATAACCCTCGTGAACATAGATGCAGAAGTCTTTAACAGAATATTAGTAAATGGAATTAAATAATATATAAATGAAATAAGACACCAAGGCTTAATCAGGGCTGATATTATGAGTGCAAAGCTGGTTCAATCAGTTCAGTTCAGTTCAGTTCAGTCGCTCAGTCGTGTCCGACTCTTTGCGACCCCATGAATCGCAGCACGCCAGGCCTCCCTGTCCATCACCAAATCCCAGAGGTCACTCAGACTCGCGTCCATCAAGTTAGCGATGCCATCTAGCCATCTCATCCTCGGTCGTCCCCTTCTCCTCCTGCCCCCAATCCCTCCCAGCATCAGAGTCTTTTCCAATGAGTCAACTCTTCGCATGAGGTGGCCAAAGTACTGGAGTTTCAGCTTTAGCATCATTCCTTCCAAAGAAATCCCAGGGTTGATCTCCTTCAGAATGGACTGGTTGGATCTCCTTGCAGTCCAAGGGACTCTCAAGAGTCTTCTCCAACACCACAGTTCAAAAGCATCAATTCTTCAGTGCTCAGCCTTCTTCATAGTCCAACTCTCACATCCATACATGACCACAGGAAAAACCATAGCTTTGACTAGATGGACCTTAGTCGGCAAAGTAATGTCTCTGTTATCTGAGAATAAATCAACGTAGTGCACTGGATTCATAGACTGAAGAAGGAAAATGACACGACCATATCAGTTGAAGAAAAGGCATTTGAAAAATACAGCACATTCAGGATGAAAAGTCTCAGAAAACAGGATGGTGGAGTATTTCCTCCACTGGATAAGTAGTGCTTACCCCAAAATTCTGCAGTTAACATTACAGTTCACGGTGAAGGACAATGCTTTCCTCCTAAGATCAGGAACAAAGCAACAATGTGAGATTTATACCTCATTACAGTGTGAGATGTACCTCTCCTTACAGGGTTTCCCTTGTGGTTCAGTCGGTAAAGAATCCACCTGCAATGCAGGGGACTAGAATTCAATCTCTGGGTTGAGAAGATCCCCTGGAGAAGGAAATGGCAACCTACTCCAGTATTATTGCCTGGAGAATTCCATGGATGGAGGAGCCTGATGGGCCACAGTCCATGTCGCAAGAACTGGACACAGCTTAGCAATTAAACCACCATTAGCTCTTGTTAAGTACCTGTAAAGGGTATTACATTTTAATGTTCTCTGTTGCTATACCTGGTAATGAAAGTAATTGTTTTTCTTCATCTACCTCAATACATATTGTAGCTGTTAAATTTAAAAATATCTCCTCAAGCTTAATGGAGAAGAAATGGCAACCCACTCCAGTGTTTTTGCCTGGAGAATCCCAGGGATGGAGAAGCCTGTGGGCTGCCATCTATGGGGTTGCACAGAGTTGGACATGACTGAAGCGACTTAGTAGGAGCGGTGGCAGATAAAGCTTAAGCCTATCAGGCAGTAGAAACCCCAAGGTGAGGAAAATAGAAATCATCTCTGTCTGCGTTGGGATTTGCAGTCTAAAGGGAGGGTCTGCTCTACTTTTTCAGCAAATATAACTACACCCTGTAGCAAGTGACAAGAGATGGGAAAGTTACAGCAGGGTGATATGATTTGTTTTCTAGGATCAAGGAATATTTCCCTGACATAGTCATTGAGCTGTGATCTAAAGGATATATCAGAATTCACTGGGGTGTGTGTGTGTGTGTTTCATATGAAAACATTTTTTGTTCATCAGTATATCAGAGTTTCTCCAATTGGCACTATTAACATTTTGCACTGAGTAATTTTACTGTTGTGGTGAGGACTGTCCTGTAAAATATAGACTATTTATTAGTATCCTTGCCTTCCACCCATTAGGTTCAAGTAACTCTTCCCCCAGTTGTGACAACCAAATATGTTTGCAGGGATCCCTGAATGTCCTCAAGGGGGCAAAATTGCCCTTGGTTAACAACCACTGATTTAAGATTACACACTAATTATAAGATTGTATGTGCTTATAGATAGATTAGACATAGAGAAGGCAATGGCACCCCACTCCAGTACTCTTGCCTGGAAAATCCCATGGGTGGAGCAGCCTGGTAGGCTGCAGTCCATGGGGTCGCTAAGAACCTGACATGACTGAGCAACTTCACTTTCACTTTTCACTTTCATGCATTGGAGAAGGAAATGGCAACCCACCCCAGTGTTCTTGCCTGGAGAATCGCAGGGACTGGGGAGCCTGGTGGGAGGCCATCTATGGGGTTGCACACAGTCAGGCATGACTGAAGCGACTTAGCAGCAGACATAGAGATAGAGATATATGCCAAAGAAAACTTGAACAACAATTTCTTAGGAGCCTCTCATAGCTCATTTGGTAAGAATCCACCTGAAATGCAGGAGACCTTGGTTCAATGCCTGGGTTGGGAAAATTCACTGGAGAAGGGATAGGCTACCCACTCCAGTATTCTTGGGCTTCCCTTGTGATTCAGCTGGTAAAGAATCCGCCTGCAATGAGGGAGACTTGGGTTGGATCTCTGGGTTGGGAAGATCCCCTGGAGAAGGGAAAGGCTACCCACTCCAGTATTCTGGCCTGGAGAATTCCATGGACTACAGTCCATGGGGTCACAAAGAATCAGACACGAGTGAGCAACTTTCACTTTCTTTGGAGTCCTGCATTCAATTTTATTCTATAGTGTCACTTTCTATATTAATACATATGCTAACAGTTATGACTGGAAACATGATTTTGATTAGAAACACATGATCATAAATTTCTGCCCCCCCCCCCCCACCACCTTTGCTTCCCAGGATATCACCTTCCAGGGTAAATATCCAAGTGGAGATACTAACAAATCCCAACACCTAAATGATAAACAGTCTGCGCTGAAGATGCAGGAGCTTTCCTGTCACCAGAGAGGGAGTGAGAGCTAAACAGCCATAGGTCTGGCTTGCTCCATGATACAGCTTCTCAAACTCTGGTGAGAAAACACACCCCAGGCATTTCTTCCTGCTTCCTGGTCTTGAATGAAAGATGCCCATTTACATAGTCATTTTCAGCAGCAATTTCCAGATTTAAAGTGCCATGGTCAGTAAAATTCTATTTAAATCAGTCCTGGCTTATGCACTCCCCAGCGGATTCTAACAGAACTTGTGGTTTGTGAAGAGTCTGCTTCACTTCCTCCTCCCTCTGAAGGAGAATCTGACCATCAGTGTAATAGGGGAGCCAGCTCTGTGTTAAACTGAACATTTCTCAACATTTCAGGATTATTTTATAGTAAGTTATTTCTGCCTCTGTACTTACATGTCTTCTAATGTAATTAACTAGAATTTCCTTTCAAAGCCATGAAAGGGGCTTCCCTGCTGGCTCAAATGGTAAAGAATCTGCCTGAAATGCAGAAGTGGCTTCCATCCCTGGGTCGGGAAGATCTGGAGAAGGAAATGGCAACCCACTCCAGTATTCTTGCCTGGAGAATCCCGTGGACAGAGGAGCCTGGTGGGCTACAGTCCATAGGGGTCACAAAGAGTCACATGCATCTCAGCAACTGACACGTTCATTTTCAACGTCAGAAGTGTGTCCCTCACTCATCTTCAGCCATGGTATTTCTCACCAGCAAAGTTATTGCTACTCTGAGGATTCCCTGCTATTGACATAAACACTACTATTTTCTCAGGGAGTCTAAAGATGATCCACAGAAAGAATGATACTGAGTTGATTTTTAGATAAATATGCATACTGTATGTTCCTCATGCATATGTGCTAAGTTGCTTCAGCATTCCTCATTTTACCTAAATTTTGAGAAAACTAAAATTATTGCGTTTATGGTTGTGTATAAATTTGAGATAAAAGTAGTTATTATTTTTAACAAAAGACAAATTTGTTATAAGAAAATAGGACAATATCAATTATAAAATTGTGAAATTCAACTTTCTAGGGTTGTTGTTGTTCAGTCACGTCCAACACTTTGCCACCCCGTGGACTGTGGCACGCCAGGCTTCCCTGTCCTTTGCTATCTCTCATAGTTTTCTCCATTTCATGTCCATTGGTGATGCCATCCAACCATCTCATCCTTTGCCTTCCCCCTTTCCTCCTTTCCTCAATCTTTCCCAGCATCAGGGTCTTTTCCAAAGAGTTGGCTCTTCACATCAGGTGGCCAAAGCATTGGATTTTCAGCATCAGTCTTTCCAGTGAATATTCAGAGTTGATTTCCTTTTGGATTGACTGTTTTACTTTTTTGAGGATAAGCCTGTGTATTAATAAACATGTGTCTTTTCAGACTTTCTTTAACAATATACACATGCTTATATAAACAGATTTTACAAAAATAGATGCATAATATTTTATATAAATTGCTTTCTAAAATTTCAACACTGTAACATGGTCAACTTTCCATACTGGGCATAGAAATTGAACCACATTCTTTTTAAATAGTTTTATAAGTATTCTATGGTATGACTTTTTCCTACTGTTAGCATAGGGGTAAAGACAACAAACACATGAGCAGTTATGAACAATTCTGAATATTCTTTACTCTGCCTGCATTTCTACAACCCTCTGAAGTCAAGGCTGATTGTAGACTTTTTACCAAAAGGTTCTTTTTTGATGGATAGCACCCCAGTGACACTGAAGAAAGATGCTTCAGTCGAAGGGATTGCTGTCTTCCTTAACTCACAGTTGATGAATGGACTTGAAACCCTTCAAATCCCTCTGAGAACAGGATAACCTCCAGGATGATAGCTGTTATTCTTTGCTTTGGTGACTTCTTCCTTTTATTAAAAAATTTCAAATATATCCAGTTCTTAACACGTTACTTTAGAGAATATATTTGACTTAAATTATATTTAGATAAATATGCAATGTCCTTTTTAATTCTTGTCAATGAACATTATATAATTTACATAAGTGAAAATCAAGAATAGGAATTCATGATGGCCTATGTAATAATCTTTTTCTCTTCTTTAAAGTCCATAAGTGTCTTGTTTATATTTTATGATAGGCTACCAGAAGCAATTGCCTTTGTAACATAACCAAAGTCCATGCACTGTGTCTAAAGTCTACCCACCCTACACCCCCCATATTTTAAGAGGGGTAATCATATTCTTTTGACTGCTGAGTGTCTTAATATTTTCCCATTTATGGAGATTTATACATAATTGCTGTTTTGTGCTGAAACTTGTCACCTTTCATTTCCTTGCACTCTTTTCAAATTCAATTCTTGGTGATGGAAAATGTTATGAAAAAATGTATGTATTCCTTGGGTCTAAAGGCCTTGCTAAACTACAATCCTATGAGTAACAATTTATGACTATCACATACCTAATTGTTATGACATTTTATATGACAGCTCATAAATAAAGCAAAGCAACAACCAAATAAACACACAACTTTAAACCCCTGACATTCATTGTAAGAGAGCACTAAAGAATTATGTTGAAGGGGAGGAAGGTGAGATAGCTTCACAGAGGTATCAAGGAAGAATGATAATATTTAAGCACCAACTTCCACTTAACATTTTGGTCAAGTTCTAGTCCTATCTGTGTCAACTTAAGCTAGTTCTTTGCTACCACAAGAAAATAGGAGTTTTTTGCCAGAAAAAAAGGAAAGCTGCTACCAAGAACTTGGAGACATCCTAATAGTTACATGACTATATTCTTGGAGGCAAAAAAGTAATGAATTATCTTTTTCTCTTTTATTGGCGTATAGTTGATTTACACTATTGTGTTAGTTTCAGGTATACAACAAAGTGATTCAGTTATATATATTATTCTATATAAATATGTTATATATATATGTATATATATGTGTGTGTGTGTGTGTGTGTGTGTGTATTCTTTTTCAGTTTCTGTTCCAACATAGATTCTTAAAAGATATTGAAAATAGTTTTTATGCTATTTAATGGACATTCATTTTTTCATCTATTTTATGCATGGTATTGTGTATCTGTTAATCTCATACTTGTGACTTCTCCTTCTCCCTCCCTTTTCCCCTTTGGTAACCATAATTTTCTATGTCTGTGAATCTGTTTTTGTTGTGTGAATAAGTCCAATTTTACTATTTTTAACTTCCACATGTAAGTAATGTTTTTCTCCACATGAATTATTCAGTATGTCCATCCATGTTGCTGCAAATGTCATTATTTCATGTACTGTGTTTTTATGGTTCAGCAACATTCTACTGTGTGTGTGTGTCTCCTGTATCTTTTTCCATCCCTCTGTTGGTGGGCATGTAGGTTGCTTCCATGTCTTGCGGCTGTGAACACTGGGGTGCATGTGTCTTTTCAAATGAGAGTTATCATCTTTCCTGAGTACATGCCCAGGAGTGGGACTGCTGGATCATATGGCAGTTCTGTTTTTAAGGAGCCTCCATACTGTTCTCCGTAGTGTCTGCACCAATTCAGAAAAAGAAATTGCACTTCTGAGTTTTCTGTGAATATTTTGACAGTGTGGACAAATCTTCAGTTCAGTTCAGTTCAGTCACTCAGTTGTGTCCAACTCTTTGTGACCCCATGAATTGCAGCACGCCAGGCCTCTCTGTCCATCACCAAATCCCGGAATTCACTCAGACTCGCGTCCATCGAGTCAGTGATGCCATCCAGCCATCTCATCCTCGGTCGTCCTCTTCTTCTGCCCCCAAAACCTCCCACCATCAAAGTCCTTTTCAATGAGTCAACCCTTCGCATGAGGTGGCCAAAGGACTGGAGTTTCAGCTTTAGCATCATTCCTTCCAAAGAATTCCCAGGGTTAATCTCCTTCAGAATGGACTGGTTGGATCTCCTTGCAGTCCAAGGGACTCTCAAGAGTCTTCTCCAACACCACAGTTCAAAAACATCAATTCGTCGGTGCTCAGCCTTCTTCACAGTCCAACTCTCACATCCATACATGACCACAAGAAAAACCATAGCCTTGACTAGATGGACCTTAGTCGGCAAAGTAATGTCTCTGCGTTTGAATATGCTATCTAGGTTTGTCATAACTTTTCTTCCAAGGAATAAGCGTCTTTTAATTTCATGGCTGCAGTCACCATCTGCAGTGATTTTGGAGCCCCAAAAAATAAAGTCTGACACTGTTTCCACTGTTTCTCCATCTATTTCCCATGAAGTGATGGGACCAGATGGCATGATCTTTGTTTTCTGAATGTTGAGCTTTAAGCCAACTTTTTCACTCTCCTCTTTTACTTTCATCAAGAGGCTTTTTAGTTCCTCTTCACTTTCTGCCATAAGGGTGGTGTCATCTGCATATCTGAGGTTATTAATATTTCTCCCGGCAATCTTGATTCCAGCCTGTGCTTCTTCCAGTCCAGCGTTTCTCATGATGTACTCTGCATAGAAGTTAAATAAGCAGGGTGACAATATAAAGCCTTGACCTAGTCCTTTTCCTATTTGGAACCAGTCTGTTGTTCCATGTCCAGTTCTAACTGTTGCTTCCTGACCTGCATACAAATTTCTCAAGAGGCAGGTCAGGTGGTCTGATATTCCCATCTCTTTCAGAATTTTCCACAGTTTATTGTGATCCACACAGTCAAAGGCTTTGGCATAGTCAATAAAGCAGAAATAGATGTTTTTCTGGAACTGTCTTGTTTTTCCATGATCCAGCAGATGTTGGCAATTTGATTTCTGGTTCCTCTGCCTTTTCTAAAACCAGCTTGAACATCAGGAAGTTCACGGTTCACATATTGCTGAAGCCTGGCTTGGAGAGTTTTGAGCATTACTTTACTAGCATGTGAAATGAGTGTAATTGTGTGGTAGTTTGAGCATTCTTTGGCATTGCCTTTCTTTGGGATTGGAATGAAAACTGACCTTTTCCAGTCCTGTGGCCCCTGCTGAGTTTTCCAAATGTGCTGGCATATTGAGTGCAGCACTTTCACAGCATCATCTTTCAGGATTTGAAATTGCTCAACTGGAATTCCATCACCTCCACTAGCTTTGTACATAGTGATGCTTTCTGAGGCCCACTTGACTTCACATTCCAAGATTTCTGGTTCTAGATGAGCGATCACACCCTCATGATTATCTGGGTCATGAAGATCCTTTTTGTACAGTTGTTCTGTGTATTCTTGCTACCTCTTCTTAATATCTTCTGCTTCTGTTAGGTCCATATCATTTCTGTCCTTTGGTGGCAATATCTGAAAATTTAACAGCAGAGGGATGGAAATAAAATAATAAGAATCTGGCGATAGTAATAGTAATTTTTAAAAAACAGGGAATGAGGAGAAAGTGCTACACATAGAACATTCTCGGGGCCCAACTCGCATTTGATGTTGTGTGGTTGACAACACAGTTGGCTGGTTCTATTCCATTGTTTTGGGGAATGTCAAGGAGTTGAAATTATTTGTGGGTAAAGGACAGGCTTCCCAGGTGGCACTAGTGGTAAAGAACCTACCTAACAATGCAGGGAACATAAGATAGGTAAAAGTCCCTGGATAAGGAAATGGCAACCCACTCCAATATTCTTGTTGGAAGAATCCTCCAGACATGGGAGCCTGGCAGCCTACAGTCCAACGGGCCGCAGGGTCAGACGCGAGTGAACCTCTGAGCACAAAGGAGGAGGTAGCTCCAGATCTGGCCGGTAGGGGGTCTCAGCGACCACCTTGGAGTGACCCGACTAGAAACTCAGTGTGTCCCTTTTTCCTCTCACAGGCGTCCTCAGTCTGGAGAAAGTGAAAACTGTAATGATTAGAAGGGTTTGGAATGACTGAGGGAAAGGGTTAATTAAAACTGGAAAAGGGGGATTTGTGTGAAAACCTGGGATGAGGAATGAAAATTTTCTATCGTGCTTTGTCAGATGAGAGGCTAAAATGGTGTGAAGACTTCCTGTTTGGCGAGAATGGAACAGTTGTCAATGAGATTGATGTGTTAGATTCTACTTAATATACCTACAGGGACTATGATCAACAGTAGCAATTCTCAGTTTTTAGTCACGTTGAAAGGGGCTTTTTAAAATTGTTATTATTTTTTGGATATATGAATGATACATAGCGCTGTGTGAGTTTAAGTCACACAAGTTTTCATACATTCATATGTTGCCACATAATCTCTACCACAGCCTTAGCTAACCCCCTCTTCATGTCCCTTAGTTATCATCCTTCTCTGTGTGTGTTCAGTTGTTCAGTCGTGTCTAACTCTTTCTGACCCCATGGGTAGTGCCAGGCTCCTCTGTCCATGGGGATTCTCCAGGCAAAAGCACTAAAGTGGCATGCCATTGTCTTCTCCAGGGGATCTTCCTGACCCAAGGATTGGACCCGCATCTCCTGCATTGGCCGGCAGATTCTTTACCTCCGAGCCACCAGGGAAGCACTCCTTTTGTGTAGTGAGAGCATTTAAGATTCATTTCTTAGTCACTTTGAAGTAGATAATATGGTACTAACTGTAGTCACAGGGCTGTGTGTGAGATCTCTTCTAACTGCAAGATTGTACCCTTTGACCTTTTTAAAATGTGATCTAGCTACTGTAGTCAACCACCTGGCCTGAGGCTTCAATAAGGTTATTTTCTTAAAAAGTAACACTAGTGTGGTAAAAATGCTTAGCATTGAGCTCTCTCCCTATGCAGCCTGTGTGCTGGACTCTGTGAGCAAGGCTGGGAAATTGTCAGGTTTAATTATAGGAAGGAAGGGAATTTTAGTCTCTCTGAAAGTTCAGACTATTGCAATGAATTAAAATCCAGGGAAAGGAATGTATTTTCAGAGGAAATTTCTTTACATTGCTTATGGAGATAAGGAATCCACGATGCTCACTATTGCCTTTCAACTGGTGCTGGAGAGAAGTGTGTGCGTGTGTGTCTGACTCTTTGGAACCCATGGACTGTAGCCCGCCAGGCTCCTCTGTCCACCAGATTCTCCAGGCAAGAATACTGGAGTGGTTTGCCAGTTCCTTCTTCAGGGATCTTCCTGACACAGGGATCAAACTCTGGTCTTCCACACTGCAGGTAGATTCTTTACCGTCTGAGACACCAGTGACGTTCTAAAGAGGCCCTAATCAGGAACTAGTTGAGAATAAAATGCTAAAGGTTCATGCTGGGATGAGGAAAACGCCATTGGAAATTTCCTGGCTGTTAAAGATCTGGAAAGGTTCATTACAAAAAGGAGAAGAAGCTGACAGGGGGAACAAGGCAAGTCTGGAGTCACTGAGCCTGAAGACGCATGATAAACTGTGATAAGACAAAAGCATATCATGATGGCAATCCCTGATGCCTTCCATGGGAGTGGTGAGTCTTATCTTTCAGTGTCAGTGAAGGCAATAGGAAGGATGGATTCAGAAAACTCCTGCTAAGGAATATCCAAGTGACCTAAGGGAAACAAGTGGAAACTATAGAGAGGGAAGAAAAAATGAGAAAAAATAAAGGATAGTAGGAACCACAGTCCTAAACCTAATATAAACAAGAACTTATTCTGTCTGGAGTATTTGTGATTTGGTTGATGTGGTTTGCAGACTTCTTTTTTTTTTTTTTTTTTACTTGTTTTTCTTTTTTTTTAAATTTTACTTTATTTTACTTCATAATACTGTATTGGTTTTGCCATAGATCAACATGAATCTGCCACGGGTGTACACGTGTTCCCAATCCTGAACCCGCCTCCCACCTCCCTCCCCATATCATCTCTCTGGGTCATCCCAGTGCACCAGCCCCAAGCATCCTGTATCCTGCATCAAACCTAGACTGGTGATTTGTTTCTTATATGATATTATACATGTGTCAATGCCATTCTCCCAAATCATCCCACCCTCTCCCTCTCCCACATAGTCTAAGAGACTGTTCTATACATCTGTGTCTCTTTTGCTGTCTCATATACAGGGTTATTGTTACCATCTTTCTAAATTCCATACATATGTGTTAGTATACTGTATTGGTGTTTTTCTTTCTGGCTTACTTCACTCTGTATAATCGGCTCCAGTTTCATCCACCTCATTAGAACGGATTCAAATGTACTCTTTTTAATGGCTGAGTAATACTCCTTGTGTATATGTACCACTGTTTTCTTATCCATTCATTTGCTGATGGACATCTAGGTTATTTCCTTGTCCTGGCTATTATAAACAGTGCTGCAGTGAACATTGGGGTATATGTGTGTCTTTCAATTCTGGTTTCCTTGGTGTGTGTGCCCAGCAGTGGGATTGCTGGGTCATAAGGCAGTTCTATTTCCAGTTTTTTAAGGAATCTCCACACTGTTTTCCATAGTGGCTGTACTAGTCTGCATTCCCACCAACAGTGTAAGAGGGTTCCCTTTTCTCCACACCCTCTCCAACATTTATTGCTTGTAGACTTTTGGATCGCAGCCATTCTGACTGGTGTAAAATTGCACCTCATTGTGGTTTTGATTTGCATTTCTCTGATAATGAATGATGTTGAGCATCTTTTCATGTGTTTGTTAGCCATCCATCTGTATGTCTACTTTGGAGAAATGTCTATTTAGTTCTGTGGCCCATTTTTTGATTGGGTCGTTTATTTTTTCTGGAATTGAGTGGCAGGAGTTGCTTGTATATTTTTGAGATTAGTTGTTTGTCAGTCGCTTCATTTGCTACTATTTTCTCCCATTCTGAAGGCTGTCTTTTCACCTTGCTTATATTTTCCTTTGTTGTGCAGAAGCTTTTAATTTTAATTAGATCCCATTTGTTTATTTTTGCTTTTATTTCCAGTATTCTGGGAGGTGGGTCATAGAGGATCCTGCTGTGATTTATGTCAGAGAGTGTTTGCCTATGTTCTCTTCTATGAATTTTATAGTTTCTGGTCTTACGTTTAGACCTTTAATCTATTTTGAGTTTATTTTTGTGTATGGTGTTAGAAAGTGTTCTAGTTGCATTCTTTTACAAGTGGTTGACCAGTTTTCCCAACACCACTTGTTAAGGAGATTGTTTTTAATCCATTGCATATTCTTTCCTCCTTTGTCGAAGATAAGGTGTCCATATGTGTGTGGATTTATCTCTGGGCTTTCTGTTTTGTTCCATTGATCTGTATTTCTGTCTTTGTGCCAGTACCATACTGTCTTGATGACTGTGGCTTTGTAGTAGAGCCTGAAGTCAAGCAGGTTGATTCCTCCAATTCCATTCTTCTTTCTCAAGATTGCTTTGGCTATTCGAGGTTTTATGTATTTCCATACAAATTGTGAAATTATTTGTTCTAGCTCTGTGAAAAATACCACTGGTAGCTTGATAGAGATTGCATTGAATCTGTAAATTGCTTTGGGTAGTATACTCATTTTCACTATATTGATTCTTCTGATCCATGAACATGGTATATTTCTCCATCTATTTGTGTCCTCTTTGATTTCTTTCACCAGTGTTTTATAGTTTTCTATATATAGGTCTTTAGTTTCTTTAGGTAGATATATTCCTAAGTATTTTATTCTTTTCATTGCAATGGTGAATGTAATTGTTCCCTTAATTTCTTTTTCTACTTTCTCATTATAAAGTGTATAGGCATGCAAGGGATTTCTGTGTGTTGATTTTATATCCTGCTAGTTTACTATATATATTGATTAGCTCTAGTAATTTTCTGGTGGAGTCTTTAGGGTTTTCTATGTAGAGGATCATGTTATCTGCAAACAGTGAGAGTTTTACTTCTTCTTTTCCAATTTGGATTACTTTTATTTCTTTTTCTGCTCTGATTGCTGTGCCCAAAACTTCCAGAACTATGTTTAATAGTAGCGGTGAAAGTGGGCACCCTTGTCTTGTTCCTGACTTTAGGGGAAATGCTTTCAAGTTTTCACCACTGAGGATAATGTTTGCTTTGGGTTTGTCATATATAGCTTTTATTATGTTGAGGTATGTTCCTTCTATTCCTGCTTTCTGGAGAGTTTTAATCATAAATCGATGTTGAATTTTGTCAAAGGTGTTCTCTGCATCTATAGAGATAATCATATGGTTTTATTTTTCAATTTGTTAATGTGGTGAATTACATTGAATGATTTGCGGATACTGAAGAATCCTTGCATCCCTGGGATAAAGCCCACTTGGTCATGGTGTATGATCTTTTTAATGTGTTGTTGGATTCTGATTGCTAGAATATTGTTAAGAATATTTGCATCTATGTTCATCAGTGATATTGGCCTATAGTTTTCTTTTTCTGTGGCATCTTTGTCGGGTTTTGGTATTAGGGTGATGGTGGCCTCATAGAACGAGTTTGGAAGTTTCCCTTCCTCTGCAATTTTCTGGAAGAGTTTGAGTAGGATAGGTGTTAGCTCTTCTCTAAATTTTGGGTAGAATTCAGCTGTGAAGCCGTCTGGACCTGGGCTTTTGTTTGCTGGAAGATTTCTGATTACAGTTTCAATTTCTGTGCTTTTGATGGGTCTGTGAAGATTTTCTATTTCGTCCTGGTTCAGTTTTGGAAAGTTGTACTTTTTTAAGAATGTGTCCATTTTTTCCACGTTGTCCATTTTATTGGCATATAATTGCTGATAGTAGTCTCTTATGATCCTTTGTATTTCCGTGTTGTCTGTTGTGATCTCCCCATTTTCATTTCTAATTTTATTGATTTGATTTTTCTCCCTTTGTTTCTTGATGAGTTTGTCAATTTTATTTATCCATTCAAAGAACCAGCTTTTGGCTTTGTTGATTTTTGTTATAGTCTCTTTTGTTTCTTTTGCATTCATTTCTGCCCTAATTTTTAAGATTTCTTTCCTTCTACTAACCCTGGGGTTCTCCAATTCTTCCTTTTCTAGTTGCTTTAAGTGTACAGTTAGGTTATGTATTTGACTTTTTTCTTGTTTCTTGAGGTATGCCTGTATTGCTATGAACTTTCCCCTTGGCACTGTTTTTATAGTGTCCCACAGATTTTGGGTTGTTGTGTTTTCATTTTCATTCGTTTCTATGCATATTTTTATTTCTTTTTTGATTTCCTCTGTGATTTGTTGGTTATTCAGAAGCATGTTGTTCCGCCTCCATATGTTGAAATTTTTAATAGTTTTTCTCCTGTAATAGAGATCTAGTCTTACTGCATTGTGGTCAGAAAACATGCTTGGGATGATTTCAATTTTTTTGAATGCACCAAGGCTAGATTTATGGCCCAGGAAGTGATCTATCCTGGAGAAGTTCCATAAGCACTTGAGAAAAAGGTCAAACTCATTTTTGGGGGGTGAAATTTCCTATAGATATCAATTAGGTCTAACTGGTGCAGATGGTGACTGCAGCCATGAAATTAAAAGATGCTTACTCTTTGGAAGAAAAGTTATGACCAACCTAGATAGCATATTCAAAAGCAGAGACATTACTTTGCTGACCTAAGTCCATCTAGTCACGGCTATGGTTTTTCCTGTGGTCAGGTATGGATGTGGGAGTTGGACTGTGAAGAAGGCTGAGCACCGAAAAATTGATGCTTTTGCACTGTGGTGTTGGAGAGTCCCTTGGACTGCAAGGAGACCCAACCAGTCCATTCTGAAGGAGATCAGCCCTGGGATTTCTTTGGAAGGAAGGATGCTAAAGCTGAAACTCCAGTACTTGGCCACCTCATGTGAAGAGTTGACTCATTGGAAAAGACTCTGATGCTGGGAGAGATTGGGAGCAGGAGGAGAAGGGGATGACCGAGGATGAGATGACTGGATGGCATCACTGACTCGATGGACATGAATCTGAGTGATCTCTGGGAGTTTGTGATGGACAGGGAGGCCTGGAGTGCTGCGGTTCATATGGTCGCAAAGAGTCGGACATGACTGATCGACTGAACTGAACTGAACTGGTCTATTGTATCATTTAAAGTTTGTGTTTCTTTGTTAATTTTCTGTTTAGTTGATCTATCCATAGATGTGAGTGGAGTATTAAAGTCTCCCACTATTATTGTGTTATTGTTCATTTCCCCTTACATACTTGTTAGCATTTGCCTTAAATGTTGTGGTGCTCCTATGTTGGGTGCATATATATTTATAATTGTTATATCTTCTTCTTGGATTGATCCTTTGATCATTATGTAGTGGCCTTCTTTGTCTCTTTCCACAGCCTTTGTTTAAAGTCTATTTTATCTGATATGAGTATTGTTACTCCTGCTTTCTTTTGGTCTCTATTTGTGTGGAATATCTTTTTCCAGCCTTTCACTTTCAGTCTGTATGTGTCCCCTGTTTTGAGGTGGGTCTCTTGTAGACAACATATATAGGCGTCTTGTTTTGGTATCCATTCAGCCAGTCTTTGCCTTTTGGTTGGGGCATTCAACCCATTTACATTAAGGTAATTATTGATAAGTATGATCCCGTTGCCATTTACTTTATTTTTTGGGGTTCTGGTTTATATACCCTTTTTGTGTATCCTTTAGCATTTGTTGGAGAGCTGGTTTGGTGGTGCTGAATTCTCTCAGTTTTTACTTGTCTGTAAAGCTTTTTATTTCTCCTTCATATTTGAATGAGATCCTTGCTGGGTACTGTAATCTGGGCCATAGGTTATTTTCTTTCATCACTTTAAGTATGTCCTGCCATTCCCTCCTGGCCTGTAGAGTTTCTATTGAAAGATCAGCTGTTATGCTTATGAGAATCCCCTTTTGTGTTATTTGTTGTTTTTCCCTTGCTGCTTTTAATATTTGTTCTTTGTGTTTGATCTTTGTTAATTTGATTAATATGTGTCTTGGGGTGTTTTGCCTTGGGTTTATCCTGTTTGGGACTCTCTGGGTTTCTTGGACTTGGGTGATTATTTCCTTCCCCATTTTAGGGAAGTTTTCAACTATTATCTTCTCAAGTATTTTCTCATGGACTTTCTTTTTGTCTTCTTCTGGGACTCCTATGTTTCGAATGTTGGGGCATTTAACACTGTCCTGGAGGTCTCTGAGATTGTCCTCATTTCTTTTAATTTGTGTTTCTTGTTTCCTCTCTGATTCATTTATTTCTGCCTTTCTATCTTCGACTTCACTAATCCTATCTTCTGCCTCTGTTATTCTACTATTTGTTGCCTCCAGAGTGTTTTTGATCTCATTTATTGCATTATTCATTATATATTGACTCTTTTTTATTTCTTCTAGGTCCTTGTTAAACATTTCTTTCATCTCCTCAGTCCTTATCTCCAGGCTATTTATCTATGATTCCATTTTGATTTCAAGATTTTGGATCATTTTCACTATCATCAGTCAGAATTCTTTATCAGGTAGATTCCCTATCTCTTCCTCTTTTGTTTGGTTTGGTGGGCATTTATCCTGTTTTTTACCTGCTGGGTATTCCTCTGTCTCTTCATCTTGTTTATATTGCTGCATTTTGGGGTTGCCTTTCTGTATTGTGGCAGTTTGTGGAGTTCTCTTTATTGTGGAGTTTCCTCACTGTGGGTGGGATTGTGTCAGTGGCTTGTCAAGGTTTCTTGGTTAGGAAAGCTTGTTTTGGTGTTCTGGTGGGTGGAGCTGGATTTTGTTCTCTCTGGAGTGCGATGAAGGGTCCAGTAATGAGTTATGAGATGTCAGTGGTTTTGGAGTAACTTTGGTTAGCCTGTATATTGAAGCTCAGGGCTGTGTTCCTGTGTTGCTGGAGAATTTGTGTGGTATGTCTTGCTCTGGAACTTGTTGGCCCTTGGGTGGTGCTTGGTTCCAGTCTAGGTATGGAGGTTTTTGATGAGCTCCTATTGATTAATGTTCCCTGAAGTCAGGAGTTCTCTGGTGTTCTCAGGATTTGGACTTAAGCCTCCTGCTTCTTGTTTTCAGTCTTATTTATACAGTAGTCTCAAGACTTCTCCTTCTATACCACACCATTGATAAAGCATCTAGGTTAAAGATGAGAAGTTTCTCCACATTGAGGGACACCAGAGAGGTTCACAGAGATACATAGGGAAGAGAAGAGGGAGGAGGGAGTTAGAGGTGACCCAAATGAGATGAGGTGGAATCAAAAGAGGAGAGAGCAAGCTAGCCAGTAGTCATTTCCTTATACGTGCTCCACAGTCTGGTTGCTCAGAGATGTTCGGAGTTATACAGAGAAGAGAAGAGGGAGGAAGGAGACAGAGGTGGCCAGGAGGATAAAAGGGGGGAATCAAAAGGAGAGAGAGAGAGAGATCCAGCCAGTAATCAGTTCCCTAAGTGTTCTCCACCGTCTGGAACACACAGAGATTCACAGAGTTGGGTAAAGAAGAGACGGGGGAGGGAGGAGACAGAGCCGACCTGGTGGAGAAAAAGAGAGTCCAAAGGAGGACTATCACTCTCAAGTAAAAATGGGTACTGAAGATTAGGTTTTTGAAGGTACAAAATTTATAACAAATACCAAAAAGCAAAGATTAAAAATCTAGAGTAGAGGTTGGATTTTCAAAAATACAATATTAAAGAAAAGAAGAAGAAGAAAAAAAATCACAAAAATTATTTTAAAAATATATATAATTTGCTTTAAAAATAGGGTCTTTTTTTTGAAAAGTAATAGTAGGTTATAAAAATGAAAATTAAGAGTAATAGAGGACTTAAAAATTTTAAAAAGTTAAAAAAAAGAAAAAGAAGAAAAAAAAGAATGATCGTAAAAATAGTAAAGATATATATAGGACTTTCTCTGGTGTTTTTGTGGGTAGTGTTCATTTTTGGATAGTTCCTTGGTCCAGCTTATATTTCTCAAGATCTATAGGCCCCTTCCTATGTAGTCGGTACTAACAACAGGGTTTTAATCTATTGCACCTGTCACTTCCAAGGCGGTTCCCTCTGTTTTAGCTTCTTCGGCTTGCTGGTCTCTTCAGTGTCTGATTTCCGCCCTGATATAAGGGGGGCGGTGGTGGACCATTTTTTTACGCTCACTTGTTCAGTTGCACTGTGGGGAGGGAGGGATGCTGCAAACAAATAACACTGGCATGTGTTCATATTATCTCAGCCACACTGGGCCTGCCCCCTCTCACGGCGCACACAGCTCAGGCTCTATGTTGCTCCACTGAGAACCGTCTAAGGTCGGCCTTGGGCTGCGTGCACCTCCCAGGTCTAAGCCGCTCAGGCTCAGGCACTCAGGTAGTCCGCAGAGGCGCAGACTCAGTTGGGCCTGTGTTTTATGTCCTTCCCTGGTCCAAGTAGCTCAGGTGTTTGGCGACTGAGGTCACGGCAACTTATTGCCTCTCCTGTCCCTGCTGCTCAGTTTTCTGGGTGTACAACTGGCACACCTTCTCAGGCAGATGATGACTGTCCAGAGCCCCAAGAAGTCTTAGTTAGCAAAGAAGCCTGTTTGCAGTTTGGTAGTTAATGTCTCTCTGGGGCTGCTATTGCCCCCTTCTGGCCCTTCTGGCTCTGGCTGCCTGTTACCTGAGGGGGATGGTCTGCAACCGGCTAATTCTGTTCTGTCCTTTGTTCTGTGCACAGTCCTGGAGGTGTCTTATGTTAGAGCTTTTTGCATGGTAGCTGTCCCACAGTCTGGTTTGCTAGCCCAAGTTAGTTTGCTCTGGTTACCGTCAGGGCACTTGGGCCTGACCTTAAAAAGCAATGCAGCCCGAGCCTCCCTGCCCAGGTCCCGCTTGCTAGTGGCGGGTGCAGGCGTCTGCACTGCTTCTTTGCTGGGGGAGTTACCGTTGGGCTCGTAATCTGTGGGGTTTAATTATTTATTTATTTCTCCTCCGTGTTATGTTGCCCTCTGTGCTTCCAAGGCTCGCCACAGACTTGGCAGTGAGAGTTTTTCCTGGTGTTTGGAAACTTCTCTCTTTTTAAGACTCACTTCCTGGGATGGAGCTCCCTCCCTACCTCTTTTGTCTCTTTTTTTGTCTTTATATTTTTTCCTACCTCTTTTCGAAGACAATGAGCTGCTTTTCTGGGTGCCTGATGTCCTCTGCCAGCATTCAGAAGTTGTTTTGTGGAATTTACTCAGCGCTGAAATGTTCTTTTGATGAATTTGGTCATCAAAATGAATTTGAGAAAGTGGTCTCCCCATCCTATTCCTCCACCATCTTAGGACCGCCCCTGCAGACTTATTTGTTGTGGAACAGCTGGGGTTTCTGGGAAAAGTCTCAGTAGAACTGCAGGCCACAGACTAGGAAATCCCAGAAATATTAAGCTCCCTTGGCTGTTCTGAGTAACACAATGCAAGCAAGTCTAGGAGGGAGAAGGGGAAATGGAATTGGAGCCTTATCTACTTCTCTGTGAATTAGCAGGTCCTATTTCTCATGTATTTATTAATGAAATCTGTGTGTCAGTTCAGTTCAGGCACTCAGTCGTGTCTGACTCTTTGTGACCCCATGGACTACAGCACGACAGGGCTCTCTGTCCATCACAAACTCCCGGAGTTTACTCAAACTCATGTCCATCAAGTTGGTGATGCCATCCAACCATCTCATCCTCTGTCATCCCCTTCTCCTCCCACCTCAATCTTTCCCAGCATCAGGGTCTTTTCAAATGAGTCAGTTCTTCACATCAGGTGGCCAAAGTATTGGAATTTCAGTTTCAACATCAGTCCTTCTGATGAATATTCAGGACTGATTTCCTTTAGGAAGGACTGGTTGGATCTCCTTGCAGTCCAAGGGACTCTCAAGAGTCTTCTTCAACACCACACTTCAAAAGCATCAATTCTTCAGTGTTCAGCTTTCCTTATAGTCCAACTCTCACATCCAGGACATGACTATTGGAAAAATCATAGCTTTGACAAGACGGACCTTTGTTGGCAAAGTAATGTCTCTGCTTTTTAATATGCTGTCTAGGTTGGTCATAACTTTTCTTCCAAGGAGCAAGCATCTTTTAATTTCATGGCTGCTGTCCCCATCTGCAGTGATTTTGAAGCCCAAGAAAATACAGTCTGTCCTGTGTGTATTAGCTTTCTATTGCTGCTATAACAAATGACTACACATTTGGTAGCTTATGAAAATACAGATTTATTATCTTACAATTCCACAGATCCGAAGTCCCACATGGGTTTTAAGGGCTGAAATGCACGATGTTGCCATAGCTGCTTCCTTTATGAAATGTTTCTGGGAAAATCCAAATTCCTTGCTTTTTCCAGCTTCTAGAGGCCTCTGACTTTCCTTGATCCATAGCTCCCCTCTTTCATTCAAAGCCAGCATGGCTGAACCTCCCTGATCATTTACAGCAGCACTTTTCTCTGACACCCTCTCCCCCACCACCGTTCTTGAGCTTATCAGGAACAGCTCTTGTGTGCTCCATTGTGTCCGACTCTTTGCAGCCCCATGGACTGTAGCCTACTAAGGATTTCCCAAGAAAGAATACTGGAGTGGGTTGCCATTTCTTCCTCCAGGGGATTTTTCTGACCCAGGAATCGAACCTGCATCTCTTATGTCTCCTGCATTGGTGGGTGGATTCTTACTACTGGGAAGCCTGGAGTTTCTTTCAATGTGATAAAATTGGGCCCAAGTGGATACTTCTAGCTATCTCCCCATCTCATCATCCTTCACCTTAATTACATCTGCAGTGTCTCTTTTATACAGGTGTACCTTAATTCATTTCATTTCCTTTCATTGTGCTTTGCAGATACTTTTTTAACAAATTAAAAATTGTGACCACTCCTCAGTGAGCAAGTCCAGAGGTACCATTTTTCCAACTGCGTTTGCTCTCTTAGTGTCTGTGTCACATTTCAGTACTTCTCACAATGTTTCAAACTGTTTCTAACTTTTTCATTGTTGTTACACTTGTAATGTTGATCTGTGACCTTTTATGTTACTACTACTCTTCTCTGAAGGCTCAGATGCTGGTTAGCATTTCTTAGCAATGAAGTATTTTTTAATTAAGGTATGTAAGTTTTAGTCTTTTTAGACTTAAGGTTATTGCACACACCAAGACTATAGTGTAAACATAACTTTTACATTCAGTGAGAAACCAAAAAATTTACTTTTTACTTTATTAAGTAAAATGTTTAAAATAATTTTTACTTTATTAATATTGTATTAATTTATTATATTTATTATATTTGGTATAATATAAATAATTTGTTATATTTATTAATTTATTACTGTATATATTTATTAATTTTATTAATTTCTTCATTGTGGTGGTCTGGGAATGCAACCAGCAATGTATCTGAGGAATGCCTATAATACAATTCATTTATTGCCTCCTGAGAATAGGATTGGACTATTTGGGAGTGAGAGGGTTGGGTTTTATTCTGCTTACCACTTTGTAAAAATAACTTTTTCTCATCATTGGTTAAAGAATAAGGAGTAAATGGTATTATTACATATTGCTCTATGTGAACAATGTCTTGATGTATGAAAGACTTTATATGTTTTAAAGCATTAAAGTTTCATAATAAACATGAAGGCACTCTTGCCAATAATAGGATCAAGAGCAATTGGCCTCTGTAGCTGCAAAAATGTGTTCTTAGGTGAAGAAATTTCTTCTCTGAGCTTATCAGGTATACAATTCAGAAATGGAAATCAGCAGTCATTTGCATTTCCATAAATTTCATAACATGTATTGATCCCTCTTGCATGGAGTACATTTCCAGGTGAGCAGCCACTCTGGTCACTGTGCTTTCTCACCACCCTTTCCAGACGATTAAGCTTCAGAGTAGAATTTAAAGTCAACATCATCTCCTTTATTCTGCCCTTATTCTCGGATCAGGAGGTTTAATGTATAGATGTATTATTTCCCTGATAGTGTAGCACCTGTTTATCTTATTTTCAGATAAAATGATTTAAGAACTAAAATTCTTGGAGAGTTCAGTGGCACAAGCAGCTTCTTCACAGTTATCTGTTACTATAGCATCAGGATTTCATGGTGGAAACAGATTTCTTAGAAATTTTGCCCAGAATCCATCTGACCTCTATTTTAACAACAGCAGCTACAAATCTGTGACTCTTGAGTGCTCTAGCAAAGCTATTCGGGGTATAAAATTTGAAGTGGTACCAAGCACCTGAGATAGAGAAATTGGAGTAAAGTTGAGGTTATATTTCTCCATTTGAATTGATGCAACTTTTGTGCAGTGTAGGTGTGCTTGTGCTTTTGACAAAAGTAATTTATTAAATTGAATCAACAAAAACACTTCTCTTTTGCATTAATATTAAAAGATTCTAATTTTGGCAAACATCACCAAATCTGTAGTCTCCATTACAACTTTTGTTCCTTTATTGGCATAACAGGAAACATAGATGCATATTACTAAATGAAAGGAGCCAATCTGATATGGCTACATGATATATGATTCCAAATTTAAGACATTTAGAAAAAGGCAAAGCTGTGGAGATGTTAAAATGATCAGTGACTTTCCATGGGCTTCGCTGGTGGCTCAGATGGTAAAGAATCTGCCTGCCAATGCAAGAACCATAGGAGACCTGGGTTTGATCCCTGGGTCAGGAAGATCCCCTGGAGAAGGGAATGGCAACCCACTCCAGTATCCTGGCCTGAAGAATCCTATGGACAGAGGAGCCTGGCTACAGTCAATGGGATTGCAAAGAGTCAGGCACAATTGATCGACTAACACGTTCACTTTCCAAGGGCTGGGAGTAGGGGAAGGAGAATGAATATGGGGAAGACAGAGGATTTGGGGGACAGATAAGATAATCCGATACTATAATGATGAATATATGACATTATGAGTGAGTGAGTGAAGTCACTCAGTCGTGTTCGACTCTTTGCAACCCTAAGGGCTGTAGCCTGCCGAGCTCCTCCATCCATGGGATTTTCCAGGCAAGAGTGATGTAGTGGGTTGCCATTTCCTTCTCCAGGGGATCTTCCTGACCCAGCAATCAAACCCAGGTACCTTCCTCTCAATTGTGCTATGGACCTAAAACTGCTCTGAAAAAATTCTTAAAAAATAAAATGTCATAAGAATATTACCTCTCTAAAATTTGAAAATTAAATGATGGTATATTTTTGATGAGATTATACACACATACATACAAACACATACACGTGTCATTTTCCCCCAAATTGAGAATTCATGATAACTGGATCATTTGTGAATGTTAATTTTATTCATTTTAATATCTCAAATTATCTATATGCTTCATCCTGAAACATTTGCTATGATTAGTAAAAAATTACAATAAAAACATAATTAACACATTTTCTATATTACATAGATGAGTTTTATTTTGCATATTTCAAATGTGAGTTAATTCATAATTTCCAATTGTGCATACAAAAGAGATATGTATATATCTCCACTGAATGGAGATATATACATAGCTGACTGTTTTTACAGTGCATGCCCTGTGGTTTAAAATATGCAGTAACATTTTATCCTTTCCCTCATCTTTCCTTTTCCCAGTGAAATACTGAAATCTAAATGACCACCTGTCTAAAGAGCTTATGATGTAGAAAGAACTGATTTATTTACAAGGCACATCTTGGCAAACATTCTTAGATCTCACCTAAAGTCTCAGGAAAACCAGAGACTCTTTCATCATTCAGAGGATCAAATGAAAGTACTTCACATCATTTTGTGTCATGAGCCAGGAGCATATAAAGTATTCAAACGCTATGAAAGAGCCTAAAATCCTGGGTCTTCAGATTCGTTGGGCGCTAGCCCCAGAATGTGGCTAATGTCAAACAGTGGCCCCTAGTCACCCATGTCCTAAAGAACGGCTCTGCTGCATGTAGCACTTGTGCAGAAGCACACTGGCACTTAGAGAAAATCTCTCTCTCACACACACACACACACACACACACACTCACACACACAGAGCTAAGGGATGAGCTTATGAATTTACTGAACTCACTTCTGTGGAACCAACGCCTTTTAAAAGAGAAACAGTACTATGCTGATATTAATCACAGTATGGATATTTTTAAACTGCTATGCTTTTCCCAAACATTTGGACTCAGATGAAAAGGAATGCTATAGCGATAGTCTTCTTGTATTTTAAGTTATTTCTGTCTTTACAGATCTTCCTAGACTTACAACGGGGTTACATCTTGATAAACTCATTGTAAGTTGAAAATATCAGATGCTGAAAATGTGTTTAATACTGAACATCATACTTTAGCCAAACTTACAGTAAATATACTCAGAACACATACATTAGCCTACATTTGGGCAAAATCATCTAAAACAAAGCTTTTTTAATAATAGTGTTGAATAGCTCATGCAATTTACTGAATACTGTACCTAAAGTGAAAAGCAGAATGGTTTTAAGTGTATTGGTTGTTTACCCTTGTGATCTCATGGCTGATTGGGAGCTAGGACTCACTGCTCTGCCCAGCTTTATGAGTGTCTTATAGCATATTGCTAGCACCAGAAAAGATCCAAATTCAAATAAGATTTCTAGTGAATGTGTTTCCCTTTTGCACTGGCATAAGGTGGAAAAAAATCATAATATGAACCATCACAAGGAAAGTGTTGTACAGATAGGGTACCCATGTGTGTGTGTTAGTCGCTGTCGTGTCTAACTCTTTGCCACCCCATAGACTGTAGCCCACCAGGCTCCTCTGTTCATAGGATCCTCCAGGCAAGAATACTGGAGTGGGTTGACATTTCCTGCTCCAGGGGAGGGTACTCATACTTTCTTTTGAAAAGGAACATAGAACTTGGCAGTGTTCAGGTACTAAATATTTGGGGGTTTAAAAAATACACTGTTTTAAGATGCCTCTGTAATATTCAATAATACCATTAGTACTGTCAAATACGCAGCAAGGAAAATTAGATTAATTGATAAAAGGAAAATGACTCAGCTACTCATTTCTCTTCTGCTCTAAGGGCTTCCAGGGGTCAGGGACCAAAAAAAGAAAAAAGAACAGAAAAACACACAGTCTTGGTGTGATGATCAGATACGCGGAAAGAGATTATAAGGGTACTGGGTTGGGTGCTGAGTCACCCTAGTAATGGGTTCAGATGATATTTTCAACAAAATAAAAATAAATCAATTGACCAAAAATGGCAGCAGAAGTTGAATCTTGACTGGAAAGGAATTGATTTACATTTATTACCAACCACATCCCATTGGTGGAAGAAAGGTTGGATCTAAGTATCTTCTTCTATAAAGCAAAAGGGGTCAGATTAAAAGAGGAACAAAATAAATTTCTATCTTTTCCTCTTTAGTCACTGTACCTATAATTCTGCAGGAAAAAATAAAAATAGCCTGCGTGTTTCATAAAAATCTCTTAACTTCCATTGAGTTAAATTATGCTGAAGTAATTATAATAGGTTATTCATTAATCAATTATTCCAGAGGCCATTTTCCAATAATTCATTACCAGGGACTAATTTAACAAAATTAATTTTCTTCACTTGGGACACCAACTCAGGGAAATTAAACTACCATGCTAAACTACTAACGAGAGGTCTTGGAATTTAAAGAACTAGAAAGTGCTAAGTTTTCTTGGGTTGTTGACACTTCTCAGAAATGGAAATGTCACTCATTCTCTTATTTTCTACTTCTGGCTTTATGAAAATTATTTTCCAATCTGCATTTCCATCCTCATAGCACAACTGATATATGTTTTTGTACATCAATTAAATGTATTTATCTTTCTCCTGAACATGTTACCTGAGATGGTCTAACTATCATCACGGGTATGTCAGGGAGGCAGTTCTTCACCTGGGTGGAAATGATAATAATTAAAAGGATTACTAAAATGATATGACATTTTACTACCTATATTAGACCATTTTGTATATTGACTAAAAGTCCAAACACATATTAATAACTTGCCAATATTCATGTAATTGGTAACACAAGTGAAATACAAAATTCATCTCTTTTCGAACATATGTGTGTTCATTCAACACATATATGTTTAAGTATCAAAAAGTTGTATTGGTTCTGAGGATATGAGCATGAATGTGAAACTTTTCCTTCCTTTGTAGAGTTTACGTGACCTTTGGATATTGAATTAGTTTCCTAATTTGTGGTCTCCTTGTTCTTTGTTCCCTTCACAAACCCTTCTACCTTATATTGACAAAATCGAGTTTCTAAGAGTTTGATAGAACACACATCCCCTCGCAATCCAGTAATATCAAATGATTGTGTTATTAACCACAATTTGAAGTTCAACTGTCTTTGCTCAGTATGCACAACATGTTAAATTGCCTATTTCAGGCATCCTTCTTATCTATTAACATCGGTGCATTCATTATTGCCCCAAAGTATGTTTAAAATATCCCAAGGATGCCTTAGTGGCCAACACTCATCTTCATTAGCCTCCCCCTGTATCTATGTGAGACCAGTCCCCAGCCCTAAGCTCAGTCCTTCAGTCCCCTGAGTCCTTCCCTGACACCCACAGTCACGTGAGCATCTTGCTTTCTAATCTGCCATAGCAATTATGATTTGTATGGCTGCTGGGATGTACATAGATTCTAGCATTATTTTTTTTTCCTATGTGTATGTGTAACCACAAACAGATTGGTAATTCAAAGAAGAGTTTTACGACATTATCAATTATCACAATTGGTAATGAAACATAATTTATTAAATAACAGTATAAAAATACTTTGGTTAATTGAATACTTCCTTGATTTACCAATTCTACTATTTATTATAGATGTGCCAGGTGAGGTGCCAGAAGGTAGGTAAAAAGAGACCTGAAAGCAAACGATTCCTGGCAATCATGAGTAACACCCAAATAAATGCATAATGTTCACAGTGTCATTATGTCATTATCAAGCGTCATTATCTGTGACTTGCTGAATTTTGCCAATATGTTTATTTTTATGTTATAGTCAAACTAAATATGTATTTAATAAAACAGAATTGCCTCTAAAGATTATATTGTTTAAATTAGTAATTTACAGAATCATTTTAAAAGAAATCTCAATTGTAAATGTAATCAATTTACTAATAGATATTCTTGCTCTGCCCTAAATAAAATCTATCTGTAGTCTCTCTCTATATATCTATCAACAGTCTGCCAAAAAGAGAACATATCAAAATGCAGGAGGATATGAAGTTACATTCTCAGGAGAAATTCAAGATATGACAGACAAAACAATGCAATTATGAAAAGGAAAATAATTTAGCAGAAATCCAATAAAATCTCAGTAGTCATTTTTGAATTAACTTGGGAATGTTATCAGGTAGAGAAGGAAACATTAGTATTTAGTAGATATATTAAAAACCATTCAGTAATAAAAAGAACACACCTTAAATCAAAAAGAGAAAACTAATAACTTTGAGTCAATTACAGTAATTAGATGGTGTTGGGAAGAAAGTGAGAGTCTAAATGGTATCCCTTCCCCCATTGCTGAACAAACTCAATTACATATTTTTGTCTCTATATAATGGTTTCTTCCTTTATATTTTTATGTTTCATCTATTTCCTCCAATTTCAAAATACATAGTTGTAAATTGGTGTTCTTTGACATTTATTGGATTGGTTTATTACATATGTTTCAGCACAAAGGCAAAAAATACATGATCACACATTTCTTGATGGCTTTCTTTGTGAAGAATACTGGTACTATGAGAGTCTTGAATGCTATTATCTACAGATTATTTTGGAATCAAATTAGATTAGAAATGGAAACACAATTTAGATACCATTGAATTCATGTCTTTAAATATATTGGGGAACTAAACTGAATTGAATTCCAGATGTTTTCACAACTAGAAAGTGAATCAGTACAATCCAGTTTCTTTAACAGGATACAGACTTAATGCCTATAAATTCTTGTTTTAATTTACACACTGAAAATTGCCAGTAAGTCTGTATGAATTCTGAAAATTCACAGACCAAAACTTTTGCACTGTTCCACTATTCAGAATTGTTTTATTGTTCGGAATATATATTCTCCCTCTCTACATATTCTTTCTCTCTCCAAACTACAGGAGGAATAGGGAGGCATATTATGAGAGTAAGTATTTACCTATCTTATTTCAGGGCACAATTAGTAGAAGTAATAATGTGTAGTAAATTGTTTAAAAACTGGCTATTTAGAAATCACAAGGCAAATAATGGGAAAATAGCAACAGGTATCTAGGAAGTTAAAATGTGCTTAGTCGCTCAGTCATGTCCAACTCTTTGTGACCCACAGACTATAGCCCACCAGGCTCCTCTTTCTGTGGGATTCTCCAGGCAAGAATACTGAAGTGGGTAGCTATTCCTTTCCCCAGAGGATCGTCCTGACACAGGGATTGAATCAGATCTTCTGCATTGCAGGTGGCTTCTTTATCATCTGAGCCACCAGGGAAGCCCAAATTAAAAATAGTAAATATTTTATCCAATAATATATATAAATCTGGATAAAAGAAATGCTTTTCTTTGAAAATAGTTTAACTTATCAACACAGAAGTTATTAAAGATAGACTGTAAGCAAAGAATTATCATATATATCGTGAAATTTATGAAACAAATACCCAGGGTAAACATTTTAAGAGGAAGATACATTCAAATTGTCATCAATTTGCATCCCCAAATTAACTTACATAAAATGCTAAGAGAGGAAGAAATGGTTTCTTTTTCTGTAACAAAGTTAACATTGTATAAATAAAACCCAAACAGCTTAGAATATTTGTAATTACATATATCGATAAAAATTTTTCCTAGATATAGTAACAATAAAAAAAAAGATTACTTGAGGTCACTTATCTATTTTCTCAGAAATTAAGACAACAAATATTTAGACATAAATGCGTAAACGATGTCAAGGTATTACTTCAAATCACAGGGGAAAGATGATTATTTATCCAACAATGCAGAGAACATGGGTTAAATTCCTGGACTGGAAAAATCCTGTGGAGAAGGGAAATGGCAACCCACTCAAATATCCTTGGCTGGAAAATCCTATGGACAGAGGAGCCTGGTGGACTATATTTCATGAGGTTGTAAAGAGTTGGACGTGACTGAGCAACTAAACAACAACACGGCACAATTTGGTATTATTGTGAAAAAAAAAAAAAATTCTACCTAACTCCTTAAAGTAGATAAATTCCAGACTTAGAAGATATTACTTTGCTATTTAATGTAATCATGCAGGGACACTTACATTAAATTTTACACAGAATAATATATCAATTATGTTTTTGGTCTGCAAATACATCCTCCTCATCCTTGTATGATTATGTTTGTTTTTTGCTCTGCCCTCTGTTTTTCATGTATTCTACATAGAAAAGCATTCCTCATCTATCTCCTGTGTTCACTAGGACGGATTTTTCACATTTTCTTTGTTGCCCTCCATAGACAAATATGCATATCATATGAAAGGACTATTTGCATGCAAGTTTCCTTTTCTAAAGACTGTTTTTATATCTTGCTTTTCTTCTCGGTAACACCTCATAGAAATCCCTGTTAAGTCTGCTAGTTGACAGCTGATGTTTCTTTGAAAGGCTCTGTTGCTGATGGCAAATTTTGAGACTGCTTCTAAGAATTTCCTTTTGTATTTTTGTTTTCAGCAATTATACTGTAATATACTTAGTGTAGATTTCTTCATATTCATACTGCTCAGAAGTAGTTGAGTTTTGGGTTTTCTTTTGGTTATTTTCTCTTGACCTGTCTGCCTTTTCACTAATTTTTCATTCTTAGTAAATATAATAACCCTGGTACTTAAAGAACTTTGATAACAAAGCCAATATCTAGGTCCTCCGGGATCACTTTCTAATACAATTTTTTCTCTTATTTGACCTCTTTTGGTCCTATACTGGCCTGCCTTGTTTTTTAATGAAAGCCAACTATGTTGTGTGAAAAACACATAGAGATTCTAAAACAGCTATGTTTCTCTAGGAAAGCATCACTCTTACTTTTCTGTCATGATTTCTCTAGGGTTAAGATTTCTGGTGGCTCAGATGGTAAGGAATCGGCCTGCAATGCAGGAGATCCAGATTGACCCCTGGGTTGGGAAGATCCCGTGGAGAAAGGAATGGCTATCCACTCCAGTATTCTTGCATGGAGTATTCCATGGACAGAGAAGCCTGGAAGGCTACAGTACTTGGGCTTCCAAAGAGTCAGACAGTACTGAGTGACTAACATATGTCATGTCATGAGATATCTCAAGTCCTGGTGAACTAAATAGCTTTTGGATATATTCCAATACATTTTTTTTTCTTCATTTGATCCTTTCATAGGAAATTTTCTACTTTTTTCCTACTTACATGTTTTCAGAGGGACATTAATGTTTCACAAGTAAATGAATCATAGCCAAAAAGCTATGGGATGGGACCTTAATTTTGGTAAAATGGGGTTTCTGCCTTTTATATTGGTGGATAGTGCTGTGCTCAGTCATGTCTGACTCTGTGGCCCCATGGACTATAGCCCACCAGGCTCCTCTGTCCATGTGGATTCTCCAGGCAAGAGGACTAGTATAGGTAGCCATTCTCTTCTCCAAGTGGTCTTCTCAACCCAGGGATAGAACCCACATCTCAGATGACCTTTAATTTTGTAAAATGATATTTCTACCTGTTAGACTGGTAGATAAGTAATGGAAAAATACATAACTGAAAATTTCTCTTCACTCTCGAAGGCTGCGTATAAATTGGTAAGAACCTTTTCTAGTATGTTTTTAAAATATACTTGAAATTCAGGATTATAGATAACTTTCAACTCAGAACTACTTTCCTTTTCTTTAGATATCTTGACTTAAAACGTACTCACACACTACTTTAACATTGCACATAAAGAATTTTACTGTGACGTTTTAATAAATGTAAATATGACTATTGGCATAAATTTTGATGGGTGTCTGTATGAGCACATGATGGATGAGTAGAAATACACAGAATGTTTACTTTATAACACTAGGTATAAAATTAGATCTTTGGATTATTTTCACAGTACCCAGCTTATATAGTACACAAAAATACACATACTTAATTGGGGTTATTGAGGTTATTTTCATATGAAATTATAAAAGACCTAAAATAAAGCTTCTTCAAGTAAGCCAAGCCATTTGTATTTAATACTGTTGATTAAAAGCATGAAATTGATTTATTCTAGGTAAAGTTGTTGACCCTTTATTGGGAAATTAAAATAAATATATATTTTTTCCTTTTTCCCTCTGCTGTGTAGCCTCTTTCCACCTCAACATTCAATGCCTCTTGATACTCTTTATATAACTCTACAGTATTAATTTAGTCTCTGTGGAGGCAATCCCTTTCATAAAATTGGATGGAATCACATTCATGAAGAAAATACATGAGAATGAAGGGATGTTTTAATATAATCAACCAACAAATTTCATTTCTATATGAAAGTGTTAGTTCCTCAGTTGCATCCAACTCTTTGCAACCCCTTGGACCATAGACTGCCAGGCTTTTTTGTAGAACTCCTTGTGATATTTTTCTACTTTTTTTGGATTTTAAATTTCCCTTATTTTACTCTTCATCTTTTCAATTAATCCAAACAGGAGGTAGAATAAAAACATTGTAGTTGTGGGAGGAGAGGAAGGCTTAAGAATGAGGGGAGATATATATATATATATCTGATATATACAGCTGATTCACTTTGTTGTACAGGAGATATTAACACAATATTATTAAGCAATCATGTGTGTCTGTGTGTTAGTCTTACAGTCATGTCCAGTTCTTTGTGACCCCGTGGACTGTAGCCTGCCAGGCTCCTCTGTCCACAGAATTCTACAGGCAAGAATACTTGAGTGGGTAACCATTCCCTTCTCCAGGGGATTTTCCCGACCCTGAGAGTGAACCCAGGTCTCCTGTGTTAAATTCAGATTCTTTATCCACTGAGCCACCAGGGGAGCCCAAAGCAATCATACTCCAATGAAAAAAATTGTAGTTAAAAAAAATCATGTAGAAATACAAATCACTTTTCAGATTGCAAAGGAATGAAACATTTCAAAGAGACATCTATCCCTAATTGTTAGGAATTCACTGTTTCAATGTGGCACTTGATGACAAATAAAACACGAAATCTTGAGTTTCACTGAAATATAATTCTATGCATATTCTATTATAAAAATCTGAAGCAAAAAGGCATAGTTAACATTTAAAGCTTCCTCAATATTGAATTTTTTTTCTCCTTTAAAATACTACTGCTAATGTGTATGTTCAGTATTCCTACAGCAGAAGCTCAGATTTCCCTGCATGTTGACAGTGGTTGGCTGATCAAGCAAATCAGTTCTAAAGATATAAATGAATTAAGGAATCCATGGTTTAAAATGAACCTATTCATCATATATCCTATTTTCACTTTTACTTTTACACTATTAATTTTGCATAACATTAGCACTTACTTTTGAGGTCATAAAAGTCAAGGGTCTCAGAAGAGGCAGCTTCCAGCAGGGATGGAGAGCCAGTCAGATGTGTCTGTGCTCAGCATGAGCCTTCTTCAGCTGCAAAATAAAATGAATCAACCATAGAATCCATGACAAGCTAATGGCTATGACTGTAGTGGTCAGATGATGTTATCGCTGTATAATTAAATTTTTAATCAAAGTGATATTATAAAATAGGTGAACATAAAAATTATAAACATCAAATATTATAGTAGTAAAAAGACAAAATTGGTTGCCTTACTTGGTAATTTGCAGTTTCCTTTGAGTTTCTAAGATTATATCATATATCATAGGTAAGGAGATATTAATGCATGGGCTCTTTTTTTAAATATTTTTGAGATGGATGCTTATTCTAAAAAGGGTGAGAAGCATGCACATCATTTTACCTATTCTTATAAAGCACTTCCTTTTCTTGTCATAAAAAAACCTTGGTCAGGTAATCAAGTTTAATAGCAACACTGCTAAGCTATGTTGATGGCATACATGTGCCCTTAATATGAAGTAAAGGGAAAGGTTTACTGGTCATCTTCCCAAGTTCCGTGATGTCAGTCGAAACATGAGATAGACATTGCATAAATTCTAACTGAGGTACATTCTACAAAATGCCTGACTACTTCTCAAAACTGTCAAGGTCTTCAAAAACAAAAAGAATTTGAGAAACTGCCAGTCAAGAGACATGGCAAATAAATGCAACATGGTGTCCTGCATGGGATCCTGAAATAGATAAAGGCCATTAGGTAACAACCAAAGGAACCTGACTAGAAAATGAAATGTTTAGAAAAGTGTTTCCTTGTGCTTTGGTTCATTTAATCCTCCTAACTATGCTATGTTGTCAATATTATTCAGTTCCGCTTTGGATACACAAATAAGGCTTAGAAAATCTTTGGCATCTTTCTTAGAAACATCACTCTAGTATAATATTGTGGAAAATGGATTGAATCCATGTGATTGATCATGGATTCTTTGTTAAACAACCCACATCATGAAACACCACCACTATTGGGCCATTGGGTATTAGACAAGATTTTTGAAACATTTATTCAAGTTTCCTAATGATGTGTGCAGTGTTATCTATTGGAATGAGTCTTAACTAGGTAGTGCTAGCTTTCTGAAGAAGAAAATATGGTATAGAGTTTAAATGTTCAGATAGGGGAGCAAGTTTCCTAGATTCAAAGTCCACGGTAATACTTAGTAGCTGGACAACCTGGCCAAATTCTCTGTGACTTTTTGCTCTCTTCTATAAAACTAGAGTAATAGGATGACATATATTTCAAGGATATATCGATAAGATTAAATTTTATATAAAATATTTACAACAATTCTAAGTGCATAATCAATGTCCAATAAATATTATTTATAAAAATTCCTTACTACATTTATCAAAGAGAATCATCAGATTAATTTGGGTACCTGTGAAATTATTAGTTTGGAAATCTTAAAGGACTATATAGATGCTATAACAGATTAATGTGATTTAAAAACACAATTACATAATTAAAGAGTCCAAGATATAGTGTGGGATGCATGATATTTTTGCCTCATAAATCAAATGTAGCCCTTGCTATCTAATGGGGAGGATAACCAAGAAACCTTTGATTTCTCACTGAAGTAAATACCTTATGAAGTTTAAGAATAACTCTATACTATAAAATTTTGATTGTGATAGTCATCTTTTCAAAATTATTCAGTACTTAATATTGTATTAGATTATAGATGACCAGCTGGTATTTTCAGTAAAGAGGTTTCCAAAAGATTTTAAGACTCACAGATGGTCTGCATTTCCTTCGTGAAATTCTACTAGTATCTGCACAGCTTATTCCAGCCACTTTATGTGCCATTAAGTAGACATTCTGGGTAAAAATTATTAGGCATTTGTTGTATTAACCTTTCGTATCCTGTTCAACATGCCTCCAGCCTGAGATGTTTCCAGACCTACCATGGCTTACACACTCATATATGTGTGATTTTATCTCCAGGAAATAGACCCCACAGTAGGATTTATGAAGCAAATTCATATGAATTCATAATTTGATAAAACTGCCAGATTACTTGAGAAAACATGGTAATTATCCACACTTTTATCAGCAATATGTGATTTTTTTTTCTTTTCTACAGTTGTTTTGTTCTCTTTCCTCCTCTTCTATTCCACCATCCAGATCTGGCAGGTGAAAATGATAATTTGCCCTTATTTGAATCTGTATGTTACAGATTACTGGTCAGGTTAGTACCTTATCTTATTTGAATCTGTATGTACAGATTACTGGTCAGATTAGTACCCTATCTTATTTTGAATCTGTATGTACAGATTACTGGTCAGATTAGTACCCTATCTTATTTTGAATTGCTTATTTTCTGGGTAACACTTACCATCCTTTACTTCTTTTTTTTTTTTTTTTTACTTTATTAAAATTTGCCCTTCTTGTTCGTGCTTTCTGTCTTACTCTTATCAGCATGTTAAGGTTTTAATACATACATTATAAGCAACACACTCTTTGTCTACAGCTTAGCACTGACATATTTAAACCACCACCTGCACAGTGGATTGCTGCTGGGAAGCTGCTGTACAGCACAGCAGGCTCAGCCCTGGGCTTTGTCATGAGCCAGAGGGGTGGGTGGGGAGGGGTCGAGAGAGAGGAGGGTGTGAACTGATGGCTCATTCACCTTGGTGTAAGGCAGAAACTGACACCACACGGTGAAAGCAATCATCCTCCAGTTAAAAGTAAATTTAAAAAATAAAGGAAAAAAAAAAAGTTTCTCGCCTGCTATAAATTTGACATAAGTTTTAAATGCAATATCTTTCATAAAACAAAAATAGTCAATGTTTACATCCGCATATCTGTTAACATTTTTCCTTTAAATTAGAGATTTCAGGCTTAAAAATATGCTGTGCACTTTGGAAGCATTTTAATTTTATCCTATTCCACCTAGAATTTGACAAATTAAATTCTGAGCATTGATATTCTTGGAAGTTAGAAATTAACTGTTTTCATATAGAAGCCAATTTTATCTGCAGTATTTCTTAAATGAAACAGTTATTTAATCCTCAATTCATATGAAACTATCATAAAATAAATGAGTGAATGTCTACATTCTGTCTCCCCACCCCACCCGCCCGCCGCTGTGGCATTCAGTGATTTAAAGTATAGTTCAGTGTCTGCTAGAATTAAACCTTTCTTTATTTACTGGGTTTGGTTAAAATTTTAACTCCTAGTCAATTACTTAAGTTCCCTGTGCTTCAGGTGACTTGGGTAAAATCAAAATAATGACAGCAGCCCTTCATCCTTCAAGGATGTTTTGAGGGTTAAATGAAACAATACACATGCATGGACTGGTATCTGGTATCAAGCAGGCACTAATTACTTTTAAAATATATGCATGAAGTTTTGGCTTCCCCCAATCATCAGTGACCATCAGTGATTTTGTGTTGCTTTTCACCATTTACCTTTTCATGCTTATGTTCTTATATATTTGAGAAAGGAGATTAAATTTTATTTCTACATTTAATCAAAATATTGTCTTTTGTTTTACAATCAGTGTATTTTTCTGTAGCTTATATTGAAAACCCATAGTGTTTTACCTGAGTACTGATTTGAACATATTTTCTGTCTGAAAGCACAGTTAATATTTTGTTTCTCAATTTCCCTCCAAGTTTTAGTTTAACTATATATCATCTGCTTGTAAGGCAGAATGTTTTTATTGTAGATGCAAAACAAAACATGCAGCCCTCTCTTTAGTAGAGGGGACACACACACTTTCAGTTTCCAAATATCTGTATCATAAAGGCAATTTGCAAGCAATAAACTGTTATATGCCACAGAATAGATGGAAAATGAAAAGTGTTCTGAAGCATCCTCTTCTAATGCTTAGAATTCTGTTCTCTTTATGTATTAAATTTCCCTTTTCCTAATGTTAGATAGAAAACATATTGTGGTGTTGGGAATATTATCCATGTAGAGTGAAGAAACCTTATTAAACTGGTGAAAACACTTAGCTATTAAAAGTTTGGTATGTGTTTAGAGATACTATAAAACTACTGACATGCTTTTACCCTCATTTACATTTGATAGAGGCTGATTTTTTTAATATAAATGTGTATACATGTATGTGAGCATGAGTGTGAAAACCTAAGAAAGCTTTTCACACATTTTTTGCATTAATTGCAGGGTTAGAGAAGGTGACAATGGTAGACTCCACAGCAATTAAGTTGACTGGATAAGCTCCCAGTTGTAAAGGATAAGGACAAAATAGCACATTGGCAACAATTTAGAAACAGTTACATTAAGTATGAATTTGTGCATGAAAAGGAACACAAATCTGTGTGAATGTATTTAAAGCACTGTTTTGTCCTCATTTCAATAAAAGCATAATAGTTATGTGTGATATCTATGAATATGTCAGGTCTAAGGAATCTCAGATATTTTGCTCAAGCATGAAGCACAGAATAGAATAAGATGCAAAATACTAGCTTATGTCATGACCACTACAAAAAAAGTGAAAAATTATGCAGCAAATCATTAAGGGATCCAGGAATGAACTAATAATCTCCTAGGAAGAGATGTTCTTCCAACAGCTCCAAAATTGTAAATATTTGAAAGATACAATGGAGAGATGTCGAGAAAAATCTCATTCCAGATTTTTACTCAGCAAGTCTCATATTCTTCCTGCAGAGAGGCGTGTGAAGGAAACCCTGGCCCAGCAGCTCTATTACTCTGGGCTAGATTTTTATTATCATCATTCCTTGGTGGGCTCCAAGTTGAACATAAATCATGAAAGGAGCTCAATGAGTTGGCGAGAAAACAGATTTTTCCTGCAGTATTTATTGCCATTCTAGTACTATGGAAATTGTATGTGTGTAACAGCAGATTGAATAGTCCTGCAGAGGTTTGAAGACATAGGTAAGTGATAGATAATAAATTTTATAGATATTTCCTTCTGTGCATTTGAGACTCACTTTTGAGGCTCGTGTGATTTCTTCCATAACATTTTGCCTTAGTGAACTTATTATTTTTTTTTCAGGAAAATCCAAAGTAAATAAAAATTAAGCTGTCACAGATTCACAGCTTTTCAGAATTCAATATAGCTGAATCTTTCTAGATTCATAGGTCATTTCTTCACTATTGTTGAGTCAACTTGGCCTCCATCCAAAGGATTTCTGAATCTTATTTCACTTAGCAACACTGACTGTATTTTCTCTTTATTGGTTTTGCACATACCCTACATTTTAAGATTATCTTATGGTGCACAATTACTCTCAGAAAAAAGGTGTCCAAAAAAAGTCAGGTAAGGGTACAACAGAAGATCAAAGAGAAGAGGCAAGTAGAAATTAAGCTTGAATTTTAGTGCCAAGTGCCTGAAAATCAAAGATGAAGCTTTGTGAATATGAAGATCAACAGTAACAGGGAGGGCATGGCACTGCCTTTACGTAAGGTTCATTGTGACAATTATTAAGATTGAGCATCAATCATACAGATGTATATGTGAACTAATTCAGATGCCAGGAAATTGAGCTTGTAGGTATAACTGTAATTGTTTTCTAAATGCTGTGTATGATGTAATGATATATATTAATAGCACATCTAATGGAAATCAATTTTATTAGTAAAAAATTAACCAGCCCCATAAATGTTTTGACCTCTGTTTTCGTTTCCTATAGCTTGTGTATCAAATTACTACAAATTTAGTAGTTTTAAAAAAGTTAGAAATCTATCTTAGAGTTCTAGAGGTCAGAAGTCCAAAATCGTTGTTGTAGAAGAAAGTCAAGATGTTTACAAGGCTGGCTCCTTCTGGAGGTTCTTAAAGGAAATCCTTGTCTTTTTCACCTTGTACAGACTCCTCCATTTGTTGCTTCCTGGCCCACAAACCCCTATCACTCTGTCCTCTCCTCTTTTTATCAGGTCTAATTCTGATTCTGACCTCTTGCCTCTCTTCTGTAATAAGGCTTCTCAGTCTATTGGACACATGTGGATAATGTGGGCTGCTCTTCCAAATTCCTTAATGTAATCACATCTGAAACATGCCCTTGGCCATATAAGATGAACATTCTCGGGGTTCAAGGACTGGAATGTGTACATCTCAGGAAAGGAAGTCTTATTCTATCTGATTCAGGCACCTTCTAGGTTTATACTGTTGTCCTGTCTACTAAAGGGAATAAGAAAAATGTTGTGATCGTCAAAGAACTTGAATGCACATGAAAAAAAAAATAAAATGCCTACTGTAGGTCAGCACTGGATTAGGGCTTTCCCAGGTGGCTTAGTGGTAAATAATCTGTCTACATCGAGGAGACCTGGGTTTGATCCCTGGGACAGGAAGGTCCTCCAGAGAAGGGCATTGCAACCCACATTAGTATTTAGGCTGGAAAATCTCATGGACCGAGGAGCCTGGTGGGGTACAATCGATGGTGGTGGATTAGGGGCTAGCTGGAATCCTCTGGGAAGACTAGAGACAGGATTGAGAATAGGTGAGCCCTGATAGGAAAGAAGGTGGAGAAAATAGTAAAACAACAACAAAAAATTTTTTTCTAGGAAACAGGAAACCTGGCTAAAGGAGCTTGTCAAAGTCAGGAAAGAGAAGTGCTTGAGGAAGGACTTAATGATTTATGAGGTTTATAGGATGATGACACAATTATGAGCAGCTTTTTATGGGATCCTAAGACCTTGGGTTTCTATCTGACCCCTCATCAGTATCACCAAAAACTTGTAAACATCTCTGATATCATGATTCTTTATCAGGTCTGCTTGGTACAAAGTGGATTCTGAGCACGAATAATACCACTTTAAAATGTAAAAATGTACACTCAGGCTGAACAGCATTTTGAATTTCTAAAGACTTTAAATTTTACCCAAGCACAGTGGAAAACTAAAGAAAGTTCAGATCTGACATGGTCAAATGTCTATTTTCAAAAGATAAATGTGGTGGCTGCATGCATGTAACACTGGACTGCACAAGATCAGAAACAAATATTTAGACAGCATCTCTTGTTATTTTAAATCAGAAATTGCACAGACGCTAAGTAGAGTAATGGCAGTTTTCATCCCTTCATGTAGCTGATGGGTAGAGAGATAAATGATGGTTAGTGGATAATAAAAAGTTTTGAGTGATGCTTTGGGGGTGAATGTACATATTTCCTGTATGTAATGATTTTCACATTTTGATCCTCAGTCCTGACTGAATTCTTAACACTAGATGTTTTTAGGACTTCTGCAATTGAAGGTCATAGAAATATTTCAAAGATAAAAGTTTTCATTGATGGCTATCCCTTCCTCACTGTCAACCTTACCCTTTGTTTACATGGTACATTTACTCTTCCATTTGTTCTGGGAAGATATTTTGGAATTATCCTTACTTTTATTTTTTCTTTCCCTTTCTCCAGGGGATCCTCCCAACCCAGAGATCAAACCTGGGTCTCCTGCATTGTAGGTAGATTCTTTACTGCTTGATCCACCAAGGAAGCCCTTTTTTTCTTTCACTCTAGCACTAAGCCAGCAAAAAATCCTGGTCTCTATCTCTAAACTATTTCAAAATGTTATCAGTTCTGAAAAATTCCATCATGGCCACTTCTGTTAGTTGATAAGTGGCTTTTCTTTCCAGGAGCTCCTTAATAAGAATCTAAGAAATTCTTCTAAAATGGAAGTAAGGTCTCATCACTTTCCTGCTCAAAACACCCCCATTTGCTTCTTATTTCTCTCAGACTAAAATCAGGTCCTAATTGACTGAAGCCACTTTTTTGTTTACCTGAAACCAATCAGCAAAACATGTTTATTAATTCAATCAAAGTGTAAAAATATAAGGAAGATTTCTGTGAGCTTCCTCTATCTGAAACATGGTGATTATAAAGATGATTTGAGGTGCATAGTAAAGGATATTTATGGATTGAAGGATTAGCTGACCTTGGACATGCATACTTGAAGTAGTTAAAAGAAATATGTTCACCAGTATTCTTTATCTTGTATGCTGCTGACTCTGCAAACTGGTGAGAAGAAACAAACAAAATTACCCACTCTGTAGAATTTAAAATTTGCTGAAGATGGTAAATGGAAATACATTTTACTGTGAATAACAGCAATTTACTAAGCAATTAGCAATAGGCAATAATGTCAATCACTACTAAGATGTAATTTTTAGAATCAG